>NC_138668.1:9827422-10449288 GCF_964273445.1 Streptopelia decaocto | reverse complement strand
CGCTCCGCAAACAAAGCGGGTGCTGCCGGGATTTGTAGTCCGGACGGCGCGCAGGCGGCACGGCAGCAGGGAGGGCGGGAACTACATCTCCCAGCGGCACGCCGCGCCCCGCCCCTCCCTGCCCCGCCCCTGGCGGCCGTCGGCGGGGCTCGCCGGGCGCCGTGAGTCAGTGCCCAGTAAACATTGGCGTGAGCCGCGCCGGCTCCGCCATGGTGGCGGCGCCGTGAGGGCGGGAGGGCGGCGCGGCGGGCTGGGCGCGGCGGCGGCAGCGGCGGGGGGCCGGGGCCATGGACGAGCTCAAGCACCAGGTGATGATCAACCAGTTCGTGCTGGCGGCCGGCTGCGCCGCCGACCAGGCCAAGCAGCTGCTGCAGGCGGCCCACTGGCAGTTCGAGGTGAGGCCGCCGCCCCGGTGCCGGCCGCCGGCACCGCCGAGCACTCGGGGCGGTTCCCCTCGTGGGGGGCAGCCAGCTGGGTCTGGGCAGCGTGGGGCGCGCCCGGCCCGGCCCTGCGGGACACGCCGCTGAAACCCCCCCCAACCACCGTGCGTCGCCGTGGGGAGCGTGGCGGCCGGCGCGTGGCGTGGGTCGCGCGACGGGGCAGGACCCGGGGCTGTTCGCGTGGGGCGGGGAAACGGGGAACCACGGAGCGCGGGTGGGTGCAGGGTCAGGACCCGCAGACCGCTCCGGACCGCGGAAGGACCGGGGCGCCGAGCCCTCCTCCCGGCCCGGGCCGCGCTCCTTCCGCCGCTCCCGGCCCTCCCGCGTGGCCGTGGGCCGGAAAACCCCAGCGCAGCCTTTTCCCACGGCCCTGCCCTGGAGAGTGTGAGTCCCCAGGCAGCCGTGGGAGAGGAGACTTTGTAGGTCAAAGCTTTTCTGGCTCCAGATGCCTTTTCCTCTTGCTCGCGGGCAGGATACTCCGTGACATCGTCAGGGGTTAACGTCACGCGTGGGGCTGGGGTTGTGGGTGGGGAGCCCCCCGGCAGCCTTGCTGGCTGCTCTGCTCCTCCAGAGATCCCCAGAGCTGAAGCACGGGGAGCAAAGGGTGGAGTGCGGCAGCTATAGGAAGCAAAGCTCTTTGTAAATAGGATTTTTTTTCCTTTTTCTTCTGCAGCCCCAGCAGCTCTCTAGTCTGGAGCTGATGGATTTGACACTAATGGCACCTTTGTAATTGAACTATCTGTTTTGTGATGGAGGAGGAGGTCTGAGTCAGTGTGGAGAGCAGGAGGTTCAGTTCGTATTCATCCCTGTGGCTAGGGCACCTCTGGTTCAGCATGCAGCGCAGCCCGGATGGGTGCGAGCGCCGCTGACAGGCCTCCTCGGCGTTATTCAGGGCTCGTTCTGTAACGTGATGGCTCTCGAATGGATCGGGCACGGAGATGGTTCATCGCCGTGTAGCCACAGGATTTCCAGATGCTAAATCAGAGGCCACGAGGCGTTCAAAGCTAAGCTGTGCATGGCCAGGGAGTGAGTGGGTGGGTGGGTGTGTGGGGACGGGTGGAAATCCAAGCCAGCATTCCCCTCCCCTGTGCCCGTTTAATACCAAGCTCTGCCTACGGGAGCGCCGTCAGCAGTGCATGTGTTGCATGTGTAACACGCTCTGGGTTTTGTTTACTAATACAGTTTGACAGTGGCCCTCTGGGACAGCCGGGATTCACTTCCAGCACCTCCGTGCATGTCACAAAAGAGCTGGGAACGGATGACAAAAGTTTAACTTTTCTTTCAAAAGGTGTTTTGCAGAACTTTGCCACCGTTTGGCGAGTTGCACAAGTACAAACGGCTGTCTCCTGCCGGCTTGGCACTCACATGACTCAGAGGAAGCTCAGCTGTAAACAAACACGCTGCGATGAGCAGTTACCATGTTCCCACTCGCTTTTGGTGCAGCGGTCAGATAATTCCCTTTGCAAAATGGCTGCTGGGCATGTCTTCTGTGGGGAGCTGCGCTGGGGAGGTGTCGTCTCCTGACTCCAGCATGCTCTCACCTCTTACCTGTGATATTCTGAGGCTTTTGTTCTTCTAGTGCAGTACCCATTTGCTGGCTGGCCTGCATCTGCAGCGAGTATAAATTGCTGGAGTTCAGGCAAGTTCAGTGCTGATTTATGCTGCCTTCACTTGTAGTATCTTTGGATTCAAAGTGCCACTCCAGGGCTGTGGTGTGAGTCAGAGCAACCCTGAGGACGTTGCTCCTGCCTGTAAGACCACTGTGAGGAGAGGTGTTCCCAACAGCTGAGGCAAGCTGGGAGACCCAGAGACAAGACAGCAGGAGCAAGGTTCTGCCAGTCCTTTGCCTCTGTCCTGACCCTCCTGGCATCCATCTGTCCTGGCCAGGACCTTTCCTATGTGGGCACATGCCCCACTCACTGCTTGTCACAGCCACACAGGGATCGGGAGCCTGGGTTCTTGAGTCACTGGTAGGAGAGACGAGAGAGGCTGCTGTGGAACACAGCTTCAAGCTGGTGGGATGCTGATGTTTCGGGACCGCTTTCCTGGGCTGGGGCTGCTCTGGGGCCGTTGTGGCTGGTGGGAGAGAATGCAGTGGGGGCTGCAGAGAGGGTTTGTGCGTGGTGTCCTGTCGACTCTGGTGGACCCAGAGTTTGGGGGTAAGTGACTCAATCCAGGACAGTGAGCAAGGTAGGAGGTCAGGAGACCATTAGGGATAAAGCTGCCTTCAATGTGGCACAAGCTGACCAAAGCCTGTATCATACTCAAGGGCTTGACAAGGGAGCTGTTTATTTTGCATCCTCTCCATCCCTGGGGAGCAGGGCAGTGTGTGGGTGATATCCCACTTGCCATGACTCCACTGCTGTTTCGCAGGGACTCAGGACAGGCTTTCTCGTGGCACACCCGACATGGTTTACAGCTCTCACAATGCTGTGGGCTCTTCCGTGTGTCCAGGGAAAGTTGCGGTGGGTGCCAGCAGGGATGGTGGTGCCAGCAGGGATGGTTGTGCCAGCAGGGATGGCCATGCCAGCCCAGCCCTCCAGCAGCTGGAGCAGTGCCATGACTGATCAGAGAAGGAGGTTTAGAGGCCAAAGAAGGCGAGTGTCTCTGGGGAAGGGCTGGCACTCAGCCTCTAGGGCCAAAGGTGCAGGCAATTTGGAAGAAGGCAGGGAGGGCAGCAGGTACCTCCACCATGGCTGGAACCCAGCAGGCTGCCAGGGAGACACTTGAGAGTTTGCAGGGTCTCAGGCTGAGTGGTGGGTCAAGCTCTTTCCTAGATAGAAGCGTATTATTTGGCTTTGTTGTGTGCTCATTGCCCCTGGGGCTGCTTGGGAAGGATAAGAAGACTTCAGCTTTAAAAAAAAAAAACACCCATTCCTTCCTTTTTCCTGGTGCTACGTGTCGTGTCTCTGTTCAGAGTAGTGAGGTTGTCTGTGGAGAACAAGAGGAGGAGCAGGTGTCTGGCACTGCCTGCTGTGTTCATGGTTGGATTTCCACTTCCTCTTCTGATTTATTTATGTTTTATCGACCACCGTTTCTTTTCCTTTGTGGCTCAAGGGCAGGGTGTCCCCAGGGCTGCTCTGGCACCGTGGCTCCTTGCTGCCAGATCCCCTGTGCTGGCAGCAGCTGCAGCTCACACATGCACCTGGGAGGAGGTGCAAGTGCAGCTTGGGCAGCGATGGGCAGGGGATCAAACAGCACCCGGGGTCCGGTCTGAGCAGCTGCACAGGGCTGGGTGTCTCACTCCTCCAGACCGAGCTTGTTCTGCTCAGCATCCAGCTGTCATTGCATTCACCTCTCCACCTGGCCCCTGCAGCCGTCCTCCCTCTGACTCCGTCACCACCAATGCCATTGGCCCCCTGGTAGGGTCTCTGTGTGATCCAGCTCCTCCAAAGCCCCTCATTTTGCATCTCCAGGGGGGACGCAGTGGCCTGGTCACCTGCTTCCACCCAGAGTGACACGGGCGATGGAGCAGGGTCAGGGCTGAGCTGTGGCTCAGGCTTCTTCTCGAGTAGAGGAGCCTTAATTGGCTTTGCTGTGGCACCAATTGCCCCTGGCACTTGTGACGCTGGCTGGCCTGGTGGCATCAGCAGCTTCAGTTATGTGTGCAGCCCTGGCACCCCGTGCCCCTGAGGGGATGGGTGCACTGGCCTCTTGTCCACTTGGCTTGGGGCTGCTGTGGGTCCTGGGTCCTTTGGGAGGTGGCAGCTGCTCCCTGCAGCTGGAGGGAGGTGAGTCGTGGTCAGAGAGGTTGCTTCTGCCACACTTGGGAAGGGGCAGATGGAGGGATGCAGAGTTTTAGGCAGAGGGGCATGTGATAGTGGTATGCTTCCTGCACCCCGATCACGGCTTTCATCCCAGTGCTGGCAAGGATCAGTGGGGATGGGGACAACAGGGACTTTCTCTGCCCCTGTCTGCTGATGGCACAGTCCCAGATACGAAGTCACTTGGAAAACAGGAGCACAGAGTGTATTTAATCAGCTTATGGGATCTGGCTGTGCCCACACCTCTGCATGTGCCTCCTGCTTGCTGTTTCCCTCCTTCCTTATCACAATCCTTTCTGTCTGAGCGATATGGCTGGTGGGTGTTGATATCAGACCTCACACAGGATGACGGGTAACGTGGTGACAGGCGTGTCAGTGCCTTAGAAGTGTCCATCTCTCTGTCGGGACATTTCCATGATTCATGTGTGCCAGGCTGTTCAGAGCTCGTCTCCAGGGCCACAGACCCTCATTCAGCTGTATGGCCATCACTGAAATCCAGCAGGTCCTGGCTGGGTTATTAAACACAGCACCCCAGCTTGTAGACCTGCAGGGCAGGCTGCTCCTGGGGAGGGGATTGAATCGGGGCTGATGGAGGGGGGCTTTTCCTCCAACTAGAACTGAATCCAGACCAGCTCTCTAACATTCCCATCAGGTCTGATCTGCAACTGAGTCAAAACGTTTTCTAGCCCTAACTCAACTAAAGCCTGGCACAGAACAGGGTCAGCTTCACCTCCGCCAGTCCTGCATCAGCCCCGTCCTGCCTCTGCTCCCCCCAGACCTGGGCTGGGTGTCTGCCCTCCTGGCCTGCCTGCGCCCCCAGTGTTCCCTCCCAACAATCCCCCCTTTCGTCCTGTCACATACCTGTGGTGTGTGAGCTTTACTAGATTATTACTGGTCTGAACTGGAAGTTAGCCAAAATAGTATCAGTCATAACCGTACCCTGCCTGCTCAGAACTGGAAATGCTCTGGTGTATAGGATGGGCTCCCTGCTGCAGCCCCAGTCCTGGGGATCTCCCAGCGTTAATATGGTGACTATGATCTTGTCCTGTTAAGGACACGCATCTAACTGGTTCCCACTGGTCTTCCCCTTCTGGGTTTGGATTTGGTTTCCCTTCTTGCCCTGCACACAGTGGTTGTGGAGCTGCGAGCTGTGAAATGCCTGCCGGGGTCTGCTCCAGCAGTGGCCGCTTTTCAGCAGTGAGCACAGTGTGATCCCCTCCTGCCTCGGTGCAGGCCGGTGTCCCTCTTGAGGATGTGGGAGCAGCTGTGTGGGGCTTGGGGGACAGTCCAGCCCCCACAAGGACTGATTTGGATCATCTTTGGGGTCCTGCAAAGCCCTGCTGTTTTGTGCAGGGATGAGGTGGGTGCTCAGTTCGCGTGCTGGTGGTAATATCATCTTCCTTTTTCTTTCTTTTTTTTTTATTTTCAGACTGCTCTCAGTGCTTTTTTCCAAGAAACAAACATCCCCTACAGCCACCACCATCAGATGGTAAGTACTTTCCCACCTCTCCAGTGCTCATCTGGGGCACAGCACCAGCTGGTGGGTGCTTTAAGCTGCTGCTGGTGCCCAGCATGCTGCTTGTGCCCAGCATGCTGCTTCACATCTCCAGGAACACAAGCAGGCTGGGCTGGCCGGCTGCTGCCGGAGCTGCCTGCCAAGGAAGGTTTTGCTGGAGAGTGGCTGAGGGTGGCATAGTCTGTCCTATGCCATGGGACAGTGAGTCTGGAGAAGCCCTCAGAACCTGCAGAGGGGTTGGGGCTGCCCCTCAGAGAGGGACTGACTGATGGAGGATGCTTTTGGCTTGGCGAATGGTCCAGACCAGCTCCAAAATGCCAGAGGGAGCCTGAGAGGAGCCTGGAGCAACGGACTGAGATACACGTATGCTGCCCACGAAAGTCCTTGTGTGCTTGCTGGAGCGATTGAGCATGCAAACCTCTGCTCTGATGGAGTGTGCTTCCAGCACAGCCTGCTTGTCTGGATGTGTGTGAACACTCAAGGGCGTGCACACGTGGGTGCTGCCTGCCTCTGCTCTCTCCCAGCTGTCCCCAGACTTGGTCCCTTTAACTCTGGTGCTCCAGCAACCCATAATCTGCCTGGGGAGATGTGTCTGAGGCATTTGCTGGCTGCCACGGCCTCTTGTATCTCTGCAAGACAACTGGGGATTGGGAACATGCAGTAAGCGTGCAGAGCAAGTGCCTGGCAGGGCCTTAGCACACCTGGTCTCCCATGGGGCGGGAGCTGAGCTGGAAAGCTGCAGGCTCAGGGTGGCACCAGCGGGTCATGGAGCAGAAGAGCAGGCACAGCCGGGTCCTGTCTTGAGCCCTCTGACGAGAGCTCTCATCACAGCATTAATCTTCAGAGCCTTAAGTGCTGCCTGCAGGCAGCGCGGGTCTGGGGGCTCCCCGTGCTGCAGCAGTGAGGGCAGAGTGGTCTTGTGCTGGGTGCTGGTGGGAGGCAGAAGCTGGAGGACTCCCCCACCCCACACCTGACCCCGTGTCTCCTTCCCACAGATGTGCACTCCCGCCAACACACCGGCCACACCGCCTAACTTCCCCGATGCCCTCACCATGTTCTCCCGCCTCAAGGCCTCCGAGAGCTTCAACAGCAGCAGCCCCGTGGCCTCCATGGCGACTTCCCCGCCACCCCCGGCCCCGCCGCTGCCCCAGCATGGGGCTTTCAACCCCGCCTGGCCCGCGGCTTCACCCCCCGGCCAGCAGCAGAGCATGTGGACTCCAGCCCCCCCAGCGCAGCCCGCAGGCTGGCCAGCCGCCGTCTCCCAGCAGGCCACGGCAGAACAGAAGGCCAACGTGACCATGGAGGCAGAGAGATGAGGCCGTGGTGAAGAGCGCACGCGGCGGGGACCCCTGCATATGAATATATATATTTTTTCTTTTCCCCCTCCCCGAAGAGGAGAGGAACTCTGCTGCCAGGGCGTCTGGCAGCTGCTGAGACACACAAGCAAATAGCTGCCTTGCATGGGTTTGGTTTGAAGTAGTTTTTACTTGTCCTCGAGCTGAACAGAGCTCCCCACAGACAGCAGGAGGCTGCGTGGGACATGGGACTGGTGCCGGCCTGGGACCCCGCTGGGAGCAACCCCTCCTCTCTTGGGACACCGGAGTTTGCATGCAAGTGACATTTACAGAGGAGGTCCCTTCTTCATGGTCCCCTGGGCCATCCCACCAGGCAGAGCGGGCTGTACCCAATTGTTTTCCCCCGTCCCTTGGCCCCACTCACTGGGTGGAGGCAGACACCCCACACAGCTTGTTTTTTGTGAGGTGGGGAGAGAGCGAGGGCTGTTTCTGTTTGGCCGCGGCCTCCGCCACCCCGTATGCGCTGTGCTCGCTGGTGAGCAGGGCTGGGGAAACACCAGCTCCTGAGGAGGTGCCCGGCCCCTCACCCACCTCAGTGGTGGAGAGCAGGGGGTGGGCCATGGGGGGCCCGGCTGGGCCAGCACACCCTCCCCTTGCCCTCCTGGGATGGGGTTTGCCCCGGGGCTGTTTGCATGACACAGTGTAACCCTAGAGACTGGGATCGTTTTTAACCCCTCTGTTCTTTTCTCCTGGCGGCTGGAAGTCTCTCCGGGTGCGCCGCAGCCGCTTGCAATACATGCTCTTCTGCTTTGAACCCGGTGTCTTTGCTTCGTTTGCGGCAGCAGCGGGATGCTGGGAAGGGTGGCCTGGGCTTGGGGTGTTGCAGGATCCCTTCTGTGAGTGGCTCTGAGCGTGCTGTGCCTCCAAGCTGGGGCTGGCTGCCTTTGCTTTATGTGTGCTGTTCCAAACACCCCATCCCAGCCGTGTGGTGATTACCAGCTGGCTTTGGCCAGGTTTGTGGCAGGGCTCAGCCCCAGCAGCAGCCAGCTCTGCTGCGCCTGCTGCCCCACCACATCAGCTGTGGGTGTGAGACCCCACTAGGAGCAGGCTGATGGCAGGGCTGCGGAGAGCCCTCGCGCTCCCTGTGTGATACTTCCAGGTCTTGGGTGTCTTGCTGTGACTGGGTTCCTCTCCCCTCTTCACCAAATGATGGGAGCCAGGTCCTTTGGAGGTTGCCATCCCAGCTGAGACCTCTCTCCCCATGAGGCCATGCCCTGGCATCCCCACACTTACCAGTCAATAATTAATTTCTATCTCTTATTTGTGTTGCTAAAATAAACATTATAGGAGCGATGGTTTCACCCATGCTTCTCTTGCACAGCCTTAGCAGAGGCTGCGAGCGAGGGCTGGAGCTTGTGCTGCTCTCTTGAGCCTCCTGTGCAGGGTTGTGCCAGATCTGTGTGGCTCCATCCTGCCCCACTGAGGTGGACTGGGCCGAGCTGGTGGCATCTGGAACAAGCTGGGGCCATGGGCCTCCTGTCCCGTCTACGGTGCCTTAGTATGTCAAAGCCAGCGTGGAGTTCTGCTGTCAGTGGGCATGGGGGGTTGCAGCCCCCAGAGCCCTGGACAGCCCCCTGAGGCCCAGCTAGCCAGGCACCTTCTCCATCCTTCAGCTGCCTCGCCTCGCCCAGCACTTTCTCCAGCCAGGCAGCCGTGTTCTCCAAGGTTCCCAAGTCAGCTGAAAACAGACACCAAAGCTTTGCTCCAGGCAGTGCCAGCTCCTGCAGCCCCCCAGCATGGTGCTCTCCCAAACCTAGGTGGCTTTATGGCTGTGGAGACTCCCCAGCCCTGGGCATGGGCAGCAGTGGGGCACCCAGTAGTGCCACAGAGGGCAGTGACCACATCCCTGCCAGCCATGCCAGCATGGCTGGGAGTGAGGCAGAGGGATGGGGGGCTGCAGCAGCTTGGAGACCCAGATGGGATGGCTGAGTGCAGCTCCACCATTCACTCATCCTGGCAAAGGTTCAGTGGCACAGCCTGGCATGGTGACCTGGCATGGTGGGGTTGTTGCTCCCCACTGTGCTGCTGGAGCTGGCTCTCAGGTCCCCATGGCTTCGTGCTGTGCCAGCAGCCAGCTCAGCCTGCACAGGAGCTCATGGGCTGGCTCCAGTGAGGGCTTGGGGCTGAGCTCCTGTCTGGAGAGCTTCTGAAATGAAATAGTGCCCAAGGTTTTGGGAAGAGAGACGATTCTTGTGATGTCCTGGAGCCAAGGGGCATTGCCCCCAGCAAGGGAGCCTGGCACCTGGGAGGCTGCACGCACCTCACCAGCGGGCACCCCACAGAGAGAACTCCAGCACAGTGCCGAGGGAAGGAGCTCAGCTTCTAACGCACCTCTGCCCATGACCACGAGAGAAATCAGCCCTCCTGTCCTGCTTCAGGAGCAGAGGGCCTGGGCAGCCCCTGGGATGGGGAGGGCAATGCCAAACCTTGCCGCCACCCCCAGCAGCATACCCAACCCGGCAGGTCCCCTGGGGCTTCAAAATCTAGAGGGTATAATCCAGCCCTGTGTGTACATTGCCGTGTCCCAGGGTGATGATGCTCTCCTGGCATTGCAAGAGGGACCAGAGAAGCCCACTAGGACACCCAAGGATGGATGTCCCTGCTCCAGTGGCTGGTAAGGTGACAGGGACCCTGCCAGAAGAGCCTCGTAGAGCCAGATGCTTGCCCAGGCAGGTCACCACAGCCAGGACAGTCCTTGGGAGGTTTGAATGTATTTTCCTTAAGGATTTGCCAAAGCCTGACCTTAGACAACTTGGGGACAGTCCTGGGGGTGGGTGCTGAGTGCCTCTGTGCGCAGTGCTGCAGACAACCACTCCTAGGCCCTCTGCCAGGGCTCCCTCCACTCACCATTTGGTCCAGGATGTTCTGCAGGAGGTGGCCATGCTGTCCTGCCACACCGACTGCTCTTGCAGCTCCTCCAGATCAGAGTTAAACAGAGGCATCAGAGGGTTCAGTAGCCACAGGGGCTGGGGACAGTGGGGACCAGCGTCTGCAGCGACAGGCGGGCATCGGCAGCACCCAGCTCAGGTCAGGGCTGGGTTCTGTGGCTGCAGGCAGTGTCTACCCAAAACCTCTGGGGTCCAGGGCACATCCCACATCTCCCAGCTCAGCCTTGGGGTGGGAAAGTACCTGAGCTCAAGATCTCATCCCTGTCACCCTGTGCCATCTGGTGACCCATACAGGTCCTTGGGGAACCCAACCACTCTGCCAAGAGCACTCCAGCAAGTGGTCTGGCTTCATGCATGCACCTTCTGAAAATTGTCCTTCAGGAGCTGCAGCTCCTCCTGAAAGCCCTCAGCAGTGTTTTTCAGGGAGCAGATGGTGGTGAGCGTATGTCCATGATGTGAGGAACATGGGTTTAGTCAGTGATGCTGGGTCTCCGCGGGCTCTGGGGGCATGGGGTCAAAGGAGGTTAAGTGGTGCACATTGAAGGTCTGGGTTCGAGGCCATCTCTGGAACCCAACAGAGCTTCCACAGCATTGGCCACATCTGGCTGGCTCATGGTCATGCCCACAGAACTCCCCAAAATTGAAATAGAAGACACTTGAAGAGGACAAGTGTCCCAGCTCCAGTTTCCTTGGCCTGGCAAAATGCTACTGTCTTTTCCCTTTGCTCTGTGGTTGTGCTCAAAGCCGAGGTCACAACATGTGAGATGGGACTGGCTCGGGGATGTCAGGTCTCACAAGGGATGAAGAAGTTGGGTTTGCTGTGGGCCAGCCCCATGCTGCCTGTGGACAGAACAGCCAGGCACAAGGTCACTATAACTCATGCTTGCACTGCCATGTGTGGAAGGTGCCTCTGATGTTATGTGTTGCATTTCCCACTCAGAGTCTAAACTTGAACAGCCAAATAAGTTGAACTTGTGCTGTGGCAACATCTCCTGCAGGATCCTGCCTTGGCCTGGGAACAGCAGCACTGCTGTCACCCACAGCTCAGCCACTTGCCATGCTACAGGAAAGGGGAGAGGAGCAGAGCAGTGGGAATGCTGCTGTCCCCATTGATGCACCAGCCCACAGCCACCCCAGGCACAGCAGGAGGACCCTTGCCAGGGAAGGATGGGACCCAACAGACCTAAATCTCAGAGCAAGTACTGGTGGAGGCTCAGAGGCAGGTGAGAAGCGACCAAAACCACCTGTGGCCAGTGGCTGTGTTAAATATTGCTCTTTAATTAGTCCTAAGTGGAGCTGGGGCCAGTGGAGCCAGAAATGTGCCACCATGCTTCACTGGGCTCCCTGGTCCCCAGGGAACAGATGTCATGGCAACGGCAAGACATGACATGAGTGTGTCACGTTCTAGGGCAGGACACTGCACAGGGCTGGACACCGCGTGTGGCAGGACGCTGTGTCAGGTGGGACACTGCGCAGGGCACGAGATGGGGCAGGAGCCACTCGGAGCAGTACGTGCTGTAGGTCAGTGTGTGCCCTGAGCCAGGACACCACGCAGGACTCGATGCTTCTGGAGGACGAGCCACTGTAGGGCAGGACGCCCCACCGAGCAGGGCGCTGCCCAGGGCGGCAGAGAGCTAGACAGACCCCGCTCCTGCCCCCGACCAGCGCCGAGGCCTCTGCGGGTGGAGCTGCTCCAGGAGCCCGCCGGCCCGGGGGCTGCCGCCGCCGGCCGTGCCGAACGCCATGTCCACCGCTGGGTGATATTCCCCGGGCGGGGGGGCCTGGACTGAGGTCACAGGGGACGTTACCCGGAGATGGCC
Source organism: Streptopelia decaocto (assembly GCF_964273445.1). Classification (NCBI taxonomy): domain Eukaryota; kingdom Metazoa; phylum Chordata; class Aves; order Columbiformes; family Columbidae; genus Streptopelia; species Streptopelia decaocto. The sequence goes on along the minus strand of NC_138668.1, from coordinate 10,437,505 downwards.
CGGGGTTCTTCCTCAGCCCCTTCCCTGAGCAGCCCGGGAGGGAAGCGGGCCCAGGCCCAGCCTGGTGCGGCCCGGGTGGGAAACAGGCCGCGGCCGGACGCGGCCCGCAGCGCGGAGACCGCGGCCCCGCCCCGCCCCGCCCCGCAGCCGGCAGGTGCCCGAGCCGCCGCCGGGAGCCGCAGCCGGTAGGTGCTGCCCCACGAGGCCGAGGCGGGGGACGGGCACAGGGCCCGGCTCAGCCCCGGGAGCGGTGGGGCCGGGCGGGGGAGAGTGAGGCTCGGCGGACAGTGAGGCTCGGCGGGGCCGGTGCCTCCCCGGCCCCGGGAAGGCCGCAGCGGTCCCTGGCAGCGGGGCCAGGGGGCGGCGTGGGGACACAGCGCGGGGGACGCGCGGGAGTGCAGCACCATCCACCGCCGGTAAGAGAACGGGGGATGAAAACAAAACCCCGGTGACGCTGCGAGGAAGGACTCGCTCCTCCAGGCGGGGGAAAGTCTCAGTGCTCCGCCGCGGCGGGAGCGGTGCTGCGGGCGGCGCGTTCCGCGGAGAAGAGGTAGGGACAGGGGTGACAATGGGCCGGGGGCAGCCCGGGTGTCGGGCCGGCCCTCAGCGGGGGCCGCAGTGGCCACGAAATGCCGCAGGGTGCTATTAAAATATTCCAGAGCTTCAGCTTTGTGCCCTCAGCAGCGCAGGGAAGGGTCGGGACGGAAGGATCGGGATGTGCCGATGGGCTGGAGCAGCGGGCGCGGGATGAAATTTAATCGCATGGAAAGTGAGGTCGTGTGCTTGGGGAGAGAAGAGACTTTCCACTGTAAGGCGAGCGCTTCAGCCCGGCTGAGGTGGTGCCAGCTTGCGGAGAGGACGGCTGGGAGCTGCCAGCAGGACACGGCTGTGAGAAGGGCAAATATGAACCATGAGCTTTCAGATCCCTGGGAGAGGAGGGGACCAGGCCTGGGTACAAATGTCTGTGTTTCCAGTCATCCCTACTCAGGAGAGATTAGCTTGGGCTGGAACTGCCCGTTCGGTGATGGTGAATGAGAAGGCAGAACGAGCCCAGAGCTCTTGAGAAGTGGGAAGAGAAATTGTGATGATGGAGATGATATTGGCCATCAACACATTGGCAGCATGAACCCAGTGAGAGGAGGAGAGCTCATCTGGCTAATGGATATGGCAGCACAACAACAAATACCCATTAATAAATGTTAGCTGGGGGGTCTTTAGCCATGAGAACAGTGAGATCTTGGTTCTCCCTCCCAAGGGGACTGGAGAGGCAAACGGGTAGGAGCTGTTAAGGCAACATTCAATTGCTTTATGAAGAGCACAGGGGGTTGTGGTTGCTGCTAAATGGAGGGATGGGGCTTGGAACCACAGGAATTGCTCCAGGGCCGTGCAGCAGAGCGGGAACAGGCAGGCTGGGATGAACACTGCCATGTTGGCATCCTCTGGATTGTCTGCAGGAGTCACGCTCAAGGTTAAACTTCTCCGAGTCCCTGCAAGCATAGTAGGTGTGTGCCCTTTGGCCCAAGGTGTCACGGGAGAAGTTGTTCAGAGTTGGTCTCCTTGCACCCATGAGAACTGGTGAGGGGACTGGCAGTTTTCATGTTCCAGGCTGAGCCTAAAATATCAGGTGATAGACTAGGTCAGGGACAATGATTTTAAGTAGAAATGGTTTAGATGATAATTATAGTGGTTTGGGGCTATATGTAAAACTTGCTGAGAAATGCTTTGTAAATATGCAAGATACTTGCCTTTTGTTCCCTTTCAACCAATGTGCTGGAAATGGGGCTTTCATTTTAACAGGGTCCTTCTGCTTTCCTGAGTGTGTGACTGGAGGAGGCAATCAGGGAAACTCGAGTATTCTGTAGCATAATACATAACCGTGGTGTGTCATTCATTCATTTTTAGGAACCAAAGAAACTCAGGTCAGTGTGGAAAGCACAGGCTGAAAACTTCCCTTTCCCAAAGGCTTTTCTGGCTAAGTGCTGTAGCAATGTTCGTGTGCCCTAAGAAATTCCTGGAAGCATTTAGTGTTGTACTTGCTCTGTTCTCCTTGGGCATTATGCGAGGTGGGAATTCCTCCTTGGAGGCAGGGGGGCAACGACTTCAGGCTGTCTAGTGGTGTGGCTTGAGCACAAGTGGGGGACGAGACTGTAACAAGGGCAGGGTGAGGGAGCAATGTCCCCAGATGTCCCCTGAGTGATACCAAGTGGAGCAAACGTGCTCAGTCCTCCCCAGCTGTTGTATGGACCCACAGGTGGGGCAGTGGTGGCTGTGTCTGCTCAGGGCTGTGCTCAGGGAGGTGCTGGGAGAGGGGATGTGCGTGTTCATATGCTCAGTACCTAAAGATCTTGCTAAACTGTGACTGGGTAGTTAACAGAGAGGGAGCTCCTTTTTCAGAACCTGAGCCCTTCATAAGAAGATGGAAGACCATGCTGAGTTTCTTGTTGTGTTCCTTCAACAGGTCCTGCACCTGAAATTCAGTTCTGAAATTTAGTTCCTGGTGTTTCTGTTCTGCCTGGAGCTCTGTCTCAGCTGCTGTTATGAAAGGAGGGAGGGTGTCTCCGTCAGCGCCTTGTTTTGGTTTGTGAGCATGTTTTTGAAGCCTTGCCTTCTGTGCATGGGAAATCATTCAGCGATGCAAAGCTGACTGCTTTCCTTCTGGGTGAAGCACAATCGGCAGATGCGCTCTGAAAGGCATTCAGCCAGGGGCCAGACTACAGCCTGTCCGCAGCACCCATACTGAGTGTGCTTCAGGGGGTTTTGGGACCTTGGCACACTGTTGTCATCTGCAGAAGTGTTCCCATTGCCAGTGTTACTAAAATAGCGAAAGAAGGGATGAAGGTAAAAGATTATATTTTTTTCCCTTTCAGATGTGAATGTATCAGATCAACCACATCCTTTAAATACAAGTGTTTATGAAGTAAGTGATCTTCCAGTATGAGGATGGGTGGTTTTGGAAGGAGATACACAGACTTCGGGTATCTGCTCTAAGACTGGTTTTTTTGCTTATGGATAAAGAGAAGTATGAAATTAGGTGTCCTATGTTTGTTTGTGGTACCACCGTAAAGCCCTGTATTTGATTTCTTATAATGGCATTAATCAGGAGAGAGTATTCTAAATTGGTAGAAGCTGAGTTTTTAAAACTCTTTTTAGTAGCATTTCTTGCAGGGGCTGCATGAGAGCTGCGCGCCACTTCTGCTGGTATTGCCTGTACCTGTGCTGGGTGTACCGTCAGTCCCGGGGTAGTTTTTCTGTGTGCAGACTCACATTGACTCAGCTTTGCACCAAGCTGAAGCAAAGATTGATGGCTGCCAGGTGAGACAAGGAGGAAATAGTATTTTCATAATATAGATATTAATAATGAAGGCAGCAGGACTGAATATACCTTGGAGCTTCTAGACAGGTTTGCTAACTTCTCATCAAACTGCGATGAGATGTTCTCCCAGACTGATCTGTGCAAAGCTGCTGAAAACAGGGAGAACAGGAGACTTGGAAAACAGATAGATGCTGGTATGCCTCATGGTTCTTAGCAGCAGTCAGTGCTGTTCTGAAAGGAAAGATTTTAGTTGTACAGTACTCTTCCCTTCTCCCCAATACAGTACAAGCGATGGTTCGTAGTGGGAGCTTCAGTTGTTCTGTAATAATTGAAGGTGTTTGGTTGGTTTTGCTTCCAGGACCTGATTTTACAACAATTATGCAGGCAAAGTGCTCTAGCTTGAAACTGATTGACTCTCCTCAAGATTTCAGAGCAAGGCACCTGAGCACACAAGTTTGCAGACAAAAACGTGTATGTACATTTTTTTTTACCTTCAAAAACACGACGAGCAGCTTCTGCCCTGGGGTGTGATACTCACCTTGCTGTTTTCCTGTTGTTCCCGATTGGCATCGTGGTATCTGCTGGAGAGAAGCAGTGTGATTTTCATAAGCAGCGTCAGATCTTTGCATGCTCTGCAGAGGACGTATGTCCTTCTCTGATCCAAAGGAACGCAATTGGAACAGACGCCATAGGAAACCACAATCCATTTTCTCGACAGTATAAGGCCTCTAAGGCAGGGCAAGCGCAATTTTTACTTCTGACGTGAAATACTCAGGGAGGCTCTTGGCTGCTGTTACAATTTTGCTTTGGGCTCACTCATTCAGAGCTGCCTCGTAGCTTCAATCTAAAATTTATTGTGTTTGTGGGCTGTTTGAGAGCCCAGAGAATACAGCAGGCCTGTGCTGGTTGTGGATCCGGGTAGAGGGTGGGGGTGGGAAGGAAGCTGCGTCATGCTGGCTGTCTGCTGTGGGAGCAGCAGTTATCGTTAGTCTGAACTCTCTTAGCAGGCTTGAATTTAGAGTAAGAGAAGAGAAGAAACAACCTCAAAAGATGGCAATGTAATTTGCATCTTAGGAATTGTGAAGAACAGCTGCTGGCTGTGTGTGTGTGTTCAACTTTGTACCTCTTAGCATGATGAAACCCGAGATCTTTAGAGAATAAAGAAATGAGCTGGGGCTTTCTGTGCAAATTAAGTAATATATTTTTCTCTTATAGTGATGAGTAAAGCAACTCTGCATTAGTAATAGTTATGTTTCATTTACCTCTTTTATACATAAGAAAATGGAATAATACCCAATTATCTTGTAGATTAAGAAAATTTAAGATAAAGCATTTGTGCTGAGACGGTGATCTCTTTGTCCTGAACCAGTGTGCAGGTTGACATTCCCTGCTGTGTATTTCCCCAAACCTCCTTTGATATCCAGTCCCTGCATTTAGAAAGAAAATTGTCACTACCTTGCCCTACGATGCTGATTACCTATTAACAGTTTTGGAAGATGTGTTTTTGGAAGGAGTGTTCTAGCTTTAAGTCCACACACAGTTTCATCTTGCACTTCAACTTACAATCACAAATTCCATCCATTACATCTCACCGTGGTACATGCACATCCCGTGCTCTAGCTGTATTTCATCTTTATTTACTCGCTGCATTGTGCGGTCACAAGGAAAAAGAAATTTACTTACAAGTTGAACCTTGGGAGCTTGTTTGCTTTGGGCCTGTTTCCTTGAGCTCTGATTTTGGGAGCTGGTGCCAAGGCGGGGTCTACATGCGAGGGCGTTGGAGTTATCCCAGCAAGTCCCAGGCCTGGGAAGAGGTTAGGGCTGTGGGAGCTGCCTTCTGGGGAGGGCACCTTCCCCTGCCCTGCGTGGGACGGGCAGCGGGAGAACAGGGGACCTGCGTGGGCTGAAGGGAGAGGAGAGGCTCTTCCACCGTGCAGAGGGGTAAGTTAGGCTCTGAGCTCTAACCATGGTTTATACTGGCTCCCTGAACAAGAAAACAAAAACACAAAACCAAAACCAAACAGTAAAGCAAAACCAACCAAACAAAACCCCCGAACCAAACAAAACCCAAGCAAAACAAGAAAAAAAAAAACACCAAAAACTAAACAAAACCCCACACAAGACAACCCAGCCCACTCTCAGGCTAAAAGGACTTTGCAGATGTAGAAAGGCCAAGCGCAGAGCCTTGCTCTCTCCTGCCATTGGGCTGTGTGTGGAGGCACCACAGGCTTCCCCCTCACTGCACATCTGAGCCAGCATTGGTTTTGTGAGCACTGACATTCCAAAATGGTGTCTGCTGCACATATTGGTACAAAGGAAGCCCTGACTTATGTCATTCAACATTTGAATCTTTTACCGAGACAAGATGTGGCGGCTGAGGTGCCATTACACCTGAGGACACATTTTTCAGGCTTTGGAGACAGCAGGGACGGGGTCGGAGGGTCTGCCCACTTCTTACCTTTGCATTGTTAATCTGACAGTACTTCACAGTGTGAGATAAAATGAATTGGAGGGTTTTTTCCCCAAACATGTTTTGAAGCGCAGTTATTTGATTGAAAAGATACAACCGCCTCCCTAGATTGGGAGGGTTAGCCGAGGTGCTGTATTAAAAATAAGCCCTCATTGCTCAGAAATCCCCTTGTGCTTCCTCCCAGAGCCCCACAGCTGGACTGCAGATATAATCTTTTAGATTATGGATGGATGAATAAGATTATTGTCCCAGCGAGACTTATTGTAAAATTGATTTCATTTAGGTCATGAGACAAAGATTGTCACGTGGGAAGACTTGAGCAAAACTTAACTGTAGCCTGGCCTTGCTGGGGGCTGGACGGGCAGTGCCAAGGCTGGCTGCAAGGTGGGAGCACTTGTCTTCTGCTCGGGCATTCGCAGAGAGTTGTAGGAAACCTGTCCATGTTGCACTTTACCTCGTGCCCTTCCAGTGCAGGTAGGAGAGATGGCTCCCCATCTCTGCTAGGAGCATCCCTGAAATGCGCTGCGCTGTCCCTGCTGCAAAGCATTTGTCCAGCCTGTAAGTCTTTGTGATATTGGGATGCTAATGCTGTAGAGGCACAAAAAAGGCGAAGATCGAGCCATAGATGGGGAGCAGTTTGTGTCCTGGCACACCGCCGAGTGGGTATTGCATCGAGAGGTGGGTGCTGGGAAGCACCAACTTTGCCTGATGCAGCCTGAGCTAAATTTGCCTCCCAGGAGCAGAGGGAGGGTCGACAGCTTTTTATGGCAGTACCATGTGTTTGCAGAGCTTTTAAAAATAAAGACTGGCTAATGTGTTCTGGATTGTCTTGCTCATATCTCCAAGACCCAGAACAGCTGCTGTCCATGTTTTCTCTCCTGCCCTTTTGGGTTATTTTGTTGTACTTTTTTTTTAAGTGGCCATGACTCAGCCCTTCCCTGCCGCTCTCTGAGTTTCCTGGTTTCTGAATAGGCTATTCTTGGGACAGTGGTTCCTGACAGACAGGAACAACGGGAGTGTTGTGTTGTTTAGTTTTCTGGTTTACGTGGTTTGTTTTTTTTTCTTCTGTCCTGTCTTAATGTTCTGCTTTCTTCATTTTTTTTCCTTGTTCCCGAATTGCTGAATCGTCCTACATTGTTGGACACCATCTGGGGCTTGTTGTTGCCCTTGTACCACAGGAGCCCTCTCAGGCATGATCCGGGGTGTGATCCTTGTACAGCACCAGCTTTCCTTTTCCAGCAGGATGGTGGTGACACTCCTAAGAGCGTGGAGGATTAGACTGGTATGCCTATGTCTACGGTAACACTTTAAAAAATGTTGTTTTTGCCCCTCTAATTCCAAGGGGCTGTGCTTGGCTCTCCAGTGCTCTGCCTTGCAAGGGCTGGCTCCAGGTCAGGACTACTTCTTCATGCCGTGTCTGCATGGCACGGGTGACACGGTGACTCTCATTGCAGAGCTGAGGTTCAGATGGCAAAGCATGACTTTGGATGCTGCCTCTGTACATGCTTTCACAAGTAAGGGGAAAATAGGAACTAGGATTGAAAAACAATGAAAAAAAGCTTTCTGATCCCTTAATTAGTTATTATCCCCGCCTGGCCCAGATAGCAGAGGCTGGAAATCTGGAGGATGCTCTCTCTGAAATGCTTCGTGATGCAGTTACACAGCTGCTTAACACGGAAGGCTTTGGAATTTCTTCTGACGTGTATTCCTCTGTAGCACGTGGTGGGGAAAGTCACCTTCCCATGGCAGGCAGTGCGCCCCGGGCCAGGCGCGCTGGCCGCCACTCGTGCTATGCAGACACGCGGTTGGAAGTGAGCGTGGTGTCTAATACAAAACAGTCTTTGCTGGGGTTTAGTTTTATTAAGAGCAGAGCTCTTTCTGTCAAGACACAGTTGTATGTGAGGGGAAAGTAGGCTGAGTAGTAGTGTATTTTACCTTGAAAATACAGTTGGCTTTTAAAACAAAAAGAGGAACTCCATGTTTTCTTAACATCTGTGGTTACCAAGAAGAATTTTTCAGACAACAGTACTAGAGGATTCAAAACACAAGGGTAGTGTTGTTCTTTAGCATCCCTCCACGTTTTTGGATATGCTATATTGTTGTTAAGCCAACCAAGATAAAAGCTTTTCTGTGTGAGGAGGCTTTGGGAACATTCACTGCCAGATTAAATTAGCCTTTCTGAGAATAAATTAGTTGCCATGATGTAGGCAGCCCCGCTCACTGCAGCTCTGAAGTCCGCGCATGCTTGTACCCACAGCAGATAACTTGAGGGATAGATGTGATAGCTGTGTTCAGGCTAGCGCTGCTAACTTGAGATTAGATTTCTGCCTGGTGACGAATGAAAATCAGCCCATTGAATTTTATTGATTATTTCTCCAAATAAGAAGCAAGCCACCCTTTTAAGATGGAGTGAGGAATCCCCGGGGTTCATTTTGGGAGGAAATAATGGACTAAAGCCAACGCTGTACCCCTGCTCTAGTGACTCTCCAACCTGGGATGCTTTTGAGGTCCTTGGGGATCCCAGTCACTTAGAATGTAGCAGAAGGGGAGCGTTGGACAAAGCCTGGAACACGGAGTGGAGGAAGGCAGTTGTGAATGATTTCCATCCATTTTGGGCTTGGGTTTTTAACTGACCACTGGGTAAATAGCTGATTAAAAGAGTGAAGCTGGGTCTAGAGACTGTTTCCACTGCTATGAAATATCAGCTCTTCCCCTGGCCTTGTTGTAGGTCTTCCACAGAGATGTCATTGGAACGTACCTCCGTTTGGGAATGGCGGTTCCCCCGAAGTTCATGGCTTTGAGCTGCAGGTGTTGTTTTAGCCATTCAGGCTCCCTCTTGGGTGCCACAATTCAGGATGTGTTAGCGTGGTGGGAGCTCAGGTTTGAGCTGGCTGCTGGCTCTTCTGATGAGAGAAAACAGTTCCTACCTCATTTAGTGTTGTAGTTGCGGGATCTGCTCTATCTTCATCAGACTCAGGAGAGGATATCAGTCCTGAAATCTCCAGAGCAGCCCTGAGGGCATCTTGGTGTTACTGAATTTTCACCATTCTCATCCCCTGCTGTCAGAGCAGTGACCCAGCCTTAGGACTGTTTGAAACCCTCTGATAGGGGATGCTTTTGATTTAGCAGTAAAGCAGCGAGGTGGTGCCTTGCAGAGAAGCAAAGAAGGGGTTTAGAAACTCTTAGAGCAGGGACTTGAGGAGGTGCATATTAGGGATTCTTTGAATCCAGCTGCTGTGTCTAGATTTTCAGCAAGAGGTCTTCTGCTTGCTGTGTCCCTGGTTCTGGAGTTGGTGTGGCTTGTATGCAGGTGATGTCCCACACATGGGAGAGGTATGAGGACATCATCTCTTTACCTTCATCCTTCTTTTCAAAGGGAATACAGCTCTGCGTGCCCGATTGAAGATCTTGCTCAGCTTGGCTAGCTGATTTGTATTTTGCTCAATGTTTGTGTCAGATCTGCTGACATTTAAGCGACGCAGGCTAACGATGGGGCTCTGCACGTCTTGTCTCCGCTGGCAGGACTGTGCATTGCCACGAGCAGCAGCATTGGCAAATTAGGCTCATGGGGAACCAGCTTTTGCCGTGATCTGAGGGACAGATGTGTAGTGGCTTATTACGTAGCTTTGTTCAGCATATAGTAATTGAGTTTTGGGGAAGGGGTGAGGAAGGAGCTGGCAGGAACTCGGTGCTGCAAACTGAAACCAAACTTTACGAAATGCTTTGGAGTAAAAACGACTTCTCTTGACCGGGAAGTCAGTGCAGACTTGCCCGGTCTGGCTGGAACTGGAGGGAGGAATGGGACCGTCAGGAGCTGCATGTGGCTCTGGAGTGTGTCCCAGTGCTCCCTCTGGGCTGCCGCGGTGCTGCTGGGGGTGGCCCAGTGCTGGGTACACACAGCGGCTGTTGGTTCACTCAGGGGGTTTCCTCCTCTGCGAGCTGGGACATTGTCAGTTGATGAGTTGGGTTCGGGAGCAGGGGAGTGCAGGGAGCCCTCCTCCTGCCAAACTGCCCTGGGACGAGCGAGCCCCATGCTAGCAGTGGCCTGGGCCACCCCTTGAGGTGTCATGGCGTGGGAACAGGAAGGTCTGGTCACACTGTGGGAGCAAGGTGAGTGCGATAACATGAGTCGCCTCAGCACAGAGGAATTCCTCCAGCGCACATCTCTGGATGTGCGTGGATCCTCCTTGTTGGCAGTAGGACTTGGGAGGGATCTTGGAACTTGGAGCCACACTCCTGCTTAACCCCAAATCATGCTGCTTTGCAAAGAGTGAGCTATGGCCTTAAAGTAATGGAGTGACATAGAGCACCTCTCACCAGTCCTCAGGGGAAAAAAAAAAAGCAAGGTGACACTGTACCTGTTAAATCTGAGTGTCAGCAGCTTCTCTGGTGCCAAGGCAGGGCTGTCTGAGAGGACAGAAAATGCTAACGCTGTTGGAGGCTGGAGTCCGCCCTACAGCAAGTTGGTGCCGTGCCTTAGGTAGAAAAAACATCACTAGTGTGACATATGTTTTGTGCATCACTTGGAAGGAAAATGGAGCCAGAATCACCACCAATGTATTGCAAATTATTCCATTGTGTTGCAAAATCTGCAAAGGAATTCTGAATAGGCTCTTGGGCTCTGATTAATTCTGAAACTGAAATGCGGCTGCATCTCCACAAAACTGCTGATCTTCTATGACTCTAATTTGCTCCTCCCTTGGAGCTTACCCTGTTATTTAATGGAAGTCACACATCTCATCAGCTCGATTCAGCAATGATGTAGCTGTGTTATTTGACTTTTTCTCAAAAAAATCTATAGCATGAAGGAGTAATGAAAAAATGCAGTGCATAAAGCAATAAAATATTTTTAGTATAGTTTTGGGAAGGAAATCTATAAAACTCTGAGTTGGGCTGTGAGATTCAGTGGGTAATTATCCCACATTCATCTTGTCCTGGGAGGTGCCATTGAAACGGGCAGGCAGCGGAGTGGGACAGCAGGAGATGCTTCGGCATGTAGGTGACCAAAGAGCAGAACTTGCCACGACTGTCTGTGGCCACACTCAGCGAGCTGGTGGGGTGTAAAGGAGGGAGGGTGGGCATGGGGAAACATCTCTGAAACCCCAGGTGCAGGGGGTGGGAGGGACTCACGGGGATCATTCTGCCTTCGCCTGCTTCTTAACTTGTCCTTGTTTTTTTTTGTTGTTTGTTTAAATGAACAACTACCCTTATAGCACAGTTGAGTTTGGTGTTGTCTTAAAACACTACTGTTGGAGTAGATCTTGGTTTTACTTGCTATAGATTATTGCAAGTTATGTTATTAATCTTATTAACTAGATATCAAATGAAGGATATAATGCAGTGTTTATTCTCTCAAGGGAAAAATTAAGTAGACGCACAGAACTCAAGGCAACAGCTGCTGCTATTGCCGAGTGCTTTCCCATGGATGTTATCAAGCATTAGCTTGGACTGTTTGTGAACTTAAGTGAAAGTCTCACAGAAAAGCTCTTTGGTTCCCCAGAGATTTGACTTGCGGCACCATCCCTTTCTTATCTAAGTCTCTGGAGCAGATTTCTAAGCTGCAGAGGAGCTCAGGTTTGTCTTTAACGTTTCTTTTAAATCGCCTCTTCGCATCCATGAGAACACCTGACGTATTGTCATGTGTCTTCTCTCATGAGGCCAGTTCACCAGCTGGTAACGTGTGAACAGAAAGCACCTCTGGAGCGGGAGGAGCGTGTTTTCCAGGGCCAGCAGCAGCCCGTGGGGCAGCCTGGCTGCAGCGTGCTCCCTGCTTGCTCTGCCTTCAGAAAACTGACTTGTGAGAGTTGAGTTCAGCTGCCTGGAGGTCCAGAGTGCTCGGTGCACACCTGAGCCTTTCCCAGCGCCCCTGCCTGCCTGGGGGCTGGGGCGCCGTCTTGAGGTGCAGGGGCCTCTCCTCACTGGTATCTCACAGGCTCCTTGCAGCCCCTCTTGGCTCTTGTCCAATGTCCCCGCCAGCACAGGGAACTCTGCAGGCATGTGATGCTTCCCACAGCCGTGTGCTGTGGATTGGGAGACTGCAGCGGAGAGCAAAGAGCTACCCCAGTTCCATGTTTTCATTTCGGCTGTTTTTTCTTTAAATATTTGCGTTAACTGGGTCCTGGCAATGCTGTGTCTGCAGCCCTGGTGTGGAGAGCCAGCAAGCACTTGGTCAGCCCATCTGGAGGCGAATAGCACTGGACAGAGTCCCGGAGGCGGCAGCAGGTCCTGAGAAGCGCTCCTCCCGCGCGTAACCCTTTGTGGGTGCTGCGGATAAACCATCCTTGTCTTAAGCAGGGAGATTTTGTCCAGTCCACTTTTCCTGATAACTGTACAGAGGAGCTGCGCGAAGCAGTAATTTGAATCTCTGCCTGAGGAAAGCCGAGCCTGGGCATCGTTGTGGAGGTTATCTGATTGTTCTTTGGATTTAATGCCGTGAGAAATCCTGCTTTAGACACAGCACCTGGCTTCCAGCGAGGATTGTGCTCTTAGTTGATTTGCATGCTGGGGTACGGTGGCACACAGAAGGTTAAATGACGTGTCCAAGGTCTCAAGGTAAATGCAATGGGGATGCTCCTCCAGAGATTTGCACACTGTAGAGCAGAGCGGGGAGCTTTGGCTGTCTGACGTAGCAGGACTGAATGGTGAATAGCCTTCTCCTCTGGCAGCGCTTTGTGTTATAAGGGCTCCTTCTGTTGTGGTTTGCCAGCAGAACTCTCTGTCCCCGCACCAAAGGAAGAGCCTGACCCTCCTGGAAGTAGCAGCTTTCTGCTGCTGAAATCGACTGCAGAAGTGTGGAAGAAATCTGGTGCTCTGCGAGCAGCCGGGCTGCTTCTGCACGGCGGGTTTGTGCTCCCTGGCAGCGCTGCTGGAAGCGCAGGGCTTGTGTTTGGGGAAACGCAGCTGAGTCGCTCAGAGAAAGAATGGACCTTCACTTGGGTTTGTGTTGTAGGCCTGCCCTGTCTTGCTGTCTGGACCAGGAGGATGAGTTGAGGGAGTGTTGCTGGGGTTAATGGTGGGGTGAAGGAGGGGTACATGCCGCCTGGTCAAGGATTGCCAGGATATCTGCTTTCTAAAGGAGACTGCAGCATTGTCTGTTGTTTATTCCTTCCCTTCTGGCTCTGGGAGATGGTTTGCAGGCTGGAGGCAGCAAATGCGCACGGGAAGAGGCAAGGCTGAGGGGGAAGTTTGGCTCACTCACAGGGAAAACATATATTCTGTTGTTGTTGTTCCACATAAAAACTAGGCAGAATTAACCACCGATACTGCTTTTTCAGCAGGGATTTTTGCTCTCTTTCCTTTCGAAGGTGAGAGCTGTCTGCTGTAGATTGTGTGTGGTGCTTTCAGGAGCAGCGGGAGAGGAGCCGCATCCCCTGAGCTGTGTGTGGGGGCTCCGCGTCCCTGAGCGCTCTGTGGCACGGGGTGACACACACCGTGCTGCAGGCAGGGCCAGGCTGGGCTGTGCAGGTGCTGCTCGGAAATGCCGCGGTGAGGGAGGGCAGCTGTGGTCACCACGATCAGGGTATGGCTCTGTCCACCTCTCGTCTAACCCTGCTCGGTTCAGTCTTTTCTTGCTGCCCCTTTTAAAGGCTTTCGGTCAAGTGACATTTTGCCAGCATCTGACCTGCCTTTTGTGCTCATACCTAGCATACTTGTCTGCCTTCCTCGTCTCGGTATTCCCCTGTTTCTGGAGCAGGCAGAGGCTGTGGCACACAGGTAACTTTCCCAGTGTCAGGAAAGCTGGGGTGGTGTTGACCACCATGCTGTTCCTTCTTAACAAGGCTGGTGTTGGTGAGGAAGCCCAGCTTCCTCGGACCTCCTCACTTTGCTTTTAAAGAGGTATTTTACAAAAGCTTGGAAGCTGAAATTTGTGTCTGTTTGATGTGCAACAAAGCTGGAAGTGGTCGTATCCTTTTATTTATTAATTTAACGTTAGCATGTTTTTTCCTTTTCTAAATATTGGAAGTTATTTTTTGTGGAGGAATAGCTCCAAAATCAGCAGCTTTTGAAGTGCTGGCACCACTGAACGTGGATGGGTATGAACAAACGCTGCTTCCTGCCTCGGTGGCTGGAGCTGCTGCTCACGTTGGCAGAACGAAGCCGGATCACCGTGGGTCTCCACTTATCAAGTGCCAGAGCAGCAGGGACACCGGGGGCCGTGTTTCTGCTCGTGGGAGTGGGTCTGGGCTGTGCCGTGGGGCTGACTCGGAGCTGCACAGGCCAGCGCCGCGCTGCCGGGCTTTGCACGTGAGTTAGACTTGCCAGCGATCTGCTCCGTCCTTCGCAGTTTTGTCTCACCCTTGGTGATTTCTGTCTGGGAAGAAGCGGCCTGAAGCTGCTGCCTGGGAAGAGTGGTGTTAGCAGGCCAAATCTTTGGGTGTCCCAGTAGCGCAGGAGTTATCTGTGACTGTCCCCTTTGCGGCATTATCTGTTCAATGCATTGAGCTGGTGAGTGAGCTTTTATGGCATGTTAGTGTATATTCAGCTAGGGCCTGTCACGATGTTCCCTGGTTCCTGGTCCCACTACATGCCACGGTTCAGCTGATTTTGATGCCGGACCTACTTGGAGAGCAGGTCGGGTGTGCAGACCTTTCCTCTTGCCGTGTTTGAGTCCCAAACTTTCTGCAGCGAGCCTGTGTGATGCTGCACTAGACACTGGTGTTTCCGTCTGATGTTGAACTTAAGCCCGGTAAACTTCGCCTAGATTTTTGTAAAGCTCTTATTTTTCCCCTAAGTATTCAGCTGGTCTGTGAGCATGGTTATTCCAGTAAGCTCTAGTGTGGATGCAATTTCCGCAGTCTTCGGGAACGTTTCTTTCTGTGTGAGAGCAGCTAGTTTGATCTGCGATGTTTTCACGGCACAGAAATGCACTGGTGGTTTACTTTCACAGACCAGCGTGGTTGCCATGGGACAGCTCTGCAGGGTGCTGGCAGGACAGCTCGTTGTGCTGGTGTGGGTAGCTGGAGGTCCTGGGGCAAAGCGCAGCGGGCCGGGGGCTGCCACACAGGGCTCTTTGTGCCATCGAGTCCTGCCACGAGCTGCCACCGGCATCCAAGTCGGTTTCTTTGTACCAGTGCCATGGGCAGGAGAAATCTTGTTTCTCTTTCGCAAGACGGAGCCAAGTCATACGGCTTTGCCAAAAGCTGGTGGGTAAAACCAGAAATGACAAGCAGCAAGAATCCTTTTTACATGATTCTGGGGATCGTGTTTTGATGCAAAATACTGCGGTGGTTTTGGTGCAAAAAAACCTCTGCATTTCTATTTAAAGGTGGGATTGTCCCAGCTCACCTGCCTGTGCCCAGATCCCACCAACCTCCTTCAGCCCAGAAGGGCTCCCTGTCGGATCACGCCCCGGGCTCCGCTGCGCTGGGGATCGGGCTCTTTGCAGGGTGCGAGCAGGGCTGCGCTGTGCCCTGCAGGGGGAGGATCTGGGTTACTTTGCTTTGGCCCTGTTGCTTTCGAGAGGGAATAGTGCAGGGTGTGCCAGGGCGCTGAGCGATGTTCTGGGGGAGCTCCAGTCCAGCGCGGAGGGGAAGCCTTGTGCCTGCTCCCCACCGAGCTCTCTGCTGGAAACGGGCTGCAGTGGGTTTTGTGCTTCTTAAGATAAAAGAAAACAGCTTCTAAGAAGCTTAAAAGCAACAGGCTTTATTTTCCTCCTGGGAAAGGCACACAGCCAACATTTTGCTCTTTACGGATCTCTTTTCATAAGCAGAATATTGCATTAAGAGTGACTGAGTCTGCCAAGCACGAGCAGAACAGCTCTGCAGCCCCTGCAGCTCCCTCGTCCCAGCGCGCAGGCGGCTCTGAGATGCACTGGCCCTCACCCTCGCGGCTGCCTCTGCTGGGCAGGGCGGCCGGATGAATTGCAGGCTGGGGCTGGGGCTTCATCTGACGGGTGTTTCTGGAGCGGCTGGTGCGGCACGTGATGGGATTGCCTCTTGGTCTCCTTGTCTCCTGAGTTTTCTCACCAGCTGCTTGGATGGGGACAGACATTTTAGCAGGGCCTGTTGTGACAGGACAAGGGGTGATGGTTTAAAACTAAAAGGGGAGATTCAGGCTGGACATGAGGAAGGAATTTTTTACAATGAGGATGGTAAAACACTGGCCCAGGTTGCCCAGAGAGGTGGTGGATGCTCCATCCCTGGAGACATCCCAGGCCGGGCTGGACGGGGCTCTGAGCAACCTGAGCTGGTGAAAATGTCCCTGCTCATGGCAGGGGTGGCACTGGGGGAGCTTTGGAGGTCCCTTCCTACCCAAACTATTCTATGGTTCTGTGATGGGGCAAGTGAGGAAAGATGTTATATTATAGGAAGGCAGCATCTGAGTGGTAGCAGGAGGAGATCTGTTACATTAGCAAAGCCGTGGGCTCAGGTGAGCTGCCAGGGCAAGGAAAGCTCCCTGGCAGGCCAGTGTCCCCAGGTAAGGGTTTGGGGGTGCTCCAGTTGGGCTCATCCAGGAGCTGTGCAGGGACAGGAAGGTGCTCCTGGCTCTGCAGGGTGGGTTGGTTGTCGACTTTCGAAAGAGTAAGTCCTCCTTTACATCACCAGCGAAGCTAAAGAGACCACGGCCCAATTAGTAGCATTGTAGGTCACTGAAGGAGGAGGGCAGCTCTGCGGCGCACAGCATTTCGGGTGCTTTCCTCCGCCTGGAGGTGTTCTGTGTGGGGCAGCCCTGCCGCACCCGCTGCACGGCTGGCTCTCCTCCCTGCCTCTAGAGGAGGAAATTGGAGAGAAAAGCAAGAGTGAGGTGACCCCCAACCACCCTTGTGTTACACTTTGAAGCTGTGTGTCTGCAACATACCACTTAACACCTCTGGGGAGAAATATTAGTTAATAAATACACACATCTTGGCGAGAGCCTGTGCCAGCCCAGGCTTTTCTCATCTCCTGGGGGGTCAGCATGCTGCTGTGCCATCAGCAAAGGGTAATGGTGGGGTAACGGAGGGGTAATGTTGCTCCTCTGCAGACTTGTGACCTGATTAGATTCCCTGCCACCTTGCAGGAGGCTTCTCAGAGGCTGGGAGCATGAGCTGGAAAAACAGGAGTCGAATAAAGCGAAGCCAGGCAGGTCAGGGAGGGATGGGTCTTCCTCCCTGTGTTTGCCGAGGCCTTGGCTTGCTGTGGCCCAGCAGGTGGAGGTGGCCGTGCCCCTTGCAGCGCAGGCAGCGCTGGGGCAGCGCTCACCGCCCACAGAGGCTTGTGCAGGTTGGCGTGCCCTGGGCAGGTTGTCTATCGCTGGGGCTGGAGGGAGCCTCACTGCCCGTCCTCCCCGCGCAGGGACCCCAGTGGGTGCTGCCCCACTCGGCCCCACTCCAGCACCCCTCAGTCTGAGCTCTCTGCGTCTGAGCAGGGGGTTAATGCCTTGCCAGGGCTGCGGGGCAGCCTTGCCCCCTGCCTTGGTGGGGGTAATGGGGCAGCAGCACCTGCTGTAGCCTTTTCTTTGAGTCCAGAGCTGCCCTGGTTGTATGTGTGGGGTTTTTGCAGGCTGCTTGTAGCCTGGTTGCGTTTTTCCTGCTCACTTGTGGGCTACTGGAGGGGGACTGGCTGAGAAAGCACTGTCCTCGCAGCAGGCTGACCTGCCTCAAGAAGAGCAGGAGACCAAGGGGAACGAGACAAGCAGGGTCATGTTTGCTCCTGGCCCTGCGGGGATGAAGGATGAGGGGTTCGGGGAGCTGCGCTGAGCCCAAGGAGAGCTCCTAGCACTGCTCCCTGGGCTCTGACAGCAATGTCACTGTGTCCCATGCCTGATGGCAGCCTTCCCAAGCGCTGGGTGAACAGCCTCTCATTTATATTTGCCAATTTAGTCACGTCCTACCAGATATAACTGAGCCAGAGTAAACAGGGAAATCAGGTTTCTTGATGCCGTTGCACTTCCCTGGTGTTTGGACTGTGTCAGTGAGGCTTTTCCGTGTGCAGAGGAGGACACGTGTGTCATTGAGGGGACACGTGTGGGGGGGTTCCTGCCCAGAGCCATCTCCCCATGCCTGCACTGGGGAGGGGGTTTGGCGCAGTAGCCAAGGCAGCGCTGTAGCAGTGGCTCTTCTCCATCACCGTAACTCT
Organism: Streptopelia decaocto; assembly: GCF_964273445.1. Classification (NCBI taxonomy): domain Eukaryota; kingdom Metazoa; phylum Chordata; class Aves; order Columbiformes; family Columbidae; genus Streptopelia; species Streptopelia decaocto. Next base: position 10,419,666 of record NC_138668.1, on the reverse strand, counting down.
CTTGCTGTTTCCTCTCACACAGATTCAGAGGGGTAAGCCAGCTTCCAGCCTACACTGCTCAGAATTGTTTTTCTCAGCTCTGTCAACGCCTCTGAGCTCCTTGCTGCAAGCAAGAGGACAGGTAAGTTTGACCCCAGGTAAAATAATATCTCCAGCTGTTAAAGATGGTCTTACCTTAACTCACTTGATCAGAGTATTTAGAGATGCTTTCTGGGTTTGCACTTTCCACCACAGCGTTTGTTTTTCAGGCTCAGGGGTCCTGCCTTCCCCTCGGGGCACAGCATTGCCTGTCCCTCTGCCGGGTAGAGCTGGGGATGTGGGCAGCTCTTCCCCATCTTTGGTCCCGTAATGCTGCAGCTGAGGCACGTGGCGGAGCAGCTTCCAGCCCAGTACTGTCCCGGCACACGGGCTGTGCAGCTGGGAGCCGCAGCGAGGACCTGCTCTGTACTGTGCGTGGGTTTCACAGGGGAACCCTGCGGAGCTGGTGGGAAGACGTTGCACCTTGGGTTGGCTGCCTGGGTCAAAGCCTGTCCAACTTTGGGCCTGTGGCCTTTTTTCTGCCCCGGGGTGGGGACTGAGGCCAGTGCGGTGGTGGTGCGAGCCCCCAACCGCTCTGTTACCTGCCACCTCTTTCCCCAAGCACTGCGCAGCTCCGCATGGGTGCCTGTGTGCAGTCAAAGGCTGGCGTCTCTTCTAAAGGCTTCTGTCCTTGCAGGGTCACCCCGAGCCATGTCCAACGACCCTCCGCCACCCTACCCGGGAGGCCCCTCGGCACCACTGATAGAAGAGAAGCACGGTCCACCCCCCGCAGCAGGTACTGCTCTGGGGTGTCGGGGTGACATTGCCGGGCGGGCAGGAGCCAGGCTAGCGTGGTTTCCCGAGGAGCGCCCTGGCTGTGGCCTCTCTCGCAGCTCTCTGGTGTCACCATATTGCCCTCTGGGGAGGCAGGAGGGCCCAGGGGAAGGGGGGAGGAGAGCAAAAAGCACTCTCTGCTCAAGGCCTGGCTCTGCTCACTGCTGTGGGTAATGTGTAGTGAATTTGAGCTTGTTGTGGCCCAGAGGACGAGGCTTGGCAGGGGGGTGCCCCCCACCACGTCGTATCCCCCTTCCCTGCCGGGGCCAACCCCCTGACCTCTCAACCAAGCCAGCTTCTCCCCATCAGCTCTGCTGCCTCCTGCCCTGGCAGCTGACTCTGTGTTTCCTTTCAGATGGCGTCACCCCCATTGTGGGACAGCCCCAGGGGGTTCCCATCCCTCCTCCTGAGTTTGGACCCCCCCCATACGAGCCACCCTCGCAGCCGGGGTTCGTGCCCCCCCACATGCCCACAGACACTGCTGGGCCCTACGTGCCACCTGGTGAGTACCACGAGGGGCTGCGTGACACTCAGGGTGGTGATAGACAAGGACCCCCCCCCCAGAAATAGGTGTGCCCTGGAGCATGGGGTGACACAATGGGGGGTAGGTGCTGACATTTGGGGCTTGTGGTGTGAGGCTCCTGGGGGTGAGGGGGCCCAGTGCCAGCAGCAGGGTTGGCCCCAAGTCCATACACAAGGTGGTGGTGTGGCTGTGGGGGGAGAGGGGAGTATGGCAGCAGGATGGGACCCCCCCCGAGGATACGGAGAGATTCACCTGTGTACGTTTCTCATTCCCAGCAGGTTATTACCCACCCCCAGGCCCTCACCCCCACATGGGCTACTACCCCGCCCCGGGCCACTACCCATCTCCTGGCGGCCACACAGCGACAGTGCTTGTCCCATCGGGGGCTGCCACCACGGTGACAGTGCTGCAGGGCGAGATCTTCCAGGGCGCCCCTGTGCAGACGGTGTGTCCCCACTGCCAGCAAGCCATCACCACCAAGATCACCTATGAGATCGGGCTCATGAGCTTCCTTCTTGGCTTCCTCTGCTGCTTCGTGGGGTAGGTGCAAGTGAGCAGAGCTGGGCCCTCCCTGCTCCCCAGAAGCTCTGTGGTGATGGTGGTTGCTCAGCCCTGGTCCTGGTGGGCCTGATGCTGGTGGTCTTAGCCAAGCTGTTGGGCATGGCAGGGGCTACCTCCACATGCCTGTTGTAGAACAGGGCATTCCCTGGCCCAGAACCCACGGTGCTGCTGGGAGCCGTGGTCTCTCCCTGCAGCCAAGGGCTGGCAGTTCTGGGGCCGGCGGGAGGGGATGGACGGGGAACCTGTCCCTGCCCAGCAGTGAGGGGCAGGTCAGGCCTCATCACCTGTGTGTGTCCCCCAGGCTGTCCCTTCCCCATGTGAGGTAGGTCACTGCTGACTAACGAAGCACTGACCAGTGGCAGCACATCCCCAAGGGGCAGGGGGCTCTGTGCTGCCCTTCACAGTGACAGGCGGGCATGGCTGGCTCCCAGGGGCAGGTACTCACTGCTCTTGCCCCAGAGCAAACCCCATGTGTGCCCCTGCACCCCCAGCCCCCTGGCCTGCAGGCTGTGCCCCCCAGCTTACCACACTGCTTCTTCCTGTGCTCCAGGTGTGATCTCTGCTGCTGCCTGATCCCCTGCCTGTTCGATGACTTCAAGGACGTGACACACACGTGTCCCAACTGCAAGGCCTATATCTACACGTACAAGCGCATGTGCTAACAGCACCCTTGGAGCCTGAGCCGCTGGAATGACACCGGCCTCTCTCCTGCTGCCGTCCTAGTCTATGCGTGTGCAACACTTCTTCGCTTAACTCTCCGGCGGTGTGTACGTGTGTCCCTGCTCCCTCCCACTCAGAGCTGTGACCACCTTCCCCAGCTCTGGTCCTCACTGTAAAAGGTTGGATTTGTGATGCTGGCAATGGGTGCACAGGGGAGGTGGGCCCAGGCCCTAGATGCTGTGTGTGGGGCTGCCCTGCAGCATGCAGGAATGAGTTGGGGGGGGGGGGGGGGTCACACCATTATGCACCCCCCCACCCCCCGCCATGCTCCAGAGCACTAGCAAGGCTGCTCTTGCCTGCAGCAACCCAGGAGAGAGCAGCAGGTGGTGGTGGTGGTGCCCACCCCTCACTGCCCCGCAGTGTCTGGCTGCAGGGACATGCTGCCCCCAGAAGAGGGAGCTGCCACAGGCAGGGGATGGGGGGGAACCTGAGCACCCCACAGCGCACACAGTGTGGGGAGCAGCACAGGCCCTGCTAGGAAGGGGATCAGTGTCAAGGAGACAGAGAGGGCTGTGCCACGGGTGGCAGGTTTCAGCGTGGTTGATGGGCCTCTCCAGCCAGGTCAGCACACAGCCTTCCCAACGGGAGCTGGGCAAAGCCACCTTCAAGGCACGGGGGGAAATGGCAGCTGCCTTGTCCTGGGCATGCACCTTCACCTTCATCAGCACCTCCGTCCTGCCAGAGCAGCACTGCAGCTGCTCCCGCTGCATGCGCCTCCTCCAGCCCCTGCTGTGGCTCTGGCAGGGAAGAAGAGCCCACCTGGCAAACTGGGCAAAAATGCATCCAGCATGTCGCTGCCTGCCTGGCGCTGTAGATTAGAGGCATTTGTTACCAGACCACAGCTCTGGAGCAGACCCATGCCTGCCCACTGCAGAGCCGTGTCCCCAGCGGGTATGTGGGCGCCCACGCTGCAGCACCTGTCCTGCCCCCACCACGGCTGCACCCTGTGGGATTCTTCGTTGCATGTGGGTGTAGGGGTTTATTTTTAGCTCACTTGCTATGGGGCAGAAAGAAGGGGCAAGCAGGCAGAGACAGGAGCTGCCAGCAGCACTATGACAGACAAGGGCAAGGGGATCTGGGAACCATTTCTGCATCCCAGTCCCTGCCCTGTCCCCAGCCCCTGGCAGCCAGGGCCACTGGAGCATGCAGCCCCCTCAGAGCAAAGCAGGGGAGGGGTCTCTCGATCTGCAAACACAGCCTTGCCAGCACAGGCAGCTGCTGTTTGCTCAGAGATGGAACTGTGGCACTAGTCAGTGTTTTTATGTAAATAAATAACAGACCCTGAACTCTGTGTACATCTTTTCTTCTCCTCCTGGTCCCAACCGACAGCAGATCTGCCCCCAGGGAAGCTGAGGATGAGGAGGGAGGACTAGGGTTGGGGGCAGAGTAGTGCTAAGCACTGGAGGAAGAGCAGCAGCTTCCCTACCCCAGCCCAGGGCAGCAGAGGCCTTGGGCATTACAGGAGCTTCCCCCAGCTACAGCATTGCAACTTTTTATTCCAGTCAAGGCTTCAGAAAGAAACCCAGCCCACAACCCCAATGCTGCACAATACACATTTGTCACCTTCAGCCCCCCCCACCACACCTGGTCCTGTCCCCCACCTCCAGGGAGCTTCCAACAGAGTCAGACCTGGTCCCCAGGCCACCACACCATGCAGGACTCTGCTTTGAGCTAACGGCCCCATAGCACAGCTGCTGTGGCATGGCCAAAATTGTTTCTCAGGATAGGAAATGAAGTGCTCTTCACTGAAAAGACTGATGACACATTCTCAGGTTGCAGCCCAGGGCAGCAAACTCCCTCCAGTGACTGTTCCAGGAAGGAGATGGAAAGCCAAGCAGGCAAAGCCTTTGCTGGTACAGGACAAGACATCTCTGGCCTTAAATCTGCCCTGGCCTGGGTAGAACAGCACCAAACCAGAATCCTCGAACTGGATCAGTCCTGTACACTAGTCAGCTAGAGATATTCTATTACAGTGTTTGCATTATTCGTGTGCAAAGAGTCTTTACCAGTCCCGCAGCATTCCTGTTTAATTTCTTCCACTGCGCAGTCAACTCGCCACCAAGAGCAAGGAACCAGTCTGCAGGAGGACAAGGCGCGTCTCTCCCCTCGCCGCTGCTCGGAGCCACGCGCCGCTCTCGCCCTCACATGACGTACCACGCTGCAGCTCCTGCGGCCACAGCGACACAGGCCGCCAGGATCAGCTGCACCAGGGGCTGCTTCGCCAGGGCTACGGCAGCATGACAGGGGCAGCTGGGTCCTGCCTTGCCTGCCAGAACACAGAAAGCACCATCAGTGCCGCGAGGCTTCTGCCATACGCATGCAGCAGCTTTTGTTGCCCACACCTACCTAGTTTGTCTGCATAGTAAGGGCATTTGCGTAGGTCTCCTTTTCCATCATGGACTGGAAAGCCTCCATCCTGGGCTTCTTCTGTCAGCGACTTAGCAGTCTCGTCTAGTTCATTAAATACCTGCAAGTGGTTACAGTGAGAATGTGCATACAGAGCCAGACAGCTTTCATCCAGTCTGCTGGAATGATCTGGAGAACAGGCAAGAGCCACTCCTGCCTCCCCCCCACCCAAAGACAGTAAGTGGTACTAATTTCATACCCACAGAGCACCTCTGGGATCACTGCTCCTGTGGCCAGGCAGCCCCACCAACTCTGCGGCCACAGCTTTCGTAAGGATCCTCACAAAGCGGCCAACCACATTTCTGACCAGCTTAAACTACAGTGGCCTGCTATAGGCACAGATTAAAGTTTGCCCACAGTAGCAAAGATTATGTTCATCCCTCTGGGGCAAGGGGGCAGCTCAGTCAGGTTTCATGAAAGACAAGTACTATGGGAAGGAAACAAGAGGCTACAGATACTTTTGGCCATTAGGCAACACATCAGACATGAGACAAACTGTAACCAGTATGGTGCAATAGGCTCAAACCATTTAAGGCTGTCTCAGAGCAAGAGCTCTGCTCCCCCCGCTGCTTCAGAGCTGTACAGCCCATGAGAATCTTGTAATGAAGTCATCTTAATTTTGCCCTAGTCAAAGGCTCAGCTGTGGTGTTGGAGCACGGGAGGAATTCCCACCCAACACCAGCCATGTCTCCAGGAGTCAGTGCAAGAGACCTGCAAACCAGAACCCCACCAGGTGGAAGGGCTTGGGTGGTCTCAGACCCAAACAACTTTACCTGGATGAGCAGTTTGGCTGAACCTGGGCCTAAGAGTTGGCCCAGACCTGAAAGCAACAGCACCTACACACACACACAGGGGCTCAAGGGAGTCAGTACCTGCATGTTGAACTTGAAGGCTTGGTTGGCTTCTTCCACAATCCTTTCCTTCGTGATCTTGTCCAAGTCCAGAGCATTCATCCTTGCTCTGTAGAGCTGCTTGAACTGCTGCGCATTGGAAATGTTGTCAAACACGTAGAATTGGATCCCTTCCTCAGTACTGGGCAACTTCAGGGCCCTCTGGGCTACCTTCTTCAGCACTTGCCCACCTGAGAGGTCTCCCATATAGCGTGTGTAAGCATGAGCCACTAGCAGCTCTGGCTCATGCTGTCCCACGTGATGGATTCTGTCCACATAGTGCTGAGTTGCCTCTGAACACTGGATCTTCTCTTCCCAGTCTTCTCCGTAGAAATATTTCAGGTCTTTGATCAATGCTTCTCTCCGGTGAAGCTCTAAGGGGAAATACAGAGGAGCAAAGACGGGGTTGTCCTTGTTGCGATCCATTTCCTCTTCCAGAGCAGAGTACGTGAAGTAAAGTGCCGCGGTGGCCAGCTACAGACAAAGCACAGCTCATGTGAGAAGCCATTCACTACACTGGCACATCACACCTTGTGACTACTCCCCCACTGCATGCAGCTGGGGTGAACAAGGAGGAAACCCCCAGGCTTGACACAAAACCAGCCTGGAAAGCCCATACCAGATGTGTACCACTCAAAGGATCAAAGGCTTTTCTCTGCCTACATTGATAACAACATTGCCTACAGAGCACCAGCGAAGAATTAGTTTAATGTTGCCAGCTGCGTGTTCTGTGTTTCCTGCCACCTTGAGAGCAAGGCAAGGGGACTAACGTCATCCAATAGGTACAACAAGCACCAAGAGCCTCATGCTATAGGAGACTACTGTATATGTCAAGATCTTCAGGATCAGGGAGTGCTGCTCAGACCCAAAACAGAAGAGAAAGCAATCCCACCTGAAGCCTGTGGAAAGCAACCTAGTCTCCAGAGGATAGAATAAGTGCTGTAATCCCGCCAGGATTTCACTCCTACTAAACTTATGCCACCAGGGTCTGGTGCTGCAGCCACACCTGCCTTGAGCACCCAGCAGACATGTGGCCAGAAGCCCAGTACCTCCACCCAAGCAAATTCATGCTGGGGCAGCATGGCCCTCCCTGCTGTGGGTCCCAGCTGTAGGACACACCAGGCAGGAGCCATGAACAAGGGTTCTCCCATAGTTTTGACTATTTGGTCATGCCCCCTACAACCCTCCACAGACGGCTGTGATGCTCTGCCTCAGAGCCTGCATCAGCCACTGCGTGTGTCAAAGAGCTTCCCTGCCACAGGAGCACAGCAGCACCCACCTTGAAGAGCTCCTTCTTGATCCGTCCTTTCAGGAAGTCTTTGACAAACTGAGTGTTCTCCGCACGGTCATGAGATTCCTTTGTCCCCTCCTTCAGCAGCTCTGACAGGTCGGTGGGACTGCAGGCACAGAGGAGAGCTCCGTTCACCCCACTTCCACACGCAGTAACGAGTCTGTCCCTGCTGCGTTTGGAGGGACCCCCCACTCCCCACCACCTCAGGCCCTGTTTAGAGGAGGTGGGATCCACGAGGTGGCACCACCAGGAAGAAGCAGCAGGGTGGCAGCATCTAGAGGCTCCTTCCACAGACACAGATGCCCGTGTGCCAACCAGAGCTGCTGTTTTGGGAGGGCTGGGTTTACCAGGAGCTCAGACCCAGGATGCTGAAGCAATTGCCAAGGATCCTCTGATCCCCACACCGTTACTTTTGCTTCTCATTCATGCGAGCCCCAACAAAACTACAAAAGAGGCCTTGAGCATATGAAGAGCAATTACTGGGGCAGGCTAAAGGGCACAGGAGCCTTGGTGGTACACTCTGTGGTCTGGAGAAGGAGAAATGCTCAGATGAGAGCAGATGCATACACACGCAGGACCCTAGTTTTTCCAACCTGGCTATCAGCTACTGGAGAAGAGATGAAAGCCCAATGACAAAACAGGGCAGGAACACCCTTAAGTTTATTTATCCTGAATTAGACTGATTTTTGCAGGTTTCCACAAGTTGTTTTTCTAAAAAAATAAAAATAAAAAATTGGTGATATCAGGTTATAGCCACTGCACCTACCTGGAGCTTGGTTCAGTTATCAACACCTACACTCAATCAAAATTAGGCCAGAGTGCATCTTACAGTTTTTATGACTAGTTTGCTACAGATAGCATGTTCCTGTTAGCTGTAAGAGACAGACTTTGAACACTCTAGACCCCGAGCGGCTGAACACTGCAGCCAACAGGCTACACAGGGCCTGGGTGTGCCGAGAGGACCAGGTAGCATTAACGTCTCAGGAAACAGCCTGTCAAGTCAAAGAGAAGTCAACCAGCCTATCTGGGTATTCTGGGAACGCCCTGTTTTCCCTTCCCATTCTCCAAGTCTGAACCCTTGGCTTTTAGGGCATCTGTGTGAATTTCTTTTTTAAACTAACCTCCAAGAAAATATTCTTGCCTAGACCAGCTGCTATTCTGCAAAGGCAAGAGAGGCAGCTCACTGGAGCAGAGTTCACCTCTAGAGTCATCTTTCAAAACAAGAAGCTTCTATCACATGAGACTCCCCAGGTTGCCATGGAAAACTGGCTCACCTTGGCCAGGAAGGCACAAACACATCTGCCAAATGGTCAGAGCATTTCTGAAATGTGAGTTGATAGTAGAAGCTAAAAAAATAACTGCTTGTTGTCAGCCTTAGCAGATTGCTCCTTCCCATCCCTTCCAGTAGAGTTTGATTAAAAACAGATTTTACTGCACATATATTTGATTAATCAGCTACTGGAATCTCTCACTCCTTTTCAGATGAGGAGAAAGATCATTCCTTTACCTGGAAGATCTCCTGCCTTTCCCAAGACTGTGTCTGTGCCATGTTGTGACTCAGGACTCACCTGACACTGTCATCTTCTGTTTCTTCATAGCGCACGATTTCCCCTTCTCCTCCCTCCGAGCCCTCCATAGCTGATGGCATTGGTGGTCAGCGCTGGAAATAAGACAATCTGAAAGGCAGAATCAGAGAGGGGTTTTAGAGGCAAGCTGCCTTGGCACAGGGATGGGTATGAAACACGGAGCAGTTCAGCAAGGAGCCTCTGAGCTGCTCCAGCAGGCAGGGCGGTGAGGAGCAGCCACCGGCCATCTCCACCGCGCACCAGGCACTTCCAAGAAAGCCGTGCTCATTCTGTTCAGCTGCCTCAGGTGAACCTCAGCACTAACACCCAGTTCACAAAACATTAACCTCAGAGGACACCTCCAACACAGCCAGCAGCCTGCACTCAGTTTCCCGCTTCAGGATGGCTGCTGGATGAAGATGGCCAAGGTCCTCCATGTTAGCAATCTGCACTGAAATGGTGAACGAGCTGTTTTCCAGTGGCGCTAACAAACACCTCATGCAATGTTGGGCTCCGAGCAGAGTAACTGGCCAGGGAAGCACTTCTCCTTCAGTCAGGAGAAAGGACAAGTAACTTCAGTTCTACAGCAGTACAGGGTGTCCCCTGGGAGCGGTGAATTATGTCAGCTAAGCTCTGAAGTCAGGCTGGGCCCGGGGGAAGCAAAAGCCTTCCTTGCAACCAAGTATATGAAGATGAACTTCCAAAGCAGGGGCAGGTTTCACTGCTCTGCCTTCCCTGGGCTGTACTCCATGAAGGTCCAAAGCGGCTGCTGCCTGAGCAGAGCGAGCTGCAGACAGCGCCTGTCACCACACACACACTCCTGCCTAGCAGCGCCCACTTCAAACCCCAGAAGTAACTGGGATCTCCTTCACCTTTTGCAAAAGGTCTGCTTGGATATAGTAGGTTACCAAGACGTACCCAGAAGCAGGAGCAAGACACTTGGCTTATGCCAGCCAAACACCCCTGTTAAGCCAAATCCAGCCACCTCATTTATAAAATGGACCTGTAATCAGCTTTGTGAGGAGCAGCACCACCACCTTACAGGCAGCCTCCCCAGATGAGCAAGAACTAAGCTGCTTGCTGGCTCTTCAAAAAGCACTTGCTGTAAGAGAGCCACCCCTCACACTCCCCTCGGTGGGCTGTGTCTGCAGGGTTGCTGCTCAGCACACATCCCAGCTGGGAGAACGGCAGACAAGCAGCTGTGAGCTCGTCAGCACAGGGCCAGCACCAGCACACCGGTTATAAATTAACTGCCCTCCAGGTCCTCACCCCAGGGTTTCACAGCCACTCTCACTGCCCTCCACGTTCCAGCACAGGACGTGGCCATGGGCAGTGGGAGCCAGGTCCGAGCACCCGTCCCCAGCGCGAGGCCCGGGAACAGCACTCAGAGCAGGGAACACACCACCAGGGTGAAGGGTTCCCCTGTGATCACGCAGCCTTTGGGCTCACCAGGGCAGAGCCTTCCCTCCCGAGGGCAGGGCTGACCAAACACATTGCTCCGTAACACAAGCTGCCCAGTGCAGCAGCAGAAGCCATCAGGGTGACAGCCCTACACCCCCTTCGCCCTTCCCCACAGGACAGGGCACAACGCAGCCTCTGCGTCCCTCAGGTAGAAAAGTTTAGAGCAGGATGACGCAGCTGGGGCAGAAAAGCACACCAGCACAAGGGCTCCAAGATATCTGAGGAATCCAGGTTCAGATCATCTATCTGATCACTCTCTGAAACAGCAAGCACCTTCATACTGGGTCAGCAAACGGGAACTGCCTTCACTCACCACACAGCTTCAAAACATTGGGAAATGCCCACTATGGGGAAGCGAAACTGAAGTAAAGAGGCAAATAACCTGCCCAGGCTCAGCGGGAAGCTGCCAACACAGGCGCACAAGCTCTCAGGACACTCTGGCTTTCCGCTCAGCTTACCTCAGGCCCAGCACTGCTCAAGAAATGCAGATTCCAAAATTAAACTAGATTAACCAGTTCTGATTTATCTTACACCTCCAGAGAGCCAGAGTCCTGGAGGAAGGGTGTGGTTCTGCAGCGTTTATCCCCTGGAAGAGGCCTGAAGGTAGACATTAAATCCAGCCCAAAGGAACACACCGGATCAAGACTCACAAACCAGGAGCTCATAGCAGCAATGGTCAGAGGCTCCTGATAGCCAGACACACACAGCACAGCTCCCAAGATCATCACCGCACAAGCCAAGGCTGCCAACCTGCTGGTTAGAGCCGGCACACCCGTGTTCAGCAGCACTCACCAACACGGGAGCTTTGCTCTCCACACTATACAGGAGCATCTCATGAGGTCTCAGAAGCCTTGACCCAAGCCTGCCACCAGCATTGTAGAAGCACAACTGATCAGAACAGTGAATTATTGTTCCAGTAGCACTGTCTGCTGTTGGAAGAAGGGATTAGGAAACAAAAAGTCATTTAAGGACTTTGGTGTACTCTCAGACTTGTATCTCCCATGGCTTTTTTTTGTAAAGGCTCAGTCTGTCATGCCCATCTCCACAGCAATACACAGGGCAGTCACAACACCAGTCTCTTTAGCCAGAGATGAGGACAGTACATTCACAGGAAAACATGGAAGCTTAGATTTTTTTCCGATACCATCTCTAGTATAGCCACCTCCCTGATGAACCATGAATTCAAGAGACAAGTCAACACAAACCAAACCCCTCTCATTTTCAGTATTAGGATATTGGACAAGAACTTGGAAGAGAGGAAATAAAAAACATTCGAATTCTAACAGACCATTGCTTTTGTTAAAAAAATATAGCAACTGAAAGCCCATGACATGGTCACTGGTGAAAGCCCACGTTTCCCAGGGGATTCCACTCCTCTGAAGCAGCACTGTCCTGCACCCCGAGGGAGGCTCCAGCAGCTGCCAACCTCACTGCAGAGGCTGGAACATAGTGTCATCTGGTACAAGGAGCTCTGCTCATGGAGACCCTGGCTGATGTTCAGGGTAAACACATACCTCCCTGGTGCCCTGACTGCAGCCGGCTTGGGAGAAATCCAACAGCTACAGAAGAGCTGGGACAGCACGGCTGGAGAACAGAGAAAACGGTTGGTACACAACACCTCAGCACTCCAAACATTTCCTTCCCAATAATGGTTGCTCAAACTGTCTAAGAACAAATCCCTGTCTTTCATCTAGCCAGCAATTAGTTTGCCCCTACACACATTTCCACAGCAAGCTTCATGCTCAAGATGCACGGCCATTCTCCTCAGTGCAGACAGATACTTAATCCAAATAATCCTGCACCTTTTGAAGGTAGTAGACACTGCTTCTGTGAGGAAGCGGGACTAGAAGTCCTGGCTTTGCTTGGGCAACACGGGAGTGTTTCAATAATTCACAAACAGCCCAGCAATACAGACTTCATGTCTGCTGTTCAACTACCGTGCAACTTCACAGTATTTCCCCATGCACAAAGCTGACATCTTTGCTTTAACAAGTGGCACTGAGCACGGCTGGACCTACCCAAGCATCGCTGCAGCAGAGACAAACCCCAGAACTCCAGGCCTAGCAGCTTGGAGACCGATCACAGAGATAACCCAGCAAGAACATCAGGAGCTTCTCATCTGTGGAGGCATTTGGCACTGGCTATTGCTGGAAGTGGAGCCTTGCAGAATAAGTCACTACATTACCTGATCCCAGGTAGCTGTAAGACTTCACCCAGAAACAGCCTAAATTTAGGCAATAATTCAAGTCTAAGACATTTCTAGGTGTGCCTATGCAGAGCTGCAGCCCAACACCTCAAACCGACCAAGGAGGGAAACCCCAGGTGAGTTCACAGATCTTGCTTAGTTCTGTGCTTCATAAGTGGCCCTTGTGTCAGGCAGCACCTCAGGAATTGTGTTCTCTCACATTGGCTACGAAAACACTGCAAGGGGCCAGTAAGTTAGGGTTAGATCTGGGGCTGGGAGGAAGAGTGCAGCGTGACCAACACCCACGAACCTATCAAACAGCCTCTACTCTGGGGAGAGCCAGCGCTTGCCCTGCCTGTCCTACCGCAGTCAGATGTGCCTGGGACACCCCACACAGGGCCAGTGACAGGCACTTATTAGGCTAATGTATGTAACACATACAAGTGCTAGGCACCGTGAGGCTTGAATAAGACATTTGTTTCACTCAACAACTGAAAAGCAGGAATAGCAAGAGGCCTTCATCCTTCAAGCTCTTCGTAGAGCTCGGCTGGGTCAAGAAGAGCCAAGCGCCCCTCGCGCCACCGGGAGAGCCCAGCGCAGGACGGCTGTCCCAGCGGCCCGGGCACCCTGCACAAGCAGCTGTGTGCAGAAACCGCTGCGGGGATGAGGCCACTGCTCTGGCACAGCTCCCCAGCTGCTGAGCAGCCGCTCGCCCGTGGGGACAGGAGGAGATTAGGGAGGCCTGACAGCCGCTGGCCCGGCCCAGCGCCAGAGCCGGGCTGCTCAGGAGCGCACACACCGCTCCCGGTCAGCCTGAGGCTGCCGGGCACGGCCCCGGTACCGCAGCCCGGCCCGGCGGACAGGGCAGCCGCGACAGCCCCGCCTGCGGCGGCAGAGCCCCGGCCCGGCCGCCCCGGGGCGCGGAGCCGGAGGGCACAGGCGTCCGGACGCGGCCTTGAGACGGCTTGGACGCCTTTCCCGGCCGCAGGGTACCGGCCCCACCTGCCCCGGGAGCGGGGAGGCCGAGGCCGCTGCCTCCCGCGGCGGCTCCGGAAGAGCACGGCCTCCTGCCCTCGGCGGGGAAGCGGCGAAGCCCAGGGAGCTGGAGCAGCGCCCCGCGGGGGGCAGTCCCGAGGGTCTCAGCCCGGTACCGGCCCCAGCGCGCCCGTTACCTCCGCGCCCCCGGCCCCGTTGCCATGGAGACGCGCCGCCCGCACTCACCCGCCGCCCTCTGCCCAGCGGCGCGAGACAAAGGCCCAGTCCGACCGCCCTGGGTTTATTGACGTGAGGGTTACGTTACAGCCAATCAGAAGCCGCCGATGGCACGTGCTAGCCCCGCCGATTGGTGGAGGTGGCGAGCACGTCACGCAGGAGCTCTGACCCCGCCCCGGGGGCGGTGGCGCGAGGCCGCGCAGGCGGTGCCGGGAGCAGCGGCGGGAACGGGAACACGCCGGGAACGCTGGTCCGAACAGGGGCTTTATTGGGCAGTTTTAGCGATCATCAAACGTCATTAACACACCGATCGGCTCCCAGGGGGCCGTCATGTCCCACACCGCGGCGCAGCCCCGCGGCACACGGCCGGGCAGGGGACAGCACCGGGGCTGAGCTGCACCCGGCTTTTGGTTCCTCTGTGCTACAGCCCGGCCCAGCGGCTGGGGAAGGTGACCCCGAGCCTGGACAGCCGGGCAGGAGGGACGGCCAGAGCTGTTCATCTGGTCAGAGCGTCGCAGGCTCTAAGATGGTCTGTTTTGTTCCCTCCATAATTGTCCCAAATGTGTGCACAGAGAAGAGGCAAGGTATTTCCCCTCCTCTAAAATACACCAGGTATCTTCCAGCCTTGGCAAACTCCTTCCTTCCTTTCCCCAGAGCTATCCCTCCAACCACCACCTCCTTCCCCTGCTGTAGCACACATGTCCACAAACCTCCAATTAGCTCCTTGCACCGACTCTCCCCTTCTTCCATCTCTAAGGGCTTGTTCTCCTAAAAAGAAATTGCTGTCACCCTCCACAAGCAGGGCGGTCAACAGAGTGAAGGGAGAGAGACAGTGGGCTCCCCAGGGATGCCCACAGGGTGTCTGACCTAACTGCTCCCCACGCTCACCCCTCCTGGGGCTCGCCCCCTCTGTGGATCTGCTGGTGCCGGAGGAGCGCAGAGCTCACAGTGAAGCCCTTCCCGCAGTCAGCACAGGCGTAGGGACGCTCCCCAGTGTGGATGCGCCGGTGCTGGATGAGGTGGGCGCTTTGCCGAAAGCTGTCCCCGCAGTCACTGCAGGCATAGGGCCTCTCCCCGGTGTGCACCCGGTGGTGCCGCAGCAGGGCTGATTTCCACAGGAAGCTCTTCCCGCAGTCGGGGCACTCGAAGGGGCGCTCCCCAGTGTGGAAGCGACGGTGCTGGATGAGGTGGGAGCTCACGGTGAAGCTCTTTCCGCACTCGGTGCACCCGTAGGGGCGCTCGCCCATGTGGAACCGCCGGTGTTGGATGAGGGCTGAACTCACAGTGAAGCTCTTCCCACACTCGGAGCACTCGTACGGCTTCTCGCCAGTGTGGATCCGCTGGTGCTTCATGAGCTCGGAGCTCTGGCTGAAGCTCTTCCTACACTCCGTGCACTCGTAGGGTTTCTCTCCGGTGTGGACCCGCTGGTGTCGTGTCAGGGCTGAGCTTACGCTGAAGCTCTTCCCACAGTCGCTGCACTCATAGGGTTTCTCCCCGGTGTGCACTCGCTGATGCTGGATGAGCTGTGAGTTCCCGGAGAAGCTCTTTCCACACTCGGCACACTTGTAGGGCTTCTCCCCGGTGTGAGTCACCTGGTGCCGGATCAGCTTCGAGCTCACGCTGAAGCTCTTTCCGCACTCGGAGCACTCGTAGGGCCTCTCCCCGGTGTGGATTCTCTGGTGCTGGATGAGATGCGACCGCTGACGGAAACTCTCCCCGCAATCGGCACAGTTGAAGGGTTTCTCTCCAGTGTGGATTCTCCGATGCTGGATGAGGTTGGAACTCACCCGAAAGCTCTTCCCACAGTCTCCACATATCATCAGTCTCCCCACAGAAGGGTTTCCCTGCTGGATAATATCTGGCAGCCTCCTGAAGCTTTTTCCACGCAGTGTCACTCGGCTTTGCCTCTTTCCCAGAGGTCTCTGAACCCTCTCTGACCTGCGTGGGAGCACTGGGTCCTGTGCAGGACTCTGGGAACTGTTCTCTCTGGAGAGTCCTGAGAGCAAACCCTCGGGTTCCACTGGCCCAGGGATGCCTCGGTGGGCATTTTCCTCTTTCTTGCTCACAATCCTGTCCCCAGCTGCAATAAAATGAGAATCCAAAGGCAAGTCACAGGCAGGACACGAAACTTTGGTTAGGGGAAATCAAAAGGGGCCAAATTCTAAAAATCCAGCAGATTAAGTATAAAAAGTTCTGATATTCTCCTCCAAACTGCTCAGTGGATTTTTCAGAGCGTTCACAGAAACAAACCCTGGAAATAGCCCTGCATTGCTTTGCTAGAACATGAATCTACTGAAATTATTGGCATAATAGAGGTGAACGTTTAGTGCTCGAATGGGAAAGATAGCTGCTCTTCCAGGATATTGTATCTGAAAATGTTACTGGAAGCTGAACTGGGCATCAGACAAGGGGCATAAAGAACTGCCTTGTTCAGCAGAATGTTACTTGGGTTGCAACAGATGCAGCCTCCCTGCTCTTGTGCTGCTAGTAGTGCAGTGAGAGAGAAGAGGTATAAAGGAGACACTGGCCCTAATGCACAGACATGGAGACCGCCTGGAGCCTGGTTTCTGCCAGTCTTCAAGCAGAAGAGAGCTAAGTTTATGCTTCCATGGGCGAAGAACAAATCTGTTGTGAAAAGGGGAGAACTGAAGATCCTCCATGCCTGATTCCAGATTACACGTTGAGGAAATCCGATAAATGTCCGAAGATTGCGCAAGTCAGTGGAAGTAATGCTAGCTGAGCAGTTATGAGTGGCTCCTGGGATACAGGGAACAAACAAATCCCTGTCCTCTTATTCACATAAAGTGTTGCAGAAGCATAACTGGTATGAATCTATGCTCCGCAGACTCAAGGTCAGCTGAAAGACTTTCCAAGGCAAGGCACTTGCATAGATTTCTGGAGTATTTACAAAGAGCAGCAACTCCTTCCAGCACACTGCTGTAATGTGGTTTGATGAGCATCCTAGCAGATTCAGAAGCACATACCCCCAACCACACTGTGACCTTTGCTGTCACCAGGGAAATGTAGCTCTTCGCAGCTTACTTAGGCCTTATACGCTAAATTGGAAAGACAGGACCTGTGTGGCATCAGGGAAGGGTAAATGGACGGCAGAGGGATGTACATGGGATGTAGAAATGGTAACGTGTCTCTGAAGAGAGGCTTCACATCTGGGTTTAAGACAGGTCAATTAGGCAAACATTTCCTGATAATCTCTAATATAGGGGTTGCCAGGGGTGAGGGATGACTTACTGTTGACTCTATGCAGACCCAAAACACGGAACAGGCTGAGAGCTAAAGCCGCAGACATGCAGACCTCCAGATTTGCCTGCTTAAAGATTCAACGGCTACCTCCTGGTTCTCTGAAAACTCTTGAGAAATAAACCAGTAACAGATCAGTCGTGTGGGACTGATGTACAAACCACAGGCGCTTCCTGTGGTCTGGCAGAGCTGCGATAAGAAAGCGCGTGTCTTGGGAGAGGAGAGTCACTGCTGAACCAGAAGTATGTGATAAAGAAAAGACAGTCTAGAATTTCAACCCAGACCAAAAGACGTACATACTTAACCTTCCTCTTTCTAGTCAGTATAAGAAAACATCACAACAGGATTTCACAGCGAACTCCTGAGATACCTTTTATGGCAGTTAGGTGTAGTAGGGATACCACTTATTCCCTCATACAGTTTTCATTAAAATTATTCCTTGAGAGGAACAGAAACTAGAACTTTGCTATTCACCATGAAGGCATTTCCATTTGCTTGCAGCTCCTCCAGGCCTGGAGGAAAAGAGAAAGGTGATATCCAAAGACAGGACAAGGAGACATTTCTGGCAGGTTAGCATGAAGCCCTTGACCTGTATGTCACACTCACTGAGCAGATGATGGAGCCAGTGAAGTTGTTCTGTTGCTGTTGTACCCAAAGAGATATCCTTTACCTGCGCTAGCTTTGGTACTTACACAGAATTTTGGTTCACTACGTAGAACTTGAAAAGGCCTTCAAAGTACACGAGAATCAAGTCTTCTATGTTGTTCTGTACTTTTGGGGGAAGGTCAGGAGTTTCAGGCTTCTTATTGCAATTATTACAACCCCAGCTCTCAAATTCTATAACCATTTTGGTTACTTCTCAGGTACTAGGTAGGAATCTTCATTGGCATCTGGGACAAGCTGTCTGTAAAGGGTTTGATCAAAATCATGATGACAGGAACTCACTGGAGGTATTTTAAATGGAAGGAGAGTGAGTCCACCACGCTGAGGAATTAATGGTGGAAGCGTAAGTCTGAATTTGCAAAAACAAATAAGCCACACAAACAGAAAGAATGTCATTCTTCCTCAGCCCATGCCAATTTGGGTTGATGGTAAGACCTCTGATATGCCCAAGACTGCCAGTGCTATAGCTACGAGGCAAGCTCCAGGTAAGCAGAGTAAGTATACATATTGAGAACCTAAATATCACCTTAAATATACGCTTGGATCTCTCTTTCCCAAGAAAAGCCAGCAGTAGAAGGAATTTTGGCTGATGCTCTGGCCTGTCTCACAGCAGTGGGAGGACACAGCAACTGTTTCTGGCACCAGACTCAAGAGTTCACAGAAGAGAAACCCGTGAGAACTATTAAAAATAACACCATCATCATGAGTAAGCCTTCAGGCTGCGGGATGACGGCAGACCGGGCTGGAGAGGTGTCATCGTAGGCTTATCTTATCCCCTTCCCTCGCATCCAGTTCTGGCCAGTCCCCAAATCCCCAAGATGGGGCTCGGAGCTACACGGAGCTTTGGTCTAACCCAGCAGGGCTGTTCATGCCACCTCACAACATTGCTGGATTCCTGCTGGTACCTCACTGCTGGGGGACTGGAAGGTGGCTGGTGATGCCAGAGAAGGGCTCGAGGGGAGATCTGGGGCTCCACAGACATTCCAAGCAAACAAACAGAAACCAGCATAAGAGAATTAATGGACAGAGGGCCAAGGAGGGCAGACTGGGGAAGAACTGGCATGGCCTTTGGAAAGGGAAGTCTCACTTCATAAGGCACTTCGAGTTCTTCAGAATTTTAGCAAAAGGGAGATCTGGAGTCCAAAGGCATTCCCAAAAGACATTTGTCATTCACCAAAACTGATAAAGAAACTAAGCTGCCATGGGATGAGTCACCCTCAATAAGGTGGTAAGGGATGGAAAGTGGAGGTGGAAACATCTGCTGAAGATTCTGTGTTATTCAGGGTGACTGTAAAGATCAACTGTAGCAGAGCCTTATGATCTTGACCAACCAAGTGACAGGGGACTTGACCGCAGGTAAATGTAAAGAACTACAGCCTCTATACCTTGTACTTATACCAGGATAGGCCTAGGATGTTCTTGGTATCATCAGGAATAGTACCTTGGACAAAAACTGCAGCTCCCTGGCAGACAAAACGGCTACTGAAATGTTAGCATTCTTGGGAAAAGAACAGAGGATAAAAGAGAATAGTTCTGCCCTGCTGCTCAAACCCATGGTAACCTCACATCCTGACTGTGTGCAAGGGGGAGGATGGATTCCTCATTTCAGAGAAACTCTAATAGGTCTGAGGAAGATAGAGAGGCGTGACATGAATGACCAAAGGCACAGAACAGCGTCTGGTATGCCATTCTGCTGGGAAAAGGTACAGCTGAGACGGGATATCACAGCGACTACAAAAACACAGGTGGCCTATGGGGTGGGTAGGGAGCTATCCTGCGCCCTCTCTTCCAAATTAAAAACTACTGAAATCAAGTGAACTATTAGAAGGCAGCTTCACAGCAAACCAAAGGAGGCAGTGACTCACTAAACAGGCTGTGGAACTCCTTGCTGCAGGCTGTCATGGGTGGTCAAACACACACAACTGCAGCATGCAAGAAAATACACAGAGAGATGCAAGATTTTGAGACACTGCATGTCTAGTTCGGGAGTTTCTGAAGTCACGCATTGCTTGGCCCTGGACAAGCGCACAGGGACACAGCTTGTCTGCCCTTCTCTGGGTCTCCAGCACCGGCCACTATCAGCAGGCAGAGCTGGAAGAGCCACGGTCCAACCCAGCACTGCCGGTGCCGCACACCCTGCTGTGATCTGGGATCCTGGAGCCGGTGTTCTCCTCGACAGGCTCACAGATGCTCACACCGGCCCTTACCTGGACAGGTGTCACTCAGAACCGGCTTCCCCTCGTAGGTGTGGAGGTGGGAGAACCACAGCCCCTGCTGGTCCGTGTGGGAGATCATCTCAGCTCCGCTCCCGGGGGTCCTGCTGTGCGAACAGAAACGGGGCGGGTCAGACGAGCGGGGCTCTCACCGCCCGCTGCGAGCACCGGGGCTCGGGACACAGCGGACCCGGGGGCGCCCGGCGGGGAGCACCGCGCTGCCCACATCCTGGCGGCCCCGTTGCCTGTGAGCACCCCCACCGCCCCGGGGGAACTAGCGCAGCTATGGGGGGGGGGAGGCGGCAGGAGCCGCTGCGGTGCCCCGGTACCTGCGCTGGGCCCGGCCGGCCCCTCCGCCGAGGCGGATCCCGGGGCGCTGTCACGTGACCAAGGCGGCCAATGGCGGGCGGCGCCTTCTCCTCTCAGGGCGACCGAAATGGCGGCGCCGGGGTGCGGTGGGGCCGGTCCCACCCCGCGGCCGACCCGCCGGTGCCGGGGCAGCTTTGCCCGCGCTCGGCCGCCTGCAGGGCGGTTACCTAGTGCTGGAGCAGATTCGAGCCCACGCTGGAGCTCTCCCCGCACTCGTCAGGTCTCTCCCATGTGGGTCACCCGGTGCTGGGTGAGACGCCGTCGCTGCCGGAGCCTCCCCGCGGGCGAGGGGTCTCTCCCAGGGGACCTGTGGAGGACAAGGCTTCGGCTGTGCGTGTCCGGGACAGCTCATCCGTGCCGGGCCAACGGCAAATCCCGTCTGGGGCAACACAGACCCTTGGCGCAGCAGCTTGGTGAACAGGACACAACAGCCACGAGCGCTGACAAGAGGGTGTCAGGACACCAAAGCCAAGCTCTGGATATTTTTCAAGAGAACGCTAAAGCCAAGCTCTGGAGATGTGTCCTTGGCGCAGGGCTGTCCTGAGAGACGGGGACCTGCCAATGGCGCTGTCAGGCTGCTGGAGGGTCCCAGGGCCCCAGGGTGGGGACGTGGTCTTGGTGGTGGGAAAGGAGCAGTGGGCTTGTGCTGACCTTAGGCTCAAACTTAAATCCTTTGCAGTCTCAGTCCTTATCAATCTAAGGTTACAAGAGGACTGCTTGGGCAGCGGAGCAGCGTGAGAGGAACCTGGGCAGAAGTACTGCAGGTACCTCTCAAACCCTGTTCTGGGGGACAGGAGCCGAGTCCCAGAGATGTCTGTACCGAAGGCCGTGTCACCTCTCCCAGGCTCGTTGTGTTTCATTAAACAACAAGCAGCTTACATGCAATGCCTCTGAAAAAATTTTGTGCTAGAATTATCTGAACCATCACCAAAAAGCAAACAAGTACGTTTGAAATGTGCTTCCAGAACAACTCCAAGTTCCCCTGAAGAACTGCCAAGAGGATTGCTCGCAAATTATCGTTTTGATATCTAAATGCTGGCACTGTAAGCACCGTACCTGGGTTCTGTTGGCGGAGCACCAGGGGAAGGCACAGCAGGCACCACTCTGAGCTTTACAGCATTCTCCTATTTTAATCTGGCCCCTTTGTGGATTTTGGCCGTGTCAGAGACCGCAGTGATGGATCACACCCACTCAAGAAATGCCATTAAGACAGGGTTGACTTCTGGAGTAAGTGGACACACAGAACTGTGGCCATGTACTAAACCAGCTCTTTTATCACATGCAAGATTATTACGTAAACATCCGCAGCACAGCTTTTCACAATAAACCTATTGAGACTATTTTTTTCAGGTAGGAAATGTGACAATACACAACCCAAGGTGGTACCTGTCATCATCCCACAGATCATTTGATTGTCACAGCGAATTTAGAGGCCGTGTTTTCCAAAGCTCTCTCAGAGCTCACAAGGTGCATCTTGGTAAGACAGCAGCTTTGTGCAGTGCCAGTTACATATCTGCTCCTTCCTCTTACTTAAAAACCAACACCTCAGTTGAAAAAGGTCTTTTTTTTTTCCTGCAGCCTTGGAAGTGTTACCACAAACAGAAGTATCAAAATATTTTGATAGCTGTTACTACACAGTTGGAAATAAAAAATGATGACAATGTATTTTCTAAGATAAATGAACCTGCATGAGGAAGGAAAGAAAACACAGAAATATATACAAATGGAACTGTGGCAACACATTATCACTGGCAGATGGCAACAGCAGCGCTAGCTTGGGGAGGCACGCTTTGCTTACAGATAAATGAAGCAGGCGAGTGAATAATTGCTTTCAGATAATTTGTAGCATGTGTCAGATATGTCCTTGTGGTCTTGAAGGCTGTAGAAGATTTTAAATCCTTTTCTCATCATCTGAGAAGAGTTTTAGCTACAAGAAACATCTCATTTTGTCAGCTTCAGCAACAAGGAAGCATCGAGGCAAACCTCTGCAAAGCGGTCACCTCCAAACCCTGACAGCACAGATTTTTTCCACGTTAGGCAAAGACTGCCGGTTACAAGGTTTAAGGATGACAGAGGCATTTCAGTGACTAAAATTCAGATTTTTTTTCATAACATGCTAAATATTTTTTTAATGACACAATGCTATTTGAATGATTGTAATTTACATCCACTGAACTGCGATGCTGGATTCATTGAAGGTTAAGATGTTCTAAAGAATCGATTACAAAATCTTTGATCATAAATATGTCTTAGCTAAAAACAGAGCAAAAAAGCCAGGAACAGACCTTATTTATTTTCCTGTATTAAGACTGGTATAAGTAGGACGAAAGCTTTTTCCCTGTATGAGGTGTGTACTTCAGAGATAAATACTTGGTACAATGAGGGAAACAACATTTCCTAGAATGCCACTTAAGGCAAGCCTTGTCCTTTCCATGTAACAAAGTCGTATCCTGGCAGCTCTTACACAAGAAGGTGGGGAAAGAAAAGTGATGTGACTGGCAGGGAAGAAAACCATCCCAAATTCCCCAGAGATGGCAGAAGGCTTTGCTAGGAGGTGCCCAACATTACATGTGCCATGACACCTGACAGAGGAGGTTCCCCAGCAGTCACCCACCTCCCCTTCCCGCAGCCCCCACACCTTCCCCCAGCCCTCCCGTCCCTTTGTGCTGCGCAGCCCCGATGAACCGGGCAGCTCCTCTCTATCCAGGCAGCAATCCACCATTCGTCAGCTGCTGCCAGGTGGTTTCTCCTGTTCCTCGTCCCCTCAGTGCCTGTGACAACTCTTCCTCCTGTTCTCTGCTCAAGGTTTCAGCTGCGTGGGCACAGACTGCAGACTCTACTGCTCTCGACTAGACCCAACGTTGCTGTTTAGAAACAACCCCCCCCGGAGCCTGCCATAAGGCATTACTTATAGCTTATCATTAGTACCTTCCAAATTGTTTATTGCAGATATAAATCAAATAAACCCAAGGACATACTGTATCAAAAATAGAAAAATGTTTGTATGTTCCAAATATATAAATACATTCAGAAGTCTGGCTTATCTTTCGAAGTGTTGTGTCCATTTTGTTGAGTGAGACTCTTTGCAGACTCAGAACTGCCAGAACAGACAAAAGTCAGATGATGATGTGAATGTCAATACATAAAAGATGACAATTTAGGGTCCAAGACTCCCCCAGGAGGCCCAGACAATTTACAACCTAAGATCAGTCATTTTGGAAATAAGACGGACCAGAAAAGTGGGTTTAGATCACATTATATTAATAAGAAGTGCTGAAGAGATCCATCGGTCATTATAACACTCTGAAAAAACATCTCTGTCAAGGAGACACTCAAGCTACGCGGACAAGGTAAAGGTGCTCAGAAAATGGAGCAGACGGTATCTTTAAGACAGATGCAGCATCCAAGTGAACATACAGAATGGAAAGTTCGAATCCAGAGGGCTTTCACATGACATCTGGTGTCACAAGGAGACTACAAAAACACCTCTGCTGTTTTGCAGCCATTTAAGAAACACAGATTTAGGTTTTTAAGCAGATTGCAAATTGGACCAAGGACAGAAGAAAGGCGTTGGATTTCCACAGTGCTCCCTGCCTTAACAATCAGCAGGGCAAATCCTGTGCTGAAGAAATGAAGATGGAAGTCACTGGGCTCTAAACACCAGCGCTTTACACAGGGGAGAAGGGATTGGTTTCTTGCAGGCAGGTTATTGTACTGAACACTGGAACATGAAGGGTGAAGCACTTCACAGCCCAAGGCCAGAGAAAAGGTCTTGGCAAGTGTCACTGAGGGAAGCACCAACATAAAGAAAACTTGGGGACCTAAAACATTAGAAAAATGGAAAGAAAAGGCACAGGAGGAAAATGGGGGGTAAAAAAAAGGCTCCAGATGACCCCCATGCTGAAGGCAGGACAGCAACTGGAGAAGTTTGTGCAATTGGGAGCAGAGGGCAGGGAACGGGAGCTCCTTCAGACCCACTGTGCAGCTTGTCATCCGGACAGCAGGCCACAAGGAGGAGCAGCGCACCCGCCGATCACAGCACCGCTGCTAGCACCAGCCTGGAACGGGGTTTCCAGCTTATCAAGAAGGCCTCCATCTACGAAATTTTCAGGATGGAGGAGCAGGCTCCATTCAGTATCGTCTCCTCTGTTTTTTTTTGTTCCCTTTTCTCTTCTGTTCTTTCTCTTTCCGGGCTCCAGCTGTGGTAAATGTGATACAGTGAGCATCTACAAAGTCCAGCAGCTTTGCCTTGGAAATTTTAATGCCGTTCTGTTTCAGCTCTGCATGCAGTGCAGCCAGCTCAATTGGTTCATAAAAGAGAATCTTGTTGTATAGGGCAGTGTTTGAACGGATGTAGCACCTTACAGCCTCCATCTTTTCTTCTTCCCGAGCTGCTGCTTGAGATGCTGGAAGCTCCTCTTCTTCCTCCTCAGATGCAAAAGCACAGGCTTCAAATTCATTAATGAAAGAACTAAAAGCAAGATCAAGTAGACCAGAGATGAAGGAAAGAACAGCCCATCAAGGACAGCACCAGAGCTCCCCAAGCCCTTGGTGCCAACCCCTGTGACTACCCTCTGTGGGATCACAAACTCTCTGATATCAGCATCCACAAAATGAGTGCAGGAAAACATGCCACGTGCTCTGCAAACTTGCCCATCGCAGAGCAACAGCACCAGTCCTGCTGACACAGCCCCGAGCTGTCTGGCATTCCTTGCTCCACACCCACAGCTCCTACTGCCGCCGCACTGCGTAGTGCTGTGCCGTCCTCTCCTTGTCGCTCTGACTTGCAGAGACCAGGCATGCCAGGTTTGAGCCTTGCCCACAGGCAGCCACAAGAACTTTTGTGTTCTGAGAATAGCTCACCGGGAATTAGACTAAAAACCCAAAGCCTACTTCTCTTGTTGAAGCGTGCTGACCTTCAAATGACACGCCCAAGGAAGTGACAGGGCCACTGCAGGCCACATGGACGCTCACCTCTGCCACATTCCTAGCTCATCTCTGTCCTGCACCACTGACTGTTTTTTTAGTACTTTGTTCCCTTACCTCTGTGAACCAAAAGAGATGTCGCTTCCATCCTCTGAAGAAACTGCAGACTCCTGAGATGCTGAGGGCATTGGTTCCTCACCATCAGCTGCAAGAGACCATCTCTCTGGAGATGCAGATGACTTTTTCTTCTCTTTGGCTCCTTCTGGGTGATTTGTCCTTTTAGTTCCCTTCTTGGGTGCTGGACAGCCTGTTTCACAGGATCCAACAAGGTCACCATCATCCCTCCCCACAGGGACCACTGAAGAAGCCATAGCAACCTGCTTTTTTTTGGTCACAGCCCTCGAGGCAGCGGCCCGCTTTCCACTAGCAGTCCGGGCTGCCTTTGGCTGCCTGGGGCATTTGGCCGGGGACTTCTGCAGGGGAGGCTGGGAAGATGGGATTTCATCCTCAAAGTCAGAGTCCATGTCCTGGTGAGTATACTGGAATATCTCCTTCAGCTTCAAAACCATCTGGCGTTTTGGGAGAGCACGAACTCCAAACCTGAAAGAGAAAGGTGGGAGCTTAGGTAAAGATAACGCTGCACCTTCCACTGTCCCAGCTCAGGAAAGGGCTCAGGCTGGGAGGTGCAGTGGTCAGCTGGAAAAGTGTGACGTGACCTCAAAAAACACTGACTGGACCTTCACCAAGGTCTCCAGTTCAGCCCAGCAGCTTTCTTTCATACCACCTGCCAGCAAGTTGCTGCTCATAAAGAGAAGTACTCATGAAAGTAATGCTAACCTGCTCAACTCCTTCTTCAGCTGTGGGGTCTCCATCATGGAGTAATGTGGCATTGGTGTCACTGGAGTGCTGGGAGGCTTGTCGTTCTCCTGACAGGAAGGTTCTGCAGTAGAATGAAATTACCATGAGCAGGATTAGTACAGAAAGGACTTAAAATGGCTGATATCTTCCCTTCTTAGTGGCAGATACTCTAATATTATACAAGAATTGTTTAAATAGCACTGTTAGTCTACAAGCTCTTCTAATCATTACTCAGTTTTATATTGGGCAGAACAGTCAACAGTTTGGTTTTTTTTCTAAACTGGGATACTTGTTTTTTATTGATTTTAAATCAGAAAAGAGCTTAAATTAAGACATATGTCCCATCTGAATATGAAGCCCATTCAGGGCTTTGTTAGAACAGGCAGAGTTAAAAAAAAACCAGATTTACTGAATTCTGTAAAGTAGTTCTGCTCCCAGGAAGTTAAACTTCATAATAGAGACTTTCAGGAGAAACTGAGCAAGTCAAGCTCTTGGGCTCCTGAGTTAGATACTGATTTAATGATACCAATTAACTGGTGAAGCACAGTCTCACACATCATGTTCTAAACACTTGTTAGACTAATCAGTTAGTATGGCATAATTAATATATTTAATTAGATACTATGAGATCAATTACTGGTCTTTGATGGAAGGAACTACCCTATTCCCCAGAAAAAAAACCTACTCCGAAAAGAAACCCTAGCATGATTTTTCAGGATGCTCAAAATATAAACCCTAGTTACAGTTCATTAAAAAAAGTCAATTTAAACAGTGGCCAGACATTTATACATGTAAAAAAATATTAATTTTTGCTCCAAAACTTATTACAAGACCCTGTCTTATTTTCAGCGAAAGAGGGTACACAAGGACATGTGCTGGGCACCCAGAAGCCTCTTACAAGGGCCCAGGCCCGGCCGTGGGAAGGCGGCCCAGAGCATCAGCAGTTTTGCCGGAAATCATGCATGAAGCCTGGCCACGGGCAGGGACCCTTTCAGTGCATCAAGTGAACCACAGGCAAGATGACCACTTAAAATGAAAGTAATTTAACCTAATTCAATGAATCTGGTATCCATACAAGTGCTCACCGGGAGTCTTTACAGGATCTGTCTGACAGGCACCTGCTGCAGTTGACAACCTCTGGGACAGAGGAAGCATCTCTGGGAATTCATCTTCCTCTTCTCCATTCCAATCATCCCAGAGTCTGGAGTTCAGGTAACTTGCTCTGCTGCCCAGTGATGAACATGCCTCAATAGGACTCTTTTCAAGATGGAGCAAAGTTGTTCTTCTGCCAGCAGCACTTTCTCGGAGAGGGGTACTGCCCTTG
Source organism: Streptopelia decaocto (assembly GCF_964273445.1). Taxonomy (NCBI): domain Eukaryota; kingdom Metazoa; phylum Chordata; class Aves; order Columbiformes; family Columbidae; genus Streptopelia; species Streptopelia decaocto. The sequence goes on along the minus strand of NC_138668.1, from coordinate 10,392,389 downwards.
ATTTCGTGTGTGTGGACTGGGCTCTCCCACTGGTCATGCAAAGAGCCGGGTTTGGGGCTGCTGGCAGTGCTGGTCGTTGCACGGCTGACCTGGTTGGAGTCCTGGCTGGTTCCTCTGACAGGTGACAGACAATCAACATGCCAGCAGTCATCAACAGGGATTGGGGGCTCCTCACAAAGCAAGACGCTACTGCTCACAGAAGGCAGACTTATTTCCTTGTCACTGTCTTCTATCTCAACCACACTGGTATTTGTTTTATCTTCCAATGACTGCTCATGGCATGGAGGCACAGGTTGGGATAAAAATGAGATATTGGCACACTTGCTTTTTATGTCTGTGCGGCCAGGGGAGGGGAGAACTGGATCCACTGGAGAAACGGGTGGGGTGTTCTTGGAAAATGATCCTGCTGCTGGGCTGCTGCAAGGGCTCATTTCACTGGCTGAGGTCTCCATAGGCAAATGTTTGCTTGACAACATTGTTTCACAAGCTTTTGCTAAATTTCCAGGCATTTCATGGTTACTGTTACCTGCTGCTAAGTCCTTTGTGCTCAGTTTAGTTTCTGGACTCTTTAAAGAATTAATACTTGTGACCCGAGTCTGTGTTGAGAAACTTCTGCTTTTGCTCAGAACTGGTGTGTCTGGCACTAGCCAGGAGCTGTCTGTACCTGCAGACATGTCATGACTGAGACTTTTTGCAGGGCTCAGGTTTTGACTCTGTTTGATCTCCATACAAGCATCTATTTGTCTGCTGAGCGGCAACTCAGTGGACATCTTTACATCATTACCTATATGCACTGTACCTGTAATGCCACCTGAGACCTGGGTTGATTTCTGCTCTGTTTCAGTGACTGGTGAGTTATGTTCAGGTTTTGGTGTCTCAGGACCTCGTTCTATGTTTACACGTTTCAGTTGCTCAGGGATTTCCATTTCTTTCAGAGCAGAGCCTGATTCTGGTGACTGCTCTTGTAACTCCATTTCATCATCAGAAGATAAAACAATAACATCACCCTCCTTGTCCCCCTGAGCTGCGGCATCCTGAGTTCTGATGACGGGTGATGACAACACAGGGACATATGTATGCTTGTTTACATCAATGTTGGGAAGCTCTGCTGGAGAAATGGTCTTGTCATTTGTTGATGCGGTATCCAGCTCGTTGGCTTTCTGAAAGGGTACGTCATCAGTTAGGAATGATTCTTCCTTTTTGTTTTGCTTTGGTGTTGACACATGTTCTCTGGCAAACTCTCTGTCTGATTTTGGAGATGCAGGCGAAGAGCCAACAGCAGGAAAAAGGGGCACATCATAAAGTTTGGGAGAAGGACTCACATAAACCCCATTCTTATGTGGAGAGAGCTCTTTTTGTGACTTGCTGTACAGAAATGAATCATTAACATTGCCGTGTTCTTCACTAGGAGCCTTTCCCGATTCTCTGATAACTTCTTTCACTGGAGAAGGCTCACAGTAAGCTCCCTGAGTTGCAGAAAACAAGTGTTCATAACTTTCATTTGTATCAGCGTGACCGTGGAAGCTGGGAAACTGGTTTTCACAGTGATCTGCCCCATTGTGTGAGACCTGAGATGACTTGGAATCCTTTGCACCTTCACATCTCCTAACAGCCTCTCCTTCATTAGCAGTGGCACCATGGGATGCCGTGTCCCACTTTTGAGGTTCACTGTGGTGAGGCACAAAAGCGGCCTGTGGAGCACTCACATTCTTGCACCTATTTATATTCTGCATTTTCTCTTGTGCAGACGAGTCGCACCTCAATCTTTGCACATCATTGTCGTCCTTCAGATCTTTGAAGTTGTTGCTTATTGAAGCAGATTCAGACGTCTTTACCTCTTCCTCCTCAGTCTGCTGGTTTATACCTTGGTCTGCCTCAGTATCACTGCAGATGCTGCAGTCTGTTCCTTCGCTCATCTCTATTTCACCTTGAACCATCCTTCTCTGAGTTGCAGCAAACTCATAGATTTCCTCCAGTTCCTGTTCACCCACTCCATTGTCATCTTCCTTCTGGCATTCAGGGTTCAGCATAGCTCCTTCTTCCTCATCTTCACCCACCCACACTGACTTCAAGAGGTCTTGGAAGTTCTCAGCTCTGTCTTCACAATCTTTGTCATCCCTCACAGAGATAAGATCATCTTCTGAATCTACTCCGGAAGACACCTGACTGTCTCCAGTTTTGTTTTCACATTCTGCGATCAGTTCCCTCACACCAAACCTGCAAGGATATAATAGTAATGTTAGTATTTTCCTCCTCCAGTACTTCTTCACCATTTGGCTGCCTGATCACTCCTGTGAGCCTTGTAAAGCACTTGCATGAGGATGCTTGTTTCCTAAGATGGCCAAGACCCAGTATACTCCTAAAATCTGGAATTCCCTTTTCCAGGTGTCACTCACATGAAAGTATCAGGCTCACTTCTCCTTTTTTATGTTTGAGATTTAACAGCTATATGACTACAATGGATCCCCTTTGCCAGTTGCACTAGTGAGAGCCCCATGGCATGGCTGGGGCTGGATGATGTCTGTCGTGTGCAAGCTTCATGGCTTTTTGGAGTGATAGGGCACCCCTGTACATACATATTGGTAAGACCCAACCACTTCCCCCTGTACCTCAGCAACTGCTCCTATTTCAAGCTCTTCACTTAGTGGAGACCTAGGATCACAACCAAGAGTGTGGCAGACACAACATGTTAGCATTCTGTGCAGCCGATACATTCTGCAAGTGCTATTCAGATAAGTGTGTCACTAGTGCAACGCTTTGAGAATCACATATAGAAGATATGCTCATCATCATCATCAGTTGTCAATAAACATCCTGAGACAAAACTCTTGGCAAAAGTCTGCTAAGTGTTTACTGAACACAGAAAATCTCACATAGATAGAACTTGAGGAGACACTAATGGAAAATATGAAGGTAGGATGTTCTTAAGTTCAAGTCTCATATAATGTGTAAGCAGAGGACTATGGAATTTGTAAGCCACCAGGTTGAGAGGTCTATGTGTCTGAAAGTGTGAGGGGATCCAAAACAGGCTCATGATACCAACCTGGCAGCCAGATCCCCGACCTGGGGCAGCACCCCAGCAGGGATGTCAGCATCAGCAGCATACAGGTATCGCAGGAATGCACACACCGCCTCTCCTGTCACGTCGCTCAGCAGCACACGGCGTGTCTGTGCATTCCCATCCTCCTCTACTAAGAACCCTTGGCTGTGAACCTGAGGTGGGAGGAAAGCAAACCAAGTCCATTTGCTGGTAAAGGAAAAACACCACCAATGTTCTCGTTCCCATCAGCTTATTCCTTTAATTTGTCCTACCCTGGGACCCTACCCCAGGACGTGGTGCCTCAGAGGGAAGCTAAGATGACCAGTTATGCAGAGCTTCATATGGAACAGGCCACTTCCTTCCTGACCCTACAGCGGCTACCTTGGATTAAGTTTGACTCATTGTTTTAGTCACACACTTGAAAGATGGTCTTAGAGTTCTCCAGTTAGTTTTGGAATCAAATTACTTGCCAGAGCACAATTTCCGGAGTTATTTACACCTCTCTACAAGTGAGCTTCCTCTGTTTCGAATTTACCTGCTCTTGGTGCACTGCCAAAACTCCAGTTCTCCTGGTGTTTCACAGGAAAGGAGACACCTTACAAAATAGTACTGCACTGAACTGGACCATTATCTGTTTGGGTCCAACCTGATCTCAGGTTTTGGCAAAAATGTATCAATGAAGTCTCACTTCCTTTGCAGCCAAATCATGTTTTGTGCTATCTGAAACTCTCTTCAGAAAGTCAGGAGATGCCACATAAAACAGGAGCTCTGAAGAAATCTCTGACTAATCACTGTCTCTTTCTAACCAAAAAACAACAAAGAAGAGCACTCTCTCACCTATACAGAAAATAAAATGAAATGCTGCTCTGCAGGTGGGGCTTACAGGAAAACAATCCTCTGCAGGAATCAAAAATACAGCATGGGGCCAATCCCACAGCTTTACCCACACAAATGATTCCTGCCCATGCAAACAGTGGATGGGAACGCTGAAGACAGGCAGAGCTGCAAGGAAATAAAGGAGAATGTGGCTAACTCAACCATTTTTGAAGTCACTTGATTCTTGGGCACACGCACATTTGCTAATGGCTGTGAAGATTCCTTAAAAATTTTCACATTAAGACTGCTGTATGGCTCACATGAACTTGCTCCCCCTCCCCAAACTTTCATGGACACCTTAGAAATACCCTGAGTCACCTTGGGTGGAAACTACCACCAAGATAAAATGAGGATAAAACTAATTCCACTATTTCCAAAAGGGCAGCGTTAAAGAAAGCTTCTGTTGTTAAGGAGCTGGCTGTGCAGACTGGCAGCAGCTCTGTGAAGAGTTCAAATCTCAGGCTCAGTGCTTTTCACTGGCCCAACACGAGACTACAGAGGAGCAGGCTGGGAACTATTCAACCCAAAATGCTTCTGGGAACATAAAAACTACCTCCCTAACCTTGCAAAAAGCACCGTTCAGTGCCGTTACCTCCAAAGCAACTCAGAGTGACAAAACCTCTGTGTAGGTTATTTTCAAGAACTTCCCAGAATCTCTTTATTCCATACTCATGCTTCCCAGCCTGGCTGACGGGCAGGTACACAAAGATGGACAAGGCAGCCTGCATTTGCACAGGTACAAAAATTCAAGGGCAAAAAGCACTTAGGAAGCTTCCTCTGTTGCTCATGGGCAGAATGCAAGGAAGGGTCCTTGCCTGCCCACAGTCTCGCCAGATAAAGTACCACATTTTCCACCACTTTGTCAAAATTCTGGTTTCCTAAGCTGAAAACCCACTGCAGATCCAGAGGCACTTGCCGTCAGGCCCAGCAGTGGTCTGTGCCGATTCTGCTGCGTTACAGGATTACAGGTGTGCGCAGTGTGGGCTTTCCTGAAGGAGAGGAGGGAAGTGTGTCAGCGATACTTACAATCTGAACGGCCTGTGGACACCGTGCGTACAACACAAACATGTGGGCATAAAGGACTTCCCCAGAGTCCACCTGGAACTGGACATCACTTAAGTGGGGGTTGTTGACCATTGCACTGAAATCTTCAGCCAGCAACCTGAGAGAGGTCTAGAACACAGAAGGAACACAAAAACAGAAGTTAGGTTATACCTGCCAAACATTTACCTGAAAAATAAGAAGGGAATAACCCAGTTTATCAGCACTGCTGTACTGTGGGCCCCGCTCTGGATACACTGCCTTTGCCTTCTGAAGATAATCAGCATTATCAACTTCATGTCTTCCATATGACAAATAAGCAGACAAGTCTAACAGATATTTCTGGCTTTAGCTTCCTCCACTTTTTCACAGTGGTAATTGTAAAGAAAGGGCAGTTGTGTTGTGTTCTACTGTACTTGTGCTGTCTTGTATTACAGCACATTATCACCCTCAAATCTTCACCACACCATTTCCTGATGTGGTCTAGCCACTGCCTGCAGCTGGCCTCTTGATCTGCTGCCTTCCACCACATTTTTAGGAAACTGTAATTTCCACTTTGACAGACTTGAACTTCACTATAATTAGAGGAAGACACAGAGATGGGGTGATGAACCTTTCTTCTCTCATTCACTGTCTGGCAATGACAGCTGAGAAGAGCAGCTCTGCAATAAGGGGCCCACACAGAATTAAACTAATGTAGGTGTCTAGTTCGAAGGAATTCATGTGCATGTTACTGAAACTCCTTTTGAAAATTCCACTCAATTATAAAAAAGAAGCATAATTTCTATTATCATTTTATAACCCATAGCTGGAGTTTTGGAGAGGGCTGGTTGACTGAACTACCTGTTACAGGTGATGGTAAGGTCAGGCCTGGGCTACGCTGCCAAGGACAGCAGTGATGAACACAGTTTCTGCTCTGGAGCTGCTCCCAGTACGAACCCACGCCAGGCCATCTTCTAAAGCTCAGATCTCCCTAAGCAAGTGGTGCGCCCCTGGAGACGGCCGGTGCTTCAGAGAAGCATGTGAAATACCCTCAGCTCACAGCTGAGAGGCTGTCTGACTGTAAGTGTAAACCAGTTTATAGTTAACACACTAATCATTGACCCTGTGCTTTTCAAACCTACTGCAGAGTTGAGGAACTGCAAGTTTTATTCCAGTGAACATCTGCGTGAGATGCAGTTCCACCTGGAACAACACAGCTCTATTTTATTAGCAGCTTTCTACATTAGGTCAGTGGCCTGTGGAAACCCAACCTTTCTACTTGCTCCAGCATGCGTCTGCAGGCAGCCAACACTAATTAGCACCAAAACAGCAGCCCACACCAGAACGCTTCTTCCAGGCCTTCACAGGTGGGCTAGAGAAGATTCTGTGTGTCATGGCAGTGGTGTGGACTGATCTCCAAGGGGAAGACAGGAAGCTTAGTCTGGAAACTAATCTGATCCTTCTTGCTTTCTTATTCTTGGCAGGTAGGATACCTGCAAGACAGTACCTCAGGAAGCCAGCAAACACAGACTCCTGATGCCACGTTCCAGGCAGCAAGCCCAGAACAGCTTTCCTGCTGATGCTAAAATTATGAATCGAGAACAGGGAAATTAAACAAGGCTAGAAACCTCCTGGCTGCACCATTCTCTGTGCAAAGCGAATGCACTGGTCTGAAGACAGCTCCAAGTGGGCATGTGCTCCTGCCAGAGAACACACCAGAACACTCTCTCCTACTGAGACCAGCTAGACTGGACCTCACAGACATGACAAGGGTCTTAAGCATGAGAGGGGGGATGCGTTACCAATGCAACAAATGTATTTGCTGTACCTGGTTACACAGTGACTGTGCTTATATAAAGCACAAATCTCTCCCACTGGCAATCCAAGTCTTCAACAACACTTCATTTGCTCAGGAAATCTATAATGGGATCAAACTAAATCTGAAAAAATGATCATACTGGTTTTGCTGGCAGCACCTAAGTTTCAACAACAGTATCAGAACAGTTTCTGTATTGCTAAAGGCTTCTAGTTTAATAGGCTCAGAAGTATCTAAAACATGAAGTTTTTTCCTGCTAAGAATTTTTTTTAATACCCCCAAAGAATATCTAGAGTTTCTGTAACAAGTAGCTGGGGTAATCAAGTTTAGTAGATTCCTACTTCACAAAATTGTCTCCTTTTAGAAGCCTCTTAATTCTATTAGCACCATATGAATGTGCTTTCTCAAGGCATCAAAATTTATCTGGCATCAAAAGCTACTTGCTTTCATGGCATGATTATTATCAAACCAAAGATAATAGGTTTCAACAGATAAAGTGGATGACACTCGTAGGAAAATTGAATTAAGAGTGTTTTTACATGCACTTCAGTTGAAGAAAATTGATAATACATCCATGGGGCTTTACACATCCACTGGTGCATCTGGGGGTAAGATGTGATCTACAGAACACTACTGGTTTGATTAAAAAAAATCATCTGTGACTTACTAGCCTGTATTCTTCATCTAGTCGCCATAGAGAGCACACTGGTTTTCAAGCTAGATCCTCTGTGTTCCCAGAATTGAGGATTTTCTATACAAAACCTTTTAAAAATCTCACATTAGCAGCAACCAAATGCTCATCTTCCACGGACCTCACAGCATTCCACATCATCTATCAGGCTTTTACGCCAAATGAGAGAATTTAGTGTGAGTCAGCCAATCCACTGCAAGGCACAGCGTGGAGAGGAAGGTGACAGAGGAGGAACAGCTCCACACTACCCAGTGTAGCTGGGCTGTGAGCCTGGAGGAGGCAGCTCCATCCCTCCTGGGCTGCAGGCGGTTTTCTCTTGGATAGCCCGGGCATTACAGCAGAGCCCCGCCTGATGTGGTGCTGCTGCACCCCTAGCCCCCACCTCCAAATATGTAGGACAAAGCACTGAAAAATCCACAGGCCTGCTCGTGGGCATCGATGAAATACCACCACGTGTGCTTATCTCACCTGTGCCCATGATGGCTCCTGAGTGACTGTGAACCTTAAGCACCTCTTTGTTTCTACGGAAAGGAACGGGAAACATTCCATATTTCCTTGAATCGCACAAATGCAATAGCTTCTTATTTATAGTGCTAAATAAACACCAAAAAAAGGTGGAAAAAAGGGTTGTCCTTACTCTTTTACAGCTGCTCATCAGGAGGCTCTTCTCTTTGGATGGGGGGACAAAGCCACTATGTGGAATATCACTGGAAGTCAGTTCTTTTCCTCAAAGAAGAAAATGCACAAATCACATACAACTTCTTTGTGAGGCAGAGCGATGTAAGAACTCCTGACAGGATCCTGGCCATGACAGCTCCCCGAGCCAGCAGCTGTAACCAGCTGGACTGAGCTGAAGGGTCAGCCTCTCCCTCACGCCTTTATCAGAGGGTTTGGCTCTGGGCTGTGACAAGCTGTGGCACACAAGTACCATTCAGCCACGGGCAGCACCAACCTACTGCAGATCTGCGCGTGCCATAATCACCCAGACGGAGGAACTGCGAATGCAGCATGCTCCTCTGCTTTCACATTTCAGTTTTCCTCCAGTAGGATAAAAAGTAGGACACAAGTGGGATGGGACATGCCAAGGTCTCATCCTAGCAGCACACATCTTGGATTCACATTTCAACCTAGACCAAATGCTCGTAGGCCCTACTGCAGCCAGTGAAATCAATTTTGCACAGCCTGAGCCCTGCGCTAGTCTGCAGAGTGCACAGGACAGGATGCGGAGCAACAGAAATAAACTTCTCTTTCACCTGATTGTCTCAAGACCTCAAAAGACAGTGTACATAACAGAAAGACTGTCCAAATAGCTGGGATGAGCATTTTGGCCCAGTTGTTAAACATGCCTGGCAGAAAATACTTTGATATCTTTAAGAGAATTTGAAAAGAAAAATTAGTTATCTGCTGTCCAGGAATTCTCTTAAATGATGGGGTTTATGAATCATTTCAGAAACATCAGCTTGATTGTATCTAAAGCTTACTGCAGAAAAATGTTCTCCCCCGCCCAGTATTACCTCTTGGATCAACATCAACACCCTATGGGTGCCCTCAAGGCTCACCTAACTTAGTACAGCCAGAGTCTGGCTCTGTGTAACTGAAGGGACTGGGGACAAGGCTCAGGAAACTGTCAGAACTTACCTGGCTGCTTCGCTGCCTGAATGTGATCAATGTCAGCGTTCCACTGAGTGAGGGTAAGTCCTTCCCTGGCCAACTCCACTAGGTCCTGGAGGGTCTGAACATCCTTCTGGCTGTGAGACAAAAACTGTCCATCTTCATGGCCTGACTTGGATTCATCGGAAGTTTGGCCCCCAACCTCTGTGCAAGTGGGCTCATGAGAACTGAGGTCAGGCTGAATTTGCTGGGATACTTTTGGCTGATCAGATCCCACTAACGGCAGAACATTCTCTGGCTCATGATTCTGATGAAAAGAGGAGGAAATAAGACAGCAATAAATTAGGTCTTGTTTTATGTATTTGCAGAGCTCAGAGTACAGTCTCAACTTTGTACTTTTGAAGCATTTAGTAAAGGATGACAGAGCATTCCCTAGGTACAAGGGCTTCTGAGGCAAAAGCTCTCTGCAGTTTTATGGAGGACTCTCCAAAGATAAGGGAGGTCTGAACAGAATGAAGGGAACTACAACAGAAAATGCAGAAAAGGTGGTATCTCCAGGAGCATGTCTGTGCAGGCAACTGCCAAGCAGGGAGAAAGGATGGTGGAAATTCTCCCGCTCCAACACCTCAATATTTCATTATAGCAGGAGTGCCTGGCAACGGTCACAGCTGAATCTCTCCAGGTGCTTCTGTTCTGAGTTCTGAAATGCTTTTGCAGTTACATGTAACTAAATCAAACTTTCACCTTGGAGCTGATATTTTCCAGGCTTGGTCTCTGTTTCCCAATAAAAACACTTTTGTTTGTTTATTTCTCAGTAAAAATGGTTTAGCCTTTTGTCTGAATGGAAAGAATCAGATGGGAAAATACACCCTTGCCATGATTTTAAAGGCTTTTCTACTTTTTACTTTTAAACTTCTCTGGCAGTTTTTGGCTTGAATGAAAGGTCAAAAATCTGAACAGAATGGAGCCCCTCTAGTACCGCCCTAGCATGTGATAATCAAGTGAAAAACTCTGGGCTTTGACTAGGGAAGAAGTATTAAATAAATATTTATAAATATATGCACAGTAGTTTTTTAAAAGAACCATCAAACACTTATTCAAGAGAAGAATGAGGGAAGAAAGAGAAGGTATATCCTTCTCAGACAGCAAGTGTGTGATAAGACTAAAAGAGCTTTGTCTACTTCTGTAGGTAGTTTTTATAAAAATATAGAGCATTGAAAGAAGCAGGAGATCTAGATGAAAACCAGAATGAAACAGTAGAACTGAAAACTGGATCAAAACTCTATGGGAGCCAAGAGACAGTGGGATGTGCAGGGAAAGCCTGAAGTGCAAATGCTTCACTTTACAACTCCAGACATTCCCACCTTCTCCTCTGTGCAAGACAAATACCAGTATTCAGTTTAAAATTTCCACCCAGATAATTGCTGAGTACAACACAGAGGCAAAGCTCATACTAGAATCAATCAGAGAAAGGCACCAAGAAAACAAGAGTCAGGCTGCTGTAAACATGGACAAACTGGCAGCAAAACGAGCAAAATGGGGTCTCTTCACTCAGTGTTCTCTGTTCTCATCAGTTTTGTTTTCTGAAATCTCAAGGAATAGCCTGGTAACATGAGCCTCAGTCTCCTCTCCAGAAGGGAGAAATAAAAGTTCAAGATCATAAAACATAACTGTGTAAGGCCAGAGGACAACAGGGTCTCAAGCAATGAGTATGCAGAGGCAAGGGATCGCTCATTTAAATACCAAATGAGGAAACAGGTTACAGGGCAAGTGAACCAGGGCACACAAATATCAGAGCAAGGACAGAAGAGCATCCCACCTGCACAGGCTTCCAAGGTACAATTGGAGGGGTTAATGCAGCAGTGTAGAATGATTCAGGGTCACAGGGTCCTGTCAGAGCACTGAAATTCCATAAAAAGCACTCCCTGGTTTTGGGCAACGGCAAAAGCCAGGCTGCTTTCCCAGGTTCATCCTGCAAGATCCTACTAGTGGGGAGCTGAGGGGTGGGAGGGAATTCCACCTCTTCTGTAAGCAGCATAGCTACTCGCTCTTGGATCCTTTTGCGGGCTTTCTCTGGGTCCTGAAGCAGCAACGGTGGAGGTGCAGTCGGGCCTTTTTTACGCCGCTTTTTCTCTTTAAAAAGAAAAGGAAGACGAACTCAAATAAATAAATGGCTGAACACACAGGGATAGAGCTCAACATGCCAGCTCCTTCAGGTGCTGTAGTCAGTGATGACCAAAAGGCAGCCACAAGCTGAAAACAACCCAAGATTTTTGCAGGTAGTCTGAAGCCTCACATCACCCTCATGGGAAAAATGAACTCCAGAACAGACTGACTCCTGCTTGCGCTGCTTGGCTGCCTGTTGGGAGCTGTCACATCCCTACAGAAGCTGATCATTACAGAAGCAACTGATATCCCTGCAGTCTGCCTCCCAGACCCATGGAACGGTGTTTCACAAAAATGGGAGAGAAAAATGCCAACAAATCCATGAAGGACTCCTTTTCCTGTATACTGGTCATTGATGATATCAAACCACAGCCCACATGAACACAGTGCAACTTCCATCTGGAAATCCTGTGTCTTACCAATGCCCAAACCCAGATCCAACTGGTATTACTTATGGGCAGGAGAGGACCTGAGCAGTGTCATTAAGAGAGAATTCTCCCCGCTATACAGTGCTCAACACTCTCCCCTGGCAGTCGTCTTCCTTTCTAAACCTTTCTGCACACTGAAATGGTGAAGCGCGTGCTCAACAGCATGTAGTATACACATATTTCCACAGCAGAAAGAAAACAGAGAGATAAGACACGAGGCTGAAAAAGCTGCATTAATCCAGGCTGCAGCACGATGAATAAGAACAAAAAAATTGACTGCAGGAGAAACAACAATAATCTTGTAGTGGTTTTCTTTTTACTTCACAGTTGACAAAAAAAACCAACAGCTTATCTTAAGAATATTTTACAGATTCAAACACATCAATTGGTGAAAAAAAGCATGAGATTCCTAAGGGAATCTAAATCCATGGACATCCTGCAGCCTTTCTTTACTGTGTGTGGCTACTGCATACTGCTGAAGCTCTGACAGCTTTAATGAAACAGAAGCAAGGCTGTCATCCTGCCTATGCCCAACAGGAAAGTTTTAGTGAAGAGCAGGTTGTGCCACGTTACTGCTCCAACAACACAGGCTTTGACACTGACTCGCTGTAACACATACCTGATCCTGGCTTCCATTTGATTGGCAAAGCAGCCACGGGTTTCACATTTGTAACTGATTTTGCTTGTTCCTGCTTTTCTTGCTCCAACAGAGAGCGTGACATTGCCATAGCAACCAGCAAATCTTCATCCTTAGTCTCCATTTTGGCCCTTTTCTGTGTTTTCTTTGAGTCCTCATTGGAGGGGCCTTTTCGCTTTGACCTGCTCGGTTGATTGCTGAAATACAAGAATGGAGCAGGAAGCCCAAGTTAATGTGACTGGATCAGAGACAAGAAACACTGAGCACTCCAGACCAGCTGCTCTAATCGCTCAGAGAGTCTCCCATATCCAGGATAACAAAAAACACTCAGCACCTTCTTCCCTAGCAGAAAGCAAAGGATTTATTATCACCCACGGAATTTAGAGCAATTTAGAGAAAATCTTATTTTGAAAAGGTAAGAACAAGACCACAGCACTGATGGAAGCATCTGCTATCTCTACCTTGAACACTTTTTTGTACCAAATGGGCAAAACCAAGTTGAAGCAGAAAATGCTTTTCCATTCTTCTGCTTCCACAGGGAACAGTCAACGGTCTTTCCTCAGCACAAAGAGACTTATGAGCTCTTTTACAGTCAGTCAGGCACCACTCGCCATGCTCTGAAGATTCTGCTCAAATCCAAGACAGCAGATGCAGCTCCGCACTGAGCACATTTCAAAACATCACGCCTGTTTCCTCTTTGGCTTGGGGTGTAAAGCACATATATCCACTAGAGCCACAAGCTGAATAGCTGAGGCACTGTCACGACAGATGCTCAGAAGAGACTGCATACTCAAACTCTGTGGTTCGCTTAATAAGCTCAAACACACCATTCAGCTTTACTGCGTAATTGCCTCATGGAGTAGAAATATTTCTGACAAACCAGTGTAAGATTATTTACTCCACATTTTGCTCCTGCCTGCTGCCTTTTATAGTCATCTACCACCGCACCACTTCTGAAGGGAAGCAAGATGATTTCTCCAACTGCGTACCACGCTCTCCTCACGTGGTACTGGGTGACCTTCTGCTTGACCTTCTTTGGACTTGGGGCCAACACAACGTGCGAGCCTTCCTTGCTTCTACCTCTCCTCCCCAGGAGAACAGGGTCACTGTCTCTCAGGCCAAAGAAAGTAACCAGTATCTTTCTTGTGTTTTCACCAGCTTACCTGGGACACTGAGGAGGTGCATCACCAAGCGAGGCCACCTGCAACTGCACTGCCTGAAGCAGCAGCTTAGGAGGAACATCCATCTCAACAGCACAGCGTTTCAAGTGACTGACTCGGCTCTGTGGAGTCTGGAACTGTTTCCCACAGATGGGGCATTCAGGGACCAGTGGTTTGCTGGAGGTTTGCTGTGCTTCTTCCATCTCATCCAGACACCTGTAACATGACGGCAGAGCTTACCTCTGAAGACTTTAAAACTGCCCATGCTAAGACTTAAACCATATTAAAGAAAAGGAAGCATAATAATCTCTAATATCTGTAACAGCCAGAGAAACATCCCCTAGAAAAACAAGAACTATGTGCCCACTGCTGTGATGAATACGACATATAACAGTTACATGGAGATTACAGCCTCACGGGTGTATTAAAAACGTGTTGCTCAGAAGCAAGTGCAAGGTAATAACCTTCTTTAACTTCATCGCATATCTATCAGCTAATCCTTCCTTCTACATTCATTCTAACATTCCAGCTAACTTACAAACTGCCATTAAAAAAAAAAAGAATCACTCTACCAGAGAAATGGTAAGTTTTCATCACCCAAAACAGGACTACTCCTTGTACTTCTTCCTGCTTTTGTAGGCATGACCCCGAGCAGTGTCAAGAATGCACATGTTTTCAAGTCAGATATCTCAGTTGACAAGGACCATGTTTTATGTCACAGAAAAGGGATCAGTCAAAATTAAAATCACATTCAAGAGTGCAGGATAATGAACTTCTAATAATTTGTGGTAGGCCAAAACTATGCAAAAAAATTTAATGGTTCTTTTTCTGTCCTCTCCAAAGAGATCGAGGGTATGAAATCCTGGATCTGCAGTACCTGTTACAAAAATCACTCCCCTATAAGATAATAAACACACAACCTACAGACACAGGGCTAAGAGACCATTCATCAGATGTACCAGGACTGGTGATTACTAGTTTGCAGTGCATCCGTCTATCTACAGCTTTACCTCTTGTGAAGATTGCTATATATAAAAGTCTATGGCTAATATAACCTTATAATCTCCTCTTATGATTATACACTTAATAGTTCAGAAAGCAGACTTAGTTTCCAAAAAACAGTTCTGTCACACTGTCACACCTCATACTGGTCTTTTACCTGTTAACATGCTGCTCTCGTCGCGTTGTGTTCATGGCTGAGAGATCCTTCTGGCAGATCTGACAAAAAAACAAACCTTCATCCTCCAGGCTTGCCAGGGCTTCCTCTTTGGTTGCCTGCTGAAGAGCCAAAGCCAGAGCACCGTCATGCTCCACGGATGGAAGATGGTGGGTATCTGGCAAAGAAAGGAGATATGATCTAAGACAGAAGACTAAGAACCCTGTATGAAAGGCTTGGAGCTTTTATACTTGTCATTATTAGTTTAATAAACTAGATGTAAAAATAAATGGTAACCTTTCTCTTGCATTTTCACCTTCGATCGCTCACAACGGAATGTATAAACTGCACTCTTTAAATGTTACAGGACTGCACTAGCCAAGAAGCAGGAGGTGGCAATTCGTTCACAGTACATCACATGTCAGAGCCGAATGAAGAGCAAGTTTTGGCTAAAGGTTCTAGAGAGAACATGGGATCTTATACACCACATATTAAAACACAGCAGATTTTCATGTCCGTGAAGAATCAACAGGGCCTTGACTTACGAAGAACAAAATCAGAGAAAAATTGCTTTGAATTTAATACATCTGCATAGAACACATTACTTTTGTAGAGTGCCTGGAGATCTACCAAAGACAGGGGCTACCTAAAAGCCATATTTACCTCACCGCTGCCTAGCGCTGTCCCAAGGGTAGGATGACAAAGTTCGCCGATCCTGTTGGAATTTCAACCTATTTCCAACAAGACCATTATCCCTCCAGAATCAAGCATAAGGTTCATTCAGCCTCAGAGAAGAGCTGGGAAAAAGGTACAGATAGCCCTTTAACAATAGAGAAAGCAAGTTTTCTCAGTGATCTGGAGTGATTTATTCAGTGCTGCACACTGAGTTACTACGCTGGCTGGGAACAAAGCCCAGGAATCCCGACTGCTTCTCATGCAACCATTCTCACCAGCCCCCAGCACTCCTTCTGCACGTACAAGAGCTAACTAGAGAAATGTACCGTTCTCTGGTGGGTTCTGCTCCTGGCTTCCATCAGGGAAATCTCCACTGGCCACAGACTTTGGCAAACTCTCATCTGTGCTGTGTTTTAGCTGTTCAGGTGCCACTCTCTTGAACTGCTGCATTCTCTCCACTACCAGCTCTGCTACCCGCAGCTTTGGCCCTGCGAGCAGCGATATCTTTGAGGTGGGTGAAGAACAGGTCCCTGGTGGTGTAGCAGGATGGAAGGACAATGTAGTCTGAGAACAGCCACTCAGAGTATTTACTAGAGGGGGAGAAAACACCGGAGCTTTACCAGTCAGTATTAAGCGCACAGCTGAGCTGTCCAGAGAGCTGTTGGGAATTCTATTCCAAAAGCAGCCTAAACCAGACTCAGTTTTGCAACAGCCATTCTTAGAGGAAGAAGTGAACAATTTGTTAAGCTACTACATCACATTTTATAACTACAGTATCAGGCTTCTCTGCTACAGTGGAGTTTAGATATCTCTACAACCCTTTTAGAGGAAGGAAATTTAAGGCAGGCCTTCCTGAAGGTCACTAGCGAGCCCTACAGCCTCGCTCTGCCCAGCATCCCACCATGGGATGTCCTGTGGTTCCTGCTGCTCGTAACAAGCAGAATGCAGCTGGCAACTGCATTCTGGCCTTCAAGTTTAATAACCACCGAAGGACTAATGCTTTCTTAACTTGTTTATATTTCTGGCCTTGGCAACATCCAGTGGCTGTATGTCCCCTCCAGGTGGACTTCTGAAGAGCTCCACTGAATTACAGAGTGTTTTCAGTCCCAGACTATTTTCTGATTGAAAGATTTCTGTTCACTCACCTGTCAGAGTCCTCTGGCTGCACTCACTGGCCACTGAACTCAGCTGGCTGGCAGGGAAAGGGTTTCTCTTTCCGTCCCTTTCTGCAGTCTCACCACTACTACAGGCCACAGCGTCACCATCTTCTTTGTTCACCAATGTTTGTTCCTTTAGACCCAAACCTTGAGGCAAGTTTGTTTCTTTCGCTGCTGGGAAGTGATGATGGTTTTGGCTCTTAGCAACAGCTTTGCCTCTTCTTATCTTGCTCCTCGCTGCAGTGCCCTTTGACCTGTTCGGAGTCCTCTTCGCTGCCTCAGCATCCCCAGCTTTTTTCTTTGCTCTACCCAAAAGATTTGCCCACAACTCTTTAAAATCATTGTCCTGTTCATCCATCAGCCTGCAGGTTCTAGTAACACTGCGGCCTTAACAACACTGTGAGGACAGGAGGGCAGGGGAAGATACCAGAGTCAGGTCAGGTTTGCATCCTCCATGACCTGCAATTCTCACCGAGTCCCTTCCACCATCTCAAAGATCTCCATGCTCCAGACTTTGATGAAGTTAACAGAGTGGGCACCTCTCTGCTGCTCTGACAGTTCATTCTTCCACAGTTAATTCACAGCCATCTAGTAGACCACATTCTTTCTCCAAGGACCCCACTTGCTCTCACACATAATGCATCAACAAGTCGGTTCTTCAGAGTCTCTAGATCATAAGTTAAGCACCTCAGTTCGTACAGAGCATGCACAGGATCTTCATGATATGCTACAGGGCTTCAGAAAGACACCTAATAAAGCCCTTAAATAAAGAAATAAAGAAAGGTGATTATGTCAGATGGTATATGCAGATGCACTGTGAAACAGAAGTTTGAAGAAGGAGAGAATTTGTATAGATTAGAAAAAGTACGTATTGACCCAAAACACTACCACTGTACTTATAGTACATACACGCAGAAGCCACATTAGGAAAGAGGAAAGTTTTCAAAACAGGTCTCTGATACTGTGTAGGCTTTTGTCCTGGAGCTCAGGATTTGGGACTGTCCTTTTTTTGTACACATTCATACTTAGATTTATACAACACAAGACCAGGGAATGCAGCATGGGAGAGAAAAAAAAAAAGTCCTTCAGATCAAGCAGCTGTGCTAGAGTGTAAAATTCTGCTTTGTGACACAGCAGCTTTGAAGAGGAGAGCCCAATCTCGTTTCGAGATGTAATTAAAGGCAGTTTCTGGCATTTCAGAAGGGTTTCTGGGACAAGTCTGAGAACAAGTCTATTAAATGTGTTCATCCTTTCTCTCCTCTTACCTCCACAGCTGCTCACCTCCAGGATTAGGTCTCCTGGAAACTAATGCTGAACTCTGAGTAGTCAGTAAACCATGGCACTGACCATGTTTCACAAACTGCTGTCAAAAAGACAAGGTAAACAGACTAAACAAATGGTATTTTTAAATGAGTTTCTTAATCTTTTCAGCTACAGTAAGAACAGCAATACTTGCTAGAGATTACTTGGAACAGCACTAGGGACAATGTCCAGATGGAAATGCCATCAACCCCCAGGCAACATTAAAACTAGATCTCTATTCATACACATTTTGATTGTCCTCTTCTTCCTAGTCCTAAATTCACTATGGTTCTGGATATTTTACCAGAGGTTTTATATCACTCCCAAAAACTATTTCTTTCAAGCCTAAACCAGAGTGTTTCACTTGGAATGGCAGCAGCTATGCTTCAGTTTCTCCAGTAAAGCTCTGGGCACAGAAAGACTCAAAAAGCAGGAAAAACACAGGAGAGACTGTTTTCTCAAATGGCTTGGCTGCAGACATATGAGGCTAAGGAATGCTGGTTACACACTTTCATGGGTCAGCCTTTCCTATAAGCAATTACAGATGTTAGTGGATTTATTTATTTTAAACTCAGGCTCTGAAACCAGCAGAGGATTTTGCTGTGAATCTTGGAGTCATTTCCCGTTAGAAAGAAACTGAAGTTTTGTGTAGCCAGTTCATAAATTTCATTTTCCTGGACAGAATCTTGGTGTAGTTATCATTGTAAATTGACCATTTTCTTCTAAGTAGGAGACAGCATGTGGAGAAAAACAGAATCTCACATCCTCCACAGCTTTAAATAACTCTCACAGACATATTTGTACTGTCGTATTATTTATGGTGAGTTCCTGATATTAAACTTTGAAACAGATCAGCACTTTTGCATTTGTAATCAACGTTCAGTGCCCCAGGTAGACCAAGTCAGACATATGAATGAAGCAAAACTAACTAAGAACTTATCTATCTTATTCCTCCCTTTCCAGACTTGTATTTACAGGCTCCTGCTCTGTTCAACATCTCACTATTTCTGATGCTGCTGCTACTGGTGTACCTAAGAGCCAGCTTTGGCACCAGTTTGTAAAGCTTGAAAAGTAATGGCTTTGAAAATAATTTCTTTCAGTATAGTATTCAGTCCACTTTGGAAGATTTTAGGACTTAACAAATCACAAAGCTGGTCCAATAAAATAAACAGCAGCACTTACCTGTCCTCTTAGATGCCAAATCTATAGCCCAGCTGTGCCCTCCAAGTAAATGTGGATCAGCAAAACGGTACAAAGCAGGACCAATAAGAATGAATGATGGAACCTGGAAAATGGAAGGAAAAGGTTAGATTGAGTGTATTTTGTACTGGCTGCTCTTTTTGCTCAAGTTCCAAGCTGCAGGGAGAAGGAGACAGCAACAGCACATGCTCTAACGGCGCTGTGTTCTGCCAATGACCTGTGCCCCTGGGTCAGATTCATTGCTCAGCGTCTGCCCCGCTCAGCAGTGTGTCCCCTCCAGCGTGTCCCCAGCAGCACCACACGCCACTGCCAGAAAAACCCAGAACACTTCAGGAGGCAGAACAGGCCTGACAGACTGGATAAAGCCCTGAGGAACCTGATCTGACCCCGGAGCTGACTCTGCTTGGAGCAGGACGTTGGACTAGAGACCTCCTGATGTCACTTGCAGCCTGAGATATCCTACAGTCCTACAAATAGTCCATCCTTACCTTTACACTTTGGAACTGACATTTTTTTTTTTTTTTCCGGTAACTTGCTTCAAACCAGAACCACAACAGTTAATTGTTACAGAAACTGATCAATGTTACTATCATAACACCCTCACATTTTTGATCCTGCCATTTTTAGACTCACAGGCATCTGCTGAATTGAGTAGTTTGGTTTAACTGAAAAAATCCAGGAGAAAGTATTCCTTTTCATTGGTTCTGTTTGCTTCCTCTGTACTTCATTGACTGTCTGCTGTTGAGACAAGGAGGACAGAGACTCCAAATCCACCCTCTTCAGACCACTCAGTATTATATTAAATTATATGTATCACATCCTCCACTGTCCGTGCTCTAAAATAAGAGTCTCAGACTTTCATCTTTTCCCTTTTCCTAGGAGAATCTTTCCTGGTCCTTAACCATTTCCACCAGTATTCTCTCAACCTCCTTCATTCCCCATTGCTTTTCTGAGATGCATTGATCTGTACTGCAGACAGCAGACTACTGACACTGCCAGTGAAGTTTTATATTGTTCACATTCCTTCCCCATCCAGGCCTTGCAGATCCTCACATCTTGTTTGCTTTGTTTGGAAGCACCCGCTTGTTGAGCAAAGGTTTTACCTTAACAGAGATGCCCAAGGCTCTTTCAGTATCTGGTATCATTAAGGTGTTCCACCTGATTTCTCTCTTTTTCCGCCTCCATGCTCTACTTTCCACTCCTCCACCCTGAAGTTCATGATCTACTCTGCTACCTGCAGCTCTGAGCCTGCTGGAACCACCCCTGATCTCAACTGACCTGAAAAAGCTGCATCACTGCCCAGTGGGACCACCAGGAACATGCCGAGGTGGATTCAGAACGAAACCTTGGATGCTCTTTGCTACCTTTCAGCCACTTTCCTCTCTCAGATCATTTGCCATTCATGGTAATTCTTTATCTCTTCCCCCTTTTCAAAGGACTTCTGAGTAAGCTACATCAATCCATTCTTTATTTTGCGATTTGTTGACAAATTCAAACCACTCCATTAGACTACTGAGAGACAGTCTACTGGAGAAAACAGGCTACCATGTTGGTAAGATGCTATCAGGTTAAAAATATGTTATGACAAACATCTACAAATAACTTCATGATCATTTCAACCAGTTTAATAGGTACATATAGAAGACTTACTGCCTTGTAATACTTAGTTCAAAGAATCCTTCTTAAGAAAAAAACAACAAAAAGACAACAGTTAATACATCTGCTACTCTCTCACCTTCAGAGCAGCTTCTAACAACTGAAAGCATATTTCTACCAGCAGTCCAACCACTTGACACTATCTCTTCTGAGCTTGCAAATATACAACATCTGGGGCTGCTCACTTGCTGCTTTAAACTGTCCATTCATTCCAGGAATGATTCTCCCGCCATTTCAGTCTCCAAGAATATGTCATCATCATGGCCAGAAAGCGCAGATCAATGCTAGGCAGGCCTCAACGACTTGTATCCAGTCGATACCTTCTCTCCTCTCGATCCCTGCAGTGGTTTCAGTACATAACCTCCTCAATTACTCATTGTTAAAGAAAGCCAGACTCTACACCTTCCTCGCCAGGACCACCCTCTCCTGCTTCCTCCACCAGCAAGATCAACATCGGAGTGGTCCTGACAATCCTGCAGGGCTGGCCAGAACTTAAGGGAAAGTCAAATAATGGGATCAAAGTGACTGATATCACCTCAGTCTTCAGAAATGAGTTAATTGCCAGGGCCTGTATGAACCTAGACTGCTAATTACAGCATGTTGACAGCGGACAGGGCAATGGGATGCACACTGTTGCACTGGCACTGGAAGTTCTATTGCCCCCTCCCCTTTTTTGAAAGCTGCTGTCTGCCGATCTGAAGGCTGGTAGCAAAACTTTCAATCAAGCCAGTCCAAATACTGCAAAGTGAAAGAATTTCTGTAGTGTTTGTTCTGGAAACCACACCAGAAGGCAGTCCTTAGGGATTCTTCCAGACCAAATCCTGTAACAAAAAAACCTTCCTACAGGTTCCTGACAGAGAAGCAGCTACATGTCAACACTATCACTTCTGAAAAGGCAGATTAGCCTCCATACCTTTACAGACTCTCTTCACTAGAGCCTGTTCTCTCCAGATCCCTGCACTAACCAATACCTTTATCACCAACGCTACTCTACAAGGACACAACAGTAGATCTGCACAGTGCAGGGTCTCTATCCTTGTAGAGTGCAAATAAATTAACACTGAGGACAGCAACGCTTGTTCTATGAGGAGAGAACAAATGTAAGTGCAGAACAGGAATTCAAAGTCAGGTACCAACCTTCTCATTCTGGTCTCTGCCAACTTTTCTGTGCCAGAATACAATAACAAAACCAGAGGTGGATATATTGGAAATGACAAATTAACGCAAGTCTATAAAAGCAAGGGAACAACAGCTAGGAAAATCATAATCAGATTCTAATGAGCAATCTCAGCAATGACCAGTATCAATATCTACTGACAATACCCACTTCTGTTACCTGATATGCTGTCAGAGCACCGTGCTCACACTTCTTTTCAAGATTACACCCCCCTGCCAGTACCTTATACATACAGTAAAAGATTTCACAGCCAGTAAAAAATCCATCACATTCCAGACATGAATTTTAAGTCACTACTTACATGACAAAATGCCCTCCTATCTTTCAAACACTGTAGAAACTAACCTTACCTTGTAAAGCACTTCACTGAAATAGACATTTTTACTTTATACCTCCTCTGGAAAGATAAAGGGGAAGTGAACATATAAATAAAAATTAACGGTTGCTCAGGTGCAAATGCTCATGGCTTGTATGCAAACACAGCAACATACAAATCAGAAGTATATGCAGCTGGTGTTTCAAAAATGCTTTTTTGATTTGATTGAAAACAAACAAAATTATTAATTTAGACAGAAAAATACAACTGAGAATCCAGGACTGAATAAAAACATTTCACAGGAATCCCAAAAAATCTGTAAAGAGAACAACACTTACTAAAAGCTGATTTGGTTTTCAGAGAAATAGAAGTAATCAGAGTAATAATAAAAATAAATATGTAAACCAACATCATGATAATGGAATTGGATAACACTGAATATAAACAATGGATTGTATTAAAATGAAAAGGAGGTAAATTTACATAATATTAGTTTTCTGGTCAGAAAAGTTAAAGACTTTCAAAAAGATCTTTTTGGTGTACATCAAAACCAAAAAGAAAAAACTACCAAGGCCAGTAGATCATGATAAAACAAACTGTGGAACTAAGAATAATAAGAATACTAAATATTCTTATAATATCCATCCCACAATGTTGATGAAAGCAGCCCATTCTCGTAGCAATCCAAAGCATCCTGACCAGCAGCCATTGAAGGTACTTCTGCCAACAGAATCAGATCATTTGCAAGGAGAAGTCACTGTAATTTTTCAAAACGGCAATTAGGGAAGTAAACACCCATCCTTCAGACTGCCATCAACACCAGGTGCTTAAAGAAACGGCTTATATGGGAATTATGAATAAAGATGGATAATGAAATTAATACCAGTCAACACAGTTCCACGGAAACCAATGTTTCCTATGCTGAGCTAATACCTTTTTAATGAGAACTCTGTGTATTAACAGAGGTGTCACTCTTTTGTAAACCATTAAAGAAGTGTTAAGAGACAAAATGATTAATTAAAATAATACAAAATCAATACAACACATCGAAAACTATTAAAATGTAGCTGGCTAGGTTTCAAAATGCAACTGCAAACCGCAGTAACCCAGCACATATGTTTCCAGTATCATTCCACAGCAATTAATTCTCTATCCATCTTGGTTTTTTATTATTTAGACTTAGGAAATGAGTTAGGAGAGACTGGTCAAACTGCCTGACGGTAGAGAAAGGAACCGCTAGGTAGTGCAGAGGCAGAAGGATGCAGACCACTTGGTAAACTAACACAAAGCATCGTTCTGGGACAAGGCCGTACTTACAGGTCAGGTAAATCTATCCTGGGAAGCAACGGCTACAAAGGAGTCAGGAGTCTGATAGATAATCAGAACAATGGCAGGTCCCTACAGGTCTTTGGCCATACAGATATTGTAGTGGTGAAATTGTTACAGTGAAGCTACAACACGATCCATTCTGAAGAGGACGTATTGCCCGCAGGTCATACAGCACCAGTGGCACCAGCTTCGGAATGGTGCTGGTTCCAGTACCCAACACACGGCCTCACCCGGCCCATCGTTCTGCCAAACTGACCAGAGTGACCTTACCCCGCATGTCTGACCCCACTCCAATATGGATAGTTTTGACCATGTCAAACAATGCCCTAACTCTGTAGATCAAGAATGAAGCAATCGGCATTATGGATGTTTGTGGCAAGAAAATCTACTGAATAACTAATGAAGAAGGGGATATAAAGAGAAAGATGAGCACTTTAATGTTAAATATTCAAGCCATTTACCTCCAAGAAGACAGTATTACTCTAAAGGGCATGCTTACTTAAAATAATGCAAGTTCTACTGATACAATTTTTCCCCCAAAAGTATATCTTCTGGTTTGTGATTATGTCAAAGCTTATCATCACAAAAGCCAAACATAAAATGAAATTTAATGCAGCATCTTGATTTCTGCACATTATCTAAAACAGAAAGATGCTTGCTTTGAAAAGGAGACCAAACTCATCACGGATTTCTACAAGTGACTTAATCATGTATCTTTTATGCTAACATTTCATTAACAACAAATAATTTGCTCTCTTTTCAGCTAAAATCACATACAAGAGCTACAGTAATATAAGTAACGCATTACTTTGCAGATGTTACTTTATGCTGTTTCCACACTATCACATCTGTTCTCCATCCTCCAACCTCTATCATTAACAGGCTCGGTTTAGTGCTCTGAAAATACAATTTCACATTTCTTCCTACTAAAATACCTTCTCCTTTTATCAATTTAGTACCTTTGCAAATATATTGCTACCCATAGACTTGCTGTGAGTGCTCTAGGAAACTCTGGTATCATACCAATGATCTCAGGGATGCATAAATGTGTATCTTCCACAGATGCCTACAACAGCAGCAAGAGGTCAGCTCTCAGACAACGATGTCAATTCCTCTGAGTTTAGCTTTCAGGAAAACGATTTTTCGCAACTCTGCACAAGGGCTGTAAATTCAACTGGGGACTCTGAAACATAGTTTGAGTTTCACTAGCATAAGATAATCTGTCAAACATCCTGCTTAAATCGCTCTTTTCTACCATTCGACAGTTTATTTGGAAAAAAACCTGTAACAAAAATTAACTCAGTGGAAAAAACAAACGCTCAAAAGAATTTGAGGTCCATTTTCTTCCAAATGTAAAGCTTATGATAAAAATTCTGTTTCCAGTCTGCCTCTGACACATCTGTATAGTGTCAAGCAATAAAATGACTTCTGACTATCCAGAAAACTGTTTTAATCCAAACAGCAAAATCAAAGGAGGGAGGAGGGACAAGGAGGGTGATGAAGAACAGGATCTTAAGTAGATCTGAAAGCCAATCACACAAGGGTTTTGGTGGGTTTTTTTTTTTAGATAAAAGTCACAGTACCCAACCTGTGATTTTTTAAGAGTTCATACAGAAGCCAACAGACTGAGCATCAATGCGATTGTCTTTGGGCTTTATGAGAGTCAAACTATTTAGTAAATTCATACGTTTTTGCCCAGCAAATACATAACTTTGGCTTTATTTTAAACCAGCATGGTTAAAACAAGCACCTGTGTATCTGCAGGATTAGGGCCAGAGCATTGTCAGTGAAACAGCCGACACCCAGTTTCACCTCAGGGCTGGACCGCTGCTCCTTTTGCCCCTGGGCCTGGAAGAGAAAGATAAAATTTCACATTGCTTCATGAAGGAAGCCGCTGACAGACTCCTCAGAACTGCTTTCCCTGATAACATTGCTTGAAGAAAGTTTGCTTTGAGACGGGACACATAAAACAAAGTTTGTAATGAATATTCCTAGCAGCCAACACATGCTTGAACTTCGACACCCTCGCAATCCAGCCCTCCCTTGAAAAACTTTGCCTTTTTCACCTCATTTTAGCTTTTGATGCCGTGTTAACATCAAGGCTGGGGCTTCACCCTACCGAACAGCTGCAGCACAGCAACGACCTGGGTCCCCTCACACCTCAGCGCTCCCAGGACACGCTCAGAGGTGCCCCGGGGTTTCCCCCAGCCCCTGCTCAGGCTCCCCGCAGGGCCAGGCAGGCCTGTGCCGACCATGCCGGTGTCTCCCCCGCGCCGTGCCCGGTCCCCCCGGGGACCCACGGGGATGACGTCCCACCGCCACGTCACATCCTCATGCCGATGACGTCGCGCCCCGAGGATGACACCGGTTCGACGCCGCCGCCTCCCCGCCAGCAGGTGGCACTGCGCCGATGGCGCGGGCGTCATGACGTCACGCCGCGGCTCGCGCGGCCGCCGCTGCCCGCGGGCCGCCCCTCCCGCTCGGGCCGCCCCGGCCCGCCACTGACCTCTCCGCCGCGGCGCGAGCTCTCGCCGCTCCTCGCGCCCCACCGCTGTGCCCCGCTGCCCAGCCCGAGCGCATGCGCGGGCACCGACCGTCTCCCTCACCCGGCAGCGGGCACGGTGCGCATGCGCCAGCCAACTGTCAGCGTCCCGCCGGCCGGGCCTGCGCATGCGCCTGGGGCGAGGGCCGCACCCTTCCTGCGCAGGCGCACTGGCTTCCCGCCACCGGTTGCTATGGTGATGCCCCTCACGCCGTCCCCATTCGCATTGTCCCCTCAGCGGGGCCCGGCGGTCGCGGCTCCACTCGCCAGCGGGGGACAGAGGCGACCCGGGCCGTCCCTCGCCCCGCAGCCTCCCCATGGGCAGGCGCGGCGCTGGGCGGCGCCTGCCGAGACGAACCCGGCCGGAGCCGGGCGGTCCGGCGGCCACCGGGGGCGGCCGTGCTCCGGGGAAGCGCCGGCGGGCCCGGCCCCTCCCGCCGCCTCCCTGCGCACCTTAATCTCGTGCTCAATGTGAGGAGTGCAAACACCCTGAGCCTCAATGATGCGTGTAAATGCAGCCTTTTAAAAGTCTGCATTGAAAAGAGCCAAAAGAATTGTGGTATTTCCAGTACAGACAGCTCCAAAAGCACCAACCCGTAACAGCATGTACTGGTTACCAATCGCGCATCTGTTTCACAGGATGTTTTGAGGCCTCAAACCATTCCTAAAGGCAACAAGGACACGGTGGCTGCACAGGCTCTGATCGCTATTTGTACTCAACAACAGCGCGAAGATGCAGCCATAGGTACAGGCGTAGCGAGGAGCAGCAGCTCTCCCAGAATCAGGCAGCTCACCAGACAGACAATCTGATTCCCCATGTAGACCTGCTGGACTTTTGCTAGCAATTTCTTAATAATTCACTTTTTCTCCCCACCAGAGAACTGGTGTGGATCAGAGCTGGCCTAGGGCCCAGTGCTTTAGACTCTAGTATGAAAATCTTGGCTTAATTTCACGCATGCTACTGTATAGATGAAGGCAGGTCCCTGAAATAGCAACACTTCAGATACATGTTGCGAAAGATAGGATACACTGTTACACTTTGGTTTTGAGTTGTCTTGGCAGAAAATGTTTTTAAAAATACCTGTTTTTTAAAGTATCTGCTGAACCACTTGGGACAGAACAAGTCCAGTGATTGAGATACATCAGCAAAACAAAACAAGTTGCACCTGCCTCCACCTCCTGTCACAGCTCTGCCTTCCCGAGTTTCTAAGAGTTTAATTTGGGCCAGATCCATGAAGGATTTACTTACTAGTTTACTTCTGGTGTGGGTTTTAACCCCAATTACCCCTCATTTACTTGGGCTGCAAAAGGAGAACCAAGCTTTGCTTGGCATCGCAGACTGCTGCTTTGTTAACTACTATTACCTGACCCCAAATCCCTTGCGGATCATATGTTGATACTTGGAATAAAGTTGGACAGATATGTTTAATGGACAATTCATTACGATACCTTTTTTCCATAAAGATTTAAAGAGAGGAGGAAACTCTTATTCTTTCACCAGTTTTTCATCCTTCCTGCTGCTGTAAATAGATCAACAGCAACGAGACAATCAGGACTCCTTACAAACTTAAGTACTTAAAGAAGCTTTCAGTGCTTGCACTCCTGCCAGCTATTCCATTTTGACCAGAACTGATTACAGACTTTTTTATCCCACCTGCTCATACTCCAAGCTGTTTCCAGGAGCAGTGTGATGGGCGAGGGCTTGTGGTTTGAGATACAGTTCTTGCTTGCTAGAAGGAGCTCCAGGTCTGACAGTGGGAGGCAGCACCAAAGAGCAGCACCCTTATGTCACAAGTGAGAATGGGAAAATTACTGTCCAGGCAGATAAACTCCCTGCTTGGCCAAGACCATGTTGCAAGCACAGCATCAGCCACTAAGTGCTCTACTGAAGATGGAGGTTAAGTGTAAAGGAGGAGGTAAAGGAGAAACAAAAGATGATTCTGAGAGCAGAGGGAGAACAAATGACGTTTCTTCCAGGGGAAAACCAAACCAAACCAAAACAAACAAACTTCCTGCTGATGAAAGAAGCAAAAAACCTGTGTTAAATCCACTCCAGAACCGTCAGGAGCTGAGCTGTTCTGGGTTGAGAAAGACAGCAAGATAGATTTTAGCATGCCACCCTCTCCTTCCCAAGCGATAAGGGAGACAACCAGCTGGAAAGGACTTTGTACATGATAATTTCAGTTATCAGCCAAGGTTCCAGGTCTGCTCTGAAATCCTCGGAATTTTTGAACCCTGGGGTTACTGGGAAAGTAGATGATGGCACTGGGTAAGGTTTGGGCAGACCCAGAACTGCCCTGGGAAGCATTTCCAGATGCACAGGGTATTGGGCAGAGCTGCTCCCCACGCTGCTGTTACATTAGTGCAGGTTGCCTCCTCCAAACCCAGCAGGTACTTGGTTTTGTGCCTCTGGACCTTGGAGGAGGTTTGTTTCACTTTGTGCTGGGATTCTCAAGTCCTGGGCTGCATCCCCAACTCAAATTCACTGTGTTTCTTAGGGAAATGTATTCAAGCTCCACACAGACCTTATTCGTACAATAAAAATAATTCTGACTTAATTCACAAGGAGGCTGGGAGGATCAATTAACAATCATGAGGCACTACAGAAGTGCTAAACATTATTAATGGCTCTCAAGTTTTCTTCTTGCGGAAACAGTGGCTATTTCTTCCCATAATGTTTTAAACAGTTGCTGCTCAAGGAGCTTAGATTGCAGATTCCTGGCCTGTGGTTTGTCCATAAATCATAGACCTGGAGCCTACCCAAGACACTCTCGATAGTCTCAGCAGGAAGTCTGGACAAGAGAAAACTCTGTTCTCAATCTGGCCCAGTGAACTACTTCATGGGCCGGTCCAGTTTCAAGGTTCTGAGCCAGATGTGAGAGGGATTCTGTCCAGGTTTGAAAGCACGAGGTCTCAGGAACATCCTTTCAAACTGGATTTCACTGCCTATAAATATTCTCCATCTTCTGCCCTGGAGGATATAGATTTGACTCCACAGCTGATGAGCCTGGGCAAAGCAGGACAGAAGGTCACGCTGTTTATCACCAAGTTTGTCAGCACACAAAGTTTAACTTGTAGAAAAGAAAACAAAAAAAAAACCACCCCAAAAACAACACAAAAGAGACACGCAGCAGTTAATAAGGTCCCAGTAAAAAGCTAAGTAGGTTAATTTTTCTACACAAAGCAGGGTTCAGCATTGCTTACAGCCAGGAAACCAAACAAGCTGGCATGAGATTCTTCCAAGTTGCATATCCCTGTGCCAGCTTAGCGACTGGCTTACTCTTCCAATCTTTGAGTATGGACAATTTAAGGGTATTTCATTATTGCACAATCAAGAAATCCCAGCATGATCAAAAGATGCCATCCATATCTTACCAGGAGCTGGATCAAGACCTGTGGCCTCTAGCTGAGCTACACAGCTACCCTAGGGATGTATAGGGTGGCTCCCTGTCCTTCTCAACACCCCCTGAATTGTCACTTTAGTTCCTCTTCTGCATCTGAATAAAAATGAAATTCAGGTAATGTTAATAAAAATTCTAAAATGGTACTCTATGCAGCAGACCCTTTTCATGCCTCTTTGCACAGTCAGCCTTCCTTTAGCTCACCAGAGCTCATGGCATTCAGGGAAAGAGCTGAAGGTTGTCCTGGCCAGCAGAGCATCCAAGCAGTTACCCAAATCCAGTTCCAGAATCTTACTCTGGCAATTTTAAGATAAGCTAAACAAATAACACAGCTGCCTCAGAGCCCCCACTGGGCAGGAGAAAGAATTCTTACAAACCGGACACACAGACTGTGGCATTTTCTGTTCCAAAGGCCTCTTCTGTTGAAAGGCCACTGCTCCTCAGAAAGGATTCAAATGGCTAAATTCCATTCTCAAAAGCAAGGTTAACAGGGTTTATAGCTGCAGATTCTCCTGTTTTCCCTCCACACTCTCTGCTGCTACCTACCATTTTCACAGCCCTCTCTTCCCAACCCTGTCCAGCACCTGATGCCTCAAAGAACCATGCAGCATCTGAAGAAAGAAGAACCAACAGAGCACCAGCTGGAAGACAAGAAGTCCAACACAGCAGGGGGAAGAGAGAAGAGTGGAAAGGTCTGGAAAAGCAGAGCAGTTTATTTATCATAAATACAGATCAGCTAGACATGCAGTTTATCCCACAGAAGAGGCAAAATCCCTGGAGACTCTCTAGAAAGCCACACACTGGAAAACTGTTTCCCGGTTTCTTCCCTTTCTCCACAACAAGACCAGGATGAACTCAATTATCCAGCAACTTGGTGATCTTTTCTGCCATGGGACTGTAGTGACATGTTCTACCAACAGTATGTGCGTCTGCTAATGGCAGCAATCAATCTCCATAACAGCCAACTCCTCCTGCCTGGTCAGAGGTGGAAGTTTCTTAACAAATTAATTAATTCTGTCAGTTCTTGTTTGGAGCACAATGGTGCACAGGGTCTCAGCGGATGGGGTGGTGTATTCACACACATAACTGGGAATCTTGCTGACAATATCTGTTTCGGTAAAGGCCATTTCTAGAAACAGTATGAAATAAGACTCTTCAGGCTTGTGTCAGAAATTTGGCATATTGTTTTAGTAGCAACCTCTGGATTTTGTTCCCACTAAGAACATCGCACTTTGAACAGGTTGATGACACACGATCTAATAATTACAACTGGCTCCTCCATGTGCAGCGAGGGACGGAAGTCCTTGTCATTCTCCCTGGCCCTCTGCCACATGAACCCCTCGCTGCACAGCACCTGCAAGCAGATGCTGCAAGAGCTGACAGAGTGACTGCACTTAAAGAGAGATCAGCACAGAGTTCATCCTTCAGTCTTCTGGGGCTCAGTTCTTCTCCAGGATTCTGGTGAGGAGTTCGTTCAGCCGGCTCACCATCGGTCTGGGGTCCTCATTCAGTCCTGCTGCTATCATGGCATTCTCATAAATCTGAAAAAGAGAAGAAAGCAATAAATAAGCAGCAAGTGCAAGCTGGATGAGACCTGGAGGGGAAGTGAATGTCACTCTCCAGGACTTGCATGCTGAGACCAAGCATGTCTTCTAGGCTGTCTGGTATGAAAACACATGGACCACAAGTAACAGAAATACCCAGAGCAAGGACCACAGAGGGATGTTATTCCTGCCTGCAACAACAGCTTCACCCTGTTCCCTGCCACACGTGGTCTGCAAGCTGGCTCTGGGGAGGATGGGGCCACTTCTGAGGAAGACCTGGCTCTCACCTGGTCAAGCAACAGCTGGGCCAGATCAGGCTGACTGTCCTTCAGTTCATTAAGCTTCTTAATCAAAGCATGCCTGTTGAGAACAAGAGAGATCAAGATGGAGACTTGGTATTTTTCAACACAATGAGAAAATTATTTCCAGAATGATTAGCTAAGCTGAGGTGGGACAGAAAAGGTTCTACCTACAGGTCAAAACAGCTCCAACTTCCTTTGCCCTGTTCTGGAGGCTTCTCTCTTCTCTCCCTTTCTGTCCCTGTAAGCCCCAAGAGCTCAGAGGGCTGGACAGTGTGTGTGGGTGGCTCACGTCAACTGTGCCATGCAGCCTCACAGATTAAGACACTGTAGCACACACTGCACCTAATGGGGAGGGCTCCGCTAATTGGGAGCCTCTCTGCCTCCACCCCAGAAAGACTGTGGTGTCCCAGGCTTAGCACTGGTGTTGTTCCCCCTTACCCTGTATTGATCTCCAGGGTGGGTTGCAGGAGCTGGGCACGTTCCTCTTGGGTCTTGGCCAGCTGCTGCATGCGAAGAAAGTGGCGGGCAGCCCCCATCTCGAGCACAGTGATCATGGCGGGGTGGGTGTCCAGCCGTGTAGTCACCTGTGGCAAAACCAGCAGTCAGTGCTGAGATGGAAAACACAGATGGCTCAGAGGTGGGGGAGATTCAAGGACTCAGGGTCTCCTCAGCACAGATTCACAGCAAGCCCTGGCACAATCCGTCCCGACCCCACAGGAGCTACACAAACCAGCAGGAAAGCTGGGGGCTCAAATGGCCCCACTGGTCCAGAGGTAGCAGCTTGCAGCTGGACCCAAAGCACTTCTTGCCAACAAGCCTTTCTAGTCCACAGGCAAGACACTCACCCGCCTGTTCTTCTGCTAACCTGAGCACGAGCTAGTAAAATGGGTTTGATCGTTACACATTAAGATGTGGTTGTTCTGCTGCCACGCTGATTATCCAAATCACAAATGTCAGCATTCATACATCTACACAGTGGAGGCATGGAGAATGGCTTCTCTCAGGGTTCAAATAAAAATCTGTGACAGCAAATCACCAATCAACCACCATCTTTTTTCCCTAGATTGTTAACTCCCTGGATCTCCTGTATTCAGTTATCCAGGCACAGAATACCTACCTTAACACCAGTGACACGAGAGCCTAAGGCATTTCTCATCCAGGCCAGCAGATCCTCCGCCTCTTTCTCTGTCAGACGCTCTGCAGCTGGTAGGGGAAAGAGGGCACATCTGAGCGTGCATTTATGGTGGGCCAACGGACAGTGAGCTTTGCTTCTGAGCTCAATCCATTTCATACTTCCATTTATCTGTTCTCTTGGGGAAATGGAAAGGCAGCACCACTCAGCACACACCTACATATTTGCCTCATTCCAGATCGTGCCGTACCCAGAGAGGACAGGTTCATGCCCTGCCAGTGCCTGCCTGCCTGTCAGGGCACCAGATGTGTGCGTGTTGTTAAAACTCCAATCATGGGAACCCTGCATATGACATTCCATCTGTTTAAATTAGCAAATCCCTTAAACTTTGATCACACAGGACGAAAGGGATCTGCAAAAACTGCAAGTTGCCTCAGAGCAGGAAAATGGCAGAATGGAAAGGAGTGCTCCTGCTTGCACGCTCAGGAGCTTCACAAGCATTGGCGGTGACCCCTTGCTGTCTGGCACAGGGCAGCAGTGAGGGCCAGGGGAGCCTCACGATACCTGGGTGGCTCTCCTCAAACTTCTCTTCCTTATAGTGATCAACAACAATATCTGTCTCCACCGAGATCAGCTTCTTCTTGTCAAACTCCCGAAGGTGCAAGAGTGTCAGCTCATCAAATTGCTCATAGCAGAACAGGACCTGTGCCAAAAAAAGGGACAACAACACCTTGTTTGGGATGTAACAGCATTTCCTCCTTCCCAAGGCAACTCCACACCAAACAACAAGAACAGCACAATGGAAATTAGCAGGTTCAACCCCGTGGTGACTACTGCTCATGGCCCCAAATGAAAGCAAACCCTTGGAGTGCTTTGTCACCATGGGTGGCAGGTCTGCAGCTGAACAAGTCCTGCTGCCCCACAGAGAGTGAGAACCAGCACCAACTCCCGTCCTGAAAGGGCCACCTGCCTGCAGAGAACACCTGTAACACCATCACCAGCCCTGCACAGCAGCTCCCAAGCTCCTGCTCTGGGGCTCAGCAAAGGTATTAAACAGATGTCAGAACTAGGTGTCTGCACAAGTCCTAACCTGCCTGCACAGAGCGTGTGACAGGTCCTTCCTGGCCTCATGCTGCAGTAACCAGTCTGAGCAGAGACAGAGGGAGCCTGGGCAAAGACACAGCAGTGACAGGGGTCTGTCAGAGGTTTCACTGCCCTGCTCAGCTCCAAGATCCAGAGGAGCCCTGACCACTGATGTAGCAGCTCTGGGTGTTCCCATGGCCATGGCACACTGCTCACCCACCTCCATCTCCTTTTTCTTCATGGCCTCAAAGTATGGGGAGTGCTCAGCCAGGTGCCGATTGGGTGCACACAGGTAGTAGATGTTTCTGCTCCCTGCCTTCATGCGGGAGGCGTAGTCGTTCAGGCTGGTCAGCTGGCCTGCAGGCAGGGCGGATGATTCGTAACGGAGCAACTTTGCTATGTCCTCCTGGAAGAAAAGTGCTTCTGTGAGCAGAGGACAGGTGACTATGCTCTCTACCTGACCATCCCAGCCCCAAGACATTGCTGTGTAGCATGCAGGCCTGTTTGTAGCCTCGCAAAAAGGCTCAGGGGATTTTGAGTCCCTCCCTTCCTGCTCCAGATATTAAGGAGGCAGAAGAGAGACCTAGACAGGACGTAGGTCACGCTCTCCTGGAAACGGGAATCCAGGCAGAGGACAACAGCAGAGGAAAGCCCTGTTCATGTTGCATCAGGGAGGGCTGACAACAGTATGGGTACAGAGAATCTGCAGCATCTCAAATTAAGTGGGAAGCAGCACCAGAAAGAGTGAGAGTCAAGGCACTAGAGAACATGTAGGTAACATGTAGGTCTTGTTAGACCCAGGAACACAAGTTATGGGCATATAAGATTCACAGAGAAGTGGCAGCCCCCCTCATCCCAGGTCACGGTAGGAGCCAATACTCTTTCCCAACAGCTGCAGTGCTTCAGGAGTTCTGGTACCTTGACATCCTGCTCTGCTATGGTGACAATCCCCTCTCTCATGAAAACCCCGTAGTCCTCAAAGAATTTGGCATATTTCTCAGGGTCCTTTTTGCTCTGGTCAATGAAGAACTTGATCACTCTCTTCTGCAAAACATCTCGGAGCTTCCTGCAGCAGGAACAAGCCTTTTTAAGGACAGCTGGGTTTTGTTTTCCACACCACTTGGTGGTGCAGATCAGACACTTTAAAGAGCAAATCCACTGTTACCACCGTAGATCAGAAATACTGAAAGGCAGCCTAGGACATGAGGGACACATACCCAAGCAGGCAGCAGCAAGTTGTATGACACAGGACACTGCTCCCACATCTCAAGATGTGACCAGCATGGCTGAGAAAAAACTCACAGGCTACAGAAATTCAAGGATGGAAATGCTGCAGCTTCCATACCAGGTCCCTCCAAGTCCCTGTAACTATCCCACAATGTGCCCTCCTCAACCAGCGAGAAGCTGGAAGAGCCTCAGCAGCCCACAGGATCTACCTCTTGCTTACCTGATAAGGGCGCTCTCCTGCAGCAGCTCCCTGCTGAGGTTCAGGGGTATATCCTCACTGTCCACAACCCCTAGAACACAGAGCAACCCCTGAACAGTGAGGCAAACACAAGTGCCAGGCTCAGGAAGGCAGCCCCTCGCCTCACCCCCTGTGGAAGCTCCACAGCCTGCTATGCCCGATCCCAGCACACACCTCGAAGAAAACGCAGCCACTTAGGCAGGATGTCTGCAGCTTTGGTTTGGATGAGAATTTTACGGCTGTAGAGGGCAACACTGGAGCCCATTTCCCTGCTGATGTCAAACATGGATGGTTTCTGCAGGAACAAGAGACAGAAGGGTAACACCAGCATTGTGCAGGGTGCCCAGCTATACGTTGTGCTGCCCCATGTCTGTGGCTACACCAGCTGACCAGGCCACAATGCAGTCTTGTTTACCAGTGCTGAACCCAGCAAGAGCTGAAATCTTGCCTCTCTTCCCTAGGGACCTACCAGAGCCATCTCCCCACTCCTCCTGTGGTTCAACACCCCCATAACTATCCCATGGCACCCAGCCCACCGCACAGATGCCACACTGGATATTCCTCCTTGCCATTCTGCAGTCATAGCTGCCCCCTTTCCTTAAGGAGCTTTCCTGTTCTCTCCTCTTCTGAGCAACTGGGCGGGTGTCCCACTGTTCCCTGGACAGAAGGGCACGTACTTGTTCAGGCACGTAGAAGATGCTGCGGATGTTGAGGGGAGCGTCAGTCTTGTAGTGCAGGATGTAGCGGGGCTTGTCATAAGCTTGTGCTATGAAGCGGTAGAACTCCTCGTGCTGCCACTCGCCAATGTCCTTTGGGTCCAGCATCCAGAGTGCCTGTGGATGAGGAGATGAGTTCCCGTCAGCTATCAAGACCTGTGGCCTCACAGTGCAGGGTTCTTCTTTCAGAGTTACACTTTCCTTCTGGGGCACTGGAGTAAGGAAGTACGATTTTTCAAGCATACAAAATCTCTGTGCAGCCCGACGGCAGCGGAATGTATTATGGTTCAGGCCCTTTATCACAGGCTAACAAATTACTGCCCCTCAGCTAATCTCAGGTCACCTCCCACAGAGGTGCTCTTGCACTGCTACATACCTAAGGCAGCTTTGTTTAGGCCAAAACAAAAGGAATTTGGCTAACATGCACTGATTCACACCTGCGACTGGCCAAGAGCATCCTGGGCAGCTACCACAGCTCAGCTGACTGGCAGAAGTGGTCAAGTATCTCAAGGCCTGACCAACAAGCAAAAGAAAAGCGAAAGTTTAAGGGGGTGGATCTGTTGCAACCAGCCTGTCTCCCTGATGGAGGTCACCATCCCACCATAATGTCAGCTGAGTGCTGGTGAAGCAACTCCAGGATTGCCTGTTTTCTGCTGATTTGTTTTTGAGCAGTTCAGGAGATGCTTTGTGAACCACTTGGCCACCCCTGCTGCAGGGACAGAAAGTGCCCCAGCAGTACCATTTCACACATCAAAACGTGAACTGAAATCCTGACCTCCAGTCCACGTCCTTCCCCTTGGCCACGCTTTCCACCTTCTGCTGCTCTAAAGCCCCCAGCACTGTCTGGAGCATCCAACCCAGGCTCACACCGCATTTACGTTTTCAGTACTTCAGCACAAGACTGGCATCTAGCAAAGACACGGGAGGTTCTGCCTGTTTAACAAGCACTGGGACTCAACCAAGAATCTCCTGTTTCCCGTCCGGTGAAGATCACTCACGGCCACTCTTTTCTGCTCAAGCCTTAATGAGTGACAGGAGTGATCACGGGGGGCAATACAAACATCCAGCCCATCCCTCCAGGGGATTCAGGGTTCTGGCAGCCCTGCTGTGCTGCCACACTCCTTAAAGCTTCTTCTGCCCCAAAGCCTTGTTCCACAGGTGGCTTCATAACATCTCCAGCACACACAAGCATCCTGGAGGGTTTGCAGGATCACAGGTAGGATTACAGTCTCAACTGGGTACGAAGGTGCTTTACAGCAGCTGTTGCTGGGTGAAGCGCCACTTTCCCAGAGGTTTACTTGTAGCCACAGTTATCACAATTAGACCAGAAAAGCCTCTAACTCCACATTGTCAGCTACATAGCAAGCATTCAAGAGCTTATCTAGGAAAACCCACACCAGAGAACTGTTTACATGTGAACTGATGGGTCTGTTTACAGTGAACTGATGTTGATGTGTGGAAAAATGCAAAAACAAGATCCTGGATAAAGAAAAGTCTTGAAATGGGAGCATAATGAGAACAATGCCGTTGCTGTATCCCAAGGGAAAAAAGACTTTCTGATAAGAAGATAAAAGTACATGACTCTTATTAAGGGCAGTTCACCCCTTACTCTAGTACTAGTCTTCTCTAGGGAGTCTGTTCTATTGACTGTCAGGTAGAAAGAGCAAACAGCTGTCTAAATCTATTTCTGGTTTTGTAATTTAAGGAAAACAGCTAGAAAGCCTTTGGAACAAACACTATTATGCAGGAATCCAAATAAATATCAGTGACTAATAACACCAATTACAGAACCTTAGATAAATTAACATGATAAAATATTTAAGTACAGTCTTGAAAGTCTGTGCATTCAGTGCCACATTCCAGGAAACAAAACCAATATACACACACTCTCTGCTTGCTCTCTCAGGTAAAGAAGCTTTAACCAACCAGAAAAAGGAGATGCTGGAGGAAAATGATTCATAGATTTTTCATTTGTAGATAATTAACTTCACCTAGGTGATTGTTGCAACTGGGCCAAGAGCTTCTGACTAAAATGGATGTGGCTGCTATATAAGTTTTAGTGGTCAGAACTTGCCAGCATCAAGCAGTGCTGCGAAGAAAATCAGGCTGTGAGCTGAGCCATTATGAAAACCAACCATTCACTGGCACTGGCTACCCCACGCTGAAGGACAGAGAGAACTGCAGCAAGAGGTGTCAGCACACCAGTGATATGAGCAAACCCTACATCACTAGCATACTACCTGGCTTAAACAGTTAGAATAAGTATTACAAAGCACTGAAATATCATTCTGATTAAGGGAAGATCTAGAAGACAACTATAAATAAAAACTGCTTAGCTAATCTGCATGAACTCTCTCCAACAAACGCAAACAAGCAGTACCAGGCATGACTTCTGGCAAATTGTCTCCTCTTGTTCTAATTAACTGATTGCTACAGGGTCTGTGATATCCTGGACAATCCTTCCTTGATTTTCAGGAACAACAGCAGCTTTATGCTGTTTCCCATCTCCAGTGGAGGATCACAGTGGTTCACCTCCACGAGTGACCTGCCTGTGGCCCTCCTGCTCACCTGTAACGT
Organism: Streptopelia decaocto; assembly: GCF_964273445.1. Taxonomy (NCBI): domain Eukaryota; kingdom Metazoa; phylum Chordata; class Aves; order Columbiformes; family Columbidae; genus Streptopelia; species Streptopelia decaocto. Next base: position 10,354,211 of record NC_138668.1, on the reverse strand, counting down.
GTTAATTCTTCTCCCGTTGAGATACAGTGGGAAGCTGATGAAGTTGCTGTATTTTGTCACCACCTCTGGAATGAAAATAAGACAGAGAAGTCATGTTTGTGAAAACAACAGAGGAAGAATTGCTTCGGTAACAGCAAGTGAAAGGTGGTGCAGGAGAGGAAAACTGCTGTAAATTCACCTCCCGCTCACAGAGAACCAAGAGACTTCACGCAGCCCCTCAGCAGGTAACAGCACCTCCCTCCTCCACTCACCCTTGACTCGGTCTTCATTTGCAAACTCCTTGCAGTCTTCTTTGAGATGTATAATAATCTTAGTCCCAGTTCTGACACCAGATGCTTCTGCAATCTCAAACATCCCTGAACTTGGATTAGAAACAGACCCCATGTCAGTCTGTGGCTCAGATACATCCATGATGGGACATTAAAATATTTTATTAAACTAAGAGCACACACAACACTTCAGCATCAAGAGGAAAAGGCAAACCATCCTGAACGCCTGAATGATCTCTGTGCCTCTGAGAAGTGCCCCAAGAACATGTGGCTGCCTTCCCTACAGAAACTCCAGACCCAGGACACACTCCTCTGTAAAGACACCACCAGCCTTTACTGAAAAGGAAGCAAACTTCAAACAAACTTCAGGCTGCGTGGGCTTAGCCTTCAGCACCTCTCCTGCATTTCCTGCAGTGACCCACCCAGGCTCTTGCCTTCTCCCTGACTGCTCTGACTGGTTTGCGGGCCCCATTCGTATCTCCACTGGCGTAGGCGGTAACGGGTTACAATGAAAAGCAGCTGTGCTCATTCTGGACAACCATTCCTACCCTTCTGCTATGTGAATGCCACATGGGGATCAAACACTGGTGAGAGCACTGACCAGCAGAGGGGCAGCAGCACCGATGATGGACAAGTGAGCCTTGCAGGCATACGGCAGTACAGAGCGCAGCGCATGGCAGCATGCCTGCAGCCCAAGACAGGCTGATGTCTCAGTTACGAGACCTTTTTTTCAAAGGATGTGAATAACTTAGTAAAAGCTTCATTCCTAGGAGGTTTGACGGAGATGCAGGGCTTTTCACCCTCAGGAGATACAATTTCAACATGGTCCAGCAGTCCACAGCTTTGCCATCACACGTTTGCAACTTCAAGCAAAAAGCAAAGGATAAGCGTAGATCCAACATACAGAAGGCACGTGCCTCAGAGCCATGGCACTGCACGAGCCCTGCCTACTGTGGGTGCCCTCGAGCAAAAAGGGGACCAAAGAGATTAAATCTGTCTCTGCAGTTTGGGGCACTGCTAGGATGACTGCCTGCCAGCAGAGACAGAACAGGAGGGGCAGGTACTCTCTTTGTCCTCAACACACCTGCTCTGACAAAGCCAGTTTGTCCCTGTTGTTTTCACCCTGCCACATTTGGCCACACTCTGTTACCCTGTTGAATCTGGGCAGGATCTAAATCAGCAAGCCCAGGCATGAAAGACAACACAAGCCCTGTCTTGCTTTGCAGAGCTTTCAGTCCATGCCTAGTCTGATCACAGCCCCCCAGGCTTCAATCCCATGCTGCAGCCTTACCCGTCCGATGACCAGTGGTAGCCTGGGCTCCCCGGCTCTGCAGACTGTGAGAACACCTCCACTTTATCGGCCACCATGAAGGCTGAGTAGAAACCCACTCCAAACTGGCCAATGATTTTGCTGCTGGCTTCAGCTTGGTTCTGCAGAGCGTCTAGAAAAGCCTGGAGGAACAAAGGAGATATAAACCAGTGTGCAGTAAGTTCAGATACCCCTGGGAGGCTGCAATCCATCCTCCAGCTGGGCTCCTCATGCACTGACCCAGGCCTACGCCAGGTACCACAGTCCCGGCAGCCCAGCACCCTCATCCCACAGTTCTGCCATCAGTGTTCTGAGGATGGTGCCCAAGAAAAAGGGTTTCTTCCACGGGGACTGCACCTCTGGAACCAGAGCATTGCTTAGGGCAACACTCACTGTCACTAGCAGTAAAAGAAAACAAGTGAGAGCTCAGTCAGTCAGGAGCACAAAACCTTAAAGTGGTGACTCCAGAGAAGAAAAAAAAAAGAATCAGGTACATATAATATGTAAAAACTTGCCAGCACGAGGAGGCAGCTGCTGCCCTCCTGTTCACAGGGTGAATTCTGAGCAAGTGTGTGCCCCTCCATAATGATGGCGTGGGGAGGAAGGCATTTGCTTTTGGGAGCAAGGGCAGCCAGGTGCAGCAGCTTTACACGCACATGCCCATTAGCCTGGGCACCACAGGCCTCTCACAGCACATGGCAGAGACCATTAGGAGCTAGAAGACTCCACAGGTACATTTTACCTTCCAGGAGGGGTATAATTTCACAGCTGGGCTGGTGGCCATGAGACAAAATGGAATGAGAAACTACTGGGAGAACAGAAGTGCCTGTAATTGGAGCAGGCCTTTCTAAGGGGGAAGAAGGGGTGCCTCATCCCAGGTTACCTTTGAGCCCGATCGAGCAATGGTACCGAGGTTAGAAACCAGCTCCTCCTGGGTCATCCCAATACCTGTGTCCTGAAAAGAAACAGCAATTGCAGCTGAAGAAGTGCTGCTTTAGCAACCAGCACCTGAGCAACTTCTGCCTCTGACTCCCACACCCTCCCAGCCAGCAGTAAATGCAACAGCAGACTTGCAGCTGCACATCATCAGAATAGCGGGTGCCAAAGCCACACAGCTCCAAGGGGCAGCCAGCTGCCCTGTCGTTATAAACCACCACAAAGTTGAGAGACTTGAGCCCTTTATTGAGAGAAAACAAAACCATGCCAAGACAGGCTGGTTGCTACAACCCTCTAAAAATGCACAGAATGACAGTGCTGGAAACAGATCCCAACCCAGGCACAGCCTCACTGTACATGGGCAGAGTTTCAATTCCTGAACAAGTCGAAAGGGGAATTAAGGAGCAGCGAGAAACAGCTTGTTTCCAATCCGCAGATGGGGAACCGATGCCCTCACAACAGGGATCAGTGGCAGAGCAGTGAATCCCTTAACTCTCAGGTAATGCAGACCCTTGCCTACAAGCACCACATTTCACTGATCCCCATCTGCTCTGTCTTCTTCTTCCTCCTCTCCCCCTCACATTAAACTCCACAAGACCTGAGTATGAAGATTTCGGTGTCCAGGTCCCCAACAGCTGGGTATTGTGGTGTCTGTGGGAACAGCCCAACCGCAGCTGGAAGCACAGCACGCTGACCCACCTCACAGCGCTCTGTCCAGGCTCCAGAAGCACAAGGCTTGGTGTCTTCCCCACTTTAATCCAGATTTGCGCTCCTGCACGCAGATGAACAACTGCCTGCTGCCAGTGCACACCTCGGGCAGCAGACCCTGCAGCAGCACCATCCAGAAAAGGCTGCAACAAGCCTCAGAGCAGGCTGCAACTTCATTTGTTGCCACAACACATTTGCACGACCCCAAGGAACACAGATAACAGCAAACCCCAACTAGAAATGGCCACCCTGTCACACAGGACCGCAAGAAAAATCTTCCCCACCTTGTAGCCCTATGTATTTTCAGACTTGCTCCACATACATCTTGCACAGAAGCAAGGCGCAGGCTAACGCCCTCCACAATGCCACTTCTGAAAACCAAGTGCTATTCCCTCTCCCACATCCCAGCAGCTTCTCTACCTGACAGAAACACCCCTTGCAGCCACTCTGTAAGGTGACAGCACTGTGAAAATCAGCCAAGTGACAGGCTATTCTTGTTCACACGAGGAGTCCAGCCCTACCCGAATAACTGCGAGCACAGGTATCACAGGAGAGAGCAGCCTGCGCATCCCGAGGCGGCCCGATGCTCCCAGCATGGTTAACGTGGGTGGGATTCGGCACGCAGGAGTCAGCAAAACAAGCTATAGAGCAGAACTGGCTGCTGCTTGATGGCTCGGAGGTGAGATGCCGGAATGAATTCTGGCACAGCATGCCTCTACCACCCATGTGGGGCATTTATTTGGCTTATTTGCTAGCAAATTAAGTTAATGTCAGTACATGTTTTTTAGTCTAGTGTTTAACGCCACTGAAGAATCGAACTGTGGTCAACTTGTGGGGTTACTGAGTGAGGTGCCATGTGGCTAAGACATTTTTCTGCATCTACAACAAGCCACAGAACAGCAACACCTTCCCCTTGATTAAATATGGTAAAGCCAGGCAGTCATCTGGGCCGAGACGAGGGATGATGCCCAGTGAGATCTCAACAGTGGGAGATGAAAAGCCAGGAAAAACAAACAGAGTATGGCAAAATCTCAGGAATCTGACATGGTCCCTTCCCCCAGGGAAGAAAAAGCCAGAAAGAAAAGTTTTCAGCATCTGGTTCAGGTTTTGTTCATGCCAGACCCTGAACAGAACTGTTAACTCCTCTGATCCACTCCTATTTATAGCACAGCATGTCATTCCCAAATTCCAGTATGTTAAAAAAATACATCCCTACCTCGTGAATTTATTTAGCTATTGAATTCCAAACTCCCTGCCAAACTTATTGCAAAATGCTTAACGACAATTCCTGGAGACGGGTTTGATGGTGGTGAATTGCAACGAACAAAGACAGCACAGCTCAAAATGCTCTGCTCCCCTGACGGTGCTGAGCCGCTGACAGGGAAAGCGGAAAGTGTTTTTAGGTGGCTGGCCAGAGATCCTGGCAAAGCGGACATTTCCTACGGCAGGAAAACACCTGGGCGGATGACGATGGAAACGCCATCACGATTCAAAACGCTGTTGCCGCGCACACGTTTCCTGCGGCTGCCCTTCCACTGCTGCTGGGCTGCCTGCGCCAGATGGGGCTGCTCAGGAACAGGAGCGAAGTGGCGGCGGAGAGATGGGAGCTCGGCTTCTGCAGGGCAGGGGCTCTTCAGCCACGGGAAGCGGAGGAACCTGCCCACAAACAGCCCGCCTGGGGCTGGGCCACGCGAGTGCTGGCAGCATTAGCTCCGAGGAAGGAGCTGGTGGGACGTGCACGGCCCTTCTCGCATCGCTCCGCGCTGCACAGGCTGCTGCTCGGCCTCTGGCATCTTTGCCAGGAACCACCGTGTCATCACACATCCCGCTGCAAACACTTGCTACCTGCAATCGGCCAGCACAAAGGCAAGGACCGCCGTTGCTCCACCATCAATATCGCCAATTTTCTGCCCCTGCAGACAGTTTCAAGCCTCCCCTTCAGCCTGCAAGAAAAGTTTTATCAGGCTGAAAACAGCCACAGCAAAGCTATTTGTAAAAGCACAAAGCAAATTGTACACAGGGCTTCCAAAATTATAAGACGTGAGGGATACGTTCAGAGTTTGAAGTGCCAAATGCTTCTCCAAAGCTTGGAGAAACAAACCACTGTATACCATGAAATACAGTTCAGTGCACTGACACTTCATTAGCTGAAGGTTAATTACAGAAGCCCTTCTGTTACTCAGCAGAACAACAATCTACTTGCCCGGTTGAATTTCCCCTCTGGGACTTCTTAGGGTGCAAAGTAAACAGCCTTCCCCTGAACCATCCGCTCTACAGCCTGTCCCTCTGCCAGACAACTCAACAGGCTACAGACCTTCACCTCATCTCCCGAGGGACCATGAAGAGCACTACGGACACACCTGTTGAACTACACCTCCAAACTAAGTAACATTTCCCCTGTAGACACAGCAGACAAACACCAATTTTGGCGTCTTTTTTTTGTGTGTGGCAACCTCCCAGATACAAAACCTACGGGTGAACAGCTCGGGACCTCTGTGCTTCCTCTGCACTTTGCTCTAACCTTCGTGGAGTGGGTGCTGGACATTTGCAAACAGTGACCGTTTTGTGTAAGGACGGCTGGATAACTGCAGAGCACGCAGCACCTCCCGCTCCCAGCGTGAAATCCTCTGTGCTGGCTCCGCAGCCTGTGTGCCTCCGTCCTCCTTGGCAGAGGGGTAATGCAACATCTTTGGCCCCACTGTCTGTCTCATCACTCAGTCCACAGCTCTGGTATTCATCTCATACTTTTTGGTAAATCAAAAACAAACTGCACATAATTACAGCAACAAATCTAGTTTACATCAACAAATTACCTACGTTCTTGTTTACCAGCAAAACTATGCAATGTAACATCTTTGCTCATTACCCAAGTCCAATTTAAGGTATTGCAGAGTCTCGTTAAAACAAGCAATCCATTAACTAACCTTTAACTGCTGCCTTTGCCATGGCTGTATCTGAAATGCTTGCAGTTAGAGGTACATGTCTGAGTTACTGTGCCTTTCATTTTGCTTTGTTGCAAAATGAACACTTGAAAAACATTTCAGTGCAAAATCTCAACAGGGCATCAGAAGAACACTGACTACATTATAAAATAAGGACATGCTGCTTTCACCAACTGATAAGGTAATAAAACCTCAAAATGTCTGTTTAGCAAGTGTGCCCCCTTATTTAAATATCCTGCTCAAAGAGACTTAAAATTCATAAGACCAGGAGAGCAGCTGCGCTGGAGCAGCGTTCTGGTTTAGAACCAATACAGCACCTGCAGCAGCCACGAGTGGAAGAAAAGGCACAAAAAATGATGCATACATATACAAGGTAATCTCGGTCTAGTACACAGAAGCTGTGCAAAGCAGAGAGCCCGAGGTTTCCTTTCCAATACCCCGTGTTAATTTTCAGCAATGCTGAGCATTGCTACAGGCTCAGCCTCCACCCATCCAGGCCTAAATATCCGCTGTTTAGAAACGTACTTCCTTTTATCCACTTGGAATTTCTCATTTTTAAATGTGACATGCTCTTATTCTGGCATGAAGGGGAAGAAAAGATTCTGCACTTCCTTCCCTAGGCCGCAGGTTATTTGAGATGCGTTTATATTTCTGGTTCTCTGGCTTATTTGTTAAAGATGACGCAACAACTGGAAGCTCTAATCCACCCCGGCAAGCAGCGGCACATCCATGTAAGCTTAATTCCACCAAAGGTTTGTCCAAGTACAGACGGCTTTACTCCTCCATCTCTACCTGCACTGTTGTCCCTCTCCTGCTCCCTCCAGCCGGTGTCAGAGGGATGCGGCAGCACTGCCCGCAGCTGCGGATGTCACCCTGTCCCTGCTGCAGCCCGGCAGCCAGGACACGGCCCAGTGGGAGGGGGACCAGCTCCCCACTTGCACGAAGCTTTGCTGGACGTGTGGGTGCAGCTGCACTGAACTGCTAACGCCCAAACGTCCCAGTTCCTTACCGGAGACTCAGGACAGCCCGCATGTCTGCAAGACCTTGTTGCAGTGTTTATAACTCGTAAGCCAGGAGAGATCTGCTCGGTGATATAGGGAGCTGTTGCAGGGAGGAGTGGTGTTTGCAGTCATTTTAACTCCTCCCAAACACAGCAAACTTGTTATTTTGTGGCTTCACAGACACTGATTCTGGATGACTGCAACAGTGAGAAGAAAGCCCAGCAAAGAGAACTGTGCAGCCCAAGCTCTAGCAGCAATTACACTGCTTACCTGTGTTCAAACAGCAGTCACACTCCCTCACCCAGCAGCAGCAGCTATTAGCTCTGCAAACATTTCAGTTTCCTCTAACCGGTTAGCACTCTCCTAGCCCTAAATTAATCCTCAGCAATGAGCACAGCTCCATCCCTGAGCTCATAGAGAGGGTGAGCACCAGACACAGCAGCACGGCAGAGCTGCACGGCAGCAGCACCGACTGCGCCAGAGCCGAGCGCCCGCTGTGGGGAGCCCCACGCGGGGGTTGAAGGAGAGCTCTGTGGTCGCAGGGCTTTGGGGTCTGTGAAGGGTTCTCTTTTCCCACCTCAATGGGTCCAAAAGCATGTCTGTAAAGCCTTAGCATGCAGAACTGCAGAGCTCTGCAGATCTGTCCTCATTGGAAACACAGCCCTGACATTTTCAAGTGGATTTTGTTAAGAGATCTGGCCTTGCAGTCTGTGGCTGCTACCAGATGGAGCTGTCCTAGAAACAGAATGAGGCAGTTTCGAAAGGGGTGGAGGAAGCGGCAGAATTTGCTAAAACAACAGGACTTCGATGAAGAAACTGAGGTGGTGTAATCCAGTGGACTAGACAGTGCACATTTCCCCCTTAGCAGATACAACACTTGGCAAGGCTTAGGCAGGATAGTCCTGAATGAGGACATCAGGTTAAAATTCTGGATCTTGCTATGCTTACAACTGAAATTCAGTCCTGGCAGAGAATTAAGCAGAACTGCAGTCACTTAACAGAGACAAATGCAGGCCTTTACTGGAGCTCGATAATCCTCTCCAGAAACACGCCTGCAACAGAGGCCATCGCACATTACAGACCTGTCTTTTCTCAGATCGTGAGACACAAAGAGATACTACAGCGTTTGGAAGGGACAGGGAGAGACCCAGCAGATCCAGGGGCCAAGAGCAGCGTGAAGATCTGAGGACAAGAACCTAGAGGTCAGTGTCAGATAACAGGACCCTTCTAAAAGAAACTGGGACGACTGTTGCTGCAGACCACAGGAGTGACCTGCCGCTTCTGTTTTGGTGAGTCTTAGTGAGTACAGGAAACAAAACAGCAGCTAAGGGGCAGGCCCATCTCTGCATCAGTCCTTGCAGGCAAGATTTTTTGCACCTCTGCATTCCTGAAAGGTACGGAAATGTTTAGAATGAGGCTTGTTCAAAGTAATCGTTACATACAGTATGTTTCGTCAAGAGGTTATAAATAAACCCTTCACTATAGGTAAGGAGCTTTAGGCACTACTGAGAAGGCAAACCTATTAAAAGGGATTGGAGTAGCGCTGTTCTCTCTCCCTTCTCAGAGCGCAGTATTGCTGCAGTTAAAAGCCTCCTACTTAAGACTCATTTAGTTGCATTAGAGATGCAGAGGCGACCAGGTAGGGGGTTATAAAAAGACAAATCCCTAACACATCTAATTGGGTGTGACGTCAGATGCACCCTGTCTGCGATGTGGGCAAACAGGTCTCTCAGCCAAACTGCCAGTTACAGGACATGAGCTGTACGAATGTCTTGATGGAGTGAGAGGCTACACGTCCACCATGATCTCAGAAGGGAAAGATGAGAGCAAGATAGTAATGACACACTACTAGGGGCTAAATGAGAGCTCATTAAAGAATCAGGTGTTACACAGCAGCCAGAAAAATGCAATAGTCAGGTGTGAGAGGAATAGCAAAGCCTCTGCATTATGGTTTTAGAATCTTTGGGTTGATGATTATGTTGCCCACTGACGATCACTAACTTCCCCATGGCAACGGCAGCTGCTTGTTCGGCAGAGAAACAGAAATGTAAAATAACTGAGCAGCCTCCAACAGCAAGTGCTTTTGTCCCATGTGAAAAACATCAGACCACATGCTTCGTGTGTGCCACATCTCCCCTGGACTTGGCAATGGTCAGCCTTCACTCACACACTGCTGGCTGCATCATTCTCCACTCTCCTGAGAACAGTCCACAGCTATGCTCTCACGGCTGACGCTGGTTCATGAGGAAAGTCACCAGTTGCCTTCTTTGCATTAAGAACTTTGCCAAGAAAACACCGAAACTAACCCTGAGCCTTCCACCCTGGACAATAGCCACAAACAAGAGCACAAAGAGAAGGACCAGCTCCACCTTCCCTCCCCACACTGCGGCCCACAGGTCAGCATGCTTACACCCATTGCCCCCCTCCTACTAAGCATTTTGTCACCAGGAGGGAACAATCAAAACCATGGCTGCCGAAGGGAGGACAGATGAGTGCTACGGTATTGCTGCAATCTATAGTCCCACCTCTACGTTAGGGCAGAGCCTCAGCACCAGCTGGACTTGGCCTGTCCTGGAGCAGGAGGAGATAGAGAGAATCAGCAATGAAAGGTTCTTCTCACCACCCCAACATCTCCCAGCAACTGAGGTGAGAGGGAAGGTCTGTGAGCTACCACTTAACACCTCAGGCAGCGACAGAATTCCTTCCAAAAGGCCAGGGTGAAATGAGACTCATAACTCCACTAGTGACAAATGCACATACAACCTGGAAAGTGCACCAGATAAGGTACTGGGAGAAAAGCTACTGGTAGTTCCTAATAGGAAGGAAGGAGCAGCTGATTTTCCTATGGGGACAAGTGGGAAGCAGATAAATCGGTGGTTTCTCATCAAATCTTGAGGTTACAGCCTTGTGAACCAGAGTCCAGCTGAGGACAGAACACTTCTCCAGGCAGGCTTGGGAACCCACAGAACTTCTCTGCCACTCAGCTCCCACCAATCCTTCAGGGGACAAAGGCCAGTGATGTGAGAGCAGGGAGTAACGCACTCCTGTTACCAAAGGGAGATACCTGGATCGTGATGGTTCCCTTTCCGCTGTCTGTCTGCAGATGGATCTCCATCTCTGGCAAGGCCTTCCCTTCTGCCATCAGCCGATGACGCAGTTTCTCCAGCGCATCACTGCCATTGGAGATCAGCTCCCGGATAAATACCTGGGGACGAGACACAACCCGACGCTGCAGTGTGACCTTGGCCACTGCCCAGGACTCCCAGAGACCTGGAAACTCATTGCCTGCTCACAAAGTAATTCCCAGCTCAACAGCAGAACTGTGTTTCCCCATTATCTGCCAGGAGAACAGTTTGTCTGAACTCAAATGAAAGTGCAGAGGCTCTGAGTTACCTGGCCATACTTACAAATTGTTTTGAAAACACATTTTCAAGGTGTCATAAGAAAACTGCATTCAGGAAAGTGTGGCATGTGAACAGCACAGGACTTGCTGGGAACTGAGCAGGTATTCTCCCAGCTCAACTGTTTTGGATGTACCCTTAACACAGACAAGGGCTTTGCCAACAGAAAATCTACCAGCAAGAAGTGGGTGTCTTACCTCCTTCTCCGAGTACAAGGAACGGGCAACAATGTCCAGCAGTTTCTTTGTTTCAGCCTGAAACTCATGTTTAGAGGCTGCCCCTAGAATAAAATCACAAACACAACTTTAAGGCACTTCACCAGGGTTCTCTTGGGAAGGAAGGCGAAATTGCAGTCTTACCACATGCTTCAGCTTCCCAGGAGCAGAAGCATGAAGCAGGATGGGGCACAGGTAGCTGTGGCCTCCAACAAGATGACAAGAAAGGTGTTGTTTACACACCCTGATGAGGCAGCATGCTTTGCCAAGCAGACACTCAGCCCCTGCACCTCAACTCCTTGCACATGAAACTCAAGGCAGTCAAAGCTTGCAGTACCTGCAAATTGTTGACCAAGCCTGGGCTGCAGAGCAATCAGTAAATGAGAAGTGAAAGCTGACTCCCCTTGCTCCTAATGCGTGGCTCCATGCAAACCCAAGTGCCTCCTGTGGTTTATAGTCTGCCTTCCATACTCTTCCTTGACTCGATTTTCAAGGGAACCCTCTGCAGATGCCCTGCTCCATGAGCTACTACAGCCAAGTAGCATTTCTCATGCCTAAATGATACACAGAACCTTAAGCAGAAAAAGGTAGATTCTCAAATGTCTCTATGGAGCAGGGAAGGCAGTGCATACGTATGGCCACTTATGGAGGTAGATAACTGTGCCCAGAAAGAGAATTTTCCTCAGAAAGAATACTACTACAAAACATCTCAGCTGAAAGACCATCCTTGGCCTTTTAAAAATAGCTTTTCTCCTGCTAGAGGCATGAGAGAGATCTGAACAACATGGGGGAAGCCACGGGTCACGCATCACCTCTGCCGTGCCTTGCTGGTGAGGACCTGCGTTCCCCAGGGAGAGGGCAAGCCAGGGTGTGGGCAGCAGCACATCAACCCCACCGCAGCATTCACGGCCTGGCAGCCTCAAAAGTACCTGCCAGAAAAACCATGGGAGCACGGAATTAAGATGCTAATTCTGTGCCTGAATAACTCGTGTGACTTTGCTATAAAGCACCCAGAGATGCGCAAAGCAATTCATTCTAACTAAAAGGCTGACACCAGGATTAGACCCCCACAATCCACAGCAAAGATCTGGGCAGGCAGAGCTTGCTTCTGGGACAAAAAGTCTCTTTTTAGGCAAATTCTAGTGCCCATGGAACCTCCACACATATGCACGACCGTCAATTGCCTGGCTAAGCCCACAGATGCAAATTCTTCCTGCAGTCTTGATGGCCTCATTTCTCAGTAAAGGCCATTCTGATTTACACATTCCAGTTTTAGGGGCAAGAGGGTGCAATTCAGGTTCAGACTCGACTCTGCCAGCTCGGATGTGATGACCAATACCCGCAGCTCCTCCAGAAGCAGCACCACTACCGCAGAGCGCTCACCCTCGCGGTCAGGGCACGGCCGCACCAGAGCTTGTCCCAGGTCTGCCCGCACCCCAAGAGAGCTCCCACGAGACATCTGTGTTTGTGCCCACCTTTCACGTTCTCTGTGTTGCTGATGATGGTGTGCAGGGGCTCTTCTTCCTTGTTCTCCGCTGTCTGTGTGCTGTACGTCCGGAAAGCAGAAATGCTGGTGGCAGAAACGTTGTACCGGAGGCTCCAATGACGGGGTATTTGTCTTTGGAGACATGCTGCTCCTTTTGCTAGAAGACACAGTTAAAGATATTTCAGTATAAATCACAAGTATCAGCAGCAACACTCTTCAAAGGTGCCATTTAAGTAATCCCGTGGGGAGTCAGGTTGTCTGAGCATGGGCGAAGTTCCCTCGCAATCCAAAACCCACCGCTTCCCTCCAGCATTGCCTTCACTGCATCAGGAGGGCAAGGTGCCACTTCAGACTGTCTCTGCTGAATTAAAATTCTAGCTAGAAGACGACAATTAGTAGCTTTCACAATGAATTAACTGGTGAGGATGAGGCAGTCTGCAGCTTTCATCGCTGTTACCTGGCCAAGCTGAAGACAATGGGGAACACTTCAACTCCCACATTACTACCAGTGAAAACGTAAACCCCAGTGCAAGCAAGGCAGCCTGCAGCTCCAAGAGATGCCTCTGCTGCACATGCAAATTCTCCAGGTGCTGCACTAACACCTACATCTAGGACCAAAATCTATTTCCTCCTGCTCACTTTCATCCCACCAACAGCAACCAGCTCCTTTACAACAAGCTCACTCCCATATCTAAGAACAACTTCAGCCAACCCTGTTTGGCCTTTATCAGCCAGCCGAACAGCTGCTTTATGGCAATAAATATTTGGCCTTTGCCTGTTTGAGTACAATTAACAGAGCACAGGGAGTACACCTTCCAACAAAGCCAGCTCTGGCATAAGCAGCAACAAAGCCACTGGTCAGCAAGGCAATCAGTGGGGAAAATGAGAGACAAGTCAGGAAACAGCACAACCCCCATTAAGGGCTGGGATTCTCAGTTCTCCTCCTTCCATTCATTGTTCCCAGGTGAACCGTCTTCTCTCTGTTGGGGGATGAAACAAAGCCAAACCCAGCCACAAAAGGACAGCTTACAGCACTACAGAGCTCTGTCCAAAGCCAGTTACTTGGTGTGATCTCTGAAGTACAGCGAGAATGGGCTGTGCCTGAGTGACAGCCCAGGGGGCTCTGAATATGAGCTGTGCTGCGGGCAGGTGGTCACCTGGCCTTCCCAGGCCCTAACCACAAACATAAACGGACAGGGCTGTTTTGGGAGGCAGAGAAGTGGCCAGGATGATCAAGGAGAATCTGGATACGCAGCAAATGTGGCTGGAAGCAGTGACAAGCCCAAGGCTTTTCTTACAACTCGCTCTGTGCTTGCAGGCTGTTTCATCAAGCAAGGAAAGGAGGCAAACCCTACACCCCAGGCTTGCAAGAGGCACATCTCCAAGGTGTCTTTTCTTCAGGTGAATGGGTACAAAACCACACAAGACTGAACTGAGAACCACTGGCATGGTCAGTGCAGTGCACCTGTGACCTCCCTGAAAACTGCTGCTTTGGCCGTCACAGCTGACAAGCTGGCAGAGCCCAGCTCCCTCCCGAACCTTCCTCCACCTTGTCACAGCCCTTGAGTGATCTCAGCATCCCAGCCCTTTCACTAATATCCTCCATTGTCCTCCAGCTCATCTCGGGAGGTCTCAAGCTCCCTTCCCAAGCGCTCTGCAAACTCCTGCCCACCTTAGCAGGTACCACAGCCAGGGCAGTCATTGAGAACAGGTTTTGCTGCTCTGGATCTGGCTGGGCTCTCACTCATTCCAGATCAGGTGAACCCAAACCCCTGAGCCTTAACAGCACTTCTGGGTCCTGCACCTCATCCCCAAGAGCTGATCAATGAGGCTGTCAGTCCTCATTCTTCCTCCTCCCTCACAGAAAGCTTTCAATCAAGATGCACTTCTCCAGCCAGAAGTTTGAATTACTCCCCTGCCCTTAAAGAGCCCACGAGTAGTTCTTAATGCATTTTAACACCTCCTACACACATGACTGTTCGCTCTCTGCATCACAAACAGCTCTGCTTTATCACAGGACATGTTCTTCATCTTTCATTTCACTGCCTTTGTTGGGCTCATTTGAGAAAGCAACAAAGAAAACAGCCTGGGTGACTGAAGTGGAAAGCAGCAGAGAACTCACCGTTTGGCCCAACAAGTTTCAGAGAGAAAGGGCCTCCGTCAGCCCAGGGTTTACATATTTTATGCTAGATGGCGTAGGATACTCTGAAAAATCTGCACTTGTACATACACGTGCACACACATTTCCCAAGCAGCAGAAATAAAAGGGAATGTTGCCCCCTCCCTGACTCCAGGATCCAAAAGAGCAGCAGATCAGCAGCAGCTCCGTGCTAACTGTAAGGCCACTTCTGTCACCAGATCCACAGGCAGCAGAGCCCCCGAGCCAACAAACAGGTCACCTGCCCTCCCGGCCCATAAACATGAGCTGACTCTAGAAACTAGAATTACTTATAATTTTTTATGTATTCTCATGTTTTGCCTCCCTGCCTCTAAAGCACAACAATGTATCACCACCAATCAATTCAAAAGTGATTTCTGGATTTGTGTAATGTTTGGTCTTACAATTCTTTACTAGCAGCCCATCCTGTGCCAGTTGGAGACAAGGCCCATTAAATGCAAGTTGCAGCATCTTCAGACCATTTGTCTGTTGCAGAGCCCTTGCCTGGGTAGCAGGGGAAAGGCTCCCAGCAATTCTGGATATAAACCCACAGTTATCAGCACATGAAAGCTACTGAGAAAGTATCTGCTGAGTTAACAAGGTGAAGTGATGCTCAGAATGAGCCCAAGAAACAAATTCCTAAGACCAAGAGACAAGGAAGGAATGGCTCTTGGCCCAGCTGAGCACTGTGATGTGCTCAGGCAAATCAGGTCTTTTTATATCAAGTTAATAAAATGCTGAGCTTTATCACAATCCACATACCTTTCTATCTGTATCACTGCCCCACCTGCACTGTAAAAGACAGCAGACACCCAGATTATTCTCTAGCTTCCAGTTCTCTGTGAATTCTGAGTGATCCTGTACGTATGGCCCACAAGTGGCCTTGCACACGGGGAAGATGTCACAGAAAAGAGAAGGACCCTCCGTCTCAGGGGCTCCTTTCAACCCAGGCACCAGGATGCCTCAGTGATTCCTGAACCCACCCAGCCCCCAGGAAACACGGGTTCTTCTGGGAAACGGAGTGCAGTGAGCATTTAGCCAACCGGAACGCCAGTCAGAAATTTAGGGTGGAAATCGAGCACAAAGCAGCACGCAGCTCAAAACAAAGAGGAGAATTTAGGTCAGCAGAAATTACCATAATAGCTGGACTGCTGTGCAGTCACAAGCCTGAGGATGATGCTCTTGCAAAGAAGAGCACCAGCAATGAGAGCTTCCAGCTCACATCTCATTGGAAGGGACTCTCTAGCTGGGCATGAAACCCCGTGTGGATCTACGCAGAAGAGAGTCCCTGCCTGAACAACGCATCTCCCGAAAAACTCTGTGCCAGTTTCAGCCTTCAGCAACCTGAGAGCCAAGAAAAAACGCTGCCAGCTTTGTGTGGCTGAATGGAAGGGACGGCTGTCCCGGCAGCCGGGGATCCCCACTGCGTCCAGGGGGAACGACACCAGCTCCTGCTCCTCCTCTTCACTTCCACCCCACACAGCTTCTGCTCACTTTTTTTTTCCCCCCTGAATGACAGGTTAAGGAATAAAACTGGCTCTGCTGGACTATATCTAACCCAAGGGAGGCATGCGGTGTTCTTCTCAGAAGCAAATGCTAACAAGCCACTGGGGATTTCCGCGGTGGAAGAACTGAATTGCCCAGAAACACCAAAGTGGCACTTGATGGCACAATAAACCTATCTATCTACCCCTGATAGCGACCCTATTTGTCACACGATTTCCTCTGTCACATTTTCCCTTCGAAACCCACAGGGAAACCACAGACCGCTCTGACAACTTACAAATCTGTCGATTAGGAGCCAGAGGACAGATAAGGAAATAGGGAGCACAGCACGGGCTGCTCACAGCTGGGAGAAGGCGTGCAGGAAGCTTCTCACCACGCTTTGGTCAATGACAATTCACATACCTGTGCGCTTTGGCCTCACCAAGACAACACATCCTGGAGCCAAGACCTGAGAGTTCAGATTTTTTCAGCCCTCAATCCCGCCAAGGACCCTCAGGTGAAATCCTGAGCGGGAAACGCACACACTTCAGGGTGACCTCTCAGGTTATCTTGTATGAGAACAGCAGGAGAACAGAAACGCCATCACCTTCCACTCTTTTTCCAGCACCCACCTGACCTGGACACACTCTATGCTCTATATGAGCCAGCAGATTAATGTAGACATGTTATATGCCCTATATGAGCAAGCAGATGAACCTGGACATGTTATACAATCTATGCAAGCCAGGAAGTGCACCCGGACATGTTATACAGCCTGTACGAGCCAGCAGATGAACATGGATGTGCTCTGTGCCCCACATGAGCCAGGAGTGAACCCGAGCACGACACGCCCGGGACACGCCTTACGCTACAGAGGCAGCGGGCACGGAGCGGGCGGGACAGCGACACAGCCGCAGAACCCGCCGCCCCGCACCCGGGCCGGGCGTTCGCAGCCGCCGCTCACCGGGAGCCGCTCCGGGGTGGCACCACGGCCCTCACCGCCCGCCGGGAGCCGCGACACCTCCGTGTGCACACACGGCCCGGGGGTCCGACACTCGGGGGCGAGAGCAGCCCCGGGGAGGCGAAAAGCGCGGCAGCCGGCGGTGCCACAGGCCGGGCCGCGGGGCGGCAGCCGTCCCCTCAGCGCCGCGGGGCCCGCGCCCCCGCCCGCCAGAGCTCCGCGCAGGATTCCGGCCGCCCGGTAGCGGAGGGTGCCGGCGCGGCCGGGCCGCCCCAGCTCACCTGCGGGCCGGGCCCCGGGGCGCAGCAGCAGCGCCAGGCACCGCCCCCGCCGCCACGCCGCCGCCATGCTGCGCTCCGCCTCGCCGCTCCGCCGGCGCCGGCCGATGGCGTCACGGGGCGGGGGCGGGCGGCCGGCCCGTGACGCAAGGGCGCTGACGTCACGGTGGGCCCGCCGCGGGCCCGGGAACCCGGCAGCTCGGCCCCAGGCCCCGTCCTCATGGCGGGGGCGCCGCCGCGGCACCGCCCGGCACCCCCGCGGCCTTTTCCCACCCGTGCGGTCGCTCTTCCCCTTCCCGCCGGTCTCTACGTGCCGACAGCGCCCGCCGCCGGGGCAGCCCCCGCGGGTTTGGCGCCGCCCGAGCTCCTCCGGTGAAGCCGCGTCCCTGAGCGCCGGCCCGTGGTCCTGCAGGCCGAGCCCGACTGGCTCAGCTCAGCGCGGCTCGGCTCGGCTCAGCCCGCCCCCCTGGAGCATGAGCCGGGCAGACCCCGGCCCGTGCCGAAGGCTCCTTCTGCCGGGGTTCCAGGGCTCTCCTCCATCTTGCATCGCAGGCTGTAAATGTGGACCCCGGGGCCAGGACAGCACTTCACACCTCTCCTGATGGTTAAAACCCGTTCCATGTCTCTTCTCCCCTGACACTCGTTGGCAACGGGAAGCCGCACACGGTTACAAAAGCAGCCGCCTCTCCCCACACGGACACCAAGGGGACCTCGCTGTGACCGGCGCAGGGTTTGCTGCAGGACCCCGTTTCGCAGGACGGGTCGCAGCACGAGCTCAGCGCAACCACATCTCCGGCAGGTTCCCCGCGGGGCTGCGGAAAGGCTGCGCCCCAGGAGCCTCCGTGTGCCACGGCCCTGCGCAACCTTGGCCAAACTGCTTAATACGTCGTTTTCCCATTCCTCTGAAATTCCTCTTCTCTTGGGGCTGCCGTGAGTGTAGATTGAGACCCAAAGGACTGAGGTATTGGAGAAAGGCCTTGGATGGGGTGGGGGTGAGAGAGGAAATAAACCGCTCCACTGAGAGCTGAATTTAGAACATGCGTGAGAGCAGAGCCTGGCCTCAATGAACACCACAGCTAAAAATAAAAGATCCAGCAGGTCTCCTTTCACGAGCACTAACCACTTCCAGACAGGAGGCAAGGGCCTTCAGGAGGGAGCTGTGACCGTCCAACAGCGGCAGCTCTGTGATTGCCAGGCGTAGGGCAGCTCGCTCGAAAAGCTACACGTGGAACTCGCTTGTGCTCACCACTCATCTTTGGGGCTATGCTAATCTGCATGTTGTTTTGGAGGTTTGCTTCCAAGAAATGCTTGCACGCAGTGCGGTGTGTGTGGTGCTGGATGTTACAGATTAGGTGCAACACACCCAGTGCAAGCCTTTGCATCACTGCAGCACCGTTCTGCAGGGCTGCGTGTCCACCTGGAACCAGCCCCAGCCCCTCGAGATTCCCTCTACTGCAGCCAGAACCAAAGTGACTTCTGAGCCTGTTTCAAATGCTTCCCTCCTGCTGCGTTAATTGCTGCCTCCAGCTGACCCCACAGCGCTCCTGAGCATTGCTCTGCCACGACACTGTACCAGAGCTCTTCTACCCGCTCTGAAACACCCAAGTCCTCCTCCTGCCTCCC
This sequence comes from Streptopelia decaocto, assembly GCF_964273445.1. Taxonomy (NCBI): domain Eukaryota; kingdom Metazoa; phylum Chordata; class Aves; order Columbiformes; family Columbidae; genus Streptopelia; species Streptopelia decaocto. The sequence continues at coordinate 10,335,439 of NC_138668.1, read as the reverse complement.
CTTGCACTGCATCACCCTTCTGCTTTGGGTCTGCTTGGACCACTTAGCCGTGAAGCGTGTTCCCGCAAGGAGGGCTGGAGGATGGCAGGAGATGTGGTAAAGATCCTCTCCTCTGTTCTGGCTAATTTTGATTATCCAGTGGTTGGCACCGACTGTCTTCAATCACTACCCTGGCAGTACACTGGGGGTGAGACATCACCCCATTCCCCACTTCAAGTTCTGGGCCATGGGGAAGGACAGATGGATGCCGCATGGCAACCTGCGTGTTCTGCCGTGCTGCCCCAGCTACCGCCTCCACAGTGGCTCGATTGATCTTTGCTGCATTGAGAAAACCGTGGGCTGGGATTTGCTTTGGAAGCAGCACACGGAGCACACCTGGTCACTGTGTAAGGCATTAACTGCCTTCCCTTAGGCTGTACCCTGCCACTGACCTGAAGGAACTTCACGCTACTACAGCTGTGGACATGACCACATCTGGCTTCAGACACAGTGTCTGACAAGGTTACTGTCCCCGGCTTTCTGAGGCCTGCAGTGCCCTGGCAGGAGGGCCCATCTTCCTCAGCCCACCGCTGCGGTGAGCCTCTCTCTGCTCTGATGCACCCGGCTGGCAGAGCAGAGCAGGGAGCGCTAACAACAGGGCTGCGGACAGCCAAGAACAGCCAAGAACATCCAACATCAGCTGGTGCATCTGCAGCACGGAGAAATGCACCACAGCCTGCTGCGACAGCACGTCAGGACAGCCAGCGGTGGAGCGTGGCGGGCAGCTGAAGAAAAGAAGAGCAGAAAACCAAGTTGTTGCAGCTCAATGTTGATACTTCAGCACCTTCTTCCCCTCCAGAATTCAGTAAGGGGGGGGAGGTCTCAGCCACTCCCCCTTGTGATAAATAACCTGCACCAATCTGCAGCACTTTCTTGCCTTTAAATCCTTGTGTTTCTAGGATGCTGTACCCAAGACATCAGATGCCCGTCCAGTCTTCAGGTGCACCACATGTCCCATCAACGCTCAATGAGAACAAAGTCCCCCGAGCCGCAGGGGCTGCACACCAAGCCCAGCCCCTCCTCACGTTCAACTTCAGCTTTGTGCTTCCCTTCTCCCCCTGGTAAAACACCTGCTGGGATTATCAGACCTAAATCTATGCCTTGCTCTGTGCTTTCCACATACTTTAGGTTGCACTTAAAATACGTCGGTATTTGCTTCCCATCACATTTTTTTTTCCACTCTTCCCCATGAGCTGGAACCCAAGTGAACTGCAGCCCGAGAGCTGCACCACCTCTGCGCTCCCACCAGGACCCGGCTCACCCAAATCCAGGAGCAGTGCTGATGTTTTTAGAACAGATACTAATTAAAGGTATTAGCGAGACTGAGTGCCCTTATCCTGATCCTGGGTGTCGGCTTCGCTGATCCTAGCGGGCACCAGCCAAGCGGAACCATCCTTCAATCCAAGCAGTTTTACCAGCTTTTATTAGAAACACCAGCACATTTCAAGTTTCCTCTTTTTGATCACAAATATAGTATTTTCCCTCTTTTTAAGTACACAGCATGAGACACAGCATCAGGGCTTTCCATCCTTTTTTTTTTACAGCAATTTCTTTTGGACAAGCTTTGGGTTAGCGTTCGCTGACCTCACCCAAGCCCCAGCTTTTGACATCTTGAATTGCTGAAGACAATTGCGTGGGCAGATGAATCCAATGGTGGTGAAAAAAGATACAACAGTTAAAAGTTTGCAAGGAAAGTTTAAGCAGAGACCCTTTACAGTTAAAAAAGAATGAAGTAGCACCGCAGTGCACTACTGTTTTTCACAGTATGGGGATTAAAAACTGAGATATATATCATTTGCTCTTCTCCCCGTCGTCCCCCAACACGGTTCCTATAAAAACGTTAAGGCTGGAGGAAGCTCTGACTTCACTCGACAATCCAAGCGTGGCTGGCGCTCCCCGCCGAGCGGCCGGGAGGATAAACCTTGCTGGATTTGCTGCTAATCCCACGCCAGTCGCACCTAATGGAGAAGCCTCAAGGCCCGAGTGATGGTATTTTAGGCCAGTCGTGGTTTCAGCTCACACCTACGCTGGGAAAGTTTCCCTGGACTTTCTAACTCCAAGAAAGTCATTCATTTGGGGGGAGGAGGGGCAAGAATCCCAGGAACAGGAGGGCATGGTGACAGGATATTAAAGGGAACATGTACATGATTTGTTATTTTTTATTCCACAGAAAACCCTCAAATCTAGACTCAGAGTTAACAGCAGAAAAATAGTGTTAAAGTCAATAGGTTCATATTTACTGTAGACTAAATAAATTAGCCTAGAATTAACTCAATACTCTCTATTTTCCTTTCATTGGTGATCCTTCTCTAAATTAATGCAGTTTTTAAAAAGCAACGGCTATTAATAATTTATTCCAGTTAACCCTTATGGCTGGACACCTGCAAATATTCCATGTATGGGAACTATTCCCCTCTCCTCTCCCTCCCCAAAGAGGAAACAATCACTACAGGGTGTTGTAAAACAGACATGCTACCTACAATACTCCATGGATCGTGCCACTCCTCGCCATGCCTCTGGCTGCTCCGTGTAATGAGTGAATATTCATAGCCATGTCTTACAAAGAACATGATCCAAAAATATATAAATAAATAAAAACCTTAAACATTCTTACATGGATTTTAAAGAACAGAATACATGTTAAAAACTTCAGTAATTTATATCAATTTTAAGCAATACTTTATATACAATGGAAAAAAGACATGCATAGTCCAAATACAATGTTGAAAACAGCATTTTCATAACAAAAAACCCAAACACGAAGTGTTAATACCATGTACATGAATTCAAGAAGGACCACCCTTTTTGTCTGTTGCACACAGTTTATTTAACAATATGATATTATAAGTAAGAAATGAGTTTGTTTTTTTTTTACCATTCTATACAGTGATTGAATCTTCTTGGATTTTCTTATTTATAGTAATTATAGCGCTTGCATGATTTACACTAGAATTGCTTTTCTTCATTTCAAGTTTCACACAGAAGAAAGAAAGAAAAGAATGCTTCTTCTCTATTCAAATCAGCACGGTCTAAGAGTGATCATCCCTATTTTCATCTAAAACCAGTTTTATCAGAGAAACAAAGCAACAATTTCTACATCTGCAAGACAAGGATTTTGGCATTGGCCAATCTGTGTGTGTGTGTGCAAGAGTCTCTTCCTATCTTTCCAGGGTAATACTTCAAACGCCTGAAGAGTTCACTATAGAAAAAAAACCTCTTCCCGCAACGTGTCAAAGTTACCGGGACACATTATAATGTTGCATTATTTCAGGAAACAGTTTCTGAATATTATTTTTTCTTCTTTTAAACGCAAATGTTTAAAGTCTTGAAAATACAAATAAAAAATATGAATATAATGAACTTGTTTTCCCCCGTTAAAAAAAAGGTATGAGTCAACAGCAACAAAAAAATAAAAACCAAAAAAACCCACAAAAGAGACCAGATATTTTAACCGTCTGGCTTTAACAAAAAAATATATCCTTTGTATTGTTTTTTTTTTCTTTTTTCTTTTTTTTTTCTTTTTTTTAAACAGCAATTCATTCTTCCACGTGTAGGAAGCAGCAGTTCCATCCGGGATCCAAAACAACCCAGATGTCTGAATTTTCAGTACAAAATGTCCAAGAACACGAAAGGAAAAAAAAAAAAGTGATGCTCCCATAATGCTACAAACCCTCCACAAATTTTTCTAGTGTGTCCCCGGTGGTGTCACCGACCAGAGACAATTCGTTAGACAACGCACTCCTGTTGGGGGTGTTTAGTTGTGGAAGCATTGCACTCTGCTCGGGGTTGCCCAAGTGTCCCTGATCCATGGAGCTACTAGCCATAGTAACTGCGAGTCCCGGGTGGGGGGAACCAGTCTGGGGAGAGACGTGGTGAGGTGACGGCTGGGGCTGTATCCTGGGTGACGGGCTGGAATGTGGCGGCTGGGACTGGGGACGGGGAGACTGAACGGGTGCTGGGGACCGCACCTGGTTGCTGAGGGAGGTGGTGATCTGCTGGCCGGGGAGATGAGACGCCGGCGCTTGTCCTGAGAGCATGTGCTGCTGCGGGCTCATGGAGTTGGGCTGCCCGGGGGACCCTATCTGTTGCTTCATCTGCTGCTGCTGCAGGATGCGCTGCTGCAGCGCTTGCTGGATGTTGGGGGTGCCGTCCGCCCCCATGCCGGGCTGGCCCATCTGGTTCAGCTGTCCCATCTGAGCCATCTGTCCCATGGAGCCGCCCTGTATCGAGAGATGCTGCTGCATTCGCTGCTGCTGCATGGCTTGAGGGTAACCTCCCGGTCCCTGGGGCTGCTGGAACTGGTTGTGTCCTGCCATCCCTCCTGCCATGCCAGCCCCTCCTTGCTGCTGCTGTTGCTGTTGCTGCTGCTGCTGCAGAAGTTGCCGCCTCAGGATTTCTCTGTACTGCGGACTCATGTTTGCCATGCTAGGGTTGTGGCTGGGGTTCATGATGTTTATCGCTTGTCCCTGGGGATTCATAGCTCCTATCCCTTGCTGCTGGGGAGGCACGCTCGGCCTTTGCACTCCTGCTTGCATTGCGTTCATGTTCTGCAATCCCGCTTGAGCGTGCATGCCCGGCTGTTGCATTCCGGTCTGCGGCTGCTGCATCCCAGGCTGGGGCTGTATGCCTGCTTGCGGCTGCATCCCAGGCTGGTTAGCCACGTATTTGGCTGTTCTTTGCTTTATAAAAGCTGCCATAAGCTGAGGGTTGGATTTAAGGATATTAAGAACCTGCTGTTGCTGCTGCGGAGAACTCGGTGATTTCAAGGTCCTCAGTAAGTCCTGAAGTGCATTCGGGGGGATGCTCCGTGGCGGCTGCTGCACACCCTGCATCCTTGGCCCAGCCACGGCTTGTGGCGTTGCCATTGGCATCACCGGTCTTGCCATTCCTGGCTGCATTGGTTGCTGCTGCGGCATGGGAGGGGACTGCCACTGTCCAGGCTGCATGTTGGACATCACTGGACCGCTGACAGGGTTGGGCCGGGGTACATTCATGCTGACTTGCTGCATCTGGTTCACTGAACCCACTGTCGGGTTTACTAGTCCTGGGCGACCAGGAGGCAAACCATTGTTAATGTTGTTGACCCTGTAGAGCTGCTGCTGCTGCTGGGCAGCTTCTCTCTCGATCTGCCGAGCCGCTTCCACTGCGGCCGGGGGAGGCTGAGCTGGAGGTGGAGGTGCAGAAACCGGGTTTGCAGGTTTTCCTGTTGAAACAGTAGTAGGGGGCTGAGTTCTTGACACAGTGGGAAAGCCAGCCGGTGACATACTTACAGGGGAAGGCTGGGGCTGGGGAGGAGGCTGTGGTGTTTGTGGTGTACTTGGCTGCTGCGTAGGGGTACCAGGCGTTGCTGAGGTAGGAGAAGGCAAACTTTGCTGAGGCACGTTTCGGGTGTTCATGGTAGCCATCCTTCTGCGCATGAGCTGAGCCTGCTGCAGGCGATGCTGGATCTGCTGCTGTCGAAGCTTATGTTTGATATTGAGACAGAATGGCACGGGGCATTTGTTCTCTTGGCAGTGTTTGGCATGGTAGCAGCAAAGAGCTATGAGCTGTTTGCACACCGGACAGCCACCGTTGGTCTTGCGCTTGCAGCCCTTGGTGTGCTGGACAACCCGTTTCATCTTCTGGCAGGATGGCAATGAGCAGTTTGCATTGCGGCACTGGCAGGCATGGACAAGGGACTGAATGCAGCGCTGGATGCTCAGTCGTCGCGACTCCTGGGGGCTCTTTGACTGTTGCTCTCCTTGGCTGTTGCTCTCATCATCCAGACCCAGGCCCCACTTAACCATCTTGTGGTCATGGCTCTTAGTGTTGTAGCAGTTAATGCAGAGGTCATAGTCCTGAAAGCAAAGAAAACCCAGAGTTCAGTTGTCTACAGAGCACTAACTAAAGCGGCAGAAACAGAAGAGTGGTTCCAGGTGAGCAATATGCACCTGGTGTGGAAGCACATGGTAGGTTTCTGTAGGTACAAGTACACAGCAGAACAGAAGCAGGACAACAGCCACACGCTGGGAACAGTGGCTGGTTGAGAAGCAGCTGCACAGGCTACAGAGTCACCGTGACGGTGAGGGTTGGGCAGCTGAGGACAGAGGCCACATGAGCTGCCCCAAAGCCATCATGAGCCTTGGCTGCTGCAGGTAACAATGCCAACAGGGCGGCTGCTGGATCTTCATTTTGTTACATTAAAATACCTTGCAGGGTTTCTTTGTTTTTCCCTTTTGAGGACAGAACTCTTTACTTTTCTTTGATGTCTCCCGGGGTACATACACAAGGAGGGCTAAAACCTCCAACCAGTAAGCCAAACCTACTGTCACTGCTTAAAAATAGGGTTTGCCTCTCCATTTAGCTATTCTTAGTGTAATTACTGGCTAATAACTGCCGCTCTGAAATACGTATTTTTAAATCTCTAACATGACCCTCAGATTGAGTGCAAGTTTCATGCTAAGACAGACACTGATCTGAAAACCTGCTCAAACACCCATTTTCACTGCCCTGTCCCTTTTTGCTGGAAGAAGAGCACTCCCTTATACAGAAGTACCCAGAAGGAACCTGAAGGCCATGCCTCCTTCCATCACTTAATTTCTCTAGTGTGTACAATCCATTTCCTCCAGTCTTGCCTCAGGAAGCCCTGTTCAATACTTTCCTCGGAGGGATTAATTAAGACTCTTTCAGCACAGACCTGGCAATAACTTGCAGTGTAAAAACTAGGCTGCACTTATTCACAATTTCTGTTGGCTCAGCTGCAGCCAGAGGTCATCCCCAGCCCTGCAGAGGCTGCCTTCTCCTCAAGTCCACCTGTGTAACTCCATGCCTAATTGCTCTCTAACACAGTTCAGTGGAAGTGATCTATGCTGTAAAAGGACTAGTCATTGAAAGCATCGAGCCAGGTTAGAAAGCAATTACTTGGGCTGACCTGAAGGGCAGGCAACCTCTAACGCTGGGCTGAACAGACAACGATGAAGGGCTGGGGCAGCCTCCTCGCCCAGCTTTGGGGCAGCCTGAACACGCACCCGGCTGTGCTCCTTACGACATGAAGTACCATGTACAAAGCAGAACAAAAGCCACCTTGCAGAAAGGCACAGCAGCTCCTCTCGGGGACATGCATTTTAAGTGGATGAGTTAGTGCCTCGTGGATTCACACTAGTCCTAGGACTAGGACCACCCAGTCCTTAAGTTCTTTAAAATTCAGTTAAAAGCTTGTCCATGCAGAGGAGCCCTAGTGGAATAACTGATGCAGTGGTAGCCATTCCAGAGTACTGGCATTTTCCATGTTGAGAGGCTAAGGGTACTTATTCTAGAAGAGATACCCCACCATGGCAGTCACCTTCCCTTAAGACTTAGCGGCCCTTTTATCAGTATAGGCTTATTTTGGAGAAACTTTCGCAATATCCCCCCAAAAAACCCAAGCTTGACTGTAGGGCAAGAGAGAACAGAAGTCTCTGGTGACATACACCTACCTCACAGACAGTGCAATGCCACCTTGTTTCCACATGATGTTTGCACTCATTGCACGTATAGACAAAGCGATCCTGCCCTTGAGTGTGCAGTTCCACCAGCATGCAGAGCGTGGACCACTTGGATCGACGCAGCGAGGAGAACTCCCAGTGCTTATCTCTGGCTAAGGTGAGGAAGGCATCTCGCCCATCCATCAAATCACAGCTAAGTAATGGATCAGGGTCCACAATGGGAGGCAGAGTGTTAATTACAGGCCCAGCATGTAAATGAATCACAAAAAAGACCTGCGGATAAATGAGGGGAAAAAAAAAAAAAATCAATGACGTTAGATAATCTTGTAGGAAAAAGCTCATGTTCTGCTGCAGTAACAGCGTGCCACAGATGTTATCTAATTAACTTAGTTTAGGCTAATTTCCAATATGTTGTTACACAACAGAAGAAGTTCTAGCGCAATCCCAAGCTTCACTCCTTCTGATTTGTCAGTTCTGACTATCACCATGCCCAGATTTACAGGAATAAAATCCTCTCTTTACACAGCCTACTTTGACAGTACCTCTTTATGCTTCTCCATAGTGGCATACAGCTTCTGAGACAGATCATTGGACACATTTGGCATGCTGGGTTTCTTCTTGTTAGCTCTGCTGATGCTACTCTTATTCTTGTTGGTTTTCTTGTTGTTCTTTTTCTTGGCGTTTTTGCTGTCGCCCTGGCTTCCCTAAAACAAACGCACAGGAAAGATGTTACACTTTACAGAGCTCCCTCCCATTCACTGTAGCTGAAAGTGGAACACTTCTGCTGTCAATAATAGAACTTTGTTCCAATGCCTGCAGATCAGCCATCCTGTGTTAAATATATCATACCTTCCAGGAAAAATCAAAAGGCAAACTGGCAGGCAAACAAATTCAAATGCTGTTTAAAAACAGATATAATAAGTATGTATATACATTAAATAATTTGTATCTTACACTTATTTTTTCCTTCTCAAACACTGTACCTTCAGCTTCCACTGCTCACTCTACAAAATCTTATACATATTTCATGATAAAATGAGCTACAAACAAAATGGACTTCAAAAAATTCCAGAAGTGCAGTATTTTGCTTTGTTGTGCATTGGGTGTTTCACATACTTGTTTGAGCTTTGATCTAATGTTTTGGTGGTTTTGTTGCTGCTTTTATTGAACAAATTTAGGGCTAGTACACAAATAAGAACATACAGGATTTGATACTAACAAAATACACTATTCTCTATCCTGAAGACTTACTGCTGCATATATAACTCCAAAAAATCCCCAAAACCTTCTACTTGCGTCTAAGTTACAACAACACAGACCACAGTGACCATATGCTGAATACTAGATGTAAGTAAAGAAAGTAAAAAATAGCAGATGATGCTATTTACATGACCTGTGAAAGCAGAAATAACTTTTAGTCTTTCCATGTCCTTGAAAAATAAACCCCCCAGCCCTCGGCAGGGAGCTCAGCACGCAGTAAAAATCCCCGATCTAACTGCTAGAATGTTGGTTATCATAATATTAAAAATAAGCAACTGAAATACTCTGATATATATATATATATATACACACACATACACACACACACATACAAGAAAGTTTCACAAACACTCTGTACAAGCAAACACAGGGTTTATCCACAAGCATATTTATTTAAAGAAAACAAAAATATTCCAACTGAAGAAAGCAATTCTATATTTAGACTGTTGCCATCGCTCCATTCCATTAATTAGGCTTAGATAGGAATTCCTGTCCAATCTTGGTTTTTGACCAATCCTGTTTGGAAATTAAAACTATACTATTTTATGGGAAACTACAGAGAGCTCTAAGTCATCTCAAGGTATTCGGAAATGAGCTACTGTATGTTCCCATTTTGACAACTTTCCCCCAAATTTTCTACCCCTGACGGAATCAGGGCACATCCTCCTTTGCCTGTGCATTCTAGAGCATCAACATTTTAATATTTAAACACCAAAAGGAAGACTAGATTGAAACTTAGCTGACGGTACAGGTCTAAGTTTTCCTCCTATTCCACCTTTAACAAGTCTATATTGGGTGAAAGATATTCCAAAATATTTTACGAAGCTGGAAGGTTGTTTTTGTGCTACTTCATTTTGATAGCATTTAATCATTCAGCCAGATTTGCCAGAGATGTTCATGGAACAGTTACCCAGTGAACCTCAGCCCTTTGGAACTTTTGTCAAGAACTTCTGAATATTTACCACCTCCTTAGAGTCTCTTCTAACTCACACTCACAGCACATGTTGGCTTTTAAGAAGCTCTGTCTCCACACATAAAAAGTTGAGGACTATTAAAGAAAAGACAGACACATTCTGTACCATCTTAATACAGGGAAAGTTGCAAAGATTCATCAAGTGCTTCTGCAGGTGGAGACCCCATTGCTGTGCAGTTTCCTCCTCAAAGTGTCACACCTTTTGGTGACTGCACTGGAGAAGTTCGCATGCTTTTAATTTAACTTCTTTTCTGAGCCAAGTGGCAAAGGCCAGACTGTTATGTTTTTTGTTGCATTCTTAGATGACACCTTCAGCAACTTCGATGCAGATTTTGTTTCCCCACTACCCCAAGCAACATCAATGGCATGAAGTGGGAGGATAAGGATGTTAACAGCCACGGCTGCATCTTCTCACTTCAGGAAGATAACACGTATGAGCTTCACAGTTACCTGTTCTGGCCTTTTTAAAACACCTTCCCCCCCGCTCTTAGATGTAGAGGTTTACATGGGCATCTTCACTGGAAGGGCATGCTATGATTTACTGAAAGTGATACTGTTAGCAAAAGAGGACTGCAACTCAAATTCCAAGCCTTGTCTTTCAGTTACTTTCATACTGCTACGTTTGTTGAAATATTTCAATATTAAATGTTAGATTCAGAACAAGGTGAAAACTATCAACTTCATGGTTCCATAAAAGACACAGCAACAAACTATACCAGCTTTGAAGGAGCTGCTCAGGTTTAATAGAAGGAATCTTCTGACATAATGAAATTGATGGGTTAAGGTCTATCATTCCACATCAGTCACGTGTAATACATCCTGTATGCAAAGTGCCATGGCATCTAAGCTGAAACACAGCCCCTCCCCAGGTAAAGTTTTGGTTCCACCAATCTGTTAGACTTCAGATCTTACCGCATTTATTTTCAAAACACCTTGAGGCAAATCACAAGTAATAGGGACAGTATAAAAGTGTTAAGACCATTTGGATACAGATACAATCAAGACAGAAATAGAAATCAATAATGAAATTCTGGCCAGGACTCTGAGAAAGTACTTTTTTTTGGTTTTGAAGTATACAAAGAGAATGCTGGTGAAGGAACACCACCATCAGGATCAACACTTCACACCAATGCAAAGCTTGCAATAAAGCTTTACATTTCAGCTCCCTACTGTTGAAAATGACAAGCACTTTTGCTTAAATAACAGCAAAATATAATTCAACTCTGAAAAATACAGTATCTTTCAAAATGCCAATACTAAAGGTGATTTGCAAAGGTGTGAAGCAAAAGCTCAGCCAAATGACTGCAAACAAATGTAGCAGTCATGATGCAATCCAAAAGTAACTTAACACATTTCTCTGAGAACAGAGATGCTGAACTGATGTCAAATGGCTTGTTACTGTTTTTAACAGAATCTGAAGCCATCAGTATATTGGTTATCCACAAAGAAAGCCAGAAATGTAGCTAAAGAGAACCCTGATTTAACGTCTGATGTGAATGGCCTTCTTTTTGAGTTTACTGGATGTGAACTCTCTAATTTATTAAAGCGTTAATTGTCAGTTTTGTGAGTTAGAAGCAAATATAGCATATAAAGTTAACTCACCTCTGTTGTTTCACTAGCTGCAGTGCTTTCTTCCTTCTTCCTTTCCTCCTCCTCCTGTTCCAACTCCTTAATGCTTTCTTCCAGCACATTGGGCCAGAAATCACCTTCGAAGTAAGGCAGCTCCTTGGCACTTGTCAGCCTGTCCTCAGTTGCTTGTTTGAAGATGTCCTGTTGAGTGTTTCACACAATACCAAGAATAAAGAAACAAAGACCACTTAGGATAAAGAGGAGAACCAGAGAGATGATCCAGGGCTGCCCTGAACAGCTGTGCCTCGCTCCCAGCCCAAGGCCCGCTCCCAGCAGGCCTCCTTTACTAGGTGCAGTTCAACAACTGGCCTGGCAATACTGATAAGAGCCCACTCCCTTTCATCTCGCAAAAGCAGCTGCCGAGGCACTCCTGAGCCTCCATCATGCCACCAGTTCACGCTCCTCACATGATGAGAGTCACTACGATATCCCTGGAACACATAACAGACCTCTCCCTGGTAACTGCGCCAACTCCAAGTGAAGCCTACAGCACTCTGCTCGTCCTGTGCTGCTCCTGGATGAGAGCAGCAACTGTTCTAGTGACAGCAAGTGTGTCACATCCAGCCCTTTTCCTTACAAATCTGGAAGCGCGTAAGCACTTCGATGCACGTGTGTGAGCTGCGCATATGTGCAATAAGCCTGATAACCCCAGAAGAATCACTGAATGCACTGGCCAACTATTACATGCAGGAATATCAAGTAATGTCTGGTCGGGGCAGGGGACTGTGAGCAGGCTGTGTCCTTCGCTGACTGCAGCTCTGGGGACCACCCAGCTGGAAAGGCCAGGGACCACGTAGAGAAACAGGTATTCTGACAAGGAACAGGTATTTTACACAGTTGTTCTGGAGTTGTATTTTTTTTTAAGTGCACTGCGTTTAACAAGGCCACACCAGACTAGCCGATTTCCTTCTTCAGCTTCATTTCAAGAGCACCTTATTAGGAGAGAGACAGATTTTCTAGCTCTTCGCAACACCGCATCAGATGACAAAGCTTGCTACACGCTGTTCTGTTCCACACACGTAGTAACTGTCACTTGCAACCAAAACAGCAATTTTTTCCATCACTGTTACTACCATTAAGAGATTCTTGCAAATTTTTACATGCAAAGAATGGCAAATGCTACCTTTGCAATCTTTTAACTTATTTCCTTGGATACATGTGTGATATTCTCCAATTATGAAAATCACCCTTTTTCTCTTCAAGTGAAGAAGCTGTTTTATAAGCAGTTTTTCTGATTTCACACTAGTGGGATCCAGCATCCCACCGGCTCCTCCACAATCACCAGACGCAAGCAACTTCTATAAACCTTAGCAAGCTACATACTTCCTTGCCTACAAGACTGCAGTGAAACACGGGTACGCTTGTCTTTAGGCAGAAATCAGTCCTAAGGGACTTTCTGAAAGAAAATCTGAGAAGATGAAGACACTAGCTGAGAATAAAACCCCTTGTACAGCACAACCAGTTTCACATATTCTGTAATGGTATTAGCTACCTTCAAATGAAAAGCCCATAAAAATTAATTCAGGAAGTAAACAGTAGCAAACCTTGTAGTCATGAATGATTCTCTCTGCAAATGCCTTGTCCAGCATCTTCTTATACCACTCTTGCAAACGTTTGGGTTTGGGTATTTTCTGATCAGGTGGATGGCAATGAAAAATATAGTCATCTCCTTCACTTGGGGGACAGGCCCAGATGTGTCCTGTCACATACCTGTGTTTCACACACAAGAAAGAAAATCTTACCCATTTTGACTATCACCTTAGAATTAACTCAGCCAAACCGAGATATAAATTCAGACCTCTGACGTTGCGTGCCCCCCCTTCTTTCTTTATACAAAGATGCTGTAGCATTAACCTCTTTATACAAGAGTAACGGTCCAGGATGCAATCATGAGACTCAAGCTTCTAGTGAGCCTCTGATAAAAAGACTGATACGTTGCCAGTTTAAGAATCCTAACAACAGAAAAATCACCTTAGTGATAAAATCCAAACTCTCTCCTGCAGGAGTGGCATGTGTTCTACATACCTCAGAGAGGGCAGAAGAGAGACTATCCCAATTGAAAAGCCACTTGGCATCCTGGATTAACAAAATACTAAGAAAAAAAAAGAGGTATTTCTTTACAAAGATCTCGCTTACCCAAGTTTCTTCACGTACTCCAAATATCCAATAAGGATTTCATGATAAACTGCAGTTCGGAGACAACGGGGGCGGAAGAAATGAATACTATCTAGATATGATATGTACACACGCCTAGAGTAATAAGAGAAGAATGACAGAAAATCATGTACAGTGGAATGTCCATTTTGTCTACTTAGAACTGACTTTTATACTAGATACATATACAGCCATACTGAACAAAGAAGAATTCATTACGTTATTTTAACGCATCTTTAAGCATCTTAACACGGTACAAAAAGTTCTCAAAAGCAAAAGATGGGTACCATTTTTTTTAGACAGGAAGAATATACATCAAGATGCAAAATTAAATACAGAATACAAAAAAAAGTAACATTTTTGTCGTGATATTTGTTTCCCCCTTCAAAGTCATCTGCAGTCACACAGCAGGACTTATTTGTGCCACAGAATAGAAACATATCTCCTAATCTTCTGTATTTGAGAGTAACTGTCCAGTGACCGTAGCAAGATGTTCTCTGGGCAGGCACCACAGTACAGAAATGAAAGAGTACCTTGTATTTGGAGGGGGGCAATCCGAGCCATACTCCTGTACGTGCATGCCAAAGAAGCAAACATCTACTCCGTCTATCTCCTCAAATGCAAACAGGGCTTTGGTACGGTAAGGGAAAGATTCTGACATCTCACCAGAATCCACAAATCTGAAGGGAAGGATGTTAGACAGGAACAGGAAAAACAAACAAACACAAAAAGCCAGTTATTAAACCAGTGTCCTACCAGAATGGGGAAATTATTTCCAGCCTTATTTTTAACTCATTAGAAATATTTATGCGGAAGTTAAACAGGGTCAAATCAGAGCTGCATTAAAACAGGGAGTCTTGCTACTGTAAAACTCATGGAAAGACAGTTTCCATATAGTTAACATATGACTGAACAGGCAGCATTGAGGACAAGAGCATCCTCAGAAACCACGAGCCTTTTAATATGTTGCGGAGTAGAAAACCTGATACATTATGATGAAGCGATGTCACATAAACAGTCGTGAATTAAAGCCAAAATGCTTCACAGAATAAACCTTCTAAGCTTTTAATTTATGCTGAAGCAAATTAAAAATAACTTTTGAAAGCTGAAGTATTTATAAAATCACAATAAAATGAAGGAACAGTAAGGAACCGAATCTCAGCAATCGTTCCAAACTAAACTATGAATTCTGTAATGCTAACCAAAATGTGGTCAAGACACTCAAGATTTAGTAATATTCAACAAAGTCACAGTATTATAACCAAAACCAGGATGTCCCCACTACCCAAACAGTCAAAATACAACTGTTGTCTCTGAGTTAATTTATTGCATGCTGCTTTTTTTACGTTTCATAATCTTACTCATGCTGAGATTTCAAAAATGTGCAAAGGGATTAAGGTGCAAATTAGCCCAGTTGTACAAGATGTATGCAGGGAGACTCCAAAATAAAAATGGGAAAAAAATCAAGATTGCATTTATTGTAATTAGCAGAACTAACCTGGATTTCATTCCTGGTTTAACTTCTACTGTCTTATCTGAACTTGCTACTACTCTGACAAAGACCTCTCCGGCTTCAGGATGATTCTGTCGCCGCAAAAATTTGTTTACTCTGTCTTCCAAATGGTTTCCCAAACGCGTGGTCTGCAGCCCTAGAAATGAAGGGGGAGAACGTGAAAATGCAAACGTTAACACTGGAGAAATCGCTGTTAAATTCAGGCTGTTACTATGCTCATGAAATCTTTCAGCTTGCTTCTCGGTATAGAATTAGGCTCTTTTCCCTTTGTTTTACCTCCATGTAAAAAATCGATGTTTTTATTTATGCAGCCAAAATTCAAAAACCAAAACGATGCATGTTGTTACTCAGCCCTTGAATGTTCATACCCGATTGTGGAAGCTAAAACCACTACAGTGGGAAAATTACTAAGTGAACTAACAAAGGCAGCTTTACATCGCATTTTTAACTTTGCAGGCTTATTTTATGAACACTGCAAATGTTTTCTCCTAACAAAACCACTATCTGGCTGTTTGACAGAGATGACATCATTTTATAGATCTGGCTCAATGCCACACCTTTTCAAGCAAAGCAAAGCAAATCAACAGAAATGAAAGCCTTTTGACTTCAATGGAGATTTCATTGTTTTTTCTTTTCTTTTCAAGAGAGCTTTTAGATTGCACAGTTACAGTAATCTGCACATAAAGCTTAAATAGTTCTTGCCCAGCGATAGAGGTCTTTAAAAGTTCAAGTCCACATATTGTCAGATCCCCTCTCTTGGTCTTTACATTGACAATGAACTTTTGCGGGGATAGCTGGGTTTGTAGTATTACAGGATGTGACGGTTTTCAAATAAATCCACAAGGAATTACAGAAATTAAGATGAAGATTTTGGTTTAAATTAAGAAAACAGAAGGAGGGCACTGTTTTGACTTTAAGATTTATGACTATTTATCTTATCCCGCTGTATTTATTTTACCAACTCTTATTTTTACTTCATTTTTATGGTCAATCTGCTACCTTTTCCAAAGCGATATCGCAATCTACAGATGTTCATTTTACTAAAATGCATTTAATTTTTAGCTCTCCAATGCTTCCTTTTCCAGTCGTTATTTGGCTACTGACACAAGGCTGTTGGTTCTTCCTCCTGAATACCGAGCCTGCATACAGAATGCTGCACTGAAATATCTATACTAAAAATTATCCTAGGTTCCAAGAATGGGGGGGAAAAAAAGCCACTAAGGAAGATGTCACCTTCTAATGGTTTTATATACTTGGAATTCTATTTTACAATCAGCTTACACAAATTGTCAAACATGGCAATCTTGTTTTACATCTTTTACTCTTTCTCATTCTCCAGTGAGATTCTGCTGTTATAGCAGCACAACACAGTCCAGATATCATTTACTTGGGAGCCAATAATTAAATGTAAAGGCAGGTTCAAGTAAAAATACACTATGCCCTTTACCAATTCCAATACACTGGCCCTTCTCAGTGTTTCCCAGCCCCATACAATATATTTGGCTTTCCATATATAATAGAAGGGGGTTGATTTTAAAGGAAATTCAAATAATCTTAAAGAAAATTCATAAATGCTATCTGAAGAAATTATTTCGTTTTACTGATTTCTCCAAAGACGAACAGGAAAAAAAGGAAATGGCTCAGTTTCAGCTAATGACTTGGTCCATTTTTAGAAAGCCCTTTCAGTTAACTCCACTGTCTCGTTCTGTTTTCATTTTATCGTGTTTCCAATGCTAAGCAACCAAAGGATATCTGCTTCCTTCCTTATGCTGCAATACATTAAGACTTGAAAAACAAAAGAGAGACCAGATAAGAAGATAAAAGAAATTGCCACCATTAAGATTACTAGCACCGTAAGGAAAGGATCTAAAAACTGCATATTTTGATATATTAGAATGTGCAAATTCTTTCAGAAAGCAACCAGATTTTGGTTCTTGGACATCTCTAACATATCTACTTCCAATAAAAGCTCAGGTCTCAATGAAAACTGCAGTGCAAACTTGAGAAAAGGCATCCAAAACGCTAACAAAACAGTAGGTTTCGGGTCACTTGAGTACAGAGGTTTTGTTGCAGTAGCAATGACCAGACACGTGTTACTGGAGGAGTAATTGGACAGATAGGAACAAAGCCAGACTTCTGGCTCACTGTGACTTTTTGTCAGGAAACTTCTTTGGGTGATTTATTTGTCAGGATATCTTTGCCTTTGAACATCTCTGCATTAGCTACTGCTTAAAAGTAGTATTTGTAGATTTTATTAGTAAGAAAAATACTTCAAAAGTTAGGAATTTCACAGTGTGATCCAGCTGTGCGCTGGTTTATAGGTTACATCTGGCACGTTATCAGTCACCTTTATGCAACTTACTTGTGATGTGGTCAGGATAACCAATTTTACTTAATATACATTAGGAATATGAATGTTACCGTAACAGCTGAGCAACAGCTTCCAGCTGAGGGACATGCTATCTCGGTTATTATCAGTTGTGCCAGCGTGCTTGAGAAAGTGTAGAAATACTGGTGGTAGTTCAGTAAGTAAAGGTTTTTATGGGAAGGGAGGGGGAGAGGAGGGGAAACACATTAACATTTCCAGCTTTCATTGCTCATATTTGTTTTTAGGCCAGTAGTAAAACCAAGGTGTTCCAAGTTCTCTTGTGTTTCCACTAGAGAACTGTTAAAGAAAACGGATCTCGAGAGCTGAGCCCACCAGTGGGTTACAGCTGGCAGCAGGGCCCATCACGGGAAAATGAAAACAAGATGGCCAAACAACAGGGAAAGGAGAAGGAGGAGACCAATGGAAAGGAAAAAAGCACCATTATTTCCCTGTCCAGAACCCCAAAGAACAGAATGGTTACCGTGATCTAAATGGCTGGTTACTCAAACTTTAAGGAATGTCACAGAACAACTACAGACATCCAGGAATTGCATACTTATTTAAGCTAATTTACATCAATATATGCTATAAAGTCAGCATACAATAGAAATCTATTTTAAATGGTTATCTAAAACTACATTTTTATGTCATCATTTTATTAATGTTCTCTTACAATCTTAATCTGTCTTTAATGAGACTAATTTTAATGTTTTTAACAATACTACCTTGCATCAGGTTACTCCAGAGACCATTCTGAGTACCGAAACCTATTATGTCTCATATATCATCATCTCCAAATTATCGCCCTTCAAATCTCTTATTATGCAATCCACCGCACACAAAGTTATCAAGAAGTTATATTTAACGCAAAAGCACTCCTTTATTATTGTTATTTGGAAGATTCAGGCTTGCAAAGTCACAGTATGACAAGGTAACGTGCCCAGGACTTCCATGGACCAAAGAAGAACAAGTAATCAAGTGCACCTGCAAGTCCCAGTTGTTCAGGTGTCTGAATCACCTTCTTGGTTTCTACACTCACTGTATTTTTCTACTTTATGCCACTGACACTGCGTTTCCAATCACAGCCTCTACTGTTCCCCCTCCCTATTTTTACGAGTAAAAGTTAAATTGTGTTCTCTGCTGTTAAATGTATGCAAAGAACACCTGTATAAGGATTACTAAGGACACTGAGACAACTTCAGCTGACAACTTTTGGCACTTTCTTCAGTGCATATTTCAACAAGATTACGACAACAGTTAATTCCAAGAAAATCTGGACATGTAGTACAATTGGTTACTTATTCCAGCGGACAGTTCTTATACTACAGTCCACCCTAGAAGCAAAAAAAGCTCTTCAAATACATTAGTACTTGGCACCACCACAGTACACCTGAAATGCAGTACAACTTGTTACTACACGTTATTTGAAGGGCACAGAGGTGTCAGTAATTTACTACAGTTTCAACGCTACATGGAAACATGTCTAAATATAGCCAGTAAAGTGCACACAGCCTTATGTTTCTCCTGTTCTATTCTCCTACCTTTTTTTTTTTTTACATCTTAGAAGGGGGGGCATATATGCCAAATACCTCAAGCAGCATCAAGACTGACCACAAACACATAAAAAGCAGGTCTTTAGAACGTTAATTAAAATTCTGACAGCTACTAAAGTCTTGGGCTACACTATTGCCCATCTTCCGAATGTTCCTGTACTGTCTGTCTATCATGACAACAGAAAGTCATTATCAAAAAGCTATTAGAGGTGGCAGGGAGAAGATGAAGATAAAACAAGAAATATCAAACTCACTTTTAGCACTGAATTTGTTTTCTTTGCGTGTTCTACCAGTTTTCTTCAGACAATTATCACAGACAAACCTATTGAGAAAAAAAATTGCCAAACATTTAGCATACAACCATTGTTGACTCGCTTAAGCCCAATGTTTGAACAACAATTTAAATGTCAGAGTACAATATTTTTCTGTGGATTTGAACAGCTTGTATCTCTCCATTATTGAGGGACTTAAAACCTTTATAAGTCTGTTTAATTCTGCCAAACAGTTACACCTGCAGTTGTGTTCTGTAGTACACAAACCTACCTCCAACCAGCTTCCATTGTTTAGTGGTTAGAAAGAAACCACAGAAACCTGTGTACATGAATAAGTTGGTTTCATGCATATTTTCATCTGAATATACTGAAGTGAGACCCCAAACACCAAAAAACCTATTTTACTTAGAAACTCTTTGTCCTTATGTACTCAGTTCTTAAAAGGGAGTGACTGGATATTAAAAGGCAGAAATTCTTAATTATGTAAACAACGTTGGTCTTATTATACAAGGGGTAAAAAACTAACAAACATCTTACCCTGAAGGCCAGATAATATCATAATGTAATACACAAATCTGGTGCATCTTCCGACCACACTCTTTGCAGTCAACAAACCTGGGAAGAAAACACAGCAGCCAATTACTTCTGTTGTCAGACAAGTAATTTTCCAGAATTTGGCAAGAAAGACAAGACTTTCCAACCCTCTGCTAAGAACTGCATCGACTTCAGCAAGCCCAGTTCATGTGTCAGCTCTAAAAAATACTCCTTAGAATAGCTTCAAGTATACATCTACCGATCCTGCATGCAAATAATATGTATATTACAAAAACTATAACATGTACTAGTTTAAAAATGTGAAATGGGCTGTCATGAACAATTTTTTCTGGTTCTTTTCTATCCTTTTCTAAGCAGAGTTCTGAGTTTTCCCAGCTTCACAGAATTCTGCTCAACAGTACCTCCACAGATTTAATTTTCAATTGTTGCAAGAACCACAAGCTGACTAAATGGTTGCTCAACTCACTGTAAACTTAAAAGCTAGTCATTCATGAATCACTGTGCCAAGGAAACATGTATTAGCTTGTCTTTGCCTGCACGGGTCTGCTGTAGTCGTCTTTTTTGGGGGGGTGTGGCCAAACAGTATGTCAAAATTTCCTTTTTTAATGGGAAAACTGTTACAGGTTTTCCCTCTTGAGACTGCAACATTGGTTATGAAGTCAAATGCATCAGGGTGTATCTCAGCAGTCTACCTCTAAAGGTCCGGGGGAGTAGCTCTGTTTACTATTTGCAAAGGTAAGAAAAGGAATCAAAATGTATTATGTATCAAACTACCAGAGAACAAAGCAGCAGCACGATAAAGACTTGTTTAGTTAGTTAAAGACAGTAGGAAAAGCAGCACAGTGCTACCAAAGAAATATTCAGCTTGGCTTTTACTGAACTTCCCGAGGGCAGTGAACACAAGGGAGGAGGACGGCTCTGCCACAGGGCCAAGCACCCGGGTGAAGAATAAAACGTGTTTTAGAAGTCTGCCTAAACCAGGGGAGCAAAATGCAGAACTCCCCTACTGGCATTGAGGGCTTGGCACGACAGGCTCTGACTGATGGGAGCCACCTTCAGCCTCACAGAACACAACTCAGGAATTACCCAAATGCTCAGAACTGCCATTAAAACAGGCTCACATTTTCCTCTTGGTCATCAATGGCAGACATCAAGTTTGTATGTTGTGCTACGAACTTTAGAGGAGGATTCAGCAGTCTGGGCAGAGATAGGAGGAAAACAAGACTCTATTGACTGCCTCATTCCTGAAGTGCTGGCTAAAGGACGAGCGGAAGTGATCACATTGTTTTAAGAAAACGACAGTCTGGTACTTACGGCTCTGGATCTAGTGTATCATTTTTCTTCTTTTCAAACTGATCCTTAGAGATGGTTCTAGAGACAAAGAGTTAATATAAAAACTCAGTAGTACCTTTATAGCAAGAGGCTGAGAAAATATCATGCTTTTCTGAGCTGCAGCAAATGAACAAATCTCAAGCCAGAAAAAAGTGTATCAGTATTTATTCTCTATTCAGAGAAAGCAATTCAGCTCATTTTATTTTGAGCTACAGAAAATATTTTTCTCATTTCACTTTCTGTGTAAATTAAAAGCAACATAAGAGATACCCAAGTATACACATAAATTTAAACTCATAAAGAACGAGAGAAGCTACTGTCAATAAATCAGCCACCTTCCAAAACAGCTCATATTCCTCAAATCTTAGAGCACATGATTTTCTTATCACGTTAAAGAAGAGGCACTGGTTTCATAAACAAAAGCTGTGCTTCAGAAGGTGAGATTCAGGATTAGCCGAAGTCTTTGATTTGAAAAGGTAACGGATCGGTGACATTTATCGACAGAGCTTCCAGTTCGCCCCCTCCAGCCACGTTATTGTGTTTGCCACCCCCTGCAACCAGTCCAGGGGCAGCTCTTGAGTAGCCCAACCAGACACAAGTGACATTGTTGGGCAAAATAACACACCCAACACAGTAACAACTGTTCATCTTCCGTTACTGTAAAAGTCTCCTATTAGTGAGAAAGCAGGCACTTCCTCAAACACCACCACCGGCCACAGGTTTTTACTGTCAAACCAGGACTACACATCACCCCCACTACGTGAAAAATCGGCATGCGGAAGAAAGAAAGCGACTTACGTTTGAGGCTGGGAAGGGTCATCACCCAGGGTGACATTCTCCCCCTGGATTTCAGTGAAACACTTCTCACAGAAGTGATACCTGTCAGCAAGAAGGCCATATTTGGGTGAACTGGTCCAGCACAACATACAGCCACCCAAGCACGGAGCCACCAACCAGAGCAGGGCAGATCACCACGACGAAAGGGGGGACGTTGTTGGTTGATAGATGGGTCAGTGTGGACAATGAGGAGGAACAGAGGGAGGGGAGGGCAGGATTAGAGAACAGGGGAGGGAACAAACAGCACAGACGTAAGAGGTAAGACGCAAACACCAAGACAACACAGAGCAGAAAGCCAAGGCAAAGCACAGATTAGCATTCGGTCTCATTTTATACATTGCTAACAAGTCGTCGGGCGTCAAATTCAAAATTTAGGGAGGATTAATGAAGCAGCTACCAAGCGCTACGTTTGTATAGATTTCAAATTTAAGAATTTGGATTTGATTTGCATTATTAAGGAAAAAATGCTCTTTGATTCCAGGCTTGAGACTGAACCAAGTTTACTTTGGGTAATAAAAAAAAAAAAAGCCTGTCAAAAAGCTTTAAGAACACATTTATTAAAGACTTAAGTAATTAGAAAATATGCTGAAAGCATTTACTGATTGTCAGTAAAAATTATAAAAGCAGAAACACTTGGTATTCAAAAAAAATCTATAAAAAATTAAATTCAGAAGTTAATTGACTATAAGATTAAATGTGACCAATTGCTCAGCTAATATTATTTAATATAAATGAAACCAAATCCATACTCTAGACAAACATTTAACATAAATGCAATTATGGGTCAGAGTTTCCAGCCATTTATCTATATAAGTACAATATATGTATATATGTGAACAACATTAAATTGTACATACATACAATATATTTATCAGGTACATTAGAGATTAGAGATGGTGGAATTAAGCTTTACAATTGAATGAGGCTAGGTACAATTTTTGGTCACCAGACCAAGAGCCAATCCAAGCTATACTCAGCAAAACCAATACTGCAGTTTAACAAACCAAGCTGAGTAAATTGGAATATAACTCCATGAAAATACAATCTGCATTTGAAAAAAAATAAAATGAAAATTACACAGATTTTCAGGGCACTTTTTTGGTGTTTTTTGTTTGTTCGTTTCTTTCGGATGAACTGGAACCAAAGTTGTTAGGGTCATTAAAAAAAAAAAGAGGCTAAATGTTTGGAAAGGATATGAATTCACACATGAACAAAGGTAACAAAGAGAGGCCACAGCTGTAAAATGCAGGAAGGCCACAAAGGATCATCAAAATAAAGGAGCTTTATGGAGGATCAAGAGTGAGAGAATATAAGCAGCAATGGCAGCACAGTAAAACGCAGTTTTAGTACTCAAACACTAGAACCATCAGACTGGTAAGTTTAAAAGGCATCAAATGAGACTCAATGTCACAAAGAACCAACAACTTAAGGGATGGAGATTAATAAATATGGCAGCTTGCCCCTTCTTACACATACTGATACACTTAAACTACTGTAATCCAGGTGACAGATCTCCAAGGCTGCGCTTTCCTGGAGACAACAAAAGCCATTTACAGGCACTTATTGAAACGTGAGGATCAGAATTTCCTCCTGCGACACACACCGGCCCTCACGTCACCACTACACGTTTACTAAATGCTTGTGCAACACAGTGTAAGCAGGAGGGAGTGGGTCCTTCAGCAGCACCCAGTGGGTTGTTAAAGCCATTCTGCGGAGCCATCAGTGTCCTCCCGGGGTGCAGCCAGGGCAGAGCCACCTCGGCAGAGCCACAGGAGCCCCAAAACTTCTGAATCTCCACCAGCTGGCTCGGGCTTCCAGAGCTGCTCTGCCCGCCAAGAGCTGCTGACATGCAGCAGCACTCTGCGCACTCCCCGTACCGCGGGACTCATACAAAGAGCAAAAAGGGGTATTTTCTTCTATAGTGCATACTGACACATCTACATCACCCTCTGACCAGCTGCCACGCTGACAGCACCCACGTGAGCTAAAATGCCACGTGTGCCCTGGCCAGGGGCTTCCCAGCCCACCCTGAGTTCAACTGACAGTGACTTCTGGGTCAGCTCAACCAGGATTAAACACATCACCCGCCCAATAAAAACCAAGGCTTTTGGTGCTGATAATACAACAGGACAAGGCCAAGGAAAAAAAATGTATTCTGTTAATTTATAATCATTGGTAATGATAAAGATATTATGGTTATTACAGAGCAATAATACAAGAGAACTTCAGGACAGGATACTGACACTGCACATCTTGTTTGCACTGACTTCACTTGCCCCTAAAGTGACACAGTTATTGGCTAATACTTCTTTAAAAACCCCCGCAAAAATAAAACAAAAAAAAATCCCCAACAACCCATAAAACATTCAGAATTTGCTTTAAGTTTTTCTTCAATTAAAAAAAAAACCAAACACACTAGTTATTTTCCTTACTAAAAGGTTGCTCATTTTAAGAGCCAGACTGGAAAGAACTGGCACACAGGAGGACCTAAACACAGGAGCGTGTAGCAAGAAAAATTCATGGTCAATGGATTCAATGAATACTTTGCTAAATTTAAACAAGCCCAGAAAGTTTAATTCTGACCCGTTTTCAAAATAATTTCTGGGCTTTCAAAGCACTCACGAAACGGAGTAACGAGGCCGCCTTCGATACTGGATTTAAGCTACAGGCAGAAATGTGCCCAGCTCCACCGGCACAGGTTCTGCACCCTCTGCCCCCGGTTCGGCAGCGGATTGAGCACGAGCTCCAGCCAGCCCTGGGTCTGCAGGGGAGCACAGGATTTCACATATGGCAGAACCAAAGCCTAATGCCATAGCAAGAGTCAAGCCTCAATCCATGATATTAAAATGAGGAAATGAAGACTGAAATACAGTGAAAATGAATCACCTACAGATCATGAACGTTCGTCCATAAAATAATCAGGGTGAAACAACAGCTGTAACTTATTGTGAGTATGGACCCTCAGGAATGGAGACTTGCTTGTAATTCACTGACTTTTACATGTCACTACACATATTCAACAAAACCCATAGCAAGCATACAAAATTTTAGTTATAACGGTCATAGAAAATCCAAAGAATGTACTTAGTGCAACACATCAAAAATGAAAAGCTTTTCAAATGCAGACTGTTCAGGTGACTGATTCCTGTTTATCAAAGACTAACATTATGGTTCAATACCAAAGTCCAGAAAATGCTCAATCTCTGCATTAACAGGTGAATTTCCAACTGCAATTAAGTGCATTCAAAGGGAATTCTGAGTTAGTAGTTGGATGTCTGTACTGGTATGAAACACCCATCAGTTTTCTCAACTGGATATTCACACATGAAGTATATTTTCTGAACACTTACTTTAACCTAAACTTCTGCTTTATTATGGAAGCCAAACAGTTCCACACCGAATAATTAACTTTAAATCACTGAACTGCAGTGCCACAGTTCATTCACTCAACAGTGTCTAAATATTCTTAGCTGTAATTTAGTTATACAATATGCTGGACTTCAAGTGCATCCAATTTTGTCTGTTCCATAAATGGCTGAAGTCAAGAACATTTGCCGAATTAAAGATATGCTGGAACTACAGAATTTGTTTTTCACTAATTTGCTGCTTGGTTAAGAAAAATCTAAGATTTGAAGATCATTGTCACAGGAAACAGTCAACTTGACTGTTTTAGAGCACTACAGCTGATGAATAAGGGCTTTCTATGATCTGACAGTCTAAATGCACACTTAAAAATAAGGTGATTGATCTTTAGAAGTATTTTGTTAAGCAACCCAACCCCCCCAAAATCATTCATTGCTTGGTTTAGTTGACCTGAAACTGAAAACCTCAAAAACTGTCCCCAACTCAAAGCCACCCCAAATCCCAACCTTTTCCCAAGGCATCTGGATAAACAGATACCAACACCTAGTTTTGTTCTGCTATGGGCACACTGACACTCGGAAAAATCACCTCCCTTTTATTACTGCTCTTTTAGATTAAACTCAGTGTAAAGGGGCTATCACATTTATAACAAGTGGTAACACAATATTTCAATTTCCTGAGTCCAGAGGAACCCACAGCCCCATTGACCCTGTACTTCTTGCCAGCAACCAACACTGCCTTCCATCGAGTAATCCATATGATTTAATACTAACTTAAATAGGAAAGGGATAACTGAAAGAAAGTGACCCCTTCCTCAATTATTTTAGAAGTTCCTATTCTTTTCAACATAGTACTACCTAGATGCAGAATATGAAAAGTATTTGAAACCGTACCGTGTAGAGTTGATATTTAAGGGTTATTTTTTCCCCACTTCCAGTACTCAACTACTGTCTCTTTAGATGCATTTTAATCGCTTTATTTCTCTTCAGACTGACTTTTTCCCAGAACTCACAGTGGCTGTATAAAACCTTCTATGAGAGCTCCTGAATCTACATTCCTCTGTGGTGATACTACCTGCCTCATAGGGACCCAACAGACAACGTGAGACGACATGTTTTCATGACCCCGGCTGTGCTGAGGGATTCGCACCAGCCCCCCTCCATCTTACACCCCGTCTGGTGACCGAGGGATCGTCCTGAGACGAAACGCAAGCACTGTCTGAATTAGTTCTGTAACTTCACTTAGACAACAGCCCTCGTGCACTTCAAAGTTGGCAAGACTTATAGACTGCCAAGGCTCTGGAAAGCAATTCATAACTGTTTGAAACAGGGAAAAGGAAGTTTGTAAGTTTGTGTCTTAGCCTTTTTTTTTTTTTTTTTTTTGGGGGGGGGGGGGCGGGTAGGGGATGGATGAGGAGCGAGCAACGAATCTAAGAAACCAAACCCAAAGCCAAGTTCTAAGTTTACTTTGTTAGTATAACACTGCTGATTTAAACATTAAATGGAAAATATTATAACATCTGTTTAATAATAATACTAACACCAAATCATAATATTAATTAAAAAAAATAATAGAAACTATTGTTTTCATAGCTTCTCACAGAGTCTGGGTGGTTTTCAATGCTAATTCAAAGCTAATTTAAACAGAATTAAGTCCTAAATAGAAAGACATAAAGTATTTCAATCGATCGCTGTACCCTTTGTTTTGCAAATTCTGACACTAATTTGCAAACAAACCAGCATATTTTTACAGTTCTCCCAGAACAAGGCAACATGATTTCCCAGGGCCTTTCTGCAGTTCTGTCCTTCTCCCTGCAGCAAGCCCAGCTACTCATTTTATGGAAAACATGGACAATTTCACTTCCACTTAAGCGGTGTGTGGTGCAGACCAGCTCATAGCAAGTGCTTAAGTATTGTGCTGCAGTACAGGAAACTAAGTGCTCACCAGCAAAATGACAGCATGCAAAGATATGAAAATAACATTTTCCTGACTTAGCTGACAAAGGAAAGAGTAAGTTAATAATCCTCCTTCTCCATCTGTGCAGAGAACTCAAAGGATCTCACTTCCTGAATAAGGAAAAAAAAGCAAAGTCAGGCACTTACCTATTCTGGTAACTGTAGTAGGCAGCATCACGAGGAATTGTGCACAACTGCTTGCCGTAGCAGCACAAGGTCTGTGGAGAAAACTCATACTGCAAAACAATGGTGAGAAAAGAAGCTTCAAAATGTAACCTTAGGTTAATCAAGCATCTATTAGGCAATCCTGACACTTAATTGATATCACAGTATATTGTCAGATTTATCACACTTTTCCAAGCTCTTGTAAGTATATTAGCACAGTTCTCTTATTTTAATTAAAATTAACTATATAAGCTAAATAGCTGACCTTTAAACTGCCTACTTTTTTTTGCACTGGACATGGAAAACAAGCAAAACATTTTACTATTGCTTCTGACCAAAAAAAAGGTGTTCTCTGAAGGAGAAAAATACAACAATAATAATGGAATAGCAGCAAGAAGGATGCTATCTACCTTTTTTAGCTCTTAGCGTGCTTACAATAAAGTAAAATTTTTAGCAATTCTTTCCATCAGTGTTTCATTTAAAAAAAACCCAAGAATTCTACAAAGCTAATGCTTTATCCAATTAAGCAAGCTAAGCTCTTTAGAAGAATGCAGCTCCATCCCTGGAATACATACCTTGCGCCCACAACAGTAGCCAAGTGATTGCATAACAGGATCGATTTCTTGTTCAAACACCTCCGCGAGTTTAGTGCAAAACTTATAGACCCTGGAAGTCTTGCGATTGTAAAGCCAGGCATTGTTAAACATCAGCCAAACATCGTCCACATACTGCCAGGGTTCCTGGTACTGCCCAGTATCCAATTTACGCTTAATGGTTGAAAGATCCATAGGATTCTTCACAATGTCGAAGTAATCCTTCAAACACACACAAAACCCTTCATTTTTAAGATGTCCAATGTTCACAATATGTGCAACTGAAAAAACAAAATGTTTATACGAGCAAAGACAAAATACAAAAACATTTTTTGTAATGCCCACTCACCGGAATCCCTAAAAGCTGGGGATCCACAGGCTGTCTGAAAGGTAGCGACTCTGGGTCCTGCCGGTACAAAGCTTCGAGGGTTGGCATGAGAGCCTGGCGCAGCTCCTCAGGCTTGAAAACTGTTAATGAAAGTCAGAAAGGTTAGAAAATCATCTTCCACGTTTCCTAACCTCCTGACTCCCCTAAAAAAATAAAGAACTATGTTAACGCAAAATTCTTAAGAGGGATTTCCTGATCTGCGTAGCTCATCGGAGGCAAAACTTACAGTCAAGAGGCTCTTGCACAGCCTGTGCGTTGACTAAATCACAGTAGGTGATATTCCCAGAATAAGGAGATAGGAACAACTGTAGCACATAAGGATACATATTGTAGCGCTTAAAAAAAACCAAACCCAAACTGTATCTAGAACCAAATTAATTCAATCGCTTCAACACAGACGAACCTTAGCTCTTCAGAGAAGAGACTAAGCATATTTTCCTCTCCTGCCCTTCTAACCTTGTTTGCTAATTCCAAGCCAAGATTCTTCTAGCAAAACACACCATAGTGGACAGGCCCAAAGAGCCAAAGAGGAACCAGATGTCCTGATAGTTGGCACAGGAGTTTTCTGGCCATAGCACACAAACAGTCCTGGTCTGGTGGGACTGTTAATTGATTTTGAAAGTGTTAATACTTCCAGATTTATATGCATCATTACAACCACTTGGCAACAGTGGCATGGCAACAGCCATGCTTCTTTCAATAGTGGATGACAAGGACAAGAAAGGCAATGCGCTTTCTGAAAAATAATGATAACTTGGAGAGCTCTTTGAACATCTCAGCAGTGTAATTACACTTATTTCCTTAGGAACAGAGTCTTTAAATAGGGAAGAATGCTTATTATTGAGAAAAAAAGACAACTAAGGAAAGTAAGATGGCATCTAATATTTATCTACCTGGCTGAAATGAGAGTGGTACCAATAAAAGAGAGCAATTAGGAGTTCTGTTGAAAGCACTTAAATCAACAGGGCTACAGTGACCCCTTCGAGGCTGATCATTGCCTTTGTCACTCAAATGGTATTTTGGTAAGATGTAAATTGCTCTTTGTGAATTTGAGTTTAAAATTTATATATCTATTTTTTTTAATTCCCCTTTTTCTCGTGGGTCATATTTCTGAGAGGAAGTCCTTTCATCTCAACTAGATTCACTGAAATATTACACACAAAAATACAGCATGTTTGTTGTTACAACAACAGATGCAACTTGACAATCATTTCAGCTGTTCCAACAATCTCAGTCCTGATAAAATGGCAATTCTCTTCCACATTTATTGATACCAAATCTGCATGCACTTTCCTGTGAAAGGAATCCTACCACATACTCTCAAAGTTTTATAAACGACTACTGAATTATATTATGGAATTCTGAAAAACAGAAGGAAATATTAAATTCCATTCATGACAAGACGAATTCTCTATTGTTTGTGAGCCATCTTGCTCTGGCTCAGGTAGTTCATAACCTGATAATCCGAATTATTTCATTTAATGAAATTTAAATGTCAAAAAGCACCTTTTAATAATCTATTCTGGCCATCTGCTTGATATTGCTTTCAGAATTTTCCCTGTACCAACCCCTATAACAACACACCACTAACCTAGAGTACTTTTCAAAATAAACCAAATCTTAATTGAAACCCAAACTACAGAGATTCAGAACAACTTCTGCCATGTTCCTTAAAGCCTCATTATCTTTGCCGATAAGGTTTACAACCTGCTGCCATTTTGAAATTTGAAAAAATAAAATAAAAATCCAGTTATTATTTCAATTTATGACTTCACCTACAAACATAAAGACAGGTTGCCTTCATCTTTAGCAGTAAAAAAGCTGCTCTGCCTCTAAGGAATATGACTAATAACAGAACATTTGATCTCCCTGTACACGGATTTTACAAAAAAGTTTGTTTTCCCTCCTCCCCTCTCCCCCTTTTCCAAAATTAAATGCTCACAGCTCTCCTCTGCTGGCTACAAGATCTTTGTAAGAAGCTGGCATCTAGTTGTCCCATTTTGTCTTGGATGCGTGGGTGGTAAAAAGAAAATGGGATCTTTGCCTGAATCTTGATGATGTAGTATCTGCCAGAGAAGAATATATTGCTACCTTTTTCACCTTTTAAAATTTTATTGCTTTTAAACAGAGGAAATCCTGCTTAAGATTACTAAAGAGAAAATTCATAAATGAAGATGAAGACATCTTCAAAACAATAAGGACAATACACCGGATTCCCCTGCCCCAGAACCAAGCCCCTGCCGGTTCTGCATTATTATGTCTTGTAAGGATGGGAAGAAATTGGTAAAACTAATTTTGAAGGTCAGACTAAGGCAGCCATCTACAGCAAGGAGACAGGAGCTACCCAACTGAGTATTGTACTGTTTCTTTTGAGAAGACTGCAAGGGAAGAGGCCAGGAACCAAAACCCTTCCTTTCTTGCTTACATTAGATTTGCAGAAAAAAAGCACAACAAAGCGAAACCCTGAATTTGAAGGGTTTGGTTGCCTGCATTCATGAAGGCAAAACTTTGATGAGGAAGAAAAGCTTGCTGAAGGAGGGTGTCTGCAATTCTCCAAAAAAGCCAAGCTACAAAAATTCAGGTGTAAGTGAACTGGGCAGACCAGTAGCCCATCAGGATTATCCTGGGCTATTCTCCAGCCCGTCCGTATTTCTCATCTCTGAAGTCAGGTTACAGTCTGGTTATACAAGGTGAGCAGCCAGGCAATGGTGTTCAGTACACTTGGGCGGTGGTACAAACAGGTAAGATTCCAACTCCAGAACATAAGCCATGGGGTACCCATAAAACATTCCTTTAGGTTCCAGATGAATCTTTTCAGACATTAAGGTACCAGGCTACAACTTTTTAAGTTATCTATGACACTTCCAGGCACGAGCCTTCCCCTTCGCAGCAGCTGCACGGATCTGCTACGTCCCAGGTTACTGGGGCTGCACCTCAGAAATCTGGCCACACAGGAAGGAAGAAAAGTTTCCATTACTTTTGCAACCCCTGAAAAACTCCAGATGAGTCTCATAAGTAGTTTTAAAATATCACATAACCCGTAAGCACACTTCACGGTATTTGCTCTCAAATACCTCTTGGTTTATTTAGCATTTTAATACAAATGCTCTATTACAGCTGGACAAACTACTTGGTGAGAAAATGTCACTGTATGAAATTGTGTATATGGCTTCACCTGCCAATTCTGCACACGTATTATACTATATGGTTACTTAGTGACAGTATTTCCAAGATAAAATTGTGTTACTAAATGAGGTATGGAAAATAGGTAGTAATCCAGACTGAATCAGAAGGACAGTGCAGCTCTTCCAGGGACATATTCTGCAAGAACCTTCCTCTTTCAATCACTTGCCTCGATTTACTTCCAAGTACACTTCTAACAAGCAACAATGATTCTTTCCACAGGGAATATAACTGGTTTCTAAACACTAATATGCCTTCCACTCCCTATGTTACATTTTGTTCAAAACAGGCTCTGCCAGTTCCGCAGCACATCTCATTTGGTTGGCCCACAGTGCTACAAACTGAACATACAATCTACAGGAAAATGTGTTTCATAGCAATTTATCATAAAAAGATTATGCTTAGTAATTAAATTAAATCCAAAGCATATATAAGAGATCAAGATTCAGTCTGCACAAACTTTGAAACTTTATGACTTCTTGATCACATTCTGGAAAGCACGCAACTGAAATGCTCTCCTCATGTAGTTATACATGGTTTCCTTTGCAAGGGAAGAAGAAAAAAGTAAAGAAATGGACCATCACTTTCCCTTTTTTGACATTTGCAGCATGTTGAAACATTAGTTTTGATCAAAACCTAAATACTAACAAGAGAAAACATCATCTCAAAAACCAGGATGGTAAGAGACAGGAATCTCTAAATAGCTCAGGTTTTTGAGTCAAAAAACTTACCACAAAGCCTGCGCTACAAATGGAGTAATTTCTTCTTGCCTGTTTCCTTTAAGAATCTAATTCATTTATTTCTTACTAACTCAAGGCATGCAACCATTTATATAAGTCTATTCAAGATCTGTAATGCCATCACGTTTCCTTCTGGAAAACTACATAATACAGACACAGTCACATCTAAATCTATGCTAACGCTGTAGATCAATTTAAGAGAGTAGTGCCCCAACTATTTCTGAAAAGAAAGCTTTCAAATGAACGCTACACTGAAAACCATACAGGGCTTCAAAGTTAAAGCCAATTGCAGCAGTCCAGCCTTGGAAGAACAGAGATTCAGCAGAGTTCAAGCACCTGATTCTTGGAGAAGTGAACACTAAAACTCAGGATGAAGGCAGTTGTGTGCAGCCTCTGGCAGAAGAGCAAAGCAATGGATATCCTCAGTTACTGAGAGCACTACCTACACCAAGCTCCTGGCCAAGATGCACAGGGGCAGACTGATGTATATAATTTCTCCAGCAATCGCTGCCTTACTGCCTTGGTCCTTCTGGACAGAAACTGGAAGCTGTGAGACACTGCTGGGATCAAGACCACAATGATACGCTTTTCTCACCTGCGATTCATATAACATTAAAGGAACGCTACATTCAAAAATAAATCCAAGTATGGACCTCCTAGAACTCCATGTGCTGGACCTGAGACCATGAAAAAAAGTGCTAGTAAAATAAAGTACACAAGAAAAACTCAGTTTTCATACACATACTTTTTTTGCGTGGCTGAGATGGCGATGTGGATTGTGAAGTGGTTCCATTAGTGCTGTTCTCCTCTTCCTCTTTAGCATCTACTTTTATTTCAGGCTTCTTTTCTTCTATTTCCATTGGCTCCTGTTTCAGTTCTGTTCCATCTGTTTCTTCTTTTGTTTGTGAAGATCCTTGTAAATCCTCCTCCACCTTAAGAAAGGATGCAACGAGATGTACTATTACATCTATGACCCAAACTTCGGTCATCAAAATATTAGTTTGAGATTGTCAAACCACTCTCCATCCATGGCTTTCCTCAGGAGAGTTACTTTCCAGTAACTACCCTCCTCTCACCCCTTAGCTCACCAATTCAGACACATCATTAAGTGCTTTTATAGCTATCACTGCTTTCAGTTAAGCTGTATAGAATCTCATTTACCTCAGTCTTAGCTTCCACTTGTGTCTCACTAGTCTCTGGCTCAGTTTCTTCAGTTTTAACTTCTGATTTGCTTTCTAGCATTGGTGCATCTGGTCCTAGTTGCTGGGAATTCGTATCAGCACTAGCAACTGAGGCAGGGGTGGGGACCCTGTTATCAATACTAGCTGCTGCCTGGGATAGCTGTTGTAAAAACAGTACAAAAGAAAGACACTGCATATATAGAAATACTTTCCTTTACTAAAAATGAACAGCACAAAAGAGACATGAGATGATATTCTAAAACAGTGCAGAACATGGATACAGGAGCTCACTGTAGCCAAGTTTTGATATAACACATTTCATAACTCTGCTTTACAGAGGAGAAGCCAAGGAAGAATTCTGCCCCAAAGACGCTTCTCTTACAGAGAAAACACCTGCCCAGTAAAACACTGTACATTCCTTGACATGTGCATTCATCCTGACTAAAGCTTAAAAGAAAAAATTTATGCAAATTTCATGATCAAAAAAGACCAGTTCTGGTCAAGGCCACGGGTATTAGGCCTGTTACACCTCATCTTTCTGCACGCTGCTGCCATTTTTACTTTGAGCAGCTCCAAGTCATTCCATACACCCCCCCCTCCTTCAAACAATGCTGAGAAGCATCTGAACACACACATTTTTACATATCTCTATAATGAACCCTTTGGTCTGAAGTAGAAGCCACTATTGACAACTATGGGCTCTATACATTCACGGCACGGTGCTATACATAGGGAGAACTCTTGTGGAATGCCACTACACAAGAAAAATGCAACTAGCTGGTACTTACTGGAGTGCCGGGTGGCTGCGCTTGCACAGATGTTGGCTGCTGCTGAGACGGCTGCGGGGTTGGCACAGACTGGGGCTGAACAGGGGTCTGAGGCTGTGGCGTGACTTGAGCCTGTGCCGCAGTCTGCCCCGTGGGCGTGCTTTGTGTCTGCGTCGCGTTAGGAACTGAACCCGGTGTCGGAGTTGGTGTTTGTCCCGACGATGAGACGGGTGTCGATGGCTGAGTGGGAGCTGCTGGCTGAGGAGGAGTCATTCCAGGTGGCGTTTGGTGCTGAATAGGTGGCATTCCAGCAGCAGTGGACACAGGAGGTGTAGTCTGATGTAGAGGTGGCTGGGTCACTGGTGGACATGGCAACTGCCCGCTCTGCGGTCCCAGCATGTTCATGGAGTTGGGAAGAGCAGCACTGGGAACCTGCCCCTGCTAGAGAGACAGATTCTCTTACAGACATGTGGATCCCAAAACTCTGGGAATCACATCTATCCTTAAAATCACTGCACTAAAGTTTCCTTTTAAAATATACTGTAAGTGTAAACATGAGGTCAGCTATAAAGAAGTGCTGCTATTGCAAATGATGATGCTCTGATTTCTCCAAATATTTTCACCAGCTCTTAGTCAAAGACCACGCTCCCAGATGTGCCATGCACTTTTTTTAACGTTAATTCTACTGGCACAGAGAGGGAATCCTCACGATCTCAGAGTAACACAGAAAGCCACGGGCAGACAATCTCTAAATCATGCCATTAGCTGGGCAAAGGTCACACTATGCATACAAAATGGTTTCAAGCAAATACACATTTTAGGCCAGGTTTCTAGAGCTGCCCTGCTTTAGATAACAGTTTAATACATTTAATGCCTCCCTCATTGCACGGTGCCAGACTTAAGGGTGCTTTGCTTTCTTTTTCTAGTTAGGCTACTCCAGTTGCTTAGGAAAATTGTGGATCTGTTTTTCAGAGCAGCAACAATAAAGTATTCTGGATGTGCATGGACTTTTAAACCACATATTTTACCAACAATTGTATCAGATAACTAGTGATGAAAAAGAATTCTCTATTCTCAGATGTATCTCTTACTCCTAGAAATCTAAATCAACTAATAGTTTCTTGCAGGTGAGGTTTCACACTTAAAACATGCTTCTATATTGCCTGTACATAGTCAGTTTTAGTGAAATACATGCATTAGGAAAAAAATATTCACCACAAAGGTGGTCAAACAACTGAGCCAGGGCGCAAAAAACTGCAGATGCTCTGTCCTGAACACACTCCAAACTTGACCTGACAGAGCTCTTTGTAGCCTGATATAAGTTATCTCTCATTGGAAGAGGGGCTGGACTGGAGAACTTTGGAGGTCCCAACTAACCTAAATTACTTGGACTCTGAGTTAAAAAACAAGCCTCTCCCTGTGGAAAAGCATATACATTGGCATCATAAGCACAGCTGCTACTTCACTGACTATTACTGTAACAGAAAAACCCCAATTTTCTCTTCTGAAGTAGAGGTTAAAACAAACTTTAAAAGATCTTCCCCAAACACTTTATTATAATTCTTGATTTAAAGTTACCTTTAGGCCCACAAAAAGACAAAAGCATATGCCATAAATGTCCCATAAACTAACTTCTGATATTCCCCCTAAAAAATCTCATCAGCATGCAGTTTTTTTTGGAACTTAAATCAGGAATTACAGGGCATTTCCCCCATATATAAATCAGCTATGGAGGAGCTTACAAAGAGGGGAGGATCCCCAGAAGTCAAGGGTGACTGCAATAAAGGGTGGATATAGAAATACAAGTAAGCAAACATACATAAATAAATCAGAACAAAACAATTAAGAATAAATAACTCAAGTATTAGAAAATACATCTTACCTGTGCCACCCCGGCCTGGGCTGTTGTCTGGCCCATGCCTACGTTGTTCACATTCATGGCCCCACTGGATGCTGGGAACTGGTTCTGGGGCAGGAACTGGTTCTGGGTAGGAGCCTGACCCATCATGTTGTTGCCATGAGCTCCCATCATGTTCTGTGGCTGAGGCATTCGGGAAGGAGACATTGCCATCTAAAAATTAACACCCAAATTAAAGATATTGCCATTTAGTATAATGTAGGAAAATAAAGGAAAACACACTCCATGTAACCAACACAAAGACAGGTCAAAACAATAAAAAGAAAACTGGTAAACCAAGTGGAAGCAGATAAATACATATAAGTGTTAGAAAACTGAAAATACTTTTGTTTTCCTAAAGAGTAAAAATATGTTTTCATGCAGGAATAAAGACAGTATATATACTGCAAAGACAGTTTCTGGAAGAACTGTGCTCTTCTGAGGACTGCTGGAGATTACCGCAGCTCTGGCATCTGCCTCTCTAAAGATTTGAAACAACACCACTAACAATCCCACCAAAACAGAACACCATATGTAAATATTGAAAACAAGCACCTCAATATAAGCCTGACAGGCTTGGTACGTTTCCATGAAATTATCCTACAATTTACAGTACTACTCTATGACGTGGCCCTTTCAGAAGAGCATTAACACCACTAAATGTAATCTACCAATTTTGAGAAGAACACAGTAACAAAAAGTACGAACCGCAGGAACAGCGCCCATGTTGTTCATCTGTACAGGATGGTTCATTGGAGAAGCTGCACGGGGTCCCATGGGTGCTTGTGGCATCTGTACATTCCCTATGGACATGGGGTTAAACTGATTCATTCCTGCAAATGCACCCCCAAAACAACTCATTAGGAACAAGTCATCAGAATTTACATATGCATATTCTACTATAATATTAACATGTATTATGACTAAAGTTTGACTGCCCTATGCTTTTTTTAACTTTCTTCAAATTACTTGTTTTAAGAGACAAGTCAGGGTGCAAGAAGCATTTAGAAGAATACCAGTTAGGCTGAAACATAACTTTTAATGTCTAAAAAAAAAAATGCAAAATATGAAGAGTGTGGATGATCTGCAAAGACAGGATGTTATTTGTAAATAATAGCTTGGAATGGCTTCTTAACATCAAACATTTACTTTGAAACAGACATGTCTTATTCAAGCCTCACTGAAATGGTTGAAGTAAATATGATAAAAATAAATATGGTATCTGTGAAGGCAATTCCTATAGCCTCAAAGCAGGACAAAAGCTAGCAATATGCTTAAACAGGTGTTGTGCTTTTTATATGAAACATTTAGCCTCTCCAAAAAACTTGTCTAGCAGGAATAAAGGTGTAAATACATAGTTATGGAGCTATACCTGCTATCAACTTTTTTCTCCTATTGAACTGAATGTTAAAAGAATGTAAGTTCTCAAGGACATTTCAACACAAGTTCCAACTTACTACTAACTCTGACCAAGAAATAAAACAATTTGCGACAATTTTCTGGAGGAAGCTGAAGCACCTAAAAGTCACAGGTTTGTGTTTTCCAGAAAAAGCACACCCATGAGCCCACAGCAGCCTAAATCAGCAAGGAGGGGCCATCAGTGCTAGAGACAAGCTCCAAGGCTTTATTAGAAGCACTGTGCATCAGAAACCAAGAAAGGTTATCCTTAGTTAAACAGATTCTAGGATTAATGTGCTAAGTTTCCAGCTATAGGTGTATTTTTGGCTAATTAACTGACGAAAACACTCCAGCATTCTTACCCCCGCCCGCCTTTTTTTACAGTGTTTTATGTGAGATTATCCACAGTATTCTTGCTTGTTCTCTCCTCTTTTCAATAGGACTGAATTAATTCCCAATCACCAGCAAAGCACTGGGCACATATTGCCAGTTTTTAAGATAAGACTGCACCGAGACAGTTCCTGCCACAGAGCAACACCAAAGAATGATGCTGGAAAAAGGAGACTCAGCAGTTCCTCCCACCCCAGCTCCAAAAGAAAACCAGATCAGCTTTGCCCCTAACAATTATCTTGAAACCACAAATTGCAATTAGAGAGGAAAACATAGATACCTTGAGAAACCTGCATACGACTTATAGGCACGGTTGGCATGGACATAGGCCCATCTGCAACAACACAGAAGAATGGTCGGCGAAAACAGATTTAAAATACAAACTCAAGATTAACATGAGAGCCCAAAGACACAAAACTGCAGAGCCACAGGTGAAATGCAGAAGTAGCTCCTACGGAAGTACTTACTGGGCGGCCTGACGGGCTGTGCCTGGCCCATGGCTGCAGCCACCTGCGGGATCCCGGGGGGCTGGGGCCCTGGGGTCTGCAAGGCCGCCTGGTTCCCCAGCATCCCTTGTTTATGGAGGCGAGACCTCCGCTTCTCTTCTAGCTCCTTTTGTATCTTATAGATTTTCTCTGCTAATAAATGATAGTATTCATCCTAAAAGAGAAAAAAAAAATTGTACTCAGTGTCAAGTGCAAGAAAACAGCAGCAGAACTCAAATAGTCACCTGTATTTTTATTTAATGTGTACACCTGCCTTTTTAAGCAAGAAGTATTTATTTTCAGAATTCTGCTAAATTGAGAAAGTCTCATAACTGCTTTAATTTAGAAAAGGAAAAACAAAGCTTCCAGAAAACACATGAGACTTGGCTTTATGGCTATCCTTCATACCTTCTCTGAGCAGATTAGCAGATAAAGAAGACTGTAGGTCCCCTGTTGCTTCATCAAAAAATGGGAAGCTGTGATTTGGTTTCCAAGTGTTGATGGTTTTTAAACATTTTAATAATAACCATTGTCAATAATCCACAGACAAAAGAAAAAAATGTCCCCAGCAACACTGTAATGCTGAATAAACTTCAGGAGCCAGATGTTAAGGACAGATCTATTTTTACAGAAAGAAAGGAAACCGCTCTATTCCTGAAGAGTCTGACTACAGACAGCCATTGCAGGGAATAAACAAAACCAGACCAAACCCCAAAGGAATGGAGGAAAACAGAGAAAAATAGTCCACAGGCACAGACAACTAAACACTACATCTGTACAAGATGAAAAATCCATTTTACTCAGTCCACATTGACAACAGATCAAATAAGACAGTCACAGTGCACAGCAAGGTAGACTATTCTGCTTCTCAGCAACTGCTGGACACACATCTGTCAAGTGCATGAGATTATGCTCCTGTTAAAGGCAAAAAAACCTACAAACTCTCCAGACTACATTTCTTTTGGAGGTCGCCTATGTCCTTAAAACCCAGTGTTACATGGAGCAATGGCTGAGTGACGTTTATGCCGCAATCATTTTGTCTTAACCCAACTTTCATCAAAATTAGAATTTATTACAGTAGGATTGAGTTAACTTCAGAAAATTAAAGATACTGGTATTCCTCACCAGCCTTGTTAAGAAGTCCAGTGTCACAACACAAAACTCTGGGTTTATGTTACTTCCCTCCTCTCAGTGTCTCAAAAATCCATGAGTGCAGATACTTTCTGCTGTCTACATTAGAAGCACTACAGCCCCTTCCCTTCTACTCAAGACACTTCACCTCTAACCTTCTACTTGTAAATTTAATATTGTGCTACTTTAACACTGAAAAAGGATGTGTTCACAAGGAGCACATACTACTAAGACAATGTCAAACTGCTTACAGCAATGCTTCATACTAATCTGTTTTACAATGTCAAAGTAGGACGGACGCTCCTGGAAAAGAAGGATGCAATTCCACATGGCATCATTAATATGTTCAAAACTATTCTATTCTTTCAAGTTTGTTGCTTGGAGCCAAATACATAAGATAAATTCCAGTAACAGATTTCTGACAATGAGGCTCTGACAGCTGCTTTAAGGGGTGAAGATACTTTGGGGTATAATGGTCAGAAAGCATTTAATTTTATAACCAGAAGTCTACTATGCTCATCCTTACTGAGAAGGTATTTAGATGCCCATGTACGTCTGTGAAATCCTCATTCTTGCTAAAGGTATTCTCTATAGGTGCCAGGGTGATCAAGGGTGATCATATGCTATGAACAACCTCTTGGTAGACACAAGGAAAACATGATATTGTCACTGACTAATGCTGACAAAGCAGCACTACTGCAAATATGGCCACTGCCCATCATTCCATCTTCAGCTCTTCTGGCAGATGGTCTGAGAGAGGCAGACTATGTGTTGCTCTTACTGGGTGATTATCACCTGAAATGCCATTAATTACTCTCTTTAAATGCTTTTTACCTTATTCAGGAAAGGACCTCAACATTCTGATCAGGTAAGATCTCACTAGCTACTGGTGCTACTAACATTGTCTTCACCTGATAAGACCTCTCACGGAGTGGTTCCTTTAGGGTAAAGTTACCACAGTGTCATAACGAAATAGTATCCTCAGTATTTCAATCAACAGGGGTTTGCTTTCTCCGAGTAACAGAGATTTGAACTGACCCTTCTTTGCAGAGAGCAAAAGCCACAGACAAGAACAGGAATTCTGTCCTGTTTCCCACGCACAAGGACAAATGGACTACTTATGTTGAGAGGTGAAACAGCTATTTCTTAGCCAAATCACTCTTGGTGCTGCTGAGTAGAGGATAAATAATTTCAACAGTGTGGGTAAAAGGTAACCAGTATAAACACAACCGAGTCCTGGAGAAAACCTCCAATGGTGAAGAGGCATTAAGAAAATTTTAAAACTACTATTTACACAGACTTCCAGAAATGAGAAAGTCAGTAATGCAAACATCGAGAGCTGCAAGCTGTTCTCCAATCCTCATGCATGCCAATCGCACTTTCAGGACGAATGCAAATAGGGCTGGGAAGATGTTGTCTAGTTTTCACACAGCTGACAGAAGTGAATTAGCTTGGCGTGACATTAATCAGATGTCTTGGGACTATACAAACGCTGTCACAGACGAAAAAGCAAAGGTTTCCTCACCAAGGACAGGGAAACGATTCTCTGTGGTTTTCATCACACTTATAAGATTTGTGATACTATTGTTCTTGAACATATACTGAATACCTAGACCGAAGCAACGTACCCTACTGTTAGCAGATTCGTACATATCTCCTTCCACTTTCCTGGCATAAGCCACCAAGTTCTCCATGCGGCGATCCTTCAGTGCTGCTGGATCAGGAGTGGGAAAGATGGCTTGGACACTACAAGAAAGGAGAAAGAATAAAAGAAACATTATTCAGGGAAAAAAAGTATACTTCAATACAGCTTTATAATGTTCACCCCGGACACACCTTCATACATCAGACGTAAAAGCACATCAAAATCATTTGGAAAAAAAAAATTTGTATTGCACTACTCCCCACAAGATTAAAGCAAATTATATGATGAAAAAATGGGAGGTTTGACAGCCTATAGTCTAAATACTTGTTTACTACAGCAGGACAAATTTACTAGCAATATGAACTAATTTCATGCCGATTCCTTAATGAGCATGAAGGATGAACTGTAGGGTGTCAAAGGTAACAGCTCATCCTCAGTGACCCAGTGTCAGAACCACTACTGGTAACTTTTCATCAACAACTTTTCAGGTTAATAATAGAACTATGGTATTAAAATTCTTTAAAAACATTCAGGAAAAATACATGGTCTTGGTGAGTACTTACAGTTTATGCACTAAATGATTGCGCAGGTCCTGAGTGACATGTTCATGCCATGCTTTCCTTACCCCGGTACTAGAAGGAGGTGCAGCCGTTGGCATTGAACTGAGGTTTCCAACATTGCCAGAATTTGTGCCATCATTCATTAGTGGGCTAAAATAAAAAGGGACTGCTACAGTACAGAATGCAAAGTTCCGTTGTATGTTTGATGCCTGAAGCAATTTTTAAGTAATTCCATCACTTCTAGCTACTGCATCAAATGTTATCTAAGTGAAATTTTTGTATTGGCAAACTGCTACACCTACAGCAAAGCATCTCAGGAGTTTGCAAGACATAGTGTGAACAATAAAGAATGACAACTTAAAAATACATTATATTCTTCCTTTGGGAATTCATTTAAAACTACTAAGGCTCTCGGGAGGACAAAGTGGTAGATATAAAACTGAAATAGAAAAGAAGAGTATAGCTATAGATGTGCCTGATCATTTGCATGCCAATAAAATTATTTTTTAAAGCATGCTCTTTATTTACATTCATAAGCATGTAAATAAATGTTTTATGGAGCAAGAATGAAAACGCATGCATTACTTATTTGTCCCAAGGGATGTTGGAAGAGCAGTGTCAGAAATTAGACTAGCTTGCTGGTCTGTTGTTATTCCTCCTGCGGGAAGGTTCATCTGGTTGGCTCCTTTGGGACAAAATTAAATCACATTAGTACCCAGTTCACAGTTTTGACACTAACATGGCAAAACTACACCTTACTGACCCAGCTAGTTAACAAAAGAAAACAGCCTATCAGATAACTACTTTTATGAAAATATGTGCTGTGGTGCATATATGGTAGCTATTATGGAATCAAAAGTTACTTTCATTCTGAACATTTTTTTTTTCCTACAAAAACCCTAGTCTATTAAAACTTAAGATTCATGAACCCTCAAGTCCAGTTTAATAAGCTAAAAAGAAGGTAATACCACAATTATGTTCCAGAAACAAATCAGGATTTGAGACAGAACTGCCTGCTAGAAGAGGATAAATACTTGTTAAACAAACCAAAATCCTTTGGCAATTCAGTCTAATCACCTTAGACAACAGTAAGCTATGGAGTATACGTTAAAAGAAACTGAAACTACTGCTCTTTGGCAGAAGCAATATATTCAAAATTTAGTAATATTAAAGCGTAAATGAAAGGTAGTGTTTATAATCAGTGTAATTTTATGTTATTAATCAACATAAACAGAAAGTCACTACTCCAATCAAATGGAATCCTGGACTATCTTAAAAATTTAACCATATTTTAACACCTTAGTTTCTTGATATTTTTTCCACCTACCCAGTGCATTAATGGTCCTCATTTGCTGGTGAGCCTGCGGCTGTGCCGGCTGTTGCCCTTGTACCTGGGACTGCAGCTGCGTCTGGGGCTGGTTGCCGTAGGGCAACCCGAGCGCAGCGTAGG
This sequence comes from Streptopelia decaocto, assembly GCF_964273445.1. NCBI lineage: Eukaryota > Metazoa > Chordata > Aves > Columbiformes > Columbidae > Streptopelia > Streptopelia decaocto. Next base: position 10,292,200 of record NC_138668.1, on the reverse strand, counting down.
CTCGCTGCATGGAGCTGGGGTCGATGGGGTTGGGATTGCTCAGCGATGGAGTATTCTGCTGGCCCGTGCCAACCGAACCGATGGAATTCTGGATTCCACCAGCTGGAGACCCTAAAAGGGCTATAAAAAAACAATGGATGAGAGAAAATTGAAAAATCAATGAGGACAAACGATAAAACAAATCATGCCAAGAATCAACAGAACGTGTGTATAGTTATATGGTATGTATTGTTCTGCCAAAGGACAGAACAACACCCGAGATGCCAAGTGGTGAAACTCAGCCTTTCATTCTACAGGGCAGAAACCACCTTAGCAATTAATACCTGTAGTCTGAAGAGAAATGCTGTAAACTTCAGGCAGATAAGTCCATAATTACTGTAATATACAAGAAGTACAGGCTCCAATATAAGGCTAAATAGGATTTTCCTGCTTGGGACAGTGGACTAAGGCAGGGGGGAAATTCCTCTACTTCTCTCTTTCCCAGTCCCATTTTAGGTAAAAATATTTGGCTCCAGAACAGAGATCCTGAGTTCAACAGAAATACTGTGTCCCTGGACACAAAGTTAATACTGAAGATGCTGGTAGAACTTTTCATTCTGAGCAGTCATTAGATGAATCCCCTGAAGGCCAAATTACTCTAAACCCCAAGTTATTCAGAGATATGAAAAGCTCCGATGGGTTTCAGATTGTACTGACAAAATCTAAAATCATTTGAAGAGTCAGAAATGGGATGAGCCTGTCACAAGTTTTGGTAAACAATTTAGATAATAATATTTAGATATTCATTAACCATCACAACCAAGGAACTTCTCTCACTACACAGATGTATGGAAGAGTCATTTGCACTGTAGACAGGAAATGGGAACAACAGGGAAAAGTGGTTTTTATTAAACCCAGAAGCGAATAAAAATCTGCTTTCCAGTCCTCATTTTAGCTGCCATTTTAAGTAATAAAATGTTCCGTTGTGAATGACACATGGAGTATATCCCTCACTACAGAGACACTGCATTTTGATAACTGAGACTCTGGTAGAAGTAATACATACTTCACATTTTCCCCCTCAAGTAATTAAATATGTAATGTGCATTACTAATTTGTGAGCTAAACATAGCAACAATAATAGCTTTTAATATAGGCCACAATAGCCATTTTATTGAAATATTAGGAGAGGCACATGGTTAGGAAAAAAAAAATCAGGAAAAAAAGCCTTCTGAGACATTAATGGCATTATCTAGGATTTCTTAAATCCTTACCCACTATGGAAACTGAATCATTGAAAAAGATACACACACTTTTATCTTCCAGCCAAGAGCAAACACACAGAGAGTCCAGACCTTTCCTTCTCCAGATGAGAATTGAATTTGATCTCATCTGCCAAAGAACTACAAATTGATATAGTGAGAGATCCCCTCTCCAGAACAAGCAGCCCCACAGAAAACATCCTTTTTTTTTTTTTTTCCACAAGGACAATCCACAGTATTTTCAACACTGGGTTTACCATGGCAATCAGGATTACATATGTTTACACTCTGTAGACATATTCACAATAGCTTTTGAACTCACTGATAATTTCCAAGCAAGTTTAAGAACAAATAGAAGTTGACTAAGATCCTATCAGTTTAATTAAAGACGACATATTAAAATTTCTTGTTGGACTTGCACATAGCACTCTGGAATCACACAATGTAAGAGCAGGGTGCCTTCACACTAGTGCAAGCCAAGAAACAGGAAGCCTCCAGAAAGGTTCAGTAGCATAAAACTTGTGGCACCCAGGCATTCAAAAGGCTTCAGAGGCTGTTGTGATAGCAAAGGATCGATCCTGGAAATAATAAAAATTCCAGCTTGTTAGAGAAGAAGGATGATGTTTCTCCAGAAAAGTTACAAAAAAACCCAAACCCAGAAGCTTTCAGTGTTGGCTGTAAATCAGAGGCCACATCTCTGGAGATGGCAGAATGACCACAGGTGATGCGGAAGGCTGGGAACAGGAAAAAGGCTTCTGGCCATCACACCGATGATCACCACCTGTTCCATCACTCCCCATGCTCTTCTGGGGGAAAATGCTGAGGAGTGCAAGCTTGGCTTGAAGCTCACACTGAAGATACGTTAGAGCTTGGAGAAGTCAAGCACCTCTTGCCCACAGCTCCGGGCTGAGCTTTGGCAGCGGTATCAGTCACCATGAAGTACCGGTTCAGCCCTTGTGTTACAGCAGCTTTAGGAACCACAATCCAGCCAACTCTACAGAAGTCTACTTCAGCAAGATGAGGTTTCCAGATCTCTATTTCTGCCCCAGACCAAAGACTACTTACAAAAAAATCTCCATCTGGGTATTTGTCAGAGTTGACAGTCTGAATGTCACTTTAAAAGTGACAACATGGATAGTGAGTCTATTATCAACAGATAAAAATGCCACTGCTTCTTCATAAAACTACCAACTTTATAAAAAGGGAACAAAGTCTGAAGACCACTATTTTGACTTGCATTTTGAAAAGACTAATGATCTCCAAGAAGTTCCACATGTGTGCACATACCTATTCAAGCAAGCAAAACTCACTAATCCTGGTAAACACCCAAAAGTTGCTTCAACATTTCAAACAAAAGTATTATTATGAGGAGACAGACTACGCTCTTGCAGCCAGTGGTGCACTTACAACATGGAAATTAGTGGCTCTGTTTAGTCTCAGCTTTTCTGTACTTTATAACTCAATAGCATACTGTATTAAGTATTTTCACAACGTCAGGAATCTGCTTGTTCATTGGCTTTATTTGAATGCATGACGTTATCTCAATCTGTCAAGCAAGAAGATGGAGGAATAGAGTATTAAATTTCCATCCTGGACAGATCAAGTGCAAATGCAGACCTTTCTGTGGCAGATACCATAGGAAACCAAGTCAATTAAAATAAATGCAGCACTGAAAAAAATGGGAGTTATCACATTAGGCTACTGCTACATGAAGCAATGGCTACTATGATTTTTTTTGTATTAACTAATGCTTTAGACATTGATGAGTTCACAACAGAAGCTACAAGTGTGAAGACAACTCTGTACAGGACTGTTCACATTCTAAAGGCTTTAAAGACAACTGAGCTCCATATGTCCCACTGTTACAAAGTCCCAGTGTTTATGTATCTTAAGAGCGAAAGTTCAAACAAGCAGAAGTTAAGCAGCCCCCTCAACACTCATCTACAGGATTCCTGTTTCCATGTGCAAAGCAGGTAATGCTGCCTTAGTAAAACTGCATCCATGTCTCCTAGAGGGGAAACCCTCCCATCAGAATTTACTTTAAACAGAGCCCTGATGCTATTGGAAGTGTGAACGTCCACCACTTCTCTAACCTGACCAGCCCAGTGAACATGTTAATAAATTTTTGAGTCTGATTTGAATTTTCCATTTTGCTTCCAAATTGTTTTTGAAGGCCAAAAAGGGGGATTATCCTTTATAATATATCTAAACAAGTGGTTTTAGTGTTCACATTTTAGCTTCAAACAAACCATCAGGTGTTACATGTATGACTCAGAGACATAATTCAGAACAAAGAACCTTGCACCTCAGTGTACTAAACTGCAAATTTTCATGGTTACTACCACTGGATTATTGATTAATTGGAGATTTCATATTTATCTCCCCCGCATGCAACAAGAGAGCCAAACTCCACACTTATCCATTTTAATTCTGTTGCATTCAAACAACATCCTATTTGATGCCATACAAAATTATTTTTAAGGACTGTTTTTGTTTAAGTGCCTTCTCTTTTGATAAGTTGTATGAATGGCATAAAACCAAACACTGCACGAAGTACTTTCTACAGCAGCTTGTATTGAAAAAAACAATTCTGTTGTGCTAGATGTTGTTAGCACTTTGGTAACAACTGTGTAATAAGGATGTGATGCACAAATGGACCATGTCATATTAAAAAGCAAAGCTTTCAACACATTTTTCAACGGCCAAACATAACTAATCACTTGCAACAAATTACTTCCAAAACAAAAGACGCATCTTATTTACCAAGGAGGGGTTTGGTGAAATGAAAACAAAATCCTTACCTCCACATAGCTCTATATTTATATATTTTTTTCAGTTTTGGAGGGAAAACAACCCTCCTGAAACCACACTGAGAGCATGTTTAATGGATAATTTGGACAGTCTTATCAGCCACTCTCTCCTCTACCTTAATGTCACCTAACCTAGGAGCTCTTCTCTATCCTCCAAGGTTTGTTAGTGCTCCTCACTGCAGTCTCAGCCTAAATGGAAGTTAGCAGAATGTTTCCAACACAATTCAAATGTACAAACTTAGCAAGCTCTCCATCTATTTTTCACTTCTTAACCCTTATTAAGTAATACTTGGGCATAACAAGACTTTTAGAACTGCTGCATCTCTACTGTGGCATCTCTTAAAAGGATTTGATAGGAAACAAATCTACCAATGTAAGTTCAGTATTTTCTGTTTCAGAGCAAGAGGGAAGAAATGCATTAGAAACTGGCTGCCCCCAAGCATCAGTAGCAGCTAAGTGATTATAAAAAACAGGCCTGGGCAAAACCACTATGATTTGCAGAACTTCGGCTAGTCTATATCAGCATTAAACAGACTTGAAGACACCCAGAGCAGATCTTTTTTGTGCACAAGAATTCTTTTGTTTTTTATTATTCTTCATCACTAGCATGATGATTAAGGTGTTTCTATCAGCAAGAAAAATAATGAAGTAGCTTGTATCTTCCCCAAAACCCTACCTACAGCCAAAACTGCATTGTAACTGCAATCTATGGACCTGCCTCACAGGAACACAGAACACCAGCGAGAAGTTGTCACACCCTTTAAAAACAGATGTGCACTTGATCTGAGACTTTCTCTTTTCAATTATCATGTTTGTAAGTAATAAATTGCATTCAGCGATCAGAAAGGAGAACAAGAAGATTATTAAACAGCTATTAAGTTTGTTGGGACATTGTAAAAGTTCACTCCTCCACTGCACATCTGATCAGCTTTATTTTAACAGTATCATTCCTCTGTGACCGCAGTAAAACAAATACTTACGTTGCTGATTTCTTTTGTCACTGGCGTTTTTCAAAGGAAGGCAAACAGGACAGTCGTGCCGAGTACAATTCTTCCAGTGAGAGATGATTTGTCTTGAAGATGCACAATGAGCAACTGTAATAAGGAAAAGCAATAGAATTCAGGTCACCCCTTGGATAACAGGTTTTGAATAATCTCATTTTTAGAGCAACTTCATTCTTTCTCCTTTACAAAGAATACTGTATATATAGCTAAACGCAACTAAATTTTTTTGGGACCCACCAATAATGCCATAACAAATGAAGGAAACTAGTACTAAAATCTGAGAAACTAACTCTACATGGCTGAGTTGCAGGTGAACACATCATGGACATTACACCCTCTTTATAGAATGGAGGGATGAAAAAGAAACTTTCAAGGCTATAGTTGGTACTATCCTGCTTCTAAAAGGCAAATATTACATTCTGTTTTCTCAGCTGACAACTGTGAAGACATCAGAAATAGGACCTGAGCAAAGGTAATGAAAAAGGGAGCAGCTGTTTAATTAAAGAACCAGTTTTGGCACTAATTTGTGCCAGGTACAGGGATCTTCTTGACAAGAAAGAGAAACGCGGCTGACAAACACACAAGAAACCTTACACAGCTCATTTGCAAGAGCAGCTTCAGCAACATGCGCTCACCTTGACAGGCCTTCCCAGCTTGACAGTGCGTCATGTGGTTGAGGACGTTTTTCATGGTTCGGCAGTGCGGGAGGGCGCAGGCCCGCACCTCTCCGTTCGCCTGCTCGCGCCGCTGACATTTGTGAGCGTGAAGCAGCAGAACCAACTGCTGCTGGATCAGTTTGCGCTTCTCAGGATCTGCTGTTGGTCCAGTCGCCATGGCCTGCGTCGGTACGATCCCCACTTGCTGTACTTGGGTTTGCATCTGGGACTGAGAAAACAGAGAGTTTAGCATTGCGTTTGCAAGTCTCACTTCTGATCTTTATCTTGTGTAATAATTTGAGTACCGTAAGATTATTCGCCACGCATTCTGCTACAACTGGCCACAAGGATTATTAGGCCAGTCTCTGTAGTATTCTCAAACATTTCTATACCCTTGGAACAGCAAAAATGTATTGAGGGGTTTCCTCTGTTAAGAATTTTAGAAACAACAGGTTAAGTAACAAGCCATCCAAAACCTTCTCTTCATTAGACAGATCATTATTCCAACAGAAACCAGCTATCACCACACTTGGAGGTAGAATTCAAGTCTGTTTAGTATTATATTTTCATATTACAGGTTTTAATACACTTCAATCCTAGTTTCTTGTACCCAAAAGAAAGAGGAGTCCAATGGGAGAAGACAGTCAAAATTATATGACTGTTTCTGCTTATTACAATAAAAGGCAGAACTGGTTTTCCAAGCCTAAATCAGCCTTTCTTTTCACAAATGAGCACTGATATTCCTTTCATCGAGAAAACTTCCAAAGTAATAGGTACACAGTTTTATTCCAGAAAGGGCCACCTAAACCTGGATTGCATTTGTCTACCAAAGTGAACTAGAGTTAACTACAAGGTGATGTTAGATTCTATCAGTTTGTAAAAATCTGACGTTTTATTTCCAGCATCTGTTCTTTACGGATACACTTCTGTAGCAAAGCCCGAGCTGTGCCTGACAGAGCCCGCTCAGCCACAGGGATCTTCAGTCTAAGACATGGCTCACACCAACGTGGAAGAGATAAATAGCTTCCGTAACATGTCAGTTCTTCAGCACACATTTAGAAACTTTTCAGCTACCTTCTTGGACCTCTGAAGGACAATAAAGAAAGAAACCTGGTTTTCAAAATTAAACACATCCCCAGCCTACAACAGCTCCACTAGCAGAAGACATGGGCCTGCAAAAGTGCTTAAATCCCTGTAATTCACAGCCTGAATTAATCTCATGGACAAATATGAAACTGTCCCAAGATTCACTTTGATTATACACTGTAAATATAGGTTACCACGGAAAAGCTCACCAACTTCCAAGCTACCTAAGGAAAACCAGGCATTAAAAACACTTATAAACAGAATATAAAGTAAGAACAGGGTTATATTGGGGAGAAAATAGTTCAGTGCTGTCTACAGAACTACTGACCAAAGCCTGCTTACTACATTTAAGGAAAATCACCCTCAAGTGACAGAATATACCACTTGTAGCCCACTCTACTTTTGACCTTTGAGAGGACTCCCCAGAAAAATTGCAGCCTACAAAGCAGAGCACGTAACAGCACCAAAACCCATTTTCTTAGGTTAACAAAAAGTTCCCTGGTGCACAAATTATCACTTCTCCAGCAGCAAGCTTGGTCCTCAGCTTTGCCACCTGCACGTCAGGTTTTTGAAGAGCTTTTCTTCTGGAGAACGAAGCGCACAAGACCAAGTAGAAAACACAATGGCTGCTATTTGATGGAGGAGGTGGGGACTCTGCTGCTGATAATGATTACATATAAGTCTTAAACAAAGAGGAATTGCTGCATTTGTCTTGAACTTGCAAGAAAAAGTGCAATAAAAGGAAAGAGGGTGAGGGAAACTCATCCACTTAGGCTCCCAGTTCATGCAGCTCAAATTAAGTCTTGCATTTCTTCTGTGAACAAATCCACAAGAGCAGGCAGGTTTTGCTGAAGCAATTCTTGTGTCACAAATAGGAAACAATTAGTTCAGCCAATCTGCAGAAAAATACAGAGACCATGCCAAAGAAAATCTTGTTGGAAGTGATGTTTTCATCCCAGTCAAATAATTGTTTCCCAAGCCAAAGTTCTCCTTTTGTTACTACCCTACCAGCTACCAGACGTGACTACAGCTGTATCAGCACAGATGCCCTGACCCAAAAGCATTTCCTGAAGACTGAGTAACAAAAAAGCAGAATAATGGAGTATCAGTAGCTGGAAGAACAAGCAGTCTCGGTCCAGATGAACGTGTCTGCAGATAGATTAAAAAAATAACTCAGAATATTGCCGAAGCTCCATAGAGTTATATTGGTCACTATTTCAATATTGTAAAGACCTAAACCTGCAAATATAATGAATGTTCTTCCCACCCTCTATCTCGCTTTCAAGACTGTTGGCTCTTTGAGGAAGTTGATCTCTTCACTGTTAGCTTGTCTTTTAAGAACAGTGGTCTGCAGGACGAGTTCAAAACCAGAGATACGCTGGTGCACGGCAGTCATGCCACAGGTGTGTAAATCCTCCATCTACCACAGAAATCATTCCGCTCCAGAACGAGCAGGAGGCTTCATGTTGCTTCACCTGAATGACTAACAATTTTCTTGATGAAGCAGGAAATTCAGACACTTCTGCTCCCCCAATTAAAATAAATGCTTCAATGATCATATACAAGAGATTAAAAAAAAATATATAGAAGTTTTGCTCCTCTTGCTTTCTTGCTGAGCTCCACCATAAAGAGAACAAACAGATCAGGGGTCGAAAGCCTGTTCAATCTCCAACGGAGATGGCAGCTTCATTAACCAGTTTTCTACAAACAGAGTAATGCAACACTTCTACAGTGTAAAGCAGCTATTAATGCCATTTAAAACCATGGAAACTACATATTCGCACAGGAAGATGGTTCTGTTCTGTCCCCATTCTGAAGGTCAAAAACTTCCCAAGCTTCTGGGCAGCACAGATGCACAAGTATCTCATCTTCATGGACTTGGATGGACACAATGCTCTCTGGTGGTTTTACAGTACCGAGACGATCAGTAATCCCCTGTGTTTTGATGTGTTTATATTAAAAAGTGTTCAACACTATGTACCTTCGCTTGTAAGAGTCGGCACCAATTCAGCAGCACTGGTAATCTTTCAACAGGCAAACAACCTGACACAGAACTTCGTATCAGCCTAGCTTCCATATAGCATTGAGTTTTAAAAATACATTTCCTCTTCTATAATTTATGTTTATTTCCATGTTCTTTCCTTCTCTCTGATAACAGAATACCACCTTCTGGAATCACTGTACTAGGACAAATCCTGTGTTTCAAAAATGCCTTTTAGCTCTTTAAAACATGTTTGTAATGAACAGTGGACCTTAGTGAGATAATTAATAACCCACTGCCACAAAGGATTACTATTTTGATACAGTTGTTTGTTTTATATACCTCCCCTCACCCTGAGCAGAAGGCAGGTAGCACTTTATACGTGGGGCTTCTCAGCCCATTGACATCTTGGACTAGAAAAGGGATGTTATTTACTAGTGACAAGAGGTCTTTAGCATGTCATCCACATGTGCATTTACATTATGAGCACATACAGTCTATCAATTAAGACTTTAGAAAAAAACCAACCCTTGCAGTATCCCAGAGAACAAGGTCGCATCCCACCTTCACCCATGGAGGAGTACAGGAGGTGAAGCACAGACAAACCTCTTCAGTTTCCCTTCAGCCACAGGCTAAAGGATGATCTGGCAGGTCCCTTTCAGAGAAGGGATGGCAGGCATAAAGTGCGATACACACGTGAGCCGTAAATCTCAAAGAACATTTCTAATTAGCAACACTTCTATCTGAATTAAGTATTTACAGTGTGATCAATTCCGATCACGTGCCAACACATTTACAGTAAGACTGAAAGAAGTCCTTCCTGCAAACAGGAATTGCAGGAATGCTCTAAGCAGCGTTGAACCAGCTCTGAATAACTCAGCAGTCCCTGGTCTGTCACAGAACTGCAACGAGAGGCCAAACAGCAGCTACCTGCTGGCAACATGGAAGGAGGCATTTTCTCCATGCCATGGCTTCCTCCAGTGACTACCAGAGCTTCCGTGTGAAAGCAACACAGAACCAGTGTACACTTCTTGCAATTCACTCTGATGCTCTCTATGTGGATAGTGGTTTCTCTGGTTTCACCAGTTACGGTGAACAGCCATGTTCTGAGTAGCTGGGTCCTGTCCGTATGGGAAGAATCCTTCTGCCACCAGGAATCTGAAGGTCTGCTTTGGCTCGACAGGTCCATGTCACACAGAACAGGCTGACACAAGTGGATGTCACACAGCACAAGCACCTACATTTGTTTCCAATAACCCTACAGTGCTGCATTTTCTCATCCAAGTAGCAGAAGGAATCAGAATATGAATCTGTATGGTGGACAGAAGACTTGAGAGGGTGAAAAAGGCTTCCTGAACCGGACACAGTCTCAGAAGGTGGTCATGCTCTCTGGAAGGAGATGTACTCAAGTGGCAAAACATTACGACAGCCTGTTAGCAGCACTAATCTGAGAGCTTGCAATGCACCTACAAATGAGAAGAAAGGGAAGGCAATACGCTCAGCTCCTGCATCCAAAGCTGACATGATGCACGGTCATAACACGAAGAATATATCCAGAGCCCAAGATTCATGTCAAAGCTTTGGCATTGACATGGCTACAGGAAGAATTTTCACATCAAGACAGAACATTTTTATCTTCCAACTTCCACTTACCACTATGGAGTATAACTTCCAGCTCTGAAGGTGGTACTGGGCAGGGAGCCTCACAAGCCCACAAAAGGTGAGAAGGCTCCTATGGTCATTCCATGGAAGAACTCAAATAGCTGGTCCTAGAAAGTGCCCTCAATGCACTTGGCTTTTAATTGCCAAAGGAGTTTTCTTCTAAAACCAGCAAAGGCCTCAATATTATGCAGTTGACTCTGCTGGGAATGTGAGCTGGATCAGCACTGTTCTTAAGGACACACTTTGGAGTTTTATTTCCTTGTCTTTCTAAGTTTTCTGATTTGAAAGACCAGCAAATGACGAGAAACACAGAATGGAGAAATGTTTCAAAGCAACAAAAAGGAACAAAGCTTGATATAGGAATCTGCAGACAGAGTCTAGCTCTCACATGCAGGAAATTAAGTGAACAAAATTTTACGAGAGCTTTATATACTAGGTGATAAAGCAGACTGAGAAATGATCAACATTAAAAATCCCAATCTGTGGCTAACAGACAAATGAGAAGTTTTAAGTGAAGGAAAGCCATACTGTCAAGAGTGCTGGCCATGGAGTGCTTCACCTCAGCTGCTGGCAGAGAGAAAGAAATGGCAGCGGATATTCTCCTCCACATATAATCATATATGGAGGATGGGAAAGTGGAACACGAGCCAGAGTGCTGGGAAAAGAGCAGATCCCCTTTTTCAGCTCACTTTTGCCAGCCTGGCACCATTATTTATGGATGGTGCAAAAATTAAAATGTTCCACCATTCAAAGCAATACACATTCCCAGGGTGAACTCCTGCACCAGGACAGAATGGGGATGTTTACTTTGCACCCAACATAATAACATAGTTTCTCCAGCCCTGGACATGATCTGTTAGATTTATTTGCAGATGAAGATCTTTTCCTTTAGAAGACCATTGCTAAACAACATGGACAAGAGCTCTTCCCAGCTGTTTGTAGGGCTGCTGCTCCACTTCAGATCAGGTGGGATTTTCTTGAGGAGAAGGAGTGAGCACACCTGGGAAAGAGAACCTCCCAGGACAGGCCCAGGGAAGGTGAGCAAGCGGACCCGGCATGCCTCTGGCGTGACTGTCACACACCTCCCCCGCAGCAAAAGAGAAGACTGACTTTGCTGCGAGAGAGGAAAAATCACTGGAAGGTTAAGAAAAGCAAACCGTCTTCACTGTAAGGACACAATAGGAAGAGATTTTTTTCATAATGCCTTTTATTTCTAGTCTCTAGAATAAAATGAGTTGTCTATTTTAAGTAGCTACAGTTCTACTTGTTCTAATTAAACCTGGCCTTGCAGCTTTAAAGCTTTCTTCCTCTCTCTAAGAGAGGCAGCAAGGCACACATAGGACATCCTCATCCCCCAGTCACTGCTTCTCTCTCTTTTGATCAAAATTTGTTAATAAGGAAATCCAAAGGACATAAAAAGAAAGAGAGAAACAAGGAAGAATGCAAGAGAAAACTGGAGATGTAATTCAATAAGAGAGAGGGAAAAAAAAAACAGGGGAAGATGTGCTGCTCCAATTATAAGTCAAGAATAGAGGCAAAATTATTTCCTTTGCTTCTAAAAAGTAATATTCAACTCCATCTGCTGGCCATGGGGATAACTGTGAAACCAAGCTGGTGTCTGGAAGCCAAACTTCACACATCGTACTCCTAACCCATGTAGAAATACTAGATTTACTGGTACGTCCATGAAGAAACCATCCGTCATCACCCTTGGAATTTGCAACACTGCAGACACCGCAAAGCTTCAGCACATTTGATGGAAAAATCTGACGGGGTCCCCTCACTGACGGCACATCCCAGAGTTCGGGTGCTCCAAAACCAAGCTGCTCCCTGCACGCTCCACCAAGTGCCCAAGTGCAGAGCACGGCTCAGCACCACAGCCCAGAGGTTCTGCATGACCTCACCGCAGCAGAGCAGTGCCAATCCTGCAGTGAACAGTCACACTGAATTGAGGAGCATTTCAACAAAACTTCCAATGTCAGAAGCAACATCTTTCTTTTGGAAACAAGTCGTTCACTCAAGATTTCAAGCTGCCCGTTCTGTAAGGAAAACTGTATTCTGTGACACAAAGCAATAGCTAATACACCGTTCAGATCCACAGATAAGAAAACAAATCAATCCATCTGACTGGCACTGAAAATTAATACCTTAATGCTGACTTTTTAATCATTTTAATGCCATAAAGTTTGTTACCTCCTTCTTAATTGAAGAGATTAAGCCAAATGTGATTCTCAGTCTCATGTAAAGTCATGCTTGGAACAAGGAGTTGAAGATGCAATGAACTAACACTTCTGAGAGCCACTGCCTCTTGGGAGGCAAGCTGGGGGAGAGTGTGTGGTTCTTAAGAGAGTAGTAGCTTGAATTTGGATTGAAAAAAACCAAAATCCACTGCTGCAACAGAGGTTTATCCTGGCCACCAGTGTGAGGGTTATGTCTGGCAGTGGGAAAACTCCCGGTTAGTGTCTGGGACAGGGTGCCACACATAAGGATGCTCAGAATAATGAGAGTTGAGAAACATACTCATCTTCTGTTTTACTTTTGCAGCAAACACCCTAAGGTTACAGAGGAAGACAAAAGACTGAAAGGAGTATTTAAAAAATGCCCTGCTTTTCAAGACCAAGGGGTCTTAAGGCAATGGCTGCACCTTTCTATTTCCTCTTACTTAGATAGTCTTAGCGGTAACCAAGGTGTTTAATATCATGCTGGAATTCAGTTTCTTGCCTCAGACATGCCACATATAAACCCATGTGGATGAAAACATTGGTAGTCTCTCACATGGAACAGTATTTTCGGGGGCCTTTAAGATTAGGATAGTTTAGAGGGCTATTTGAGCAAGATACGTGGTTCCAATCATCTCACAAAAAACCCTGGAGGGCCTTTGAAAAAGATGTAGTTGGTCTTTCGCTTGCTGTAATAGACGGAGTCATTTTTGATAGACAACACAACACTCTACCCTTTTCCACTTCAATCCTGACTCCAGTAGGCCACCCACAACGCCAAAAACATTAAATCAAACCGCCGTCTCGAGGGTGCTAAAGCACCACAGGACACAGCAAATGGCAACGGGATTGCAGCAAGAAAGCGTGGCGTAAGAGTTCAAACACCGCAGCTCTGCTCTGGGGAGCTGCTTCTGTCACAAGCAGCTTCTCACAAGTGGGTCATATTTTAGTTGTCCAATGTGAGACAGAGACATCACCTCCATGAGTTATGGAGGCACACATCTAAGCCATGTGAATTTTATTTTACCCCCAGATAATGTCTTAACATCTGAAATGAGGAAGGCTCTAGCAAGCCAGAGTCTACAAACCTCAAGTTCAGAGTCAGCAGATCCTTCCAGTTTTACTCGCTTCATACCTCTCAGCCCCATGTTTAAAACAGGGTGAATCTTTATCTCAGAGAGGTACTGTGAAAATTAACAAATTCAAAGAATATGCCTGCTCCAGTGATGACTGCTACAGAAAAGACTGTTTATAGAAGACTGGATGAGTAAAATATATTACTACATACAGTCAACAAGGCCCACAGCTACACACTGAGCAGGAAAAACATAACAAAATGTTGACTATGTGCTCTTTCAGAGGGCACCGTTCATATGGTACACTGAATAAAGCAAAGTCCCTGTGGAAGGAACAGCATATGGCCGTGTATGTACTATTACAAAATTATACTGCTTTACCCACTGCTGCCAAGTAAAGGTTAAATTTTAACAAGTCTGACATTTCCTATTAAATTCTTAGCTTTGCAATAAAAATGTTTAGATGGAAATTTTAGTTTTTAAAGAGAAAAGTTCCACCACCATCAGGACTGCAACCAAACTGTAACCACCACGTGATCCACAAGCAGCGCTGGGATCATCTGGCTCGACAGTACAGATGTCTATCGGCTGAAATGGCTATTACTCTCCACATTGGCTTGAGGGAGAAAAAAAGATATATTGGACATACAAACCTTTTGACATCTGAGAAACAAAGAAAGATGCTTTTGACTGTCCTCTCAGAGGACAACTCATTTTTGACATTTTAAAGAAACTGGAATTGATAGTACTGGGAAAGTAAGTTTCTCTTACTTTCCTTTGTCTCTTGGACAAGACACAAAAAAGGGAACTAAAGTTTTTTTTATTACTTGCTACCCCAGCACTAGACAAGCCTTCACGGCAAATGCCTTTTTCATTCCACCTGAATATCTGCCCTTACATCCTATACTAGTAAGCGAGTACATTAAGGTTTAGGCCTCCCAAAACCTGACAATTAAATGAGCACAAAATCAGGCTTCAGAATCATCCAGTCCCTGGGATGAATACAAAACTCTGGGCAGATTTGTAGGTTCTCTACAGAATCAGGGCAAGAATTCATTTGATTTACACATGATCCAAACTTGAAGTATTTTAAAAAACAAAATTAGAATAGTTATAAAGCAAATTGTCTTTTGCAAATATTCCACAAGTGCAAGTGGCATTCTGAATGTGGTCTTAACGCTGATCACCAGCTCCCTTCTATAATCATAAGCAATAAATAACAGACGATATTAAAACAAAGATTTCACTGTGTAACTTAGAGAAAATTAGGAAGTGGTCCTCTAAAATCAGGAGAAAAGAGGAAGTTTATTACATCCTGCTCCCTCTCATATACAGCCTTATTAGCGATAGGCAAATAGTAAACTCTCTGATGGAAGGACAAGCATTGCTTGTGCCAAAAAATAGCTGGTTTTCTAGTTAAATTAAAAAAATAAGTAATTTGCATCTTACGGAAGGTTTTACAAGTTTCTATAGTAACTGCTATCATGTATAAGAATATAAAATGCAACAAGCTCAAGTTTCCATAGAAACAACACAGACAGTTTGATTAATACGCAGACATACTGAGACAAATGGGAATATTTAATTTCAGTTTATAAAGAAAACTCTAGTAAACAGGATACTACACATTTGGGCAAGGTATCCTAGTAAGAACCATTCTCATAAGCTCACAAGCTGCAAGTCATGCACAATATAAACAGAGAAGCATGTGGTGTGTTTACCATATTAGATTCAAAGCATATGAACGGTACTATTAGTTTCAGGGAAGCTGATGATGTATCCAACACATTCTAATTGATTTAGGAATTTAAACCTACAAACAGCACTTACAGAGAAGACATTTTCATCTGGTTTGGAACTAAATGTACCGGACAAAATGAAAGTACGTAAGGCAATTCTTACAATAAAATACCATGATTGCTTAGGAAATCACTGCATAGAAATGTACATAAACCTTCCATACACACTGCAGAGGGGCAGTGAGGAACATGGGGCAACTCTGATATTTAAGCAAACACGAAGAAGTTGTCCAGTAACTCTGCAGAAGCCATATCACCCAAGAAATCTGAATGTACTATCAAGACATAACGAGTAAGGGAAACAGGTAGGTATAACTCACCATGTTTGGCACACTGGTGACGGGAGTACTCTTGATGTCGGCAGGAAAGGGAGACAAGCTATTTGCCATGCCTGGCTTGTTCGGTAACTGAGGATTCACTCCCGTAGCTCCCATCTGCTGCCCTCCGGTTTGACTGAAAGGCTGCCCGAAGGGACTAGTGTTACCTGTCATTCCCATCTGGAAAAGAACGAATGAAAGTATTATCATTTCCCCAATTCCAAAGGGATAGGAAAAAAAAGAACACCACATATGTAAATTATCCATCTTTGCATTCACAGATATCCAATTCTGGTTTAAGTTACTCAATATTAAATTCTCAATGTCACAACTTTAATCAAATTAAAATTAAATTTTAAAAATATTTTACAAATTTACACAGCTGTGTGTGTCTGGCAATTCAACTTACAAAATCATTGTGCAAATGCAAAGGAGAAAACGAGATTGACAGGAATTACTTTCTCTGACACTGCAAAAACTTTTGGAAACCAAACAACGCTCAAATCCTGTAATACTTTGAGAATTCTGTGCAGAAAGCATGACTTTGTACATAGGCTAGATGGGAAAGCAGGGGAATGCATAGAGGCATCCAGCAAATGCTTATCTAGTTGTGTTTTGGTATTTGAGGAAAAATGTCTGAACAAAACAACATCTATCTACGGCTGACATCCTTGACAAACTACACCCCAAAACTCCTTAAGAATAGCAAGCAGAAACAGGACTTCCCCGAATGAGTAAGGAGAACACTGTTCATCCAAAGAGCCATTTTGCCTGAGCCATCTCCCAAGAGAAGCAGTTACATCTCTATTACTTGAGCCAGTTAATACTACACTGGAGAAAATGTCCTGAAAAGACAATTCAGCAGGAATTTACTTCTTTCAAAGCATATGACCCTCCTTTCTCCCACCAAATAAAGAAGAGATAAAAGCTGACAGATGACATTTGTGCTCCCCCCTGCCCCACACTGGGAGGACTTCTAGACAACTTTATCACCTGTCAGAATGTCTTAAATATGAATCCAAACACTGAGCAAGTCTTTATTTGAAATATTAAATCCCGTTTTCCCCTTCCTTTGACGTCTCTGGTCCTTCCTTACACAACACACTGGTTTTCCATGGTCCTGGTCTTTTCATTTTCCCTACCAGCGGGGATTCAGGACGTTATTCCTGTGGCTGAAAGAGGGACTGTGCACGTCAGTTTATCAGCGTAACACCCTTATATTAAGGAGTTGCTCGGTGGTTGCTTTTTCATGCTTACAGGGATTGGACTGAATGACCAGCAGATGAAGCACTGGTTGCTAGCAGCACATTATGTCAGGGCAGAGTCCAGTAATCCCAATTTGACTGTGCCTTGTCCTCTTTGCCAGCGCACTTTGCACACCTGGGTTCTGGAGAGCTGGCCCAGCCGCACTCAGAGCAGCCTGACCTTAGGAAACGCTCCCTGCACCTGCATCCTGCTCAGTGACCACTGCCAGATTCAGGTCTTTTCCCACCGTGGAAAATGTTATATTTTTACAGAAGAATCTGACCTACTGTATACCATTACTTGGCAATGTAAGAGGTTACCATGTATGTGCTGTGTTCCAAAGTAGAGTTGAATAATTCAAATAGCATATAGGCCAAAACCCCCAAGTTGCTTAACAGCATCAAAAGCTTAGCAATAAAAGACTGCTTTTCAATAAAAGTGGCACTAGCTACTATCCAATTGCACAAATATAAGTAATTTTATTTCCTGTATTTCTGTGTTTGTTTTGTAGGTCTGTATGTTCAAATAAGTTAATTTTTAAATTATTATTTATTACAACATGGATTTTGGCAGCTTTTCTCTGAAGTATTAATACATTGCTATTAATTAATTGACCCACTCATCTTAACCCACTATTTCAGACAAGGTATGAGAAAGGATCATCTGATACCTACAACTAATCATCAATACTACAATGGTCTATCATATTAACCATGAAGAAAATTTCTGAAACTGAAAGCGAGGTTCTGAGGAAGCAGCTTATGACCGACTATTTAAACCTTCCAGAGGCCAGAAATAGGAACATTCACTGTCAGGCTATTATTCAGTTTCCCCTTGTCTCTAAACCCCCAACTACAAACTTCATTTGCCTGCAGGAGGATTTGGCTCTTCTAGTCTCTGAACTTGCTTGCAGGTTTGGTGGAGATTTTTTAAATTGAATAATATATTGACTTATTCTGGCAACCTCTGCTATGCTACAACTTCCTAGGAGCCCTACAGCCACCAGCACCACTGTGAAAGCTCAGTGGGAAGACTCAATTGGGAGAAATGCTGCAGAGACATGAATATTCCCACTATTTCCATAGAGTTACACGGGCACACCAGCCGGCAGGAGACAGCGCAACATCTTTCTCCAGCTCGCGGCTGGAGCATGTTCAGCCACCGCGGAGGAGATGGAAAAGATGGACAAGACTCAGTGCAGGCAATGAAGCCACCTAACCCAGCTGTGCTGTTTGTGCAGTGTCATGTTATACAGCTCTGGCAGAATCTCAAACACAGCTGAATTTCCAAAAAGCAGAATAGGGATTTTCTTCAGGCAGTCAGAATGCCAAGCAAATTTTACACCAATTTAAGTACTTGCTCCAAAAGAAACAGGTGTTCTTCATCTCATATCATTATCAGGAAATATTATCTGTTTTTTACTAAAGGAAAAATGTCTAAAAATAGATTTTTTGAAAAATATTACAAAATATTTGGGTTTCAGAAGACAGAGAACAGAAAAATTCATTTTAAGCTTGTTAAAACTCTATATCACTAGAACATCGCCAAAGCACCCCAGAGCTGCAATCCTTAACAGGTGCCACATGGTTGTTTTTTCGTATTTTAATATTTCCTTTTCAAAACATCATCTTATTAAACATATCACAACACAGTACAACAACAAGGCAACCTTTCAAGTCATCATATTAAGCATGCAGCTCGGAAGATAATTTTTTCCTTTTCTAGGTGGTCATTAAGTAATAGATACTTGATTGAACATTCAAGAAATGCCTTGCTGTTCCTTGAAATCAAGCTGGAAGCAGAGTAGCTTTCATTTGAAACATGTTTTTAAACTTGCTCTCTGTCACAAGGTATTTCAATGTCTGAAGCTGTGCTTCCGTAAGTGAAAGGAATCCCAGCCTAAAGAGTTACACCAGTCTAGAATTTAAAAGAAAAACAGCAGACAGTTTGATAACATTCATTGTAAAACATCAGACATGCCCTTCAACCTACACTTCCTTTTTGTAAATGACGGCCACTGAAACAAAGTGCCCAATACTATTTTTTTTGTTTGAAGTCAATCTTTAAAAAACAAAACAAAACTGAAATCTGAAAAGATGGAAAGACCTATCTTTCTTATGTGACAATCCCTGAAGAAAATACGGAGACAAAAATCAGGAGGGACCATACACAAGACAAGTTTAATAAAGCTCATAGCTGTTTGCAGTTTCAGGGTTTTTTTAAACTCAGCTTTGCCTCAGAAGAGTTATGCTTATCAACAGGAGTGATTTCCAGAGCCTAGGAGAAGTGTACAAAACAATGCAAGAACTGCTCTAATGAACGCTTATTTATAACAGTTTTCAACCAAGACTGGGATCGACAAGGAGTTTTAGTGGCAGAACAACCTGCTGCTAAACAGCATTAAGATCAACAGCATTTCAGAGCTGCTACTGGAGGCTCACGGAGAAGCTCGGTTTTTATTCCAGCAGGAGCCACCTCCAGCAAGCGTGGTCAGACAGGGACTCCAGCAAAGCCAAACCACTGTCAGCTCCTCACCGGTGGTAAGGCAATGAACAGGAGGTGGAAGGAAGAACCAGGCAGATCCCTGCACATCAAACACTGAAAAGAAGTCCAAGTGCATAAGGCATTAACTGGTATTGCCCGGTTAATTATCTGAGCACTGAGAGGAGGTGACCCTCCCTCAAAAAACAACTGGCAAATACAATCAGATGATAGTGCATATACAGAATAAAGATTTTACACTGTTTATTCATTCTGCAAACTAAAGCCAGCAGCTCTGAAGCAAACAAGTCAGAAGGCTTCAACACTGTGACTCCTGCCTCCACCCCCAGGTTTTTCCCTATGTGAAATGAGGGGGCAGGTGGGAGAAGGCACATAATCAATAGACCTTTGTTTTTGTATTACTGACACAGAATCCTGATGCCAAATTAGGTAGTTCAGGGGAAGATTACTAGGTGAATACAAGTCATCAGAGAAGATAAACCAGCAAGAACATGGAAGAGAGCAACCTGGTAAGAACTGTCCTTTTCATACGGGACTGAGCCATCACAAAGACTTGTATTTTGCTTAAAGTTTGCTTTTGTCCCTTTCAGGAAAGTAAATTAAACAAAAAATAATCCAGTGAAAACTGCTTTTTCCACTTGCAATGAATGAGCACAGGTGTGTATCACAGGGCTACTCAGGCTTCAAAATAGCATGTGGTAGGTGGTGCATTTCCACTACAACAAAAGCAGAATGCTTCTCTCTGAAAACCTGGGCTCTGTTGCATTTCACTCCCATTTTGTTCTAAGCGTAAGGATGTTCCCTCCCCCGTTGCTTTCTCTTCCTCTCTATCAGTTCATTCAACTGTCAGTTCATCTCCTTTCTCTACCTGACGCAACCCTCATTTTCTGCAGATCGTGTTCACTCCACCCCGGGGTGGCTCCTTTCATCCCACCTCATCCTCTGGCAACTCACATTTTATACTCATGTTCCTGTGTCACAATTTTGTGCAACTCATGCTTCTTGGCTGGTTCTCTGTGGTCATGACTGCAATGGCTTCTGATGGAGTAAAGCAGACTTTTTGCACAAGCAAGGGTTTTTTTACACAGCTGCTCCATCAACTGCAATGGCAGAGATGCAGGGATGCGATCAACCACCCCAGCACAGAACTGCGAGGCAACGCTAGAAGTGCCTGAAGAAGTAAGATGATTAATGCAGGACACCAGCTTAAATACATTATTTCTACTCTAAAACAGTTGTTCTCAGAAATATGATAATGCTACTCTCCTTTAATGGAAAAGATGCATTTAATGTAATAATTCTGCTATCCCAGAAAGACAAGCAGATTCTGTTCCCTTTTTATCACTATGGTAACTCTCTAAGATACTGGAATCTATTACTGAGTGTGGATAGGAAACAAGGGTATTTCACTCTGCTCTCATAAGCTGAGGAATGCACAGACTTCCAAGCTAACAAAAGAGAAAAACTTAAACCCCTTGTTTAGCTGACTTGGACTACACAAGACATCACACACTGCCATGTTCTGAGCAGCAGGTGTGGGAGGTACTTCTTGTTTTGCTTTTTAGTTATTTTCAGAGGAGAATAGAAATTCAATTTCATCAAGTTCCTGGAGTTTCATAGTTATTATAGATCAAGTCTGTGACCAAATCTATGTATCTCATCTGACGGTGCAACTCGGAGTTGATATGACAGAAATGAGAAGTTCACCAATCTAATTTAAAAGATACCTTAGGACCAGACTGCATCTTTATACTACGTTATTTCTTCAATTTTTAAAGCTTACTCGTTTCCTCCCTTCTTCACCACTGCTGACATACCACAGTATTTCTCCCTCAGCATCAAGGAGCTACTCCCTCTTTGTACATGAAGCATGTAGGTCATAAATAGAGTAGGAGGAAAGGACAGGATTTAAGTTTTTATTGACCGTCCCTTCACCTCTACCACTACAGCCAGTTCTCTCATTCAAGCAGGCAGTTACTTATTACCACACACTCCCGAGGCTCCCAGGACATGCAACCAATACAATACACTGCAAAAACTGTTCACTAATACACACACATAGTTTCCTATTCACAATCCCTTTTTTAGCTTCCCCTCCAATATGCTGTCATAAACGGTTCTGTGCTTTTGTATCTCGCACATTCACTGCCTACATAAATACTACATTGAAAAAAACCAAAATTAGCTGGTCCAGACAGATTAGTCCAGAAAAAAAAAAAAAAAAAAAGAACAAAAATAACCAACCAACAAGAAACTTTCTCAAAGTTAAACGTTGATTTTCATTAAGTTTTGAAGCACTGACTCTTCTGTATAAAAATGGAAGAACGTTATTCTGGCCAAGTATTTAAAACCAACACAAAATAATACGACCAGATGTGGACTAGCTTGACAGCAGAAAAAATACTGAAAGATTGATAAGAGAGAAAGAAAGCAGCATGTGTTCAGTGAAAAATAAAGCTGGCTGAAGTAATCTGATTATGACCCAATCCTGTATAACTAAAAATAGTCATTGTTGATATTAATTTCAGTACCTATTAGATTTTTAACTAGAAAACAGTCCTAGAAAGGAACCAAGCTAGACAAGCTTGGCTGGACTTTGAACGCTGTAAACCTGCAAAGTACATGAAGGACAAATCTGAGGTCTCAATATGACAAGAGGTATGAAAAGAAGATGGGGTAAGTGTAAAGTGATATCTTCACGCGTTTGGCTTGACGTGAATGCTACTGTAATGGTGATGATCATGCTGTATTAGTTCTTCATGAATGATATGTAAAAGCAATAGGATTCAGAGAGGCTTCAAGAACTATTCAAAGGACTAAAAGGCATGGCTACAACAGACAGTCTAATTGCAATCTAATAGCCTAATTTATTTAGCTTGCTATTTAAGCTTATTGATTTGCTTATCTTATTAAGGCAAGGATTGAAGTGATCCTAAAGTACCAATTTTGGGAACAGAGAGGTGATAACACAAATATTTTCCATTTAGCAAAGACATATCAACAGGTATGAGCTGCAGCTCTATAGCTTCCAAGCAAAAATTAGAAACAAATGTGACCAAATACCACTGAAATTCTTAATATAATCTTTTATCTAAATAGTGTGTGCTTCTACTCATCAACAGGAATTAATTCACAAAAGGCATAAGGCCCATAATCAGAGATATCACGTCTGACTTTGTATGACTGTCATTTTTATATGCTTAATTCTTTATAAAATGGAACCTAATAATAGAAAGGGAATTAGAAGTTCCCTTCTGCTTGTCTAGAGACAACAAAGAATGCGGAGAAGAAAAAGTTATCTCAGGAAGGAAAAATGATCTAAGACCCTGACCAAGCTGCCAAGTCCATTAGCCAAACCCAGAGACAAGTCTCAAAGCCCAGGAAATCAGAGGTTCAGAACAGAAGCCAGAAACTGCATCAAACTATTGTATCCTGCACTGCAGAACTGCCTCAGACTGAGCATGGCCAAGTGCAACTTCCAACAACTGCTCTTCTAACCCGAGACCAGAGACAGGATGGACTGCAAGACAGAATTTCATTCATTCACTCAGTCCAGCAGCAATTAAGTTGCCTCTTCAGACTGACATTGATTGCAGGATCACAAAACCAGTTATGTTGTTAGCTGGGTATCCTAAGGAAATGGGGCTTAAGCAATGGTCCCTTCTCCTCACCCTTCCTCAAATCAATTCTTCTCTAATCACTTTGGAAATCACTGGTCAATCTGACCCGTTTTTGTTAAAGTTCTGAAAGATAACTAAGTTCCTAAGGCTGCTGAGAGATGGACAGGTAGATTGCAACGCTGAGATTAACATCTCCACAAAGACAAGGCACAAAGCTCTCTGCCATCACCCACTGCGCTTCGCAGCAGACAGTGTATCCAGGGCTCTGAACGAGCCACCCTCATTGCCAGGTTTGTCCTCTCAGCACCTCAGAAAGATTATCTGAGGACACGGGAAGGAGCTGAAAGCACAACAGGAAATGGTTTAGAAGACCCTTGGAGAGGGTGCTGTGAAGATCTACAGCCTCTATAGCGGCAGTGTGAGGATACACAGCAAACCTGCTGGTCATGCTGCTCTCACATCTGTTCTGGCAACAGAAAAATAGGAAGGTCATAGCCTTTTTTCCTACCGAACTGTCCCCATACCTCTGACAAAATAGTTATAAGGAGGAAGACACACAGACAGCCTTTGAGAGAGCCACCACTGTCCTTACATTATTCTGGACCTAGTCTATAGTATAAAAGCTAAAAATCAATTTAACTGTAAGCCCCAGATTAACAATTTAAATTATTTCAGAGAATAGAACATGCATGTTGTAATTAAGAGAGAGAGCAGAGGCATCCTAGATATGATCTGTTTTGATAAAAGGCCAGTTCTTCACAACTTAACAGTGGTGTTGAAGAGTTGCATACGTGAGAGCTTGCCTGCTCAACAGTATAATTTGCTTTAGTAAGACATATTTGTCACTCACCACAGCCTTCTTCTGAATCCCTTGTACTTGCAAGGAAGGATGTTCCCCCTACTTGCTCCTGTTGTATCACTGAAACAACCCAGTGTGAAATAACATGCTAAATGCTGAGGAGACAATAACTAGTTCCACCTTTCAAAAGCTGCCTATGAACTATGATTCAGCTGTCTGAAGGCCTGAGCTGAGCAACTGTGCATAAATAATACAACCCTTCTAGAGCCATTACTGCTCCTGTCTCACATGCTTCATCCCAAACCCCCTATTACACGGCCAATACATTAGTGACACTCTTCTTCTTCCTTTTTTTTTTTTTTTTTTAAAGAGGAAGCTGGCACGAAATGGAAATTCTGTACTTCCCGCTATGATCCAAGAAGCATCCTTTGGGTTTGCAATGAACAGAATGAGGGGGTATACAGAAATGGCATACTGCTCCTGCCTCCAAGCTGTCACTGTCATAAGTCACTACGGACAGGGATGATTCAGAACATCTTCTGTACTTGCTGCCGCCACCAAGCTGTGCAATCCCATGCACCCTTTACTTCCCTCTTTTATGGGCCTCACCAAAACCAGTCACATAATACTCCATTATTCAAATCCCTTGTCATCAAATTACACCTACTTCCAGCTTGGGCTTTCAACACACAACTTGGTTAAAAAGCTCAGCATTTTATTCCTCTTGTCTCTTCCCATCCATTGAAAAGTTTTTGCTACCAAGAAGTGTGTCACTCTGCTTGGCTTGAATAATCCTTTCTTCCTTTTGATCTTTCTTATCTTTCTCTCAAGACAAGGGAATCAAGCCGTCAGGCGTCTCAGATGTTCAGAAGTTATCAATTAAAGTATACAAAGTACTGTGAAGGCAAGAGTAGATCTTCTCTAAGTAATGGAGCAACATCAGAAATCCAGACTGACAGATAACCCAGCTCCTTCCAATACTGCTAGCAAGCAACAGCAAAAGAGGACAGAGCTGCTTTCAAAAGGCTTCTTATGGCATTCCAGAGTGGTAACTCTAGGAGAGACAGAGAGCTCTGCTTTGCTACCTGTACCACTTCACCACGGGTTCCCAGGTGAGTTTAACACACACAAGTTTCAGAGCTACTGTGACCTGGCATCAGCCACCTGGGGTTGATCCCCCCTCAGCCCCCTGTGCGATGGCCATGGCTCCACCAGCCGCTTTGCTCGCAGGCTCAGCGCGCAAGAGCAGCATTCCAGCCGCACACGCGCCGAGGACTTTGCACTTTGGACTCTTATCTCCCTCTGGTATGAAACACAAACCTCTAACACGAAGCAAGGTCCACCTAACTGATTAAGGCTCTCAGAGAAGTGTGAAAGATAGGTCCATTAGGAATTTATGTTCATCTGTGAAGTGGGAAAGACAAGACAGGCTTTCTTTACTATGCTGGCATCATCTTGTATCTGTTTACTGACAAAAAAAAAAAGTAAGTCTCCACTAATTACTATTTCATCCTATAGTAATGTGTTCCAAAAAAAAGTCACCATGGTTCTTGGAATGTATATGCCAGAGGGACAGATGGAGAAGCAAGGAAAAGATTAATCATTTTATGGCAGAAAGCCAGTGGTGCTACCAAAAAAAAAAAAAAAAAAAAAAAAGGAAGAAAAAAGTGAATTCCATTTCAGTGCAAGAATGGTGGCAATCCTATCATCCTATCATCTCAGCTGAGGTGAGAGCACCTCACCTAAACCAATCTGCAGATCTGGCGGTTTGACAAAAACACTAATTTAAAAATCCTCGCTTTTAAAGTCAACGAGTAACAAGAATGCCTTTAAAAAGTAACATTTCAAGAATCAGTTTTGAGATTTAAATTGTGATCTGGCCAGCAGTGCCCAGAGGAAGCGTGGCTGTGCTCAAGGTCTCCCCTCTCCCACCTCTGTCAGTGAACAGAGCAGCCTCCCGCAACAGAGTCACAAGAGCGTCTTGCTCTTCACTAGGAAACTAACTCAAAGAAAAATACCCAGATGCCCAGGAATAACTGTAATTTACTTCATCCTTTATTACAGGATGAAAGATTTGATAAAGCTAGAAACAAAAATTTTTAAATCCCATTGAGAAGAAGCTAGGTGTTTTACTACCACTAGTAATAAGATTTGAAATTCTCTTCCAAGCATTTCAGAGGTCAAAGACAAATTTAAGTATTCCAATGGAATAAGATCACTTGAATATACAAATGTTTCTACATAATTAGTGATACAGAAACAACAGAATTTTGTGGGAAAACACTCTTTACACTTGATTTGATATATAGAGAACAAACTCTTTTAATACATTTAACTAGAAATTCACCTTTTCCACAAAAAAAAACAACAACAAAAAAAAAAAAAACAAAAAAAAACCCCAAAAAAAACCAAAAAAAAAACCAAACACAAACCAAAATAATCATATGCTTGCACTGTGTTTATGTCTAAAGAAAGTCTCTCCAAAATTCTGCAGGAGCCTGAGGGCTATAGGAAGAATCAAAGTAATTTCTGCACAGAGCATCACTGTTGTACTCACAAACAAAAAATAAAGCTCAGAAGGCTTATTTTTAAATGGGAGTAACCTCTGCAAATAAAAACTTCAAAGCTCTAATGGATAATTAGCCACAGTTAATCAATGTACTCCAATTGCTTCAAGAGCTTTCATGAGTGTCAAGCAGAAAGAGTAGCTTTCTTCAGATAAAGAACTATTCTTACTACATAAGAATAGAAAGTTAACCAGAACCGCAAAATTAACTAAAGATGTTTCAAAGGTTCGTTTCATCAAGGAAATCTCGTTTAAACGCAAACACTAATTCAACAACAGTTAAAAAGAGGATTTTGAAAGTCTGAAATTCAGTTAAGATACACCTCTACAGATACTTGATTGTATATTCACAGGCCAAAATCGTTACGACTTACTTCCAGATGTGTGTACTAAAACACATTTATAGTCACATCAAAACAGAATTTTACAACACAGGATCTCAACCCAAATAGCCCTGTCCCCTCCCAATTCCTGTACTTCATCATCACTAAGCTAAATGCCGGTTTCTAACCCAACAGCAAATCTCAATACAAAGGTTGTGCTTCCTCCTTTATTTTCTGCATCACAGATATTAGCCTTTTGAAATGTACCCAACAGGCCACAAAAGAATTTACAGATGTGTCTGCTGGCACCTCAGCCGTTCTGGAGTTCCTAGCGTTGGCTGGTGAGAGTCAAGGAAAAGGAGAACAAGTCATGCTTCAAAAATTTATTATAAGGAATTAACTGTTTTGGTAAGAAAAACAGTAGCACTATTTCAGAGATTATTTCCCATTTATCTCCCAGAAGCTGGCCAAAGATAGATTATCGGGCAGTCTGTGTGATGCAATATTCTACAGAGATGGGAAAAAGGCAATAACAGCTCTACAGAGTAACAGCAACAGGAAAGGTGTCTCAAAAATATAATGAAAAGAGGTATTATGTTTCTGGCTTTTTACAGTATGTACTCTCCTTGGCAGACATGAAACCTAAAGGAAAAGTGGATACACTGAGGGGAGGGACTCGTCTTCTAGAAGAAGTAATTATTCTATTTAAATCCAAGCCTGTGGGGGAAGGGGAAATCAAATAGACAAGAAACAAATTTACACTACAGGTTACATTGAATACATTAAAAAAAAAAAAAAAAAATCAATATAGCTTACTCAAAACAACCACTTAGCACAAATATCATAGCCTGACATTAACAGTAGCTAAGGAGAAACATAACTATAAATAATTTACACTGTTGAAATGACTTTTAAATAACTCCAAGAGCCAAGTATGTTGATTTTGAAACACCACACTGACTTGAAGAACTACCTTGAAATCTCCAGTCTTTCTGTAGAAACACGCTCTCCTTGAAGATTGAAGAATTTGTGCGAAGCTATCAAGAGACTTCTCAATAGGTTTTTCCACAAGGTAAGATCTGATTCATATGTCTTTAAACACATGCTTAAAATTGATCAGTGCTAACAAACTAGGCCTGTACACAGATACTTCTCACGGATAACAGCCTGCACACAGTATTATCCAGAAATGTATTTTAACACAAGATGCCCAATATCAGACTAGGGAAGCAAACACAGCTCAATCCAAGAATGAAATTCCATCTTCGACCTGTGGTGTGCCAACAGTTTTCCATCTCCAGGGTACAGAGATCCTCCCATTGTAAAAGTAGTTATTTAATCTAGTCCATTTGCCAAAAGTTTCAAAGGGCATTTCTTTTTCATTTGCTTTTAAAAACCCTCTTAAAAAGAAAAAAAAAATAATAATACCATACAGATAGGACAGCACTATGCTGCAGTCACTCTGAAAACACAAAACCTTTCTGTCCCTAAACAGCAGCACCTCTCAGACACTGCTAAATAATCTATTTACTGCTGTTTTCTAAAAGTCCATTTCATAGATCCTTTTGGCCAGGGTGCTCCTATATTTAACATGCTGTATTTTCACTATGATTCATTCTAAAACAAAGGCACTACTGAATCCCTTTTACGGCACAGTATGCTTCTAATCTGCCAAACCTAAAACAGATTCGTACGTACACCTACCAAAGAATACAACGGTCACTTTGGGGCTTGCGCATCTTCAGAACATGTAAGCACCAACATTCCGGATGCTACTTAGAGATAGTTTTTGTGGCATCACGAGTTCAAAAATCATCTGAAATCTTCATTCATCTAAATCTCAATTCCACAAAGTATTTCTGGCCTTAAAATTAAAGCCATTGCTTGGATTACATACAAACAGTTAAAACACAAACAATAAGCTTAGTATGCCACCTCCCTCCCAAGTCACAGCAATTGCTGGAGTAAATACTCTTTACTGTAGCAGGAAGGAGAAGGGTGGGGAGGAGAAATGAGCACATGCCATTCAAAGCCAACAGACAAAGGTGCAAAATCAAACTACAAATGCCACATTAGTGAAAAAAATAGCCTGCCTGCTATAAAGTAGTCTTGGGCATGCCCAAGTATGGCCTCTTCTATTGAAATCTTAACCCCCTAAGCGAGGGGATTTCAAAATTCGGAAGTGCAACTTTCAGATGTAATGTTATTTCTTGTCTGATGGTAGAAGGTGTTCCATTTGTACTCCAACAAAGGGTCTTTCTCTTGTGGAAGCCACAGCACGAGAACTGTCTTCTCTCACTGCTTCTCCACTCCTGATCCGCTTCTTGGGTGAGCTGACACAGTCTGCATCATGCTATAGGTAATTTTCCAAGTTTCCTGCATTGCCTTTTTTCTAAGGAAGCACACCACCAGCATTTAGTTTTCAGACCATAACATCAGCTGCTTTGACACATTTCTGTAGGTACTTCCAATTACAGGATTCCCAATATAATCACAGCTCAGTATCAAGTACAAATATTAAGTTTATCATTTTAAGTAAGGAGAAGTTTTGAAACTTTCTAAAAGGTCCTGTCATCAGAAATGTTCCCGTGCAGTAGTATCTATGTGCATGATCCAAGTCTATTAAGAAAATTACTATGACAAAAACATTTCCTTCTTAATGAAGTAACCAGGCATTTCGCAACTTTTACACATCGACATTTAAGTTTTTCTCCCTCTGAGTAATTTTTACCTGTATATTGAAAAATAAAAACCAACAAACTATGAACAGCAGCAGGAAGATAGGTGAAAACAGTCTAAAAACTTGAAAGAAATAATTGCAGTCACATCTGTTAGTAAGGACTTGGAAGTTCGCTTTGTCGTTTTAATAAACCAGAAAAGAAAACCCACTAGAAATCTTCCTTTCAAACTGTGGCTTCCAAAAGAACCAGTTGCTCCACTAGTTTCACTTCCAAAACCTTCTTTCAGATACACTACTTAGAAATAAACCCCATTCCGACAATAAGAATTGAAGAATGACAAGACGGTAATCAATTTGATGGAGTGTGACAAAATGCTCAACGTTTGTGTTGTGATACCACAGTATCAAAATTCTGCTCTGAAAAGTTAGTACCAACATTTCATTTTGTCAGCCAGATGATAAGCCAACACAAGTGAACAGAGTCAAGCGTTTTAAGTTTTAAGCTTATCACCTGAGTTGGCGATACACAGAGGGAACACCAAGCCGCAGTCTGCCTCTGTGAAGGCAGCATCCACCTTGCAGAGCAAGAGCCAGATGGAACCCAGGT
This sequence comes from Streptopelia decaocto, assembly GCF_964273445.1. NCBI lineage: Eukaryota > Metazoa > Chordata > Aves > Columbiformes > Columbidae > Streptopelia > Streptopelia decaocto. Next base: position 10,262,007 of record NC_138668.1, on the reverse strand, counting down.
ATCTGCTCAAGCAGAAGACAGAAGCCAAGTGCCTATCGCTTCAGAGATCTCCAGTGGCATTGCACAACTGCAAACAACAGGTAACTCATGTACTAGAAACAGGAAACAACTCTGTTTCAGGTGCCAGGTGAGTGATGAGTGAGCTTTTTAAGTCACCAAATCTCTGTGGCATATCAAACTCATCTGCAGAGTACCACTCTGCATGGTCAAGTTTCAAAACAAAACCGCATTACAGGTATTTTAATTTTACTACGAGTCAGTGTGTTTTGCTGTTATGTGTTTCTATATATTTATACCCTTCTTCTGTTTGTATTATTATAAAAGCACATATGTCTCTTCTCACTAAAAATGTTGTTTTGGTGACAGCTATTCAACAAAGAACCAAGCAACTCTGGTCAAGTCTGTAACATTATTAAGAGTCCCCTGAAACTGGGAAGCAGCGTTATTTGGACTACATCGTGGACTGGCTATTTGTGTTTGCCAGAGGCACGGTCTGCTGGGAGACAGTCAGCTTGGCAGCCTTGAACGGACAACTTCGAGGATGAGAAGCAAATTAACTGCAAATCACGTTAAAACAATTCAGGCAGCTTCAGACAGATTGAGAGTCACCAGGAAAACAAACAGCACCAGCAGTTTGCTAAAACACACAAAACTGCAAAGGAATGAGAACATCTTCAGCCGACTTAGTTCACAATCAGCAAGTGTATCTAAACCTGGTAATCAGCAAAATCAACTAGGTAATCTGTTTAAATAATTCACTTCATCTTTTCTCACCATAAACTTGCCTTAGTACAGATTCCTCAAAACACTGAGTCAAGCAACATAACTACATATACAACTTAAGTCTTGTATCAGAACTGTTGCTCTTTAGAGTAGTTCATTATCTTATTAAATATAATCAAGATTAATCTCCAACACCAAAACTCCACTCAGTGAATGACCATAGGGAGCAAAATTGCAAACGTGCTTGTGAAAGGCACATGTATTGTAATACCCCCCGCCAGGAAACAACAAATAACAGAATTCAGTTCTTTTACAGCTCAGCAATTAAAAACAAACAAACCAAAAACCAAACAAACCAACCAAAAACAAAGAGAAAAAAAAAATAAAGGCAAAGAGACAGCTGGTTATTCTCTGGGTAGACAGAAAAATTACAGTTTTATGAAGTTCTCTTCTGGTAAGAGTTCCTCCTCATCTTTAATCTAAAACTACAACTGCAACATGCATCATCATGTGGCTATTTTAACTACAACAAAGTTGACCACATGCCCCATTCAAATTAATTAGGCCAATGCAGTTAAGATAAAAGATTGCTCTGAATTTGTATGCAGAAATCCAGCATATTAGGTCTATTTTTGCACAGTTAGTGATATTTTTAATCTGTACCAATCCTACTACTGGTACCAACTTCCAGTTAAACACATAAATGCACAAGTAAAGAAAATTCATCACTTGCACACAGCACTTTGAACTCTGCATCTAAACTCACTACTACCAGATCATCTGAAACACTACATTGGAAGATCTGCCAGCCAGATCAGCTTTTCCATCAGTGCCTCCCTGCCAGGCAGGTTCTAGTTTACATCAATACAAATATTTTCCTCTATAACTTTCAAAGTTTGTAGCATAAGGTTACTTAAAATCTAGAATCTTGAAAAGGCATTTTACAAAAACCCAATAATGTTGTAATCCTCCTAACTATGTATGAAAGTACATAACCATTTTTCTCCTGATCTCTTTATAGATTGAGACTACGATCTGACCAAACAATTACATCCTTTTATGGGGCATGCAGAGCCCAATAACATGTTTGATTAAACTGCACCTTTCAGAAAGAAAACTAACTTTGAGGTGGGTTTATTAATTCTATATAGAAAATCACTTTGAAAAGAGCCCCCAGCATGCTGTAGTTTCCCTACAGCTTCAAAGCAACAGCTTCTGCAGATCATCAGCCACACACAACTCCAGGATTTCTTCCCAAGTTTCTGCTGCTGGGTACCAGCACATCCTTACTTGAGTAAAAGGGCTCTGAAGTTACCGAAGAAAAGGTGATTCCTTTTACAGAATCGTGTAAGGAGGCACTGCACCTTGGAAACACATGAAAAAGAAAACACTCGAGAGTCCTACTCATTTCAATGGGACTTTACTACTACTTAAGGGAAAAAGCAGAAGTACCAATTAGGTGAATCACTGTCCAAAACTCTCAACAGAGCGCAAAAAGGAACTTGGAGTACCATACAAAATAAATGGGAACTTCCCAAAATATTCTTCTGATTTTCCACAGGCTTTGCTAGCCGTGTTATGACGAGGGGAATGTATCTCAGCAAGAGACTATACAACATCTAATCTACAGAAACACAACTTCAAGCTCTTGCCAGCCACAAAGAGGCTCCGTCTCCCTCATTTGAGAAAGATGAACTCTCACAACAGGAGAGTACGATGCACAGAGCATGCTTGCATTGAAGTGCTCACTTCTACGGAAGCAACAGACCATCTGCTTAGTTCTGCTACTGCTTAAAGTGTTTGACAATCAACAATCTTAAAAACCCCTCTAATTTAAAAATATTTTCTAGATGGTTTGGACACGTTTTCTGGACTTAACGCACAGTACAAAAAGCACGGCACAACACAAAAGGTCAATTCTGCTACTCCGGGAATTGCTGTGACAAGATGATCTGTTCCTCTACCCCCGCCAAGTGGTAATTGTTCAAAGAAGAATCCTTCTGCTCTTTTAAGCAGATTTCTTTAAAGAATTCCAACTCAGTCAAATGAAGCTATCCTTGTAGCGGTGTCCAAGAAAACAGGGCCACAATGCCACTGTTACAAGCAAAACTGTTACAGGAAAGGAGTCTGGTAGTGAACGGAGCAGAGATATATACAGTAGTATAGAAGAGAGTTTTCCTCAAAGGTTTCCAGATGATCTTGGACAAGCCAAAATCACAAAGCAGCAGCTCTAAATAAATACAAATACGCAAACTGCACAGCTGTGGCCAGTGAAGAATTCAAATCCTTGCTATAGTAAGTTGTTGTATGTTTAAATTTATAAAACATTTGCAGGGACTACCCTACTCCCTATTTCCAAAAATATTCTGGGCTATCAAGAACATGCTACATACTCCCAAGAAAACACAACTATTACTTTAATAGTTATTTTTTAACTTGGATTGACAGGTTGCTTTTTCTGGAGGATCATATGAAATCCATTAAATCCTTTGCTCATGTCTGTCTAGATAGAGGAAATATTTTGCTTTAATCTCCCCCTACCAATGGAAAAATATTCATCTTGATGTCAGCACCCTATGGCCCTCTGACATTGGGAATCAGTTATTTTTCATTCCCTTTTTGATTGGTTAGGGGTTTTGTGCGCCACCTTCAAATTATGCAAGCACATGACTCATGAGTTTGAGTTATCGTGTTCATTTCTGGGATAATTTTCATTCTTTCAAGAGTTTCCTTAAAATGGCAAGTCCAGCTCAAAATTAACAATACTGGCTTACAATGCTCCAAATGAAATGAATCACAGTTATTTCTGAAAGTAGGAGACGGGATCAGATTCTGGATTTTTTTTTCCCCTTCTTTTTCTCTTACAAGAAAGAATGCTTATAAAAACATGCCACAAGAAAGAAAAACAGTAAAAGCAATGGACTTTCCTTGATTAGCCATTTACTAAAAAAGGATTAGAGCAAACCATCAAGGAAGCAAGGTCTTGCCCAACAAAACTGGTCCCAAACCATAAAGGGTCAGGAGTGCTGCATACAGCCCATAAACACACCGACGAGAAAAATGGAAAAATGGGCCACGCTTGAATGAGGTGAATCAGTGATGCACGTTACTCACTTTAAACATAACAAGAAAATCTTGGCTTAAAAAGATATTTTAGATTTTTTTTTCTGCATTTGTATTTCAGAACTCCTTCTTTACCTTAGGATATATTGCTACAGTCACCACCTAGAGAATTTACTTCCAGCCTTGATATGGTTCTTCAAGCATGATGGCAGCTGCATTTCAAGCCATTTAGTCAAGTTAGGCACATGTACTATTAGGCAGCTCAGCTGCCTCCCCACTTTTATTGCTGCTCTTCCAATCTTTTAAGCTGTATATATTATGTAGTAAACATCAGGGAACAGAAGGTGAAAAACCAAACTAACCCACATTCTCCTTCAGCAGAAATTTCAGTTTCAGAAGAACAAACACTGAAATATTTCTTTACTTTTCTTAAAAGCTTTGATCACAACTGGAACATCAATAAGAGAACAAGCTAACATACAATCACAGTTGATAATCCTATTAGGGCAATAAACTGGGGGGTGGGAAGAGATTGGAAGAGGATGTCAATCCTCAAATGTCTATTAAAGAGAACAGAAAAAATGGAGAACACTTTTGCTTGTCAGGAGAAAAATGAGGGAACAAGTAACTTGTTCCTAAATGGAAACATGAAATATTGAGCTCACGTGCTCTCTTACCAAGAGAAAATTAAGACATAAAGAAAAATGTTTTTTAAAAAAAAGTATATATATATCTATATATATCTATATAGATATATAGATATATAGATATATAGATATATAGATATATAGATATATAGATATATAGATATATAGATATCTATCTAAAAATGCACTCAATGCTTTCTAGCTTCACCTTGTTCAACATGAGATGGAGCCCCGGAAAACACCAATTTTTCTATTTTTATAAGCTGGCCAAGTTTTAAAAATTGTGTTCTCTTAAGTGCTAACACCTTCACAGAAGCACCATTTTATCACTTATGCTGTCATTAAACAGTCCTACCTTTTCAGTTTCTCCAAACAACATTGTGTCTAAGGACTTTTGAAATCACTAATTTTGCTCTAATCTTTTGGAAATGCAACACCACTGCTGAGCACAGCCCTGCATACAAGGGCTACGTATTAGGTGTGTAACAGGAACACTTCCAGTATTCTTTTTGCAACATATTCCTTGTCCAAATTAACTTTTAGTACTTGAGTATATGCTAACTGAGAAAGTCCAGGTCATCTTCCTGAGCTGGTGAATCCCATCTGCAGCTTGAAAAACAGAATTTGAGTGCTGACCTACTCTTTACCAGGGTGGGTTTGTCTGAAAGAAACCAAGACATCACAGAACCTCCTCCTCCAGATTCATTCATACTCTGTCACATGAAGACCACAGGCAAGTCTCTTTGCTTTGAGGCAATTCTACTTGAGTTACATCACTTAAAAAAAAAAAAAAGGTAGTTCCATCACATGACTACGTAGTGGCTGGGAAAAATCTGCTCCTAAGAACTTACATAACCATGTGTTTATAGAGTAAGTCAGATAATTAGAATTTCTCACTCTTCCCACAAACTGCAAAAAAAACCAAATGAAAGATAAGCTGAGTTTCTTCCTGTGCAGACCAACACCATCCACACAAAAAATTTAGCCAATTTGGAGGCTGGAGACAGCTATACCCTCTTTCACATGACCCTCACTCAGACCACAAGCATCTGTTCTTCAAGCAAAGAGATCTCCTCCAGTGCCAAGAGAACGCTTTTTACATTCTCATTTTCAAAAATTAAAGTGAACTATGTGGCACTCCACAATGACATCAGCATTTATTCAGAGAGCCTGGTTTCTTCTATGCCAGGCAATTTTTCCTGTGATTGTCAACGCATTAATGAATTAACACTTACATGTTAATAAACCACAATGACTAGTGATGTACAAACAGATAAAATATCAGAGTTTAAATTATAATTTTCTACATTTCAGAACAGGATGGGTTTGCCATCAAAGTTTCAGGAAGGAACTGGACCCAAAGCAGCACAGACAAGAGATGAGGCATGCTGCTTTCCAATTAAAAGGCAGGAGCACCAGCAATCACAATCCTTCTCTAAGCTCACGCCTGGAAAATAACTCAAAAGCAACGTCTATATCAAGCAGGGACTAGAGCAGTACCCCAAGACAGAGGCAAATACTTCCAGTTGTATATATACCCTGTCCCAATCTGCAAAGGTCACTGAATGAGACTTCTTGCCCAGACCCTGCCCTCCCCTTACACAGAGTTTGCAGTAGCTTGGCAATCTATGCAGAATGTAGTGTTTCCAGACCAGTCCCTCTACATTTGAAAAACATTCACTGCAAAGCTGTTGACAGTGGTCCTGGACAAGAGTACTAATTGCTACAAGCCTCCCTTCAAACTACAAATATTTCTGTAACAACTTTCACACTGCTTTACAATATATTGTTGTCTGGAAGCTAAATCCAGATCCTGCACAGAAATTATAATCCGCTTCCTTTGTGTGGGATTATGCTACACTTTTCCAATTCACCCTGCTAAGATACTACCCAACTTTTAACTTCAAGGATGTGTCTTTCAACAAGTGCTTTCATTTCTGATTACATGAGAAATACTGTTTCAATTATCTTTCTTTCATGATGTCACCAGTGATTGAAATGGAAAACTACAGATTCAGGGAAGCACATTCTTTGGTTCTGTTCCAGAAAAGAATCTACTACATTTTTCTAAACACCTGTATGGAAAAACCAAAACAAAACAAGTGCAATAAATAGAATATATTAAATTATAAGTACATACTTTAGTCATTGCTCCTGTCTGTGCTGTGTTCAGTCCGGTGTGACCAGCCATCTGTGGAGATACTTGGGTTAAAGTCTCTGCCAGCACACTGCCTGCATTCCCCTGCATGGCAGGGGCAGAATATTGCATTCCTGCTCCCCTTCCTCTTCCAGCTGCCCCAAGAGATCCATTCATTACCTGCCCTTGTCCTTGCTGAGGCTGATTCATTAAATTGTGACCAGAATTACTGTTGAGAAGGCTCTGGTGTGTCTGACTGAAATTAGTATTCATACATATCCCAGGTCCAGTCTGTGATGTTGCAGGGCTGCTCGTCACCATCCCCACTTGTTTTTGTGCTTGAGAGTTCAGTGTTTGTGATGCGGGTGTGGTAGGTCCGGAGGTGCTGGCTGCTTGTTTTGCCAGGCCTGAAGCAGAAGAGTCTCCTTGGTTTAAAGGGCTCTTACCCATAGCACCCAGATTACTGATATTAGCACTGTTCGGTTGCCCTTGAACTTGACTGCCAACTCCCTGCTGGACAGGGCTACTGGAGTTCACATTTCCAATTCCTGGGTTTAAGGAAGAGCCGCTGCCTCCCCTTAGAAGTTCAGAAAGTTGTTTGTGTTTGGAAGCTGCATCTGGAACAAGGTTCCCACTGCTGTTTAAAAGGCCCAGCTCGCCATTGGGGATCAGCTCATCAGGAAGATCATTTTCCAGGTCAAACAAAGATCCAAAATCTACAAGTTAAAACAGAAATATAGGTGAGAAAAACTTGACAAACAAGTGACTAAAATATTCATCCACACTGCGCTGTACTAGTCTTAAACAATGACACACGCTAAGGTACACCTTTATCCAAGACCCAACGCTGACAGCAAGTGAGCGAGGGTCCCTGTGACACAAACTCCAGAGTCCTTCAGGAAGTGGAGTCACTGACACACACTGTGCACACACAACCAGACTGGGTCAAGCACTGGCCCAGAAGTAGTGTTTTTTTGCAAAACTTTTGACAAAACATTGCACCAAGCTTAAGAAATTCAGGTGGCACAAATCTAACCTAACTCCTCAATTTCTCTTGTTTTGGCTAAAAGAAGGCACCAGAAATATCAAGGTATTCTCCTCCCCCCCACATATTTTTAAAATTTTTTGTTGTTGTTTGCTTTGTTTCGGGTTTTTTGAGTTGTTTTTTGTTTTTTTCCCTATTGATTTACTCTTCCAAAAGAGCAATTACATCACGTTCTCCAACCTCCTACGCAACCCCAGGCCACTGCATTTCACCCAGCAATCCTACTTCAACCTTCTAATTTATGGTTGTGTATGGTCAAAGAACATCTCCCAGCAAGGCTTCCAGGCTTGATCAAAAGACAACAGTTACTTCTTCAGTAAGTATGATCCCAGTCTCACCTATAAATGTGTCCAACATCAGTTTCTAGTCATTGATTTGTACCATGATCCACTGCCTCAGAAGATCCCAAAAGGCACTCAGCATTTTCTCCTTCTAATGCCTCTTGAATCAAGTCACTTCTCGATCCCTGAACAGCTCAAATAATTCAAATTGCTCTCTAAGTGCCCAGCCCTCATTTATCATGCCCAATATTGACAGAGCTAATCCACACACTCTGCAGATGAGCAAAATAAATCAATCAAATCTTCATTAAGCCACTTGAAGGAACTGCTCTGCCTGGCTGCAACATTCAGACTGACAAAAAGTGGAGGGTTGTTTTTGAAAATTAGTAGCTCAAGTTCACTCAAATGTTTACTGAACATCATAAGTGATGCCTGTGTAACAATGTTATTTTGGTATGTAACAAAAAATAGGAAGTTACTTGACTGTATATAGGTACTTCCATGTGAAAATAAAGTTATGTCTGAAGACATAAGGACAAGAGAGTACAGCAACCTTAACAAACATGTGAGCAGACTATACTCAATTAAGCAGAGCCGCTGTTCAAACACACAACACATCTCAGAGTTTTCCAGTCCAAGGATGTGATCTAAAACAATGACTTTTTAGTGTAAAGTAACAAAAATGTGTGAAAACTTTATTTTGCCCTCTCCAAGCTAGCCCTGAAAAACCCCAGTACCTCACAGTGAACAAGACAAACCCATTTTTTTTCCAGATTAGATCAAACAAAAGTTATTTTCTAAATAAGAACACTGCAAAACTTTCATTATTTTGAAGTTTAATTCACTCTTCAACCACAAAAAGTTGGTGCAGGACTCGGGTTGCAGAAGCAGCATATGATTGTTCAGCCACTGACAGCCTGGACCACACTTAACTGCCTTGAAAACAAACAACAAAAGCCCAACAACACTTGACCTGTATCGCAAAGCTAAGATGTGTTACCAGCACATTTCAGCACATCTCCATACAATGCATTTCATCAGCATTCAAATTTACAATTCAACCTAACCGAAGAAAAATTAATTTTTACATGTGTTGCAATGGCCAATGAATTACATAAACGGTCACAGTAAACATACACAAAAATATTAAGTTCTGCCTGTTTTGAAGCACTCACAGCAGCACGTCCTTTAGGAGCCAACATTCTGCCACTGTTACCTACTGAAGTCAATAAGCTCTGAAGAATTCTTCCAGCCTTGTATCACAGTGGCCACAACAAAATGCACCACAGCTCAGAACAGACTGCTTTCAAGCAGGGAAGTAACAAACTAATGTTTTCATTAGCTAGGGTCACTAAAGTATTTCTAATTTCTCTCTTACTTGCTGGCTTTCCCTTCAGTTGTTTAGTTCACCTTTTCAGCTTGTCTTGAACAGAAACTCCTGGTATACCTTCAACCACATTCCTTTCAGCGATGGCTTCATCTCTTTCCCACACAACCACTCAGCGCTCACTATATGCTGCAATTTGGGTCTCCTCCTCTGTATCTTGGTTCCACCTTCCTCCTTCCCAGATTCCACTATTTTTAACCTTCCATCCCTCTCTAACCCCATGGCCTGTTTTGGCAGAGCTGCACGCTGGAGCCCACCCAAAGCCATCTGCCTGTGTGTCACCACGGCTGGTGACACAGGGTCCATGGCTGAGCCTTCACCTTTCTTAGGCTGCTCTTGTCACCCTGCCTTGCTGGGAAGTTCAAGGTTCACAGTGCTTGTGCAAACAACTTGGGTAAATCCCATGAAATGGTGTTTTTCTAAGCTTCTACACCTAAATTGTTAATATTTCATAACAAAAGACAGGTGTGCATGCACATGTAGGGTCAAGAGCAGAGGAAAAGTGACAAAATGTGTAGAGGGAAGATGCTGCTGTGGCTTAAAAAGAGTACTTTTTTCCAGTTGTATTTCAAAATGGGATGTTGGAGTACAAGTGCTCAATTTTTTTTATTTGGCTGGCTGGACTCTTAACATTCTTGCCAAGGAAGGGAAATGTTTTTGCAGTTTACAAAAAGAGTGAAGAAAGCGTTTGGGAATGCTGCCTCTTCAAACGTAAAATAATCTACCGCTCCTAAGCTCCTGTAAGAAGGCTCTACATTAGGGTTAGACACAGAAAGTTTACAGCTCTGCCAGCAGGAAAATAAAAAGCAGGTAAACAGCACAGTGGCCACGTAAAAACTCACTAAGTATTCAAACGTTCAGGTAATGATTAATCTTCCTGCTTTTATATTTTCATCAGACTTGTACCTTAAAGCATCAACACAAGGTGCATTTTACAACAGTTATAAAATACAATGGAAAACAAAAGTCTGCTTGAGCATGTCTGCAACAAATCCATGCAGATAAGAGATTGTCTTGGCAGTTATAAAAATAATAAATGCATTCATACACATATAAAAATCTGCCATACTAAGGCTGCCCACTTCTACCGGTAGCGAAATGAAAAGAACCTCAGTCCCCCTATCCTCACGGAAAGAACATAACCGATCTCATCCCCAACGCTTCAACTATTTCTCCAAGTCAATGACAGCTACCAAGAGTCTAAAAAAAAACCAAACAACACAACAAAACTGAGATGCCTTTGCCTTTACATAGAGTTACCCGAAGCAACGCTCAAAAATTACCTACAGAGAAGTCCCACTCTAATTACCGAGCTTTGTACTTGCTCCATCTCTCAAACCTGCTACTTACCCAGCACACAGAGAACAGAAAAGTGGTCTTTATTTTACAGGAGGACAGTTCCCCTTCTCTCATCAGGCACATGTCGTGATTTCAGTGCACAGGAAGCAGCAGAGCTGACTAAGGCCACAGAGACCCACCTCGTAGCGTCTCGTCTCTAACGCAGCACTTCTGATCCTAAACCTCACACCTTTCATTATCTCTGTTACATAAAACCAAACGGCCTCTGAACAGGAGAGAGCCAAAAACTTGTATTTCGGAAGGGATGGAAAAGTACTAGGCAACGACAACACCCCCACTCTTTTCAAAGGGCTCCTTTTCCAGTTGGAGAATTTTGCATTTTGTGAGCATCTATTTTTCAAACATAGAAGATAACCACACTTGAGACACGCCCTCTCCCAATTTCAGTTTTATGAGCTTAAATGTCACAGTTTTCTGCCTTCCTGGACAACACTTTCAGCAACCAGAATAAAAAAAGATGTTCTGTTTCTTACCAAGCCTTCTCAGAAGAAAAAAAGAAAAGGCGCTGCATTTTCAGGCAGAACTTTTTCATCTGTACCACTACTTGTAACTGTTATCAGGAGACTCTTAATATACAAATACAATCAATTAACTTGTTTCAATGTCACTATTTCTTTTCCCAAATAGGTCAGCCTGCAAAGGTGACAAAGATTCAAAGGTATTTCTTTACGTGATTTATTATCGCAAAGGTATCACACAGCAAACAGGAGGAGAAGCATCGAACTCACGTTTCATTTTTTTTACATTGAAATGTGATGGGGAGTTTTTCTGTCCCAACCTCTGACCGCCCATCCACGGAGCAGACACTGAAGTCACACTGCAGTCCTGGCAGACAGGCAGTATTTTCACCCTGCCTTTCTTCCATGCCAACATTTCAGTGAGCCCAATTTTGTTTTGTAAGGCTTCTTTCAATCATGCCAGACCCCAGCAGACAAAGCCTCAACAGTTCAGAGCTCCAGCCATTCCCTTAAATTCAATGTCAGGTAACTCAACTCAATAGTCATACTGTTTAGTGCAGCCATCCATTCCAACCTCCTTTCGAGGTTTGAGGATTTTATAATTTATTGTTTCATTAAAGACAATTAGTGCATTTAATGTTTCAGAGCAATTAAACAATGCATTCATAGAAAAACTAAAATTTCCAGTACGGAAACTTTACATTAGCATCTTAACCTAACAAGACACACAGAAAGACTGCAAACTGTCATGCATCTGACCTTGACTTTGAGAAGAGCATCTCTTTCTCAGAACATGATGTTTAACAACCAGGTTGAGAAACAGAGTGATGTGGGACCTGGCTGGGGCAAGGAGACCCTAAAGGCTGACGGGGAAATGAAAGATCCGATAGCAGGCATCTGGATGAGTCCCAACAAGTTATGGCTTGCATAATAAGACATTTGGATGTTTAACTAAATTTCTTTCTGCCTGATCTTTTGAACTACTTCCAATTGGGATGACAAAGAAATACAGTCTGGTTTGTTCATTCCCAAGTCAGTGGACTGGTCAAAATTCAAATAAATCGATATGCAGGAACGAGCCTTGCCTTTAGGCATTCTAGGTACTTGCCTGCCACACCTCAGCCTCTTCTCAAAAGGCAAGTGACTCTGACCTCCTTGGTAGCCCCTGACTAAATTTACCTCAGCCCCTCCACGACCTTCCCAGTGAGGGAAGGGAGGCTGACCTGTCGGTAATTGCCTCTATTTGCCTTTTAGTCTTTCTTGAAAATGGTGTAACACGTGCGTTCTCCTGCTTTCCCGTGGCTGGGATTTCAGGATGGGGGATTGAGACGGAGGCATTCGTTCCACCAAACTCCCTTTGCAACTTGTCTGCTGGCAAAGCATGATTCTCCATGAGATGAACACCATTCAGGATAGACATGTAACTAAGCAGTTCCTAAAATCAATTAAATTAGATCCATTTTGTGCAACCCAATAACCAAAAGGAACACTATTATCTTAGAATCTAGTTAATCTTAAAGTAGCTCCATGCTCCTAAAATCTCCTCCAATCCATTTTTGTAAGATTTTAGCAATTAAGTGACTTTTCAAAACTGAAGCTCATTACACAGAGTAAACAAATCAAGAAGCTAATGAAAAAGAATCTGTTCTCTTCTAACCTCCACTGCAATACTACCAGTATTATTGATCCAGTTTTAAAAACCCTCCTGACACCAGTCCAAACACCAGACACACGGGTCAGGATGTATCTATATCCCCTATAACCACAACGAACGTGTGTGTTAACAACAACTATCTGATAACATGAAAGACCAACTGATCTGCTCCCGGCTTCTTTCTCACTTCCCTGAAAGGAGAAAAAAACTGAAATCCTTCCCTGGTTACACTGAGTTTAGTTCCTAACCTCTCTTTCCACTTGCACGCTGTGTATCACAATGCCATAACCTCAAATTTCTCTCTGCTGTACTTATCCAAATTGTCTCTGCCATTTATCTTTTGCTGTGCTCATAATGAAAATACAAGCTGTGTTGAAGGTCCAAAAAACCCTAAGATACTAACTTATTTCAGGAATAATCCCTATTTTTAGATCTACTACACTTCCATTAAAGAAAAAATAATAAAAAATCAAAAATCACAGATTACCTGAATGTTTGACTATTAAAAACACAGTAGCATATAAGGGCACATTAAGTGCACCTGGTACCAAAGTTAATAGACAGAAATATGAAAAATGCATTCAGATAAGCTAGTCTCTCATCTTGTCCCAGATGCTAGAGGAGAATAAAACCAAAATAACCTTCAAAATGTGTAGCAGAAGCAGCCCAAGATCTAGTCTGTTCTTGGGAGCATCAGAAGGCAAATGATAGACTGACTTTGTTCTCCTCTGCTCCTACAGAGTCTCTCCACAACCATTCTTCTTCTTAATTGTTTCCCAAGGTGTCTTCGCTATTTTGACACTGTTGCTGTGTCTGCTCCTGTGAGTAACTTTAAATCCTACCCAGCAGTATCAACAACATGGACATAGCTACTGTCACACTGCATGTGGCAACCAGGCTACACACGCTTACTGACCAAAAGGCTTCAGTAATTTTGCCGTAAGAACAGAAATGCAGGCAGAAGAAGAGGAGGCAATCTGCCCATAGACTGGGAGACCACCACACTGGTAACCTCAGCTTCTCCTTTACAAGATCATCCTGATGAAGATTAAATATCTTAGGGTTTTTGCAGCACATTAACAGAAGCAAGATCTGCTTCTCATCCTATCACACACATATCTTTTCTGTTGCCCTGTTTTAACATCTGACAAAACAGTTAAGTTCAGGATGATTCTTTAAAGAGGAATCATCTGAAAATTAACAGTGGGCACTTGCTCAAGGCAGCATGAAATGCAGACTCTGTACCAAAACAGTTTACAGGTGAATGCCTTTGGTTAGCTCACACAACTGACAGATCCACTGCTTCGTGTTAAGGCTGTGCCACCCTCACTGCACATCTGGAAAAAAATATCAGCTGATAACATACAAAGATGTGAATTATCTTGACAAACTCTAACTGTGACATTCCCTGGCCGTAGACTTCTTATTAAATACACACATCAACACAAGGTGTTTCAGCTTTCGAATTGTTCAGCCCTCCATCACTACACAATGACTGACAGCATCGGTGGCAAGATCTCCACGCTCGGTTTTGCCTTCTAGCTCAGGCTGCTTCTAACACCCCCTTCACCAACACGAGTCCTTCTCTCAAAGTTCCCACCTTTGTGCACCTTCTGTAACAGAAGCACAGAACAGGCCTATTCTGCGAAGGCTAAAATAGCAACAATCAATCTGTACCTGAAGTAGTATTATGAAACAGACACAATGTTATGCAAGATCACTAGGAAACAGGCAAGTTCTGTGTCTCCTTTATGATGTGTAATAGCTGCAAAAAGTGTGTTTCCATTATCTTTGTTTTAATGCCACTTTTTCCTCCCTATTTCTGATACCAAATTATAAGTGAAGGGTTGTTTGCTTGGCAACTCAAATTCAGCTGTGCAAGAAGACACCGCACAAAATAAACCAAATGCTCACAAGTAAGCAACGTCAGACATGTGCTTAAAGCTAACAATTTTTATATATTTCACTCCAACAAAAGCTTCCAACCATAACTGACTGAATACAGAAAAAACAGTGCCCTCACAAATCTGATTTCTTTAAAGCATTAATTTCAGTGAGATGAGGCTGTTCTAAATTATTTTCATTAATATTTTCCTTAAAGGAGTTTATGAACCTTAGGAAAAAAAAACTTCACAGCTACTACAAAAACAGATTTACATTCAGTACTTACTGAATTCAAGTCTCTCGGTAATTTCCAAGTTTCTTTGCTCCATTAGGTGAAACTACACAGGAGATGACACAGAAGCTACGTCATCAACAACACCCACTATCAAAGTACCGGCAGCGGTAAAGTTGGGCAGAGCAAGAGAGAAGCTCGTGGTCTTCAGGTGTGACACACACGGACAGCAGTTGGGCTCTAATATTTCATTTTCCTTCCCCTGTGCAACAGAAAGCAGCTAGCGCCGGTGTCTGCCTCAGAGATGTCCAACAGCAGCAACGAAATAACATCTACCTGTGAGACTGAAAGGCACATCACCTAGAAAGAGCAACTCATTTTGCAACGCTGTCTCCCTGAAGAAGCTCCCACAGCACTAAAGATGACCCTCAGAAAAGTAGAAATTATTTTACAGACTTACGTATGTATTAATAAAAATACATACACGCACACGAAGTTATTGCAAATCAGGGCTACTGTATTTGTCCAATGTTCCAAATAAGATCCTTATTTCTCAATGGTGGTGAATAAGAGGAAAGGGAAGATGAAGTGAAGGTTTTGAAGACTATAAGTTAAAAGATTTAGACCCTGAGTTATGACTGCGAATTACCAACGATAATAGGAGTTTCAGTTTTCTTTTGATTCACACTATGGTTTTGCACAATACTTGATAGTATTTGTTGAGACATCGCTATTAAAGACATTTTTCCAAATAAAAGATTTACGTTCTCTCTGTATCTTAGACATCTGAAAAGACAGATGGAAAGCATAACATATGTTAAAATGAAGATTTACAAAGCAAAAATTCTTGAAAGTGTAAACCAAATTAGGATGGAAGTGTTAGATTTCTAAGCTATCCCACATGCTTTTTCGTTGTATAAGAACAAACCCCAGAATTTTTCAAATCCTGTTTTTCAACTACCCCCTGCACCCCAATTTCACATTAACCTGCACTATTTTGCTAACAGGCTGAGATTTTTGATCATGTTCTTCTTTATTAGTAGGTAACAACAGACAGCAAAATATCTAATAAAAACAGACACCAAGAATAGGTGTATTTTTTTTAGCGTGAGGTTCCAGATACAATAACAAAACACAGCATGTTACTGTAGAAATAACTAAGGGCACTGGACTACGACTTCAAGGAACATTCAGACAGACTAGAAAGTGAACAATCTGCAACAGAAAACTGGGAATGATTTCACAAGCTATCAAGAGATCTCTGGGGTACAACAAAGACTGACCCCCCGAGCACAGCCTTTATTCCTGCCTGCTGCTGGCAGGGCTCCTCCAGGAGCCACAGCACAAGACAGTGCTTACCACACTAATTTTAAGTCATGACAAAGGAGGAAGGAATCAATGTGATAAACTCCCAAGCACACAGGCAATTATCACTCCAAAGTATGAATTTCAAAAATGGAAAGGGCACAACTGCAGGACTGACACATAAAAATCAGGTTGGCAGATCATCTGCTCAACTTTTCATCTCACACAGATGTTACAGTCAAACTCCTTGGAAAAATCTATTAAAAAACCCAAACAATGAGAAAGTATACAATAACTTGCTATCAGCAATGCTTCATGAATTGATAAGAATTAGCTGCCCTAGACTATCAATAAATGAGACAATTTCTAACCTTACAAATCCCCTGTCCCACATTACAACCGCAGGCATGACGTTATGCAGGTCGGTCACTTAAGGTGAAAAAAAAACCCAACAGCTTGTATCAAACTTAACACAGCTCAAAGTAAACATTTTTGCTTGGCATCATGACTTCCCATTCATGACCCCCCATCAACACATGTATACGGTAAAGTCTTAAGAAACAGTACCGCCATGAAATATCACCCCACGTTTTTTGCCATCCCAGCTAGTTATGGTGCCAGTACCACAAAGCAAAGGACATTCCCGTGAAATCCTTACAACCACGCTCACTCCTTCACCTACATCCTTCCAGAGGAAACATTTCTTCCTCCCAATTTTCTGTTTATAAATCTAAGTCTGTTCAGTTAACAGAATTATCCTTTTTCTTATTCCAGGAAGGGATGGAGAAAGCATGTGTATAAAAGCAACTCTCACTGTGAGAGCACACAACTGACATGAAAGTTTTGTGTACATCACCTAAAACCAGAGCAGACTGATTAAACAGGCTTCCATGAAACTTTGCAGCTATGCAGGAATGAACCCTTCTAAAACATATGTACTAATGCTTTCCTGCGCACAAACAAAATCTGGTTTTACATCACCAAGATGCCAGTTCCACTCAGAATCTCAGCTAAGTACGTGAACATAAGCTTAAAAACACTTGCCTCTCCTTTAGTGACTTTGTTTTCAAGGTGGTCCACCCCTTTTAAAACTAAAAACTAAATCCACTGAAATACACCTGCTTTTTGGGAGGAGAGCAAGATCAAATCAGGCTGCGTATTGACACAAACTCCCTTCTGTGAAGTTCTGCAGCTCGCTGGGAGTTGGCCAGAGATCTGCTTATCTCGGCACGTACAAAGCAACGTGCGACAAGGCCGGTCTTTCCCCGGTTTTCAAACACAGGCACTAAGATACTAACACACTGGGCTGTAAAGAGAACGTGAACTACCAAAGATCTCAGCCTGCAGCTCTTGCAGCAGCAGCCATACTGTTCCTGAAGTTGTGGAGAGGGGAAAAAATCCAAACCACAGACACAAGAAAGTGTAAGGTGAAAATGCAGCTCTGATGGACTTTTGAAGCTGCTCATCTCACCTTCTTTCCAACTTCACTTATTTTACAAATTCATTAACTCATAACACAGTTAAGAACACCCTCTGCTCTGGCCCCAATTATGATTTGTCATTACTGGAACCAGCACAGCCGAAGGCTGCAGGGTACGTAACTGATGCAGAGAGGCATTACTTTGCCTGGCAATGCAGACCACCCCCAAGCTACCCACAGAACCACGGGGAAGGGGCACCTGACGAACGCCAGGTTTGCTGCTGCTCCATCCTAGCACGTTTTTCACAATCTGTGCACAGAGTTCAGACCAAGACCAACTCAAGAACGCTGCCGGTTCACTGTATATTCTGACGGAGGACCAATGGCAGCAACATGCAAAGTAATCACGACACTCAACCTTAAAATTATATACTGCCATGGCCACAGTTACTGTAATTCTACTTTTCACGTAAGTCTCTTGTTTATTCTGCAGCACACCAGATGAGAATACCTTGTAACAGTTAGAGAAGAGACAAATGCTTAGGTACGAAAAATACTGTGTACCTAATAAAGCAGTAATTAGACAAAAGCACTACGTGGCTAGACAAGGAAAAAAATCTTTCCCATGGACATTTTACCATAAGAGTCAGCTGGTTCAATGCTGCACAGCAGCGGCAAGCTAAGTTAACAGCCGTAAGCCTTAACCTCCTTTATTCATATAAAGAGCAACTGGACAACTGCAAAAAGTTGACTATCGTAAAACTTAACGATGGTCACAGTACATGTTTCTGTTATCCTTTCATCACTACTCCCTTCTCCAAGACCACACACTTGATTTAGCCACTTAAGTTTAACAGGAAAGGCCGCATTTTCACAACGTAAGTAGAGAACTTCAATTGCACAAAGTTCACTCCGGTAAGCTGAGGAGCTATTTTTACCAGAAAGATTAAAGGCAGCTAAAATTTGCCCTGACAAAAGGAGTTGCTTAACATCACCGCATCAAAGCATAAAGTGAAATATAAACACGGATGAGCAGTTGCTTTCTGCCGAATGTTCAGGCCTGCCGTCAGACCCTCCGCCATCGCACCGCTGGGCTCGACTACAAGCATTTGCAGGCTCGGAGCCTGACTGTTCAGCAACAGAACTGCACAGCCGGGCCTAACGCAACATCTTTTAAAGCACGTCCCACTCACGCAAGCTGCGGTATCAAACACCGCAGGTTTAGGACTGCAATTACAATTCAGTTATCCAATACATAACTTACTGCCTGTTCAGGGTGCAAACTTCAAACCCATCTCCCCCAGCATCTCTGGTCACAAAGGCAACTTCCCAAGTTGCAATGTAACTTTTTCATTCTGGTTTAGGTTCAGGAGCAGGTATTCGATAGCAGTCGGTACTCAAACTATTTGTATTGCCTGCTACAATGCACAGAAATGTTCAACAATCTTCCAACAAGCAACATTTGCTGCTGGCAACACACCTAAAGAGATTTTTTTGGATAAAGCACTTTAAAGTGCACACACATTACCTGCACTCTCAAGCAGAAAGGTATTTTTGCCTGGAGAACACCGGGATGATGACAGAACGCTACAGACACAATTCTGCTCGTTCAAAACACAACCTGTGGTTTGCCGTCCCTGGTGACCAAAGGCCCCTTCAGCCGCGCAAAACTTTATGCGGATGCTGGAGTTTACATATCAGGCACTGCACAGAGCTCACTGAGACGCATTAGAACTTGCTGAACAGGACGTAATTATGAGTGAAGCATTCCAGAACAGACCAAGTGAACTTCAAAAAAGGGAAAAAAAAGACACCGCTTCAAACATCTTTCACTGGCTACCAGTAGAGTCTAAAATGCCGAGCTGAAAAATTAAAGAAAAACTGCTTTTCCTGAGTTACTGTGGTGCACTTTGTAGCAACTTGCGTATCAGCCTTCCATGAGATATTCTGCTGCTTCCATGAAAAGGATTAACGTAGTTCAATCACAAGACCTCACCAAGATATTCTCTACCAATTCATGCTCTCAATACCATTTCTTTTTGGCATGTTCCATTTATTTGTAAGCTGAGAAAAAAATCTATAAAAAAACCCCCAAAGGACTGAAGTATCTATAAGGTATTGCCAAATACAGATTAAGCAAACCGAAAAAAACCACAGAATTTATCAGCTCAAGTGTAGTGACATTTTTTTAGTCTATAAAAACACAGCAGGAACAGTATGATTAACTTATCACTGTCCCTTCAACAAGATTCCTTAATCTCTGAAAACCGAAATGCAAGTCCAACACACTTCATGTTCCTATAAAACCACTGTTTCTGTGATTAAAACAGCTGGAACATAGAAAGACACCAGTCCACGCACACATGCTCCAATGCACAAACGTGTATTTACAATGGGCACAAGCTTGTTGGAAATGAGAAATTTTGATGCATTTTATTACCTGCAAACCCATTACAATTGAAAAACAAGCACGCCGAAGACACTACACAACATACAGAGAAGTCGGAGGGACTGCCAGCCTTCTGGGCATTTCATCACGCAACCAACACCACAACTTTAATTATTATCTGCAAATTGTTCGTTTTTTGAAGAAAAACGCTCAGAAGAGGTGGAGCCGAGTGCCTTAAACGAGGGTCACAGTGGGGAGAATAAAAAAAGCGAAATATTAATAGGCTATTAGGGAGTTTTTATTCCGTAGTGTGTCGCATGCAGGGGCACAGTGGAAGCGGCTGCCTACATGGAGCTTTTAGTTGTGGGCGATACAGAGCTTTTAGAAAGCAGAGATGGAAACCCCCAGCACCCCTTCCAGAAGCGGGGCGGCCGGTGTTTCTGTGGCCGGGTTTTCCTCCTTCCCCACCGGCATCCCGCTCACCTGGGCACCCCCAGCATCCAAGCCGAGGCAGATCCCTCCATCCCTCCAGCATTAAAACGAAGCGGCGGTCGACGATGGAGGAAAAGGAAATTCAACTCAAAAGGCCGTAACTCGTCTCTCCCGACCACTATTTATAGCTGGGACGGTACTTGGCGTACGGGTCCCACCCGGTAACTTCGACTGGAGGAGGCCCAGCCGCTCCCGGAGGGATCCTTCCCCCCTTCCCGGCACGTCGCCAGGCCGGTTCCCACCCCCGGCGGGAACGGGCGGTTCCTCACCGCCCCCCCCACCTCCGGCGGCCGCCGGGCCCGACCGCCCGCCAGAGGAGGAGCAGGGGGGGAACCGCCGGCCGGGCCCGCCCGCCCCCGCACCGCCCTGCAGGCCTTACCTGTGCTATCGCTGGCGGAGAAGCCCGGCGAGTTGAGCTTGGCTCGCTTCGGGTTGGGCGGCCCGTCGAGTAAGTTCTCCGCCATGGTAGCCGGCAGGGCCGTCCGAGGAGAGGCCGCCGAGCCGGTAATCGTTGGAGCCGGTGGGAGCCCGAGGGGGGGTGAAGCTCTCTCTCCCCGTTCCTCCGAAGGGGAACCCGCCGCCGAGCAACAGCGCCGCTCAGTGCCCGACCGGCGGCGGCCCCCGTTCCCCCATACCCGGGCCGGGCCGCCGCCGCCGCAGCAGGCCGCAGGGGAGGAGGGTTCGGGGCGGGGTGGGGAAGAGCCCAGCGCCCCCTCCCTGCCGGCCTCGCTCCTCCCGGCCTCTTCCCCCCGCCCGGCCGCCGCCGCCGCGGAGGTGCCCGGATGGCGGCTCAGTCAGTCACTCGGGGAGCATAGCGCCCCCCCCGCGCCCCTCCGCCGCGCCCCGTCCCCTCCCCTCCGCGCCGGGGGGTTCGCCCCGGCCCCGCGGCGGCCCCCGCCCGCCGCCCCCGCCCGCGGCCGAACCGCGGCCGAGGTAGGGGAGGGAGGGGGGGGAGGAAATTTTAAAAAAACACAAAAAATCGGAAAAAACCCGAAAACACCCAAAAACCGCCCCAAAACAATGAGCGCGGCGCGGCGGCGGCCGCGGCTCCCGGTCCCGGCGACGGCGCTCGGCTGGCTCCGGCCGGCTCTGCCCCGCCGCCTCGAGCCCCTCTGCCCGTCGGCGGCGCTCCGCGCGGCTGCCCGTGTCCCGGCGGGCGGCCCCGCTGCCCCGGCCCGGCCCGGCCCGGCCCCGCTCCGCTCGCGCCGCGCTCCGGCTCCGCGACAAGATGGCGGCTGTTGATTCCTCAATTAAAAAAAAAAGTTTTTTTTTCTCTTCTCTTTTCCAGAGACCATGGGGGCGGGGCCGGGGCGGGGCCTGCGCCTTGCGTCACCGCGCACGGGCACGCCCCTCCCGCCCCCGCCGACGCCGGAAAGGCGCGAGCGGCGACGGAAACCGACGGGCTCGTCCTCAGTTGCTCCGTGGAGGGGCTGGCGGGCGGGGGTCCGCGGAGCGCTCGGCGGGGGCGCCCCCCTGCGGTGTCCCCGTGCCCTCGCGCCCCTCAGGGACCACCTCGGCGCCCTCACAGTTGCCCCGTCGCTTCATCCCCCTTCAGTGCCTTCCCCAGCGGCCCCCAAGGCTGCCCTCAGTCGCTCGCCTCCGTCTGCCCTACTTAGCCCTGTCAGGGCTTCCCCCCTCAGCACTGCCACAACTGCCCCCTCACAGTAATCCTCCACATTATCCTCCCCTCAGTCCCCCACAGTCTCCCCCTCAGTCGTGCGGCAAATGTCCTCCTCGAGGTCCCCGCTTAGTGCCCCTGGTTCCCCGAGGTCCCCAGTGCTGAGGCGCAGCAGGACCCAACACCCCCACACAGCCCAGAGGGGCCATGCCAGCCTGTGCCCCCTCCAGCTGACAGGCAGCCAAGGCCTCAGGGCGATGCTGAGGCTGTGGGGTGCTTGTGTCCTCCCAGCACCCACCTGCCCAGGCTGCCCTCAGCGTTCCCCATTGCCTGCCCTTGTCCCCAGTCTCCTCCTGAGGAAATCTACCAAGCAGCCTCCGCAGCCCCCTTATGCCTGCTCCTTCATGCCTGCCCCCACATGCACCCTGCCAGGTTTTTCTGTGGCTTGGCTGATGGGCTTCTCCCCCTGCTTTTTGCTCGCCCACAGGCTTGGCTTTCCACTGCTCCTCAACCCTCACACACGGCTCTGCCATCCTCCAAAAGCCCCACTGCAGTGGCTGGCCCAGCCATACACAAGGGCACATCTCCAAGCCAAGCTGATCCTGTTCTCAAGCACCAGGGCCGAACCCAGGTTTGCTTTACAAACACCTTGTGCTCTGTCTAGACAGACTTCCCCAGCCTGAAACAGGCTTATAGGACTGGAGCTCATATACTTGAGTGGATTTCCATACTGGTTCCCAACCTGAGAAGCAGGTCGTATGAGCCCCGGTGATGTGACGTGCCAATGTGGCAGCAGAGCTCCTTGTACCCAAACTGGTTGCTTGGGGCTGTCCCCCAAGTGGGTAGGTCCCCTAAGAGCAGCCATAACCCAAGGATGGGCTGGAGAAGGGCACTGAGACAATTCTGAGGATGTGTTGATGAAGTCCATAAGGCACAATGGATTCATCAGTAACATTTTATTGGTTTAAAGGAGATCTATAATGACACCCTCTTTTGCAAAGAGCAAGTCTGTCTTTTGTTTACTGCAAAACTCGAATTCATTACATTTACTTCTACATTTACATGCATTTAATTACATTTACTTGCAAATTCTGTATTTATTTACATGGTGCCTGTCCTTGCTGAGGTCTGGCTGTAATCACACTAGAGGTCTCTTACAGGCCTCTGCTTCTATCACTATATTACTCATTCGCTACACAAACAAGTGCTCTCTGGTTATGTCTACCTTAATTTCTTTCAAAAGCAGCGAGTTCCCATCTGTTTTAGGATGGCTCAGCGTGGAACAGGGTTTGGTGTCTCACAGCAGCTCCAGATATGAGAGCAACAGCCCTTGTCCAGCAGTGCTTTACTGTAATACAAGGCATTTGCCTTGGTTTAGGTTGAGGGAAAATGTTTTGCTGTTGGAGGTGGGGGGGTGGAAATCAGGTCAGATTGTCTGTCAGGCATAGCTGAGGACAGCAGCACCCTGTGCTATCTGCTGCTTCAACTTTTTAACAAGTTGGGTCAGCTCATCTCGAACTGCAGCTTGGGTAGTTTTTTGCACTTGCCTTGCCTATTACATCACTTGTGGTCTTGGAAACAAAGGATTTTCTGGAGCGGCTGATGCCAGGAGACCCCCATAGCATTTTCCACCACTTATGACCCGCTTCTCTGCGGCTGCTAAAACTCTGCAGCCCTGGTATGGAGATCTAGCCTTGGGCACAGAACAGGAGCGGTCCTGCAGCTACCACCCAGCTCCAAGAAGATGACTGAGCCACCCGGTGCTGGACAACACACTGATGTTATACAGCTGCTCTGACCGCACAGCCGAGGCAGAGGCCAGGGTACCACCATCACCGTAACAGGAGCTGGTGTGCGAGGGTGCATGCTAGGACAATGTGACGTACTCCATGTTGGGAGTGGGGAGCAGATGGGAGCACTCATGGAGGCTGTGATTCCTGTTCCATTGGCTGGGAGAGCTCCTCTGCCTTTACAGCAAGCACCAGACTTGCCACATTGGTGAAATCGGAGTGGGGCTGTAAGTCCTGGGGCAGAGAGGGAGAGGAAGGAGGCGCTTTGAAGAGAGGGAATCCTATACCCCGGGGCAGTAGGGGAGGAGGATCTTATTACTACTGTGTCCTGCAGCTTCTTGGTGGCATGATGTCCCCTTAGAATGGCCCCAGTTGCCCCCTGCTGTGGGATTAGAAAATCGTCGGGTTAATGGCAGGAGGGAAGACCTTGACCTTTATACATTGCCTCTGTAAACAGGGCTATGATTAAACACCCAAAAGACTTGACAGTACTGTTGTGCTCGGGGTACCACACCGCTTTGGGTTTCGATACTGGAAGAATCGGATGGCCTCACCCACTGATAATGCCAAACACAGAATGAGCTCAAACAGAGTAGGAGGATTTTGTCATAAGGAAACCGTTTGAAGGACACTATATAGCAAGGAAACGAGCCCTGCTATTGCAAACGTGCACCCAGGATCCCCAGTCTGGACCCCTGTGCATGACTCCCTGCTTCCCCAGCTGACGGTTAAGCCTTTCCACCTGTGGTGCTCAGGAGGCACAGTGAAGCAGGTGCTTGATGGATAACTCCTTTATTCAGGGGCTAGTTCCAAGATAAGTTGCATAATAAAATCTGCACTACTGCAGCCCATTTCCAGACTTACTGTCTCCAAAACTAAGCTGCTTAAAGATACAGTTCCCAAGATCCTACCTTCCTTCCCCAGACAAAATGTGCAAGTATCGTTTCTATAGCTTGTGACCTCAAAACCTTAGAGCCAAACAATTAATATTTGAAAAACTTCTGAGGAGCTCTGCACTGTAACTTGTAGTCACCATGGCATCATCAGAGCAGTTCTCATTGGGAATAAGAGAACCTGTTTTTCCTGGTAACGTTATGTCCCAGCATCTGGTTGCCTCACCATCCCCTTGTGTGGCCAAGTGAAGCTGTCCCAGGCTCAAAGACAAGCCCAGCACCCCTTACCTCCTCACCTCCCGCCTGCTGCAGAAGGTGCTGCCTGTTCTTCCTCCAAGTGTGTCTCTGGTTATACACACCCGGCACTCATGGGATCGTGAAGCAACTTTATGTGAAATAAATGTTGTTTCTGGCTTCTGATTTTCATTGTATGTGTGAATTCTTGTTGTGTTCAGGAAGTGGTGGTAACCCCTGGGACCGCAATCAAAGTGCTGTCTGGTGTTCAGCTCTACGTCTGTGTACTTCTGCAAACCCTCAGCTCCAACTAACATCCCAAGAGGCCTCCTTGCTTCATTTTATGCAAAACAAAGTATCTGCAGGTGGCTAGCCGTGTTTCGTAGGTGCCAACCAGTCGTTTAATGCTACTAAGCTCTGGTCAGACCTGATTCTCCTTTTCAGTATGTATTCATTATTTTAAAGCCATTTCCTACCTACTTGTTGAATAGTGTAGTGGGAACTGGATGGACATTACAGAGCTGGTCCCTCTGTCCATTCTTTCTTCTGCTCACTCCATGCACCTCAGAGCAGTGACACTTAAGCATTTTGAACCTCTGCCCCAAGGACTGAGCAATTCCCTGTCCCTTGAAAGTTCTCTTCAGAGTCCTCCTCACCCACCTCTGTCCTCTGCTCTTTCCATGAGGGCATTGCAGAGATGAGATCACGGGCTCAGCACATTTTACCGCATTAAGCATTGTTCCTTTTGATCAAATGCAATCCAAGCATTTATTAATCCACTTGGATAGACTGCATATTTCTTTTGTGGAAGTAAATTCATTATTACAAATCTTGTAGTTCAGTTGTTTTTGTCTCTCTTCATATAGCTTTTTTAATTGTTGTTGTTGTTGTTGGTAGCAGTGCTCACAATGATACAGTGACTTCATGTAAGCATTTGGAAATGCCCTTCTTGCATTCTGGCTGACAGTCCGTATTTTTTTCTGCAGCAAAATCTGATGTTCCCATGAAAACTCTGCCTGAGCTCATAGTCTCACCATCATCCTCTTAGTCACCTGTGTGCAAAAGCCATGGGGACACTGATTGCATTTTCCCCTGCTCTGCCGTTGTCCTGGCTGGTGGAAGTAGCCACAACAGTATGGCTCTGCTGTTGCTCCTGCTCCTTTGAGCCTGGCCTGTCCCTCTGCCTCAGTTCTCTTCTTTAAAAGAACTCTTGGTGTCAATCACAGCTTTAATGCCAGACCTTTAGTTATCTCTAGGATCTTAATTCCTGGAAAATTCTCCCTACCTTGTCAAGGGCTAATCCTGGCTTGTCTACCAACCCCTAAGCTTTTTGCTTTGGTCTCAACTCCTCACACCTGCTAAAAAGCTTTATTTCTTATCAAAAAGTCAGTTGAACTCCCAGAGTCACCCAGGGAGCAACCGCAAGCTCTTCTGTAGTGTCAGCCTCTCTTTCTCACCTGGGTTAAAAGCCATCCCTGTGAAATGTTTTGGTTTTAGGTGGCAGACAGGTCCCTCATCTTCTGCATTAGGCTCCAGGAGTTAACTCTACTGAAGTTCTTGAAGGGTAAAGCCTCAGAGGTGGCTGCCCTGTCCTTGCTCAGGCACTGTCCTGTGCCATCATGCATCTGATAGGCCCAGTTGGGGCAGAGACCAGCTCCAAAGTTGAATGAACAACAGAACTGTCCCTCTGAAGACACCAACCGCTGTCCCAAGCTGAGCTTCTCAGAGGGAAATGGTCGGCTCTTCCCCAGGACATCTCTTCCCTACTGCTGTCTGGAGCACCCAGTCACCACCCCATCTGCAGACTCTGCTCAGCCCTCTCCTTTCCCCAAGGAACCCAAATTTTGTGTTTGCTGGCACTTCCAGCAATGGAAATGCCTGGTGACTACAGTTCTGTGGCTGTACACATGCAGACCCCTCTAGTTTATGGCACACAAGACCTCTGCAGCTTTGCAGGTGGCCATTGTTCCACCCTACTGAACTAGGGGTCCCCCCACCGTCACCCTTTTTGGGGAGTCTCCCAGCCTGCATCTCCCACGGGTCACCTTGAAGAAGAACAGGGTTGCTCATCCTCCTCAAGCCTTCAAGCAAGGTTGTGGACTGTGCTCTCCTCCCGTGGAGAGAAGGGCCTCAGCAGCCGCCAGGAAGTCTTTCTGGGCTGGGTCTCTATAAAATTGTCCTGCTGAACCTGTTCCAATTTGTATAAAATTCTTCAATATTCATCAGGGCCAGGAGCCCATTGAGCTGTGTTGACAAGGTGAATACATTAACTGCCTGTTTGTTTCTCCAGCCTCACTTTTCCTCCACCACCAGGGTTCTTCCCCTCTTTTAGACAAAAAAGAACAACTTCCACAGAAGAAAGGAGCTCAGAGCTTGGTGTGGTCTGGCTTGAAGTGGGACCTGTTATCCTGTTATGATCCACCCCCACATTGTTTGAAGAGCACCCCGTTGAGCCATACCATGGGTCCCTGGTCCCCGTCACCATGTTAGCCAAGCAGCTATCAGGAAAGATCTATCTCCAGGCCCAGCCTTGGGTGGGTGGGTGGACATGGTGGTCTCTTGAGGGCCCCCTTGCTCAGGAGCTGAGGTTCAAGAGACCTGGGGTCAAACCAGACAAGCTGTGGCATAGGCTGGACATCAGGAGAGAATTGCAGTGGCAGATGCCAAGCAAAGGAGACACTTCCCTCTGGTCTGGAGAAATGAGACTGCTGCTCGTCTTCTCAGCATTTCTTGGGGGACGGGTAGAGTTGGATGATGATGGGCTTTTTTTCCCTTCTTTCTAGCAAATGACACATTTGTGGACAATTACACTTTTCTGCAGGTGAGTAGCTCTTGCATGTTGAGATATTCAGTAAGTGTTCAGAAAACCCCCAAGGTTTCAGCTTTTGTAATTTGAAAAGCACCGAAACTTTCTGATCTATTAATTGATAAAAAAAACATTTAATTTCCACGCTACATGAGCAAAGCTTTAAAATCAGCTTTTAGCTCCAAAACTGGGAAAATAAAAGGAGTAAGAAATGACAAAGTGACCAAAACATATCATTTCACCAACCTTCCCCCCACTGACTTTTTCAAATCAGTTTGATTCCAACCAGATTTGTTATTTTTTCTTGTTATGGCAACAAGCAGTTCAAAGGCTCTGCTATTTCTCTAGCCCTGTGGTTGTCTCAGAGAGCTCCCTGGGTAGGGTCTGGCTCTCATGTATCCCACTCACATGCATCTCGCTTCCCTCCTATTGACTTGTGTTGGCTGCTTGAATCCCAGCTGGCATCTCCTGGGCCCCCACACAGAGTGTGGCAGAGCCAAAGCCAAACCCTTGCTGCCCGTTCAGTCCAGAGTTTCTCCCAAACGCAGAGTGAGGCCTTCAGCTATAAAACCTTATCCAGCAGAAATCACCTTTCACCATGCGTTTGCACAGTGTCTGAATAATGGGCTCAGGCAAAAATAGAAATAATTGTTGTCATTACAGCTTCTAGCTCAGGTTAAGGGGATCAGAGCAGGGCAGCAGAGTGGACTGTTGTGGTGCTGATAGCTGACACAGGAAAACTAGGATAACTTCCACTGGAAAACCTGCGTGAGAGCAACTCCGACAAGGTGCTCTACTCCGCTGCTTTCAAGGGTATCAAAAAAACAATCACCCTCTCAGCTGTGATGTCCCACTCTGTGACATTCATGGCAGGAGAATTTAAAGCTGAAGGAATCTCTTGGCACAGTATGTAATTTGCCTGGGGAAATTAGTTTCAAAAAGGATCAGAAAGTTAAATACTATTGCTGGGCTTAAAATGAAGGCGAATAATTTTATAGCCAAAATAATATTTCTCTATGATAAATTATGTAGAAGGCAAGAGTAATAAAATGTCATGCTCCAGGGTATAAAACAATCCCTGTAAAGGTCAGGAAGCACTTTTAATGTACATGCACATCACCGCATGTTAGTCCAGATGCATTTTAATTTGTTTGGGGTTTGTGTCCTTGATTGGATGTGATACTCTTCTTGCCTGAAGTTCCCCAAGTTCCCGTGGCCCCATTGTCAGCTGGACAGGGACAGAAACCTTCCCTGGCTCTCTCAGATTATCGCTTCATTCCTTTACACACAACGCCAGATTATTTTTGTTATGGATATTACACCTGTCCCATTCTTGCAAGGCCTGACGCACGGTAGGTCTTGGCATCAACTTGCCCTCTGATTTATGACTCTACAAATTCACTGTTACAACACTGTCTCTAATTATCACAGGATTAACTTTTCAAACCAACCTGTCCACCTTCTGCGTGCTGCTTACTTCCTACAACGCCAAATTCAACAGGTTGGCTGCCCATGTGCGCAGCCACGCACATGCACTCTGTGCTTTGGGCTCAGATCATCCTAGGTCACTTGTTTTTCTGTTTTCTTAAGCCAACAGCAAACTAGGTGTTAAAAAGAGAAACTCACTTTTTTTCCCGTTTTTCTTCCTACCCCACATCAGCTATTAGATCTTGTCCCTGCCTTGTGCTTAGTGGGGCAGTGGAGCCAGATCAGTTCCAAATCACCCAGCCTGGAGATCCCACCACTGTGATCCTGGAGTGATGCTTGACAAACTACCACACCTTGGATCTGTTCCCCAACTCCACCATATCCAGATTATGGTCATATCTGTTAAATCAGATTGTAAGCAATCTTGGCCCCTCTGCCAGGTCAGCTCCATTCCCCATGGTCCAAGCCCACATCTCTGCTTATCTGAAGGCTTCTCAGCTGCCTTCCAGGCTCTTCTACACAAGAAGGCACTTGATGCTCATTTAGGGAAATTTACCAGGCTGGTTTGAATTTGAGAGCTATGAAATACACTTGTAAAATAAGAACAGAACCAACCTTTTTACAACGGCTTTCAGTGATGCTCACAGCATCCTGAAATTCTTGGGTGGAATTTGCTCACCAGCTTTGTAAAATTACACTCTGGGAGAGGGGAAATAGGGCAGAATTCAAGCTAGGAAACCCAACTTATGTTACTGAAGTTTTAAAACAGGACAAAGTTGTTGTCTCAAACCCATACTACGAAAGCAGCCAGGGACCTCATAAAATACAGGATTTTGCATGGGTGGAGGCTCTGCCATGAAGAGATTATAACTTAAAACATCACAAATGTGCCAGAATGAGCACAAGCACAGTCACTGGAGCAAGTGCAGTCCCGTGACCCCATCCCACACATGGGGAGAGCGAAGCAATCAGGAAGAAGAGTGATGAGAGACTTCCAGGCATGGTGACCAGTCCAGACTGGCCCCTGACACACGCAATGGCACTGGGGTTGAGCTTTGGCTGATAGCACCTACACCAGCTGCACACAGTGCTCTCCAGCCCCTTTGCACCCTTGGTCCTGCCTCCTCCTGCGGTTACAAGGAAGGGGCCAGGCCAGCCCAGGCCAGCCCAGGCCAGCCAAGGCTGTGTAGCTGCACCACAAAGGGTGCAAACCCACCGCAGTGTTGCTTAAAAGCTTCTAGGAGGCATCCAGTGAAGAGGCACACCTGCAGAGGGCATGTGGATTTTACTCACTCACAACATGATGCTTCATTTACCTTTTTATGGCTCCAGCAGCTGGTGAAAACTCGTGGTGAAACCTAGACATCCATTCCTGGGCCTCTTTGTGGGATGTCCAACAGCCGTTCCCTTGGTGGCTTCTTGTTCTGTCAAAGCCAGAAAACATCCGAGCACGGTTCGGCAGCGGGTGGGCTCTCTGCGGCTCTGGACGTGGAGTTCAAATCCCTCCTGCCAGACATCTCAGGCTTTTTGGAGAGCTGCTGGAAAAAAATCTCGTTCTCATTTTTTGATTCCTCTGGTCTGTAAGTGGTTACTGTCGAGACATGGCTCTGGTTTCTCCTCAGTCTTCAATCAGAGATGCTCAGAATGCCTCTTTCAGAGCAAAGGCAGCGCCATCTCCACCAGCCCCGCTCTCCTGGAGCAAACAGTGACCCTCTGCGCTCCCACGCCAGCACCAGTTCCCACCGCAGCGCTGGGATATCTTTACAGCTTTGGTTAATGATTCGGATCATCGGCTGACTGTGCCCAAACCATCAAAATAACATCCCCAAACTATCTGGCTTTGTATTTTCCTGAGTTTAAGTCCAACTGAAACCATTAGATCATCTTTTCAGTATTTTGGGTGTCATAGGTCATTGTACAGGTGGTTCCAAAAAGATGGACCCGATTTCAAATCAGTGTATTTCACAATGGCACCATGTTACAATTATACAACAATTTACAAACAGTTTAATGAGTTATCAGGTTTTAGTAACGTTCTATAAATGCTCTATGGCCTTTGACATATCCCCACAAGAAAAAGTCATAGGGTACAATTTCAAATTGGGTACATGTTTTTGAAACACCCTGAATTTCACTTGAACACTGAGCCCTGTAACTTGGGTCAGACTAAAACCCAATGGCCCCCGGGAGAGCAGAGCTGCTCTGGGCTGAGATGGGGAGCAACAAGATGCCAGCATGGCCAGGGAGGGTTTAAACACTCGCAGCATGAGCTTGTCCCTCCAGCCCAAAGGAAAGGGGACGACCCAGGCACCCGCGACCCCTCTCCCTCCCCACCGGCACAGGGCACTGAGCTCTCGGCCCCGGTGATCCTGCAGCACTGGGATGGGGCAAGAAATCCTCACGGCTCCACCTCCCAGCTCCCGGCTCCGCCATCCCTCCCAGGAACGGAATCGAAAACGTGCGGCTGAAAATGAGCTAATTTTGCTTTAAAGGCTGCAAGCCCTGGTGAGTGCACCGCTCCCCCGGCAAATTGTCGCAGTGTGCGGTTACTGTCGCTGCGAGAGAGCTGCAGCTTATTTCAAGGTTGAATTTGTCCAGCTTCTCGTCCCTGGGACATTTACATCTCTGGAAATAATCTGGGGATGTCACAGTCTGTTATAGTGGAGCTGTCGCTTTCCTTGGTCAGATCTCTAGGCAAGAGCTTGTTTTTTAGCAGTCTGATGTCACTATATACACCGTTCTTTACATTCTCTGATTTATTTAACACTAGGGAAAAACATACATTGCATTTTCAAGCTTTTCTTTGCAATTGCAAGGACCAGATACTTTTCTTTCTAATGACGGGAGCTGAGAATCTCATGCATTTGCGTGACTGTGACCAATGACTTCACAAACTCTTTTAACTAAATCGCTGCCCAGAATTTATCAAAGACTCGCGAGGCTGATGTACGTGACGGCTGCTGACACCCAGCACAGAACATACCCCAAAGTACCTAAAATTATCTCATGTTAGCTTTTGAATATGTCTCCACCCTCCATTCAGAATGACAACTTTTGGCAACAACAAGAAAACAGAAATGACAGATGGCAACAAAATCTGGTACACAAACATGACAGTAGGCAATATAATGAACACTTCACCCACTCGTTCATTTATGCTAATCATCGCTTTTGAGCAACCTGAATTGTTATGGCAGACAGCGGCGGATCTGAAGCCTGGCACAGCAAATCTCAACGGGCCACCAACCTGAAACCAGAATAAAACCCCTGCCGGGCTACTCATGAATGAAATTAAAGTATTGTTAAACTACAGCCTGCTTTGATGGCCACTGAAAACCCTCCCCGTTCTTGAAAAGCTCATCAAACTCCCCTCCTGCCCCCAAAACCACCACTTCCACAAAACAGAGGTAGCCGTGTTTTCCTGCTACCCAAAGCTTCATCAAAACTCAGATGAACCAGCAAAACTTGCAGGCAAAGGTGAGAATTAGCATCCTTGCGGTAAATGCATATTGTGCAACTAAAATGTATTTTTTATAGCAACACCAACAAAATTGAAGAAATGCTGTCGTCCCCGGGTGAGCTCTATGGTAAGAATTCAATCCCTGCGGGAAAATGTTTACTCTTTTATTTGAAGCCCACTTATCTCATGCTGACATGCTCAGTGGAAGGTGCTATGTCACCCACTAAACTCCTCTTATTTCCTATAAAAATGTAAATCGGCCTATTTTTTTCCCCAACAACCTTACGTAATGCACAGTATCCTTGCTTCAATTATTTTGAAGAAATGCTTTTAACCTCTATTTTATGCAGAGATCTGTAAGATTGAAACCCTTTCTCCCCTGGCGTTTCCGTGCTTGCTCCCATGCCTGCTGATGCGAAGGTCTATTGATGTTCCTGGGGTGGGCAGGACCTAAAAAACATCTCAGAGAGCAACACCAACACCATTATATTCTCCTGAAGGTAAAAAATCAGTTTTCCCACAAATAAATTGCCAGTGCTTGCAAGAAAAAAAGAGGTAATCCTGAGCAACTGCCCTCAGAGCTGGCCAAGATGTGCAATTGTACAAAACTGTATATATTTGTAATTATAAATGAGGCCAGTCCTCCATGATGAAGATTTCCAGACACTGCCCTTTACAAGACCCAATTTTCATTTGCTTACAACGCTGTCAAACATCACCTATCGTTGATGAAATGCTCTCTTCTGGGGCCAGAATCGCAGTGAAAACTCACAAGAAAGAAGCAAATTTCAGCCCAACATTTCAGTTGCTTTTGAGGGAAAAAAAATACTATATGGTTTTGGTAGGTTTCCAGTAATGATGTCTGCAAGTCCCATGCTCAGCCCCAAGAGAGGGGCTGGAGATAATCTTTGTGCTGGTGATGATCCCATCCTCCTCATGAAGGTTCACCCAGATTTGTCTGACCTGGGGAAAACTGAGCATCTCTTCCCTTGTCACCTCCCACCCTGGATAAAGCATCCCAGCCTGGTCAGCAGTTCCTTGGGTGGAAGCCACTCAATTTCTTTAACTGTCCATGTTGCCTATCTCCACTTCTTCTAGCCCTTCTGCACAAAGAAATATACGTATTTGGAGACAAGAGGATGTCAACAGCAGGGACGGTCAATGTACAAGCCCACTATGGATGGAGCTATGACAGACCAGGGCGTTCTGTGTTCCTCTTTGCTTCAGTCTCAGTCATTCCTAAACATAATGCCCCAGCCAGCTCCCAGCCTTGGCAAAGCTGCTGCTGGAGAAGCACTGATCAGCAGGGCTGGGGTCTCCCAGAGACCCCCACACTGCAGTGAGGGCATCTGGGCTCTGCAGGGAGTGGGTGTCCTGCACCGTGACCAGCGGCTCAGCCCCCCCTCAGGAGCGATGCTCAGGAAGGCTCTTTTGGACTCACAACACTCCTCAGCTGGTTCGTGCCTGTGTCTGGTTCCCAGCCCGTGCACCATCTCCATCAGTGGCAAGAAGATGCTGCTTCAGCTGACATCCCCAGATCTGATCCCATCTCAGATCAATGCCCTTTTGGAAGTCCCTATCCAAGCAAGCACCAGAGAATATCTCTGAGACACTTCTTCCCTACACTTTTAACAAGACCAGCCTCCTGTGTAGACCACTGATGTCCATGTAGACCAGGACACCAACAGACCATCTGATGGCTGCGGACATGGCTGCAGATTTGGGGTGATCCCAGCAGCAGGACAACCTGGGGCTGAAGATGGGAGCTCCGGTGGGGCGCAGGGCCCAGCAGCACAAGGCAGCAGCAGCGCGCGAGGCTCCCCATGGCCCAGCACCTTCTCCAGCCTCCCCCCCGTCTGCTGCCAACCACATCAGCAGGGACAAACAGTCAGGACTGCTGCGTCGACTGTGCACCCCGTCACTGCACAGGTACAGCTGCCACAAGTTAGAAGACAAGCAAATCCTCAGGGTTGTCTCTTGGTTTGTTTTTAGGGTTTCTTCCACGGCTTTGCACACACACAAAGGCCACTCGTACACCCCCTCCTCCGCCCAGTTTCAGAGTTAGGAATCCAGAGGTGATGCTGCTCTGCTTTGCTGCAGGTGAACTGGCTGGCAGGTGGTCTGGTGGGAAGGGATCTCCCCTGGGACAGCCTGAGGAGGTGGGAGCTGCTGCCAGTGGGAGCTTCTGCCAGTTGTTTGTCCTGGAAAAGGGATGATGTCGCATCCTGCTGACAGCACACGCAGCTCCCGAACCTGGGAACACCAGCTCCTGAGGACACCGCTCTGAAGCCACAGATGAAGAAGGCTTAATTTCTTGTGTGGGTCCCACAGCTGGGGGTCCCCGGGTGCCCCAGGTCTCCCTGGCCATGGGTGCCTGGCTCTGGAGTGGGGTGCGTGGGGCCAGGACGTGGGTGCAGATGCTCGTGGTTGTTTTGCTGCAGCCCTGGGGCTGGGACCCCCGGCAGCGTCCAGCTCTGCCAGCTGGGGTTTTGCTGGACATACTCAAAGTTCACCGTGCTATAAATACCCGGGAGCAGGGCTGCCAGCACCCTCCTGGCTGGGGGGGCTGCTAAACCGAACAGGGTTTAATTGCAATTAACCGTTTGGGGTTTGAAAAAGAGGAATCCTCCAATTTGAAATGTTTCTAAAGCCAGAAGAGTGCAGCAAACTCCTTCTGCGGGCTGATTCCTGCTGGGAACAGCCCAGGGACAGGTACGGGGAGCTGAGGAGCGTGGGGGCTTGGGAGACCTTGCCGGGGACGGGTGTTTTGTGGCCAGGCACGAGCACAGCCCCTGTGTGACACCCTGGCTCGGGGCGGTTCTCTCATCGGGGACAGGGTGGTGTGGGGCCAGCATTGCTCATGTCCCCCCATAGAGCCGAGGCTGCCTGTGCCCCCCATGCTCCCCACAGAGCACAGCCCCACACCCTGACACAAATGGTCCCACAGAGCGTGACCCCATACCCTGTACCAGCTGCTTCCACAGCCCAAGGCCCCACACCCTGCTCCATATGGCCCTATACACTATGGCCCTATATGCTATGGCCCCATATGTGTCCCTGTCCCCATGTGCAGGTCTCACTCCTGGCCACAGCCAAGCAGGAGGACTAAAACACGTCTAGCACCCCAAAGGGCAACAGACTCACACTAAATCAGGACAAGCTCTGTCCCCAGCTTGGGAACAACCCCAAAACGTGGAGTGCCCGGCACTGCCAGGTCACCCAAGACAGAGCCCAGCGTGTTGCCCGCAATGGAGTGTGAAGGGGCACAGAGGCACGATGCTCCCTGGGATGCCAAGCACCGGGGCAGACCCCTGCTACCTGCAGCCCTACAAAATACAAAGCCCTTTCCTGGTGCCGAATGTGTCTTTTAAGCCATTTCCCTGCCATGCACCTCACTGTGCTGGGCTGGCAGCTGAGCCATTCTCCAAAGAGCAGCCTCTTCCTCCATCTTCCCTGTCCAGGCCGCAGGAGATAGGCAGCTGGGAGCTGACGGCAGAGGACAGACCGCACACCAGCCGCAGACACCCGGGAAGCCCTGGCAGGCTGCGTGTGACCCTGCGGCTCCCACTGAGGGTGGCACCGTTCAGTGCATGCATGGCCCAGGGACAAGGTGGGACCCACCGAGGTCTTGTCCCCAGAGGTCCCGCAGTGCCCCGGGCTGTTCCCCAGCTCCAGTGTGGTGCAGAAACCTGGCGCAGCTTGGCCTTACAGTCCCCCAGGGCCCCCCGGGCTGGGGACAGCCCTGTCCTTTCACCCTGGGGACCCTCGCGGCTGCGCTGAACCCCTGACCTCACACCTGCATGGGCTGCGAAGGGACAAGTCACAACGTCCAGCAGACTGCGATACTCAAACAGCCTCATTTCAGCCTTGGAAATGTCACCTTTTGGGCACCTTTGGGCCAAGTGAAAGTGCCTTCATCACCTCCCTCTCCTCCCCATGACCACCGCAGCGCTACGCTCCCAGGACACCAAACACCCCCTTAGCACAGCTGGACACCGCAGCCATAAACAGAGTTTGCCAAACCAGGTTTTTGGGTTACTCAGGTCATTGCTCATGATGCCAACACGGGTCCTGCCCCCCCACCACGCTGCACCCATGGCCCCGCTGTGCCCAGACCCCGCACTCCGGCACCGCCGGACTCTGTGCACTGTGCAGCTGCAGCAAAGGAGCCGGGCGGGTGGCACTAGGGGGAGATAAAGGCCGGGACATGCGGGGCCCTGCGCCTTCCCCAGCCCGAACTGTCCCTCCGTCCCCATGGCCACCCGGGCCCGAGCTGCGGGTTTCCGTGTGTCGCAGTCCCTTTGCTTCTCAGGGTCTTTCCTGGCATATTCGGTCTTTGGGAAGCACCGTTAGTGATGAGGGTCCTTTAGGTGTTTACACCTTCTTGTAACAGATATAAAAGCAAGAAGCTGCCTTCTGCCACGTGCAGATAGCACAGGGGCACCTAAAAATGCACCCAGGAGGAAGAAAACCAGCACACGATGCACAGATCAGGGTCCAGCAGTGCAAGAGGGTCCTGGGGACCCGGTCTGGAAGCAGAGTGGCAAACACTGCCCTGGCTCCCCTTTCCCGATGCCCCCACAGATGCATTTGGCATCAGCACAGCAGAGCTTCAGCCCCTGCGCTGGAGCATCAGCCACCTGGGCACCTGCAGGGCTGAAATGCAGTTCAGGGGGATCTCTGGCTCCAGGCACCTCCCCAGTGCTGTGCCAGCCCCTCTGCTCCCCTGGCTGCCCCCCGCTCCGTGGGCTCCCTGTGACCCCTCTCGCTGGACACGGGAGGATTGCACGGGGCAGAGTCTGAAGGAGCTGAGCCAGCAGGACCTGAGCCCTCGGAGCTGTTCGTGCACAGCCGGATCTCACAGGCACACGTGGGTGCAGCCGTGGGTCCCACGGTGCGAATCGGCACCACACACTGGGGTAAGCACAGCGTGACCGTGGCTCCAAGGGGCAGGAGCAACACAAAGGGGGCACTTCTCACTTGTATTTTCTACAAGTTAAAAAAGAAAAGGTAAATCTTATTTCCCTTTTCCAGGAGGAGTGATTCAGAACACGACTGGCACAGCTGTTTCAGAGCTATAACCAAAATGATACCAATACAGGTTTGTACATCACCCATGATGCCATCAAGCCATGGTGCCGTGCTCTCAGAGTCTGTGCTCATCAGGCACATCCCTGAGCTCCCCGAAAATACTCACACGGCATCTGCCTTCAAACCCACCAACCTGCCCCAAACCCAGGTTTTCCATCCCCATTGCTCACAGTCTGGAGTCACAGAGGGTTTGGGCTCACAGCCTCCCCAAGCCCCAGGGCCGGAGGGAGCTGGATGTGGTGCAGGGCTTGCAGGCTCTGCTGGCAGCTCCTCGTGCAGAGCAAAACCCACCCTCGGGTCTGTGCCGCCAACAGCACTCGCCGAACCCGTCCCTCTCCCCCGGCACAGGCTTTCCGTCTCCTCCACCACAGCTTGGCACGGGCCCTTTGCCTGTGAACAGGTCTCCATGTCCCTGGTCACGCCGTGGCACACAGCGCCATCGCTTGCTGTGCAGCCAGATCTCTATTTAGAAAATATTTGGAATTATTCGGCTCTCAAGTTTTCAATATCCTCACTCTTGAAACTTCATGTCTGTCTGTGCTGGAGGGAAACGGGGAGGTTGGGGTGGCTGGTAACACGATAGGGATGTTGGCCTTGGACCAGGGAGGCTGGATGCAAAGAGGGAGGAAGGCAGAGGGTGCCCGGGCCGGGGTGTTATCTGAGCCCCTGCAGGAACAGGGTGTCTTTGCCATGATGTGAGCTGGCCAGAGCAAGAGAAGGGAAGGAGATCCTCCATTAGCGCTTCGCTATGTGCTGCACCCCCACTCCTGCTCGCCGGGCACAGGGACTCATGGCTGCGGTGCCAGGACGCCTGTCCCCAGGGCTGCGTGCTCTGGGCTGCTGCACGCTGGGTCTTTGCTCCCTCCCAGGCCGGGAAAAACAAATTCATGTTGTGCTTCGGCTTCTACACAAACACACCCCTGACACACAGTGATTCGGTGCAAAGCAACATCCCTGCTTTTCCGGGGATGAGAGAAGGGCGAGGTGCACACAGCAGCACCCGGGTGGGTCACCCCGTGCGCTGAGAGGCCACTGATGGAGGCACCTCTGGCACAATGCTGTCATATAAAAAACCTAAAGATTTGTACCAAGCCCTGCTCCTGGCTTGTTTTTCCCTGCAAAAGATGCTCCCAGCCCCCAGCGCCCGACTGCAGCATCTCCACTCGCATCCCAGCCCCTGCGGCTGCCCCATCCCCTGCTCCCTGTGCTCAGCCCCCATTATGGCTGTAAACTCCGTGGGGGCTCTGGTGTAAGTCTGGGATTTGCACTGTCTCTTACCCAGCAGATCTATGTATTTACAGAACAACCTGGAAGTAAAGGATCATTTTTTTCTGATATTTTTGAATAAAATTAAATAAGGACAAAAGCAACTCTCTGTGATTCTGCTTGTGGCACCCAGTGCAGCAACTGCAGTGCAGCTTCCTCATTGCAATACGCATCGTGTGCCATCAAGGGATACAAGTTCTGGATCTTGGGCTGCAAACGGGCAGGGTTTGGACTTTATTTTAACCATCTCATAATATCCCAGTGCCCCGGATAACGACCTATTCCTGTAACCCATCCTGGGACACAGCTCTCCAGGAGACCTGAAGCACTCAGACCCTCCATCTGTCCCTCTAAAGCAGCAGTGACCTGTGGCCTGGCCCCCCCTGGGCACCCCCCACTCACTGCCCGCCTGAGTGCAAGAGGTTTCCCCGCACGCAGCCACGTTGCCTTCCAGGGGCATTCGGTATGTTCCCTGTGTGGAAGAGGAGCTGCTCTCAGGGAGGGCCCTGACGCTCCATGTTCCCAAAGCCAGGCTGGAGCACTGACTGGTGAAACAGGCAGCTGGTCCCGGACATTCAGCTTGGAGAAGACCCCACCAGGCTCCCAAATGCTCCTGTGTCTCTGACTCCTTTGCTGAAGCTGAAACCCAGGACTCGCTGGGCAGCGGATCCTGTTGGGGCACAGCCCCTCGCCACAGCCGGCTTGTCCCCCTCGTGCTGCCTCTCACCGCAGTGACGGATGCGGGCGCTGGGGCCACCCCGCGGTCTTCGAAACCATGAAACATGCCCAGCTTTCTGTCAGAAACCACACACGCCATCCAGGCTTTCAGCTTCAGGCATCCCCTGCACACCCTGGTCTGGGGACCGGAGATTTCTGCGAGCAGCTGGTGTCAGCACCTGGCACCCCGACACACGTGCCAGGCTGGTGCCGGAGCGGGGCGCCCATGGGTGCTGTGCGGACCCCGCAGCTCCCCCGCACCACCAACAGCCCCTGGGTGCCACACAGGAGGGAGCCTGACCGAGCACCAGCACCAAGCTCCGCGGTGACCCTGACAGCAAACCCACCCCCTGCACATTGTCCGGCTTCAACCCCTCATGTAGCGCAGCCTCAGCTGGGACGGGTCCCTGTGCACAGCACCACAAGGCCAGGCCTCTTCTAAGACTCGCCCAGAGCTCTTCTACAGGGAACCCCCTTGGGCAAAGCTCCAGGCTCCGGCTCTGCCTTCCCCGCCCCGACCTCTCACCCATCAGGGAGCCTCTTGCCAACGTTTCTCTCCTTTTAACACATTGTAGAAGTTTCCACACTGGTTTTTTGCTTTTAGCAAATCACTCCCAAGCTCGCATCATCCTGCCACGCGTTTTGCCTGTTTGTTTCCAGTCCCCCAGCTTGGATATGGCCTTTAAAAACCAACACTTCTCCTCCAACACGTGTCCCCAGCATTAAGCTGGTCCCTCGCAGGGAGAGCCAGGCTGTCCCCAAGGGCTCCTTGCTCGCAGCCGCCTCGTGCCAAGCCCGACATGGTGCCTTGTCTTAAAGCATCAAGTACAAAGCATATGCAGGACAGATGGATACGAGGTTTATAAGATAATTAAGCATGTTAATGAAGTTCATTTGCATCTAGCTCTTAAATTCCCATAAACTCCACAAAGCTGTGAAATGAGAATTGCCACTCGACACCACAAAGCAACAAAAATGTAGTTACCAAAAGCAAAACACTGATTAACAAGTGAGAACAAAAGCCGCTGCGGCCGGCCGAGCGAAGCCCCCGCAGTCCCCGCTGTGACAGGCCCGTGTCACGCGATGCCACCGATGGCAGCGCCGGGGCAGCGGTAACGGAACACAAACTGCTCATGGGCTGCGGCTGAACCGAAACCAGGGAGAGAGGGGAAAAGAAATATCATTTCAAATAAAGATTTGGCCACAGAGATGGAGGAAAAGCCTTTTAAGTGGTGTGAAAATGCAGCCAGTGGGGACACCTGTGAAACGTGTCCCTGAAAGATCTTTCAGCTTTTCTTGTTCCCAAAGATCCCAAGTAAA
Organism: Streptopelia decaocto; assembly: GCF_964273445.1. Classification (NCBI taxonomy): domain Eukaryota; kingdom Metazoa; phylum Chordata; class Aves; order Columbiformes; family Columbidae; genus Streptopelia; species Streptopelia decaocto. Next base: position 10,220,908 of record NC_138668.1, on the reverse strand, counting down.
CTAAGCAAACATAGGGCGCATCTTCCAATGTCCCAAACATCGGTGTATGATGTGTTCTTGACCATGAACCAAAGCACAGAAAGGGAAGAAACGTTAACCAGAGGTTACGTGAGGAGAAGACAACGTAGAACTGAAAACAGGAAGACCGGATTCATTTGAAATGCCTTGATAAGATTTATTAAAAAATATCCCTTGGCAGTTGACAATCACCACGATCTACAATAGCAACCTGCCTGGGTAACGCTGAAACAGTTTTCGCCTACACCAGAAGGCGAACACCCAGAAAGTCTTAGCACAGCTTACACACACCTATCGGCATTAAAACCTGGGCTGGCACCGAGCACCGTGGTGCAGGCGCTGCCTGCAGAGCCCATGGCGCTGCACGGGCATTGCACCTGCACCGGGACACTTACCTTGGCTTTGGGAAAACCTCCTACCTAAAGTACCAGGGAAAACAATAAATCAGCACCCTTGGAGAAACTCCCTGTGACTGCAGGAAGACAAAGCTCCTGGTGTGCTGGGACCCACGGGAGGGCAGGCAAAGGGAAACGTGGCTGGACCCACACCAAAGGCCACGTTTGTCAGCCCGTGCGAGGAGAAGGGTTTGGCTGGTGCTGCAGGACGCGGTGGCTGCGGGTCTGCGGTCACCAGTGGGCAGGGGCACAGCGCCCAGCCACGGATCGGGAGGAAACCCGCAGATCTCGCAGGTCCAACCCTCCCTTCACAAGGGCTCTGACTTCGTTAGGCTTTTATTCTTTCCCCAGGAAACCCAATGAACACACAGTGCGATGCTTAAAGGAAACCCCAAGGGACACAGAGGGTGTGTGTATGCGGGACAGACAGAAACACAGACACAGGTTTTGCTGCTGAGCCGCCTGTGGACATCCAACACCTTCAGCTCTTCCGTCCAGACGGTTCAGATTTTGAAAGCACTGAGGCTCCTCTTCCCAGCCAGCCGCTCCTGCTCAGCCCTTCCTTTTCCCGTGGCCTCTTACTCCAGAATAACAATGCCTCGCTCCACTTTCCAAGTGGATTAACTTGAATAAGGCACTGGTATTCCAGAATAAACCGTCCACGCTCCCAGCTACAGAAAAAAAATCCCCTATTTTGGGCCAAGCAAGCTCCCCGTGGGGAAAAGCCCTCAGCGGAGAGCTCCCAGCCGAGCCAGCAGGGACAACACGGCGGCTGCAGAGGTGCCGCTGGCCCTTCCCAACGGCTTAGAGCAGCACTAAAACGAGGACAAATGATGGAGGAGTTTCCCCTCAACTGGCGCTGGGAACACGATGGTCATTTACCACCAACCCACACATCGAAGTAAAGCCGGTCTATGTGACAAATTCCTTTCACATTTGAAATGCCTTCTAAATATGCACCTAATCAAAAACGAACTCGGTGGTTTCATGGTTTATCAAAGAGACATTGTAAAAAGCCAGATCCGAAACAAAGGGCTGAAAAAACTTCTGTTCCAAACTATTATTCTTCAAGACAATGTGCAAACGGCACGGGACTGCGCTCGAAGTCGTGCTGGAGCAAAAATGAAAAAGCAAACCAATTTTAAGTTGACATAGTGTATTGTGAATTACTTTCTCAGCTTTTCTACATCTAAGATAGCGTGAAATGATCTGCCGTACAGCAAAACGGTTTAATATACAATTGATTACAGAGCCGTAGTAACGAGTCAAGAGATAATACGCGTTTTATCTATATACATATAGAGCTTAATATTTCACAGATACAACTTTTGTCCGTTTCAGTCTGAGAAGGAAGCAGAGGCAGAGTATTTACAGCGAGGCCATGCGAGGAAGCCCCGGCCCCGCGCGGCCCCGGCAGAAGCCGCAGCTTCTCCCAGCGGTGGGTGTAAACAGACCCGTTCTCTCTCTTTCTGCAGGAAGGTTGGGGAGACGGTAGCGGGAACAGGGGCTGCGCTGGGTGGGACAGAAAGGAAACACAGGTATCATGAAGAAACGATTTCCAGCTAGCCTGGAGACATTAAAAAGTTTTAATTTGCCCTTTTAGTTTTTTTTTCTCAACTGGAAACTTTTCTTGATTAATGTTTCAATTCATAAATCAATAATTTTTCAGTAACGTTCTCAATTAACACTTTTGGTACAATCTCCACGTGTGCTTTGGCGAGGCCAGGCAGCGCTGGCGTCCCGGCAGTGCCGCGGCAGCAGGTCTCAAAGCACAGGGGCCGGTCGGGAGCCCGCGGTGCCCGGCTCACAGCCGCTCCGTACGCCAACGCCAACCCGCTCGGAGCTTCTCACTCCAAACCCAATTTCTCGCAGGCTGTTTGTCACCGGGTGCCGCAGCTCCTGCTGCACAGCGATGGCTTTTATAGGGGGGTGTGTGGGTGTTAATACTGTACAAACCCCGGCGGGACAGGATCCAACCCACCGCGCGGCCCGGCCACGGTCAGACAGCAGCGCCTCCATCTCTAGTGCATGTTTGTAACAACCACCTGAAATGTGCTCCTATCAAAATGTGAAGTGAAACCAACAGGCCAGAAGGGAAGACGTATTGATACAGGCACCCGCCAGGCATGGGGTGACCGCGGGGCAGCTCGGCGAACACAGAGCGAACCTCCCCGAAAGCGCAGCCGCGTCGTTCCCCGGGCACCGCGGCCCCTCGGCTGCTCCAGGGACACGCTGCTCCTTCCCAACCCACCGTCCTTCCCGTCACCTACTTCCCGGCCTCCTCCATCTCGGTGCCGTGGGACCCAACAGCCTGGGGGTGGGAAAGGAGGAATCCAGCCCCTTAGTCAGAAAAGACAACATTTTGCGCTAAGTTAAAAACACTGTTTCACAAAAGGAAGGAGCTTTTCCGAGCAATGCAATATATAAACCAACACACCAGCCCCGGGGGAGAGAGGCGACCTTCCTGAGAGCACATGGGGGGAGCCTGCCTGCCTGTTCCTGGGTAATTTGGTGAGGGCGGCCAAGGTCCTTACTGGTTTTGGATACTACCACAGCCTCCTCGCAAACAGGAGACACTCGCCATTGAGCAGAAAAACATCCCAAATATTGAAACTGTTTTGTCTCTCAGCAGATGTTTGGAGTTGTTAAGGCTCTTGGCTTTAGAGAGTTCATTACTTTGGAAGTTTAAAGCTGTACTCGCAGTAGGGTATAACAAGTCAGTCTCAGCATATGTATATATCTCAACGTGGTCTCTAAAATCTAGAAGAAATGAAATTGGGGAGAGGGTTCCTCTGGCACTTGCGGACTCCCGAACACGTGAAGAGGAAGGTCTGACGGTGCCGGCGGGACCGTGCCGGTACCTGCGCGGTGGCCCAATCCCGGTCCTGGCAGCGGCGTAGGGCAGAGCGCTGCAATACCGCAAACCCCCTCCTCTGGACAATTTCTAGGGGCAACAGCAAGATGGAGTTATGCAGATAATAGTAAAAATAAATCACAAAGCTCTGGTCTCACTCGAATAAAGGCAAAGTTTCAAAGACACTAAAAAGGCATTATCCTGCTGGGCTCACTCGCAGATGTACCACACACTGCATTTTCACTGTCCTGGCCTTAAATCTTCCAGCAATGAATTGATATAAGCCATCTTTCAATTGCAAACGATTATTTAGCCAATGCATTAAGTTAGAAACAAGCAATTAGATGAGTGACTAAGGGAGAAAAGGAAAAACTCGAGGAAGTCGCTTTGACTAATCGAAAGATGACCTGAGATCGATGCTCAAAGCAGGGAGGCGTGAGCGGCAGCACCGGCCGCCCGCTCGGCTCTGACATGGCTGCGTGTCGCCGCTCACCACCGATGACCAACCCTTTAGAGGAGCACTGGTTAGAGCCAAAACTTAACATTTTAGTAAGTGTTCCCAGGCATGACCTTCCCTGCAGTTCTTCAGATTCAGCAAACGCTGCAAATTCTGGAGATCAAAATACGTGTTGTTGCAGCGAGCCAGAAAACAGGGAGAGAACAGAACGAACCGCGTAAGGGCTGAGACACGAGCAGCCGGCGCAGCAGCCGCGGGGCCTTCCCACAGTGTAAAACACCAACGGCTACTTCCTCCACACTGATTCCTGACTCGGAGACATGCGTGTGAAACAGCTGCTGGAAATGATGTTAAACATACTGCATCTGGACTCGTTAAATGTATTGCATCACCTCGGGACGGGCAGCTTAGTTAGGCGAGCTAATATTTAGCAGCTAGAATAAGAGACCAGGGAAAAAAGCTTTAAATATCTTCTATTGATCTAATTTTTCCAAAATAATCTTCTTTCTCACAATCTAATGATGGCCTTCAAATGCAAGTAACAAATATTTCTATGCATGTCGCACAGCCACTTATCTCTGCTGCAGACAAGAAGCTCAGCTTGTCCTAAAGACTCAAAAAGAGGTTTTAAGCAGGAAACTTTTTTCTTCCTATGAGAGCTTTACCCAGCGTCCATAAAGCATCTCAACCTCATCCCCGCAGCACCACTTGAACTGAGCTGTTAAGATAAAATACAATTCACTCCAATTTCAGTTTCTGCTTGCACCTCTTCAGAGCTCCATGTTTGATTTTAAATAAACTTGAAAAAGACAAAGGTAATGAGCTCCTGGTGCCTGATTTCCATTGACAAAACTCCTTCTCATCTCTCTGGACAGAGTTCAGAGGGTGGCGTTAAAGGAGATTTAAAAAAAGTCCATTTTCATGCTCCCTGATCCCACCACAGCAAACGTGTGCTGCTCAGAAACCCGCCCCAACAGCAGCCAAGCAAAGACACCACACCTGGAAAGTACAGATCAGCCTGAAAACCAATCCAAGGTCTTGTTTAATGTTCCCCTTCTCCTTCTGTCACTGATTCCAGACCTGGAAGCACACGCTATCGTACCGAGCGTCTCCCACGCCGTGGACGTTGGCACGGGGAGCCCAAACCTGCGTCACCGTGCTGCCCTCCCGCAGGCCGCGGCCTCCCACCTCCGCCGTCCCCTTTACATGTTTGATGTATTTCACAGCCCTTAACTGAAAACCTTCAAACCATCAAACCACTGACATTAAAACTGGACAATGACAGCATCTTCAGGAATTAGCATGTAGTGGTAACAATTTCTAACTTTTTTACAGGACTTTGCCAAATCCAGTCGCCACTGCCTGCAGAAGATATTCTGAAAGTGAACAGCAATTCAGGTTTTCTCCTTACATGCTGTGTCTCTAGAAATCCACACAAGGACTGCTACAGCCTGTGTAAAGAGATCAAAAGGAAAAGTGTTGGAGTAATTGACTTTCCCGCCTAAAGTGAAGGTCTGCATCCCGCTGGCCACGTCTCAGGGTTATTCCAAGGCCCCAACCTGGGCACCGACAGAGATGGAAGCAGAAGGATCCCTGCGCCTCTACCTTGACTGCTTCTCTTTCCACATGAAAACCATTCTGCATTTACAGTCAAACCACCCCTGTGACACTTCAGCAACTGGGAAAGACACATCAATAAATAATTACTGCATTTTTAGCACTTTTGTAATATTTAACTACAACAGGACTTGCTTCAGCAAATCCCAACACTGATAGCAAACACTGGATTTTACTTCTTACCCCCTTCAGCTTTTGCACACTTACTAAAACTCAGTGTAATTACAAGTTTTTCCTCTTTTAGTGTGATGAAAAAAATATTTTTTCCACAGAATTATTCAGTTTAACTACTGGTATGTGCCTGTTGCTCCTCTCTATCTTCTGTCAAGCAGCTTAACATCGAACAGCAGAAAGCTACAGCGGTGACCGCACAAATGGACCAAGACACCAAACCAAACGAACTCTGTATTAGGAAGCAGAGACGCAAACAGCAGCGAGAGCAGCACGTGGAGCCCCGACCCGGCAGCAGCAGAGCCCAAGCGCTGCCGTGCGATGCCAAAGACACCGTTTGGCAAACCGAGGAGCCGGGAGGCAAGAACCACTCGCACGTCCCGTCCAGACCGAGCAGACTAGAGCACAGCAGGGAAGGAGGGAGAAAATGGACACGGTCCTTAGATTTGGCAAAAAAGCCCACCCCAAGCTGCACAGCTAAAAAGCTGATTGCATTATAACCAACCTCAGGCGCTCTCAGCCTCCTGTGATGTTGCAAAATACAGACATGAAGTTAATAACTGCTGCCTTTGTTGTATTCAGAATTAAAGTTTTAGGAATGGGTTAGAGTTCGTCATTTAAAAATGCAAGATACCCTGGAAACTTGGCTCTTTAATCAAGAATAAGTCCTAATTTAGCTAAAAGCCAGTATGGGTACAGTGTTTGGTTTATAGCTCCTTTCATTTTTGCTCTGGGTGCCTCCTTTCTGTGTTTTAGCCCTGAAGTAAGAGTATCCAAATACTTATTGTTTTGTAAAGCCCTTGGGTATTCTCTCCTCTCCCTGCTCATTTGTCACCTCAAAAATCCCCCTGCACCTTGTATAGGGACCCAGCAGGGGCCGGTCAGGCAGCGGCACCGTGCCAGTGCTTGCCACACCTCCAGCGAATGGGAACAGCCCCATATCCTTGGAAATAACAGGAAATCTGTTCTTCTCTCAAAATCATAAATGCCAGAAGTAAATCAACGGGAATGCCATCGACTTGTTTTTCAATGAGAAATCTGCCTCACAGAAGTAGCTGGGAGAAAAACAAGCACTTTTGTGTGTTAGCAGCAGATTAAGACAACGCTGCAGAAAATGTTCAGCACATTCCTCATTACTCTGAGCTCCAGAGCCGCTCCTGCGAGTGAACTGTGGCAGTTAGCAGGGTTAGCAAATATTCAGCAATCGATCCTCCCTGCTCTGGATCATTTTTAAATTATCACTATTAAAACACCCTAAAAAAGGAAGCGCAGCAATGCACCGACTATTCCTGCAGAATACGATTCCAGGTACCCAGCCAACTCCTGAACTTTTACACGGCGTCTGAATTGTGCTGGTACTAACAGAACAAGCACAAACGGTATTTTAACGAAATGAACTTTGATCAAGGCCTCCCACAAGCACACACGTGTCACAGCTGCAGAGAGGAATGCGGAACCGCACAGCGCCATTAAAAACGCCTCCAGAGTAATTTTTCCGAGCACTGGGACATCTTTTCAAAGGCATAAAGGGAAGGTGTAAAGGTTCAGCTCCCACTGTTTTACAATAGGAAACAAGTATCTCCTTGCTTCTTGTGCCTGGGAAAATCTCACTATCTAAGCGGTACATTGAGAGCTTAGATTCGGATTTTGTTAGATTAAAGAAGAGATTTAAAAGCTCCGAAAGCAGACCTGCAGTCCCAGCTGTCGAACGCTCGCTGCTGTCCTGTTGGCTGTAAGCACACAGGGCTACCACTAGTTTTCACGACTCTTTTCCCAGGTTCAGAGTTAAGGCAGAGTAACGGCGCCGGCAGCTCCCAGAGCAGACAACAGCCCTTGATTTCAGAGTCCGCTAATACGGCTGTCTCCAGTCATTTTATTTGCTTAGTGCCAACAAAAAAGAGGCCCTGGTATTTTATTCTTTTTTTTTTGGTATTCTAACATTACCAGAAAACCAACAATACTCCCCGCAGCACCATACCATGACAGCATTGGAGCGGTATTTACTTTATAGACCGGAGGATGAGGCGGTTTTGTATTCCCGCAGTGCATTGCTTGAATAATGCAAAGCAAGGTGCTCTGGGTGCAGGGCCTTACTCCAGCACCTCTCCATTCGGGTTTAGTCACCGGTGCAAACCTCCCGCGGGACGCGGGGCTGCTGCGGGGGAGGTTCAGTTAACGTGCAGCACCTCATGTGAGAGAGAAGCCGGCACATCTCCACCGAACTCCGCCAGCAGCTGATCAATGAGAGAGAAATGCTGGGTAGAGTCGTCTATAAAACCGGGAGAAAGAAGTGAAAGGGAGATTGGAGACACTAATCTAACACTAGAAGGCATGTAAACAATTCTGGACCACGTTAACTCCTCTACTGTAAGAAAAGAAATACTGACATACACTTAACTGAAACAAGAACCCTAAAAATGGTTTCAAGAATACATTCTTCAGATGCAAGAGGTATTTGCAGAGTTATACTACCTGAAAGTTGGAAGTGCAACCCACTACGGGGAGAGGGGCAGAGGGGACAAGTTTTCATCTACAGAGAAGGAAGGCTGCTGTAAAACTGTGCACTAATGCAAACTTTATATTGTGGCTTGTCAGGAATAGCCCCCAAACAGGCTACAGCATCTGTGGCAGAACGGTATGGGGACGAGTATCCCCTGTTCTTTTGTGTGCTGGCAAACTGAGCAAGTAAGATTAATTTTAAATAGCTTTCCTATCAAATGCAATTTAGACACATATGAACAGCAGCTTCTGTGAGAACAGTGCGCAGAGTCTTGTTGAAGTAACTGAAATCCAGAAATCTCACAGATTTACACTTGACAAAGGCTTCAAGGGCTCCATGCTGACCGTGGAGTGTAGAGGGATCTGAAATAGCTGCATAGGAACTTCACAACGTACAGATTTATTACTCAAACTCCAAGAATCACATGGGGAATAAAAAGAAGCATCAATATATTCTGACTTTAGTCCAGGCGGAAAGAAGTAAACCCCACACCAACAGACAGACAGCCCAGCATTGCCTTTTACCAGCTCTTCCCTGACTAACGAACTTATTTGGGGCAGAAAAATTCTTTCATTTTATTTGCTGTCACAAAGAATTAGTTGAGCTGGGACAGTTGAATAATTAGTATCATCCAAAGCAGAGCGTCAAACGTAAGTGCCTGGCGATGGAAGCGTGCAGAGGGCAGGCGGTGCAGTCTGAGGCGCCCACCTGCAGGTCCCTCTGTGCTCCCGCGGGTCTCCGGTCCCAGGGACCTGCACAGAGTCACCTGCAGGACTGGGAAATTATTGTGCTTCTCAGCTCACTAAAAGGACTCTTTTCCCTATTCCTGCTTTCAGTGGCACGCAGGGAGCATGCTGTTTTATTCCCTGCTGCAAAAGCACAGTGTAGGGGGAAAAATCCTGAAAAATATTGTGCAGCACCATTGATTCAGTACAGAGGGAAGCTGGGATACTCAATTGCGTTTGGTAGCTTTGGAAGTTTCACCAGTTTTGAAACAAATATTGCCTAGGTAACATCCTCACAGTGGTTGGTAGTTCAAAGAGGCTGAAACACCATCTTATCACTCTTATTAAACCAATTAACAATTCGTCTCTCCTGATCCCTTTCGCACACGCACACAAAAACCCCCAAACAAAATAAAACCAGGAATAAAATAAATAAATAAATAAAGGCATTCCCAAAACATTTATTTTGCTTTTCTCTCTCTCTCTCAAATCAGACCAGCATAGAGACACCAACTTCACCTACCTTCATAAATTTCGCTAGGGTACGGAGTAACACGAAACTGCTTTAGACTTGTAAGACCTGAATTGTAACACTCTCACGGTCACTCATCTGCTTCTGGAAACCTGTCCTGAGAGCTGGTGAAGTCCGAACCCTTTTTCCATTCCCACATATCAGTAACTCATTGGCTATATGGAAAAGAAGTGTATCCAAAGCACACAATGGCACATTAAGGTTGAAGAAAGCATCGGTAAAGAAGAATAAAATTACAGCAGTTGTTCAGCCTATTCTAACTAAATGTTGAGCCACTGCAGAAGTCCTCCTCCAGCCCAACACAAAGTCAAATTGTGTCACCCCCTTGCCAAGACATTCTTTTGTGGTACGTTACTGGCACTTTATGTCAGTCTCATATGGTAGATACATGCACATTTGTTTACATACAAAAGGTCTGATAACAGTAAAACATCGTTCAGAGAGATATAAAAAACCTAAGGAGTTGCATTAGCCAAAAAAAGTATTTTGTGAGAAACAACAATAAAAATGATATAACCACAGCTTTTCTTTTTTTTAAAATTAGATAAATACCCAAAGCTATGATTTCACTTGGGGCCTCTGTACCTCGACAGGGAGTCCAATGGAGTATATCTGAAGGCACTTAATATCCTCTACTCAGCTGTAAGATGGTTGCACAGGGAGCTGGGGAGTTTGGGATGTGATTTGGGGCATGGAGGAGAGAGATGGATGAAAACACCCCTGAAGAGCTGTGATCCACACAGCAGCAGGCGCTGAAATGAAAACAAACGTACAACCCAGGTGTTGAGAAGGTCTCTCTTGAAAAAGGAAACTGCCAATTGCAAAATGTCTTTGTGTTTCTATTGACAGAGCACTTCATGCAACTCTGACAGTGCATCATACACTCTTAGAGATATTTAGCTTTGTCAGTTCATTGACCTCCTCAGTTCCCGCTTCCTCACAGTCAGTCTTCTCTGTGGCTGTGCCAAACCTGCACCTCTCCTCTGCTCTCACCGCGTCTTTCTGGAGCTTCTTGGTGGAAGGAAGGATGTCCTTGGTTTCTGAGTTATCTGTGCCATGGGCTATCTTTTCAGAATTCTGTACAGAAGGCACCAGGTTGGCAATCTCATCCGTCGGAGATCGCCCAATGCTGCCATCCACTTGAACCCGAATGTCTGGAGATATAGACAACTGGTGATGCGGCACGATCCCGTTGTCCATGCATTTTGGGTAAAGGTAGGTCTTCATCTGACCTTTCCCCTTCACATTGACTGTCCCCCTGTAGTCAAAGTCATACCCCATCTTGTTGAGGATGCGATAGCTCTCCTCACTCACCTGTATACGACACTCGACGCCAGTGGTGTCCATTCTGCTAGCAATGTTCACAGTGTCACCCCAAATGTCATACAACAACTTGGTGGTGCCAATGACCCCGGCAGTGAGGGGGCCATGGTTAAAGCCAATCCTAAGTTTAAAATTAAACCATAGCATGTTGTTGTTGAAGTCATCCACCACTCGCATCATTTCTTTGGCAAATTCAAAAAGGGTCTGCAGATGTCCATGGGGATGGTTGCTGTCCTGACACTGCGAGGGGTTCAGTCCTGAAGCGGCCATGTAGGTTGCCCCAATTGTTTTGATTTTCTCGATGCTGCTGTAATGTGGTTTGCTTAGAAGCTCATCGAAATCCCCAATCAGTTCATTCAGGACTCTGTAGCACTCTTTGCCTCCCTCATAGTTCTCCTCATAGAACTCGCTGAAGTTCACAATACTTGCAAAGATTACTCCACCGCTGTCGTGGTTTTTGGAATAGCTCTGGGAAACCTTCAGCTGCTCAGCCACGTGGTACGGAATAATATTCCTCAGCAACCAGTCAGCTTGATCCCTCATGCTCTGAATTTTGGTGCGATGAAGATCAGCCTCCACATCTCCATGGTAGTGGAGACGGTAACTGACCTCAAACTCTCGATTCAGGAACCAAACCAGGAGGAGCAGAAGGAAGGAAACCAAAATCACTTCCTGACCGATCAGGTCTGCCGGCCTCTTCGTGTCATGTGGCACCGAACTGTTGCATGGGCTTCTTCTGGAGCTGGAAGCAGAAGAAAGGGAAGAACATGAAAGGTGCATTTAAAACTACAGAGTTAGGGCACTGCCGTTTCTGCTCCACTGTTAGAAATCCTCTTCTAGAAAAAAGTGTAGGAAGTGTATGTTACATACTAAAATATAAAATAGGCTTTGATAATTTCATCTGCTGTTAAGCATGCTAAAGAATTAATTTAATTCTTAAATTCAGTGAGAGCTTCCTTAAAGGGATATAATGAAGTTCAGCAACACAGAAATTGCCCAGCCTTTATGGAAGCCCTATTTTCAGGACTTCAGCAAGGGAACGGTTTTCATTATTTCTAAATATATAACTAAAAGCACCACATGTAAATATGTATATAAAAATGCTTAATAATGCCTGTACGTGTGTTTAGATATATGTGTGCACATGTGTATTTGTATAGGAGGGGTTGTATGTAAGTTTTGTAGAGTTCGACTTTTTTTTTTATTACTTCAAATATTCAGAAGCATCTGCTTTATATACTTGTAGCACTTTTCCCTTGTCTCCTCATCAAAGACCAGTAACTTTTGCAGTGGGCCTTTAATGTTAACACAGGAAGGTTCTGGAAGAAGATAACCCTGTACAAGACACTTGATGGAGAACTACGTGTCTCCTGCTTGAAAGCAGAGAATATGGGGCTCTGGGTTGACATCTTTTGTACATTATAACCACTGAAGCTTTTTATGGTGGAGACAGAAAGTTTCTCAATGTGCCAAGATTAACAACAACAAAAAAGCCAGTCATGTCTCGCATACATGGAGAGTAGTATTTCAAATCCTTCTGACAATTCGTTGACTGCCTGTGCAGATTATGAAGCACTGAGGGCGGATGCTTCTGGTGCCAAACCACCCTTAACAAGGAGACATCTGCATCCCACAATCTCCACTTTCTGGAGAGATGGAAAGACACCAGTTTAATCTCAGAAGACACCACCTATGAAATCCTGGAAACTAAGTCTAAACCCAGACAGATTGGCATGCAGTGATTGCTGAAGTCACTTAACTGCTGTTTTTTCTATGAAATTATGCCAAAGCTTAAGACTTGATATGAGCAGACACATGCTGAAGTTTTTCCAAGTTAAGAGATGGTTTGATGAGGGAAAGCGTCACATCAACCTTTCTCCTTGAAAAGCAGAAAGGCAATGTGTGTTTCAATGTCTGTCTGTATTTCTCTTATGAAGGTATGTTGCCAAAGAGATTAAAACTCAAAGCACAACTGTGGCAATAGCTTGAGAAAACTAAATTTTTCTTCTGTATATCTAAGTTAAATTTCATGTCCATAGGGGACAACATTCCACTTCTAAAACAGAAGTAGACATTTTAGCAATTGAGCTATATTATGGACCCAGTTTCTTTTTCTGAATGTTCATTCTCAAATATTTGATTGACAGAAAAGCATGATGAAGCAAAACCATACACAGTTGTGAAACAGATGAATGTGCACAATCTCTGAAAAGAATTTGTATGTGCCACGGTCTTTCTTTGCATCTAACCAGCTTTTATCATAGTAAGCCTACAGGAGAAAAAGTTTCCCGTAAGTAAAATATTTACAATAGAGAGCTTACAGGTTGAATTTCAAATTAAAGCTAAGACTGCATATTATGTTGGAAATCACTCCTTTTGCTTTCAAATAAACAAATACACTTCTCCCAGGAGAACCAGAGATATATTCATTTTATTGGTTTGATATTAAAAAAACATGATGGAAGAATGAAAGGGAGCACTTACTCCCAACTCACAGAGTAGGTCCCTACAATCAAGTTCCTGTTATTGCTGGTGTGTTGCTGTACTAAGACTCCTTCCTTTCTCCCTTTTCTCAACAGAACCTCTCTTATGAATCTACTCATTTTCTCGCTAGAAAGACAAGACAGAGACTAAGACAAAGGCCAAGTTATTAATGACTAGAATGGTAACAATCCCTGAAATACAAGCTTGCTACCTATTTTGCCGGTGGCAGAATATCCTCCCAGTTTGATGGACTTATAGAATAAAATTAGGGGAGGATAAGTAAGAGAAAAGCTCTTAAGAGAATAAACAAGGCTGGAGAAGGTGAGGAATTAATCTGAATTAAGGAGCACAACTCAGATTCTTTTCAGACCAGTTCCTTGTTTTCCGTTATCTGTGGGAAGAGATCCGCCAGAGGATCCGAGCAATGACATGCTACTCCTTTGAGAGTACGAGTTTGATACAGATAATCTGCTCTAGCATCAGACATCCCTGCCACAGGGATTTAAGTCATTAAAGGCTTTTTATTTACAGCATATTGTACAAAATACTCCTCAAAGTACTTTAATTCCCCCCAAATGAATCAGGGAAGCACCACAAGTTTTAAGTCTCAGAAAGCGGCTCGTGTCAAACGCAAGATCTGCCTTTTGAGAAAAACCTGCTGCCTCCCATTCACCGCTCCTGAAGCACCAGCATCTGCGAGCTCTCCATCACCTCCTCATGCGCTGACCCTGTTTCCCACGTGGGCGCACAACCTCAGAGATCTGCATGTGAACCGAGTGACTCACTTGCAAGCTGACCTGATTTCATTAATAAGGTAATGGGTTAGTATCTCAAAAAAGAAGGTGCGGTATCTTTTCCAGAGCGTGGAGTCTTGATCACAATGCGGCTGCTACAAGCTTTAGTACAAAAAGCCACAATACCAGCCTGAAGGAGAGAGCAATTGCATCTTAATTGAAAATCAAATTTCTGGATGCTGCAGCAACGAGGTCACAGGACCTATAGGACTATAAATCATCTTACACAGTCAGTTAGCAAAGATGACCTGAAACTGCCCTTTGGGGTGAAAAGAAGAATCACCACTCCATAGCTATAACAGAAAGGATCATGCACACCCACATCTTTTTAAGCTTTACTTTTTATAAGGTGCTGCAGCAGAACACTGATTTTAAAAATAATTCCAATTGAAATCTTAAGTTAACAATGTTCCTTTGACTCAAACTGGTGAAGTGCTTCCTGGCACAGACACTGAACTATTAACTTGGCATCTTCATCCAGGCTGTGTGTTGAATATGGAGCAAGTGAGAGCTCTGGAGATAGAATCTCCTTTGGCTTGATCACAAATCATCAAGATAATGGCTTTCCACTCATAAAGATTTTTGGAAAGCCATTTTGCTTCTGAGCCAGCAACCTATGTTTGGATTTTGATATCTTGCTATATTTAAAGAGGATGCGTGCCTCCTAAATCTTAAAAAGGAATGCAATGGTGGAACAGCGTGGCAAGGGAAAATCAAACTGCTGCTTTCGATGAAGAACATACAGTGGATGCACATAAAAAAGCCCCTGTCATCAAGTGAGTTCGGTCTTCCACCTCAAGTGGCCCATCGCTGCTCCTCCACTCACCAACCAGAAAACGAAACACCCTACCTGCTCCAAGATAAGAAATGGATGAAAACAAGAAATATTTCCTGCTTAAAAGACAAAGTTTAAAGAACTGGTCTGTCTGGAAAACAAGGCAAGTTCCATATTCTGATTTATTGAGCATAGTGCGGACAGTCCAGAGGTGAACTGTGTGCTAAGACTCCATCGCCATCACTAGTATATCTCTTCCCATGCAACATTAATTATTATCTCAACTCTTGATCAAGGAAAGGGAATAACCTCATTAAATGCATGCAAAACAAGTAAGTTTGTTTGGCCCTCTTAGAACACAGGAAAAGCTCTCATGCTGACTGGGGTGAGGAAGGAACCATTTTATTTATCTCACTGAGAAAAGAACAGCAAAGAAGTTTGTTAGGATAAGGGAGCTTCAACTTTTTATGAGACCATCACCAGGAAAAAGGGGAAATTCTGCACAGAACTCTAGAACTCTGGTATTCAACAATGTACATTACAAGAGCCATGAAAAGAGAAGCCAAATTCTCTTGCAAATTAATGGTAGAAGTGGAATAGGAATAACTATCTTAACTTCCAACACACAGAAGCATTGTGTTAATTTGTGTGCCTGGGCAGCTTCAGCTCAGTGGAGCCCGGACTGGTAACAACGATCCTGCTGGACGGACACAGCTCTGCAAAAAACAGCGACAGGGACCAACCAACCTGGCCAAACCGCTGCAGAACAGGCAGCGCTATGTAGCATTGACTCATGCACCATACACATGCATTTTTCCCCCCCAACAGTGATGAGCAAAGCACAAATCTGTACATCTCACGATAAAAAGTTTAAAATGAAGTTTAGAAATGTTTAATGAGCCAGACGTTTTGGTCACTGCCTTATTTGGTATTTAAAGCACAAACTCGCATTTGCAAAGCAGGCAGAGCATGTTCCACGCCTGTTTGCAATAACATCTTCTGCATGGTTTGGTTTGTTATCTGCTTTTACCTTTATTTGGCCTGAGTTAGAAGTTATATATTTATGGAAGAAAAATACTTGCATACAAGCAATGCTTGATTAGCTATTTTTTTGGCAGATTTCTAATAAGTGATGATGTAGAAATAGTAACCGACTGGAAGACTGGGATGTCAATTATTTAAGGCAGAATGAATTACTCATTAGTGATCAGCAGCTGGTCAGGAGCCTCCTAAGCTGCTGTCAGCGCTGGGCAAGACATTTGTAATTCTGAGCAACACAAAAGCTTCAGTGATTTCACAAACTAATAATAAACCACCTAAAGGTACAAACTCAGGCTAATCCTAACACATTACTTCCAGTGATCACCACGCTTTAATGTTTTGTACGTTGCCTTTTCAACAGATTCCTTTCGGTGGTTTAGTTTACAAAAAGAAAAATAAATCAAGCCACGTCTATTCTTTTGGCTTTAACTCTCCATTGTAGATCTAGTGAACTGGGATTCTGCTATGAAAATGAAGTTATCTTTCATGAATCAAAGCCATACAAAAAGGAAAAGTACAACATTGCCCCAGTATTGCTCCCAAATCTGTAATCAGCAAATACATACTTTTCTAATACCAAAGATCAATAAAACAATTGAAATAATCAATAAAACAAAAAGCCACCCAGGCTGCCCTCACAGCCGGCTCCTGCAGCTCCTCTGCCCCAGGGAATTCCCAGCTGTGGATACCATCCAACTCAGCACACTCCTGGATGGTGCAGATCAGCCAGGGAAACCCAATAAATAGCTCCTGATGAACAGACAACGCTTTAAAAATTTCTACTACTAGAAAAAAAAAACAGATGCTATTTTATATAGCTTCTCCATGGTCCTATTTCCTAGAAATCCAATTTAAAAAGATAATAGTATTACACAACTCTGACTGCAGCATCAGCGCTCTGATGATTTTTGGTTGTACCCAAGTTCTCTGTAAAGGAAATTACACACACAAGGAGCTTAAACACAACTTGCTGAACCAATTTGTTGAACTCCCAAGCGTATTACTGCAGATGCAAAGTTTTGCTACATATAATTGACTGAAAATGTTTCTATCCATAAAGATGGTAATTTTATATACAGCTTACCTAAAGTTCTGCGCCAAATCTCGATGAAGAGTTTCCATGGAGCTGAAATAAAAAAGTATTGATATCAGAAGGAAAGTTAAAGCAATAAACAAAGCATCCTGCCAGAATTTCAGTTCGCATTTTAAACTTTTCTATTATGCAGACTGTAGGACCAATAATTGCATTCCACGCTTGATCAGCTTCAGACAAACTCTGAACGTGACTTTTCATTTTTTGCTTGGAAGAAGCAACCAGTCAGACAGACGCAAACACCTCTAATGGGTAACTGATGATAATGCAGTCAAGATGATGCCTGGAACGAGTAATTGTTAAACAATCCAATCTTACCTTGGCAATGTGGAAAAGCAATTTCAGAACCCTAAATCCCAGTTACGCCTTCATCTTATCTGACCACACAATACAAGGATCAAAACAACACCACCCAAAAAACAGTAACAAAAAAAAACCCACAAAAAACAACAACAAACCAAACAAAAAACCTCCCGAAACAAACAAAAAGCCAAACAAATATAGAGCCTATTTCTGAAAATGCCATTACAGACAATAAGTAAGTAGTTCAAGCAATTTTTGTGTTTACAAATCTACAGTTTCTCCACGACAACCAAGTATCACAACTCCCAGGATTAGTTACTTCTGGAAAAAAGAAGTAAAGAAATCTGCAGAATGGATTTGCCTGTGATGCGCGCTGAGCTGCAGCTCTCACTGCGACAAAAAACATTATCCAGACTAATGATAAGAGAGGAGTAAAAAAGCTGTTATTAACAAAGTTATGGGTTTCACTAATTCAACCCGTATTATTTTTGTTCATGATCAATTCTATAAATCACTTTTTCACATCTGCAGTTTAAATGTTTACTTTAAAAAGACTAAATAACAACATAGTCCAAGATTTCTGTACTTCGCCCATTAATGGTCACTGCTGTTCAAACCACAGGTGAAAATGTGTTATCATTAGCAAAATTGCTAAAGATAGTATTTCTTTAACATTCATGCCATCCTTTTAGTAGTCAGTGAAACCTGATGCTATGAACCGATACAATAGCAAGGTCCCACCTCTGTGCTCAGGAAGAGCCTTTCCTGGTCCCTTAATAATGCAGGGAAAATCCCAAGTTTTTCATCTCCCTTTCTGCACAATGTCTTAATGCAGAGGTTATGCACAAGCCGATTTAGTAATCACACATATCATTTGTTCTACAAGGAATAATAATAATAAGGAACAGGAGGAATAGTAAGGAATTAAAAGTTACAATTATGGCACCAAACCTCCTGATTGTTCTCTAACAAACCGCCTTCGACAAGGACATGTGGAGGTTGGTCCAGTTGCTCAGGAAATGTCAACCGTGACACCTTTGTCATGCTTTGCCTGGGCTGCTTGCCTTTGTACGAAGGCTTTTGGTACCACAAATATACAATATTAACCTATTTTAAAAGCCTCTGCCATGAACCAGCATCTTGTGATGCTCCACACAGCCGCTCTAGTGTAGCTTACGGTAGCTTAACGAGCGACAAGAACCCCCGTTTGGGGGGAATGATGGAGGAGCAGCCAGGGAGTGAAGAACTGGCATCAAGGGTTTGCTCTTCATGAACTTCCCCAAAAAAACAAACCTGGGGCTGAATTCTCAGCGAGGCGGGTGGTTGGACAGTGAGTGTCAGTGTCACAGGGGAAAAAGGCAAGGGATGGAAAGTCAGTGTTGTTACTGGGGGAGGATCTGTTAGTGCGCTGGAGCGGAGACGATGTTGGGTAAGCTGGACAACTGAAACCAAAGGGACAAATCAAAGAGAAGGCATCCAGAAACTAAACACTACATCCCTGCACAGAAGCCAGAAAGAACTGCCCTGCACTCGGTGCCCGAGCGCTCTGCAAAGAGACAAAAAAGGGATTTGTCTTCACTCTAATAAGATCTAGAAACCACTTGTCAGCTGACTCTGGTTCCAAGTTATTTTTTCCCAGGGAAAGACTGTCTTTTGACATCCTTGCAGCCACTTCCACCTGTGAACAGGTATAAGGAGTGATTTTTATTCTCCCTGTCCTTTTTTTTCTATCAATTAGATCAATACTAAAAGAGACCACTGAAGATACCTGAGGAGGGGATTAAAAGCTAAATAATCACACAAAACCTGTATCTGCAAACTCTTTGGTTTGTTTGGGTTTTTTTCATGTTTTTCACTGTAGATTCAGCAGGCCTGAGGAAGGGCTTTTGATAAGAACTAGAATAATCCAGCTTAAGAAGTCCTTGCAAAGTCCACACCATAGTAAGAGTTCTAAAGGTTATGAGGCTTCTTAAGCCATAGAGAAGCGCAAGTTGATTATAAAATTTTGACAATAGGAGTGGACGGCTGCAAGGACTCCCCTGACTCTCTTGGCAAGAAAATAGAAGGAGAATCCTGGAAACAAATTCTCCTATGGGGAAAATTGGTTATTAAGAGGAAAAACTGAAAAGCCTTAAGGTTATTGCACAGAAACGGCATTAACTTGATTCCTCTGGTTACTGTCTTGCAGCGTCCTTTGAAGAGGCAGGAAAGGGAGAAAGGAAAGAGGGTATTAGAATCCTATTAAATCTAAGCACCTGCTTTCCACAGTGGAAAACTCCTTGAGGAAGTAGGTAGAAGATTCATGGTTCTTAAGGGAAAAAATAAATCCAGAGGGGTGTGTGGGAACAACTGGGCTCTCTGGCACCATCAAATGCCTCAGAAATTTCTTTATAAAATAGATTTTCAAATAAATGGTGAAAGACAATTCTATGAGTCTGATAAGCATGTCTTAGAAACACATCTGTTGAGGACAGCGTGATTTCAAGACAGATTACAGAATCAGGCCCCTCAGATATGATCCTGAAATCCTTAAAAAAATGCAGAATTCTTCCCAAATCAAATTAGGAAGTTTTAGACGCTGGAGAGATTCATGGCAGATACTAAAATCCCATGCATTAGACCCTCACTTCACTGGCGGAGAAAACTAAGTTAGTTCATTCAAAGCGCGGTCTCCAAGTGCTGAGGCGCGATGCTCACCTGTCCGGACACAAGGAGACGTAGAGCAGGACGAGCAGCACTGCTCCTACCACGGTTGCCAGCAGCGATCGCATCCAGGAGCTCAGCTGGCAGAAGTTACAGTACTGCACAATGGTGATGAGAATCGCGCAACACATGAACATGGTGTACTGCAACAAAGAGAGAGAGCGGGGTTAGCGTCTTCTTGCTGGCTGGAGCCCTTCTGTACATATACACCAGTGTAAATTAAAGAATGTGTGATACAGAGGAGAAAGATCTAATTTCATCTGTATTCTATGCAGTCAGTAATCCCTCACAGTGTCTGTGCCAGGAGACGGCACTTGAAGATGGAGATCTTCCCTTCAAAGAGCAAGGAAACTTTTAGCACAGGTAGTTTGTCACAGTTTTCCCTAGATGGAGTGTTTTATTACCGCATTGCACAACTGTTATTTCAGTAACTTTCAATACCTTCAGCTTACCTTTGCAAAAAACTCAGGGCCGCCTCTTATTAAGAAAAAAAAAAAAAGAAAAAAAGTAGATAAAAAGGAAAAAAAAAAAGAAAAAATAAGAAAGAGAAAGAAAAAAGAAAATAAGAAAAAAGAGAATAAAAGGTAAACATTTCTGGTAATCTCATTTGCTGGGGTTAGACCCTGTCTCTTTTCAACGGGATGTTGAAATTCCACTGCACTGAAAATGTGGAACACATTCATCCTCAGAAACTTCATCCAATTCCCTTCACTTAAAAACACCTCGTAGAGAACATTATCGTACTGGCCAGCAGCAGTTGAAATCAAAAAGGAAAAGAATCTGCTTTGATAACAAAAGGCAGGTATCAGCCATTGTCAACTGATGCTTGGTAACCCGACCATTGTGTCAAATTGTGTCAATTTGAAAGGACAATTTTAGATTTTCTGTTCCAAATGCCCTACCTCAAAAAACCCTCAAACCTTTCCCTTTCCACATCTTTACTGGATAAAGAAAAGGAAGGTCAGGATGGCTGTGTTGCCCAGAGTGCCTTCATTTCCCCGAGATACCATCTTACAGCGATCAAAACTCTCAAACCCATGTGCAAATTTTGGTTTTATCAAGAATATTCACGGCCATCCAAGCTAAAACAGAAACTCCACAACTGCATTATGGAGCTCTGTTCTAACCATATATTGCATTTTACACTATCAAACATTCAGTCTCTCTCCCTCATTTTAAATTTCCTTTACCGCTGAAATGCAGAGACTGCAGATTAGCAATACTGTAGCATAACAAACAAGCATGTGATTCAGAAGTAGACACAGTGTACGGAAAAACCCTTATATAATTTACCATTTTTAAACCATAAGCACAGATTTTTTTTTTTTTTTCAAAAATGGATAAAAGGAATTTCAGAAGCGTCCATTAAAAAAACATAATTTAAACTTACTTTTTTTCCCCCATTTCAGGTCTCCTAAAGTGGCAGAGCACTGGTTCTCCCTCCAAGTGATGCCCCAGCATGAAGCCAGCCTATAGAGGGTCAGGACGTGCTGTGTTTTACTATGTACGCATGGCTTTGGAAAGTTTTTTTTTTTGTTTTTTTTTTCATTCTTGTTTTCGTTAATTTTGATTTTAATTATTTTATATCCAGGGAGGGTATAAAATGCTATGAATAAAAAAAAACTTCACAAAACCATGTCATAGTAAAAGATGACACTTACCTGACCCTCTATAGATTGACTCCATTTCCTAGAGCTCCATGAGTGCTGGAACACAAGGCGAGTTGGGACATCTCTTGGAGAGTGAGCCAACCGCCCCACGACTCTGGAGGACCTGCAAGAGGAAAGAAAGCCAAGTTCATTCTCAGTTTGGTGATGAACACCACCATCTCCTGCTGCTGCCCAGAGCATCTGGACGACAGCCTGATACGGACAGGCATGG
Source organism: Streptopelia decaocto (assembly GCF_964273445.1). Lineage (NCBI taxonomy): Eukaryota > Metazoa > Chordata > Aves > Columbiformes > Columbidae > Streptopelia > Streptopelia decaocto. Next base: position 10,199,242 of record NC_138668.1, on the reverse strand, counting down.
AGAATACTCAGCGCAAAGGCTCTTCCAACGTATTTTTAAACGTTTGGAGAGATGATCAAGGATGGTGATGAATGGGGATGATATAAAAATGAGTGGACAGATTTGAGAGATTTGAAGGTTTTCAGCTCCCTTCAGTGTGAGGAAAACATTCCTACGGTTAGTTTATTGGTAGACAGGAGGGAGGAAGACCATCATTAAACTGGCAAAAAAATTACAGCTTAAAAATAGTCAACTAAAATTCCCAAAAGGTAAAAGCTGCAGAATGATTTTAAACATGAGATATGAAAGAATAGAAAATACACTTTTCTGTAACTGTGATAACCATGGAATAGTATTTGCTTAAATCAGGAAGGACCAAAATATGCCTGGTCCACACGTTTCCATGGAACAAACACTTCTCAATACCCAGTCATAAACTGTGATAGGAAGAATGAAGAGGATCTGGTCGCTACCTATGCCCAGGGCCCCGAAACAGCCAGAGACTTGTGAAACAGAATTCCTTGAAGATCCTGGAAAGAAAGGATCGTGCACTGTGCTACCTAAGAGAAACCTCCTTCCCCCTCCTCATTATTTAACCCCTTGTTCCCTTCTTCTGAATGTTTTTATTAAATGAGACACCAATTTCCCTGTGGACTTTTCTGTGGCGAGGCTAAACATGCCAATTTCTTTCCATTCCTTTTCAGAAGAGAGCTATTGCTTTCCTTTAACCATTCCTGCAACCTCTGTAGAGTAATCATTTCTGTGTACTCGGGTCTCTCTCCTTTGAGTTTCTCCATCTAACTCTGTAAAGAAAACACATCCACTGCTAACACCGCTCTCGCTGTTGAGATTCGCTAACGTGCATGCAAAGTTTTTAAGTATACATGGCATTTCCAGCTGCAAACTCTAACTCAAAACCAGAATGAATGCAATGCCGAGTCTGAGATACACTGCTCACATTATTTAGGATAAACACCTGCAGAAGTGTTTGGTCTAAGAAAAAAAATGTATGTAGGCAGGCGTTTATAGGTACTCCTCTCCTCTTTTGTATAACAGTTTTCAAATAAGCAAGTAACTGTATTTACATAACAAACCAGGCATTTCATCACACACAGAAGCCCTATCCCTCTGCGGGATCTGTATCACACAGATGTAAAGCAGGAGGGAGGTGAAGAAGACGGCAGGCAAGCAACAAGCTTTGTTAGATCCAAAACGTCAGATTATGAAACAGAGTTCGACAACTTACATGTATATTTGTTTCAAAATCAGAGGTGAAGTGCGAAAAAACTGCAAGAGCTGGGAGAGAAACCAGGATTGCACCGAAAAAATGTCGAGGCAGCCAGCCAGATATCACCTCCAGGAGACGCTTGGTACAAGTCATCACCTCCTCCAGAAAGAACGCCATTCTGGAACAAATGAAATCACAGATCCAGGCATTCATGTCAGCGCATCACTTCGTACGTCTAATTTACTTGTAATAATATAACTTCAAACCCTTCACTTAGATTGTATGAGCAATCACGACATATTATACGCCACAGCACCTGTTGATATCTTCAGGAGAAAATCCACCTTTGCTGAAAGACGGCCAGTTGTTTGCTCCAGCAAGGGGTGTGAGAGCAAGCGGGATAGTGGGCTTGGAGAAAAACTGAAGCCCAAATTTCACTTACGTGGAAGGTAAACACATGAAAGACTTCTCTCCATTCATAAATATTTAGTCTTAAAGCCAGTGGGGAGAGGGGAAACTTCTACAAGTTAAAAAAAAAAAAATCACTTAAAATAACACCAGCAACATTCTAACAGATCAGTGCCCCAGCGGCCGTGCACATCCACGCTGCCTCACCATCGCACTGCCACCAAAACCAGTTCTCCCAGTTCCACCCGCCCCGACAGCAGCTCCGTCTGCAGCCGGAGCCTGTTCCCTGCCGGGAGGGTCGGGAAGCGGAGCGTGGGCTGGGGAGCTGGCGCGGCACACGGGGAGCGCGGCGAGCGGCCGGGCCAGCTGGCAGCTCCACCGCTCGCCAGCAGCGCCGCAGCACGCTTGGCTCGGCGAGGCACCGGAGGAACGGCTCTTGCCTCAAGCTGCTGATACAACGACGGCCCGAACCTGCGAAGTGCTGGAGGAGCCAACTGGAAGAGCTCTGGAGAACAGCGTAACGGAGATACTGCTTGACTGAGAGCATTTCTGATGGTTAACGCGCATAAAGAAAGGTAAAAGGATGCTTAACGCTCGAGGACACTGCATAGAAAACTGTTATTTATCTACAGAAACAAACCCTTGGGGTAACTTGCTTCTTATAGCTCAAAAATATTAGTCACTCTAGAGAAATCGCAATTGCTGTTCAAGTTTCTAATTACTTTTATGAAGACATCAAAAGGTAAGACAGTAGAGTCAGCTTTGTTCAAAGCTGTTTTGTTGTGGACGTATGTAATTATCAGAATTGGTCTGGGCATATAATTCTGCTATTGTAACAGTGGGCTCCAGTAGAGCCCAGACAGTCATAATTGCTATTTTTTTTTGGACAGAGAACCTCACAGCTAACAAAAATATAAAAAGTAAGTATAAACACAACATACACTACATATAAAATTCACAATCTCCCAAAGTTACGCAAAGTATTCCATATTACCTATACCTTTCAAAAGAGAAAAACTATCTTCTGAGTTCTTAACACTGTTCCCTAAAATATAAGGTATTATGCCGGATAAAAGCTTATTATAAAACAGGATAAATTTAAAGCTCTTTATGTGAATTTGACACTTATTCCACACTTTAAATATGTATTATTTATGAATTATATTTCAACTTTCTGGTCTAGAATTTTTTTGAATCTTGTGAGCTCAAGCATTGTTATTTAAGATTCAAGAGTTCTTCTCTAATTTAATATATTAAAATCGGGAAATTAAATGCATTGAAAAAGATAAATTTGGGGTAACAGAATTGAAGATGTTGTAATACATCAGGGCCCCACGAGAGGGTGCTCACAGATTTGGCTGTTCCTCATTTAACAGACTTTCATTTACACGAAAAATTATAGCTATGTTCCATCATTAAAAAAAACTTCACAATAAAGCACAGAAATTAATAAATTGTATATAACGCAAAATAGAGTTATTTAAAAAGCTCTACAGAGGAAGAACTGGGTTTTCTGAAGCGTTGCATAGTGTCCTAACTCAGTTGCCTCCAACATCAATAACAGCGGCAGCCAAGCTTGCCCGGTATCGAGTACTTCTGAAAATGTCACCCAAGATCGTGCCTCTAAAAATAAAGTTCAATTCTCCCAAAGCCTACAAATTAGGATTAACATTTACGAGGCTGAACTGTGAGACAGGAAGCTGAATCGGGCTCCAAGGCAGCGCACCCGGGTTCTACCTCCCCGGGCAGCGGCGTGCGGAGCCAGGAGAAGGCAGGCAGTCTGTCTGTCTGTCAGTTAGTCAGTCTGTCTGTCTCCGCGACACCTCTGCCCACGCTCTGCCCGATCCTCCGTGTCGCTCCCATGCGGGCTGGCACAAAAGCCAGCTCTGTGGCACGCAAAGCATGGCAAGATACCCAGTGCAGCTCATGTCTCTCACCCCAACCCACACAACAGGGACTCCATGGTGCAGAAAGCTGCTTTTTACGTTTCTTTTTTGCCAAGCCTCCATGCCAGGACAAATTCTCGTGGGAACTATAGCAACAAATCCATCAGTGAACCTGATCAGTTAATCCTGTAATGAGGATACTTCTTTACTGAGGCAGCTGCAAATTCCAGCACAACGCCACATTTCTCGGGATAATGTTTACCTTCTGTTTTTTTTCCCCCCAGTCCAGTATTTATCGCAATGCTCTGCGCTCTGGAATTAAAATGATTGAAATCTCATCCTTCACAAAACAGCAAAAGCCTGTCAATACCGCACAACCCTCCCATTGCAGGGAGCGGTGCATTAAATCCAGACGGCAATGAGAGCTGCAGACAGATTTAATGGATACAGGGCAGTATCGGTAAATAATGCAGTGCCAGGGGGCAGCTCAACAGGGCTTAAATGCTAAAGCATCCAAGATGTTTACACATGCTGGAGTTCAAATTAGTAACTTTGACATAAATGATTAATGGGTAATGTTACCATCATTTCTGTATTTACTGGCACTTTGAAATCAGTTCCCATAGTTCAAATCAAAAGCTTTTGGCATAGCAGCAATTTGGTGGGATATTAAATACCAAAGTCACAGATGTTAGAAATAAATAAAGGCAAACAGAATACACTGATACAGAGTATTGATGCAAGGCAAAGCAGTCATGTTGTAACAGAACAGTTTCATTAAGCTCTAGTTGCAGAGAACAATTTCTATTCCTGGTCACTGAGAATTTCAGAAGACCTGACTGGGTGGCCGCAGGGTCTCAGCTGTGGACAGACCCGGGGCTACTTCAGCAAGCCCTGGGAAGCCGAAGTACCAGGCAAAGGCCAGTTTTGCTCCATCACACAACAGCAGTTTCCCCTTTGACTGTTTTACTTGCTTGCTTTCTTCACTCAGAAGGTTGTTCAGTTTTTTCCCTCCAGGAAGGTACTTCTGAATTCCTGAAGCAACTTATTGAGTGCTCCCACCTCTCACTCTTTTGAACAGGGTTGAAATATCCACTATTCTGGTCTCATCTCTTCACCCAGAAGTCTTCACTGAAGGATGCTATCAAAAGCAACACTTCCTTTTTTTTAAACAAACTTATCTATAACAAGTTCTACTCAAGAACAAGAACTAGATGTCAAAAGTATCTAGTTAACAATAATCCTGTTTTTACAACCAAAATAGTGGGCAGATGCCTTTTACCTGTATTCCTGCAGAAGCAATAAGATTCCCAACTGAAGTTTCACACACTGTCATATGTTCAATGACATTTCCCAAGATATTTTTATAAAATAGCATAACTTTAGGACCTCTTACACTTCAGCTGAATTCATGAAAAGTCAAAGTAACGACATTTCAAGTGGGCAGGAGGAGATTCTTTGCACTACATTTACAGAACAGGAGATGACACCTTCTACACGCTTCCAAATGAAGCACCATTTTTTGCCTGCAGCTTTATACAATTAGAGTGGCACTTGCAATAACAGTGAGATCCTCATTCATAGATACTCCAATAATTGATTATCAGAAACTTCAGAGGAATCAAAACATGCTTGAAAGCCTTAATCCCTGAGGACTTCTGCTCTTCTAGAGCTTGAGAGTTTTAACTCGTTCCTTGCTGTACAAGCAGCAACAGCACTCCGCTCTCCCGCTCCTGCAGCTGGACTAAAGGTCTTGGCCACAAGAGCTGTAGCGAGTACTTCCTAGGCTGAGTCCTGGATTCAATTAAAAGTTAGACTGATTTAAAGACAGGGTGTTTCGCATCATGATAATGGAAATACAATGAGAAACTTAGGCAAGAATTTTGTGGTCCTAAAATAATCCCTTTTCCTGAAATCCTGGGATTGTGCCCAGCATTGTAGTCCAATCTCCTCCCTTCAGATATCTCGGTGGTATTCTGTGATTGTCATTTGGGATGACATTTCTGCACAGGAAGTTCCGCACCGTTTCTGTGCATAACGAGCTTAACTCTGGGCTTAAACTCTGCCAGGGGAAATTTAGGCTGGATATTAGAAAGAAATTCTTTACAGAGAGAGTGGTCAGGCATTGGAATGGCCTGTCCAGGGAGGTGGTGGACTCGCCGTCCGCTTAGTGCCATGATCTAATTAAATGGACTAGAGCTGGACCAAGTGTTGGACTCGATGATCTCTGAGGTCTTTTCCAACCCCATCGATTCTGTGATTCTGTGATTCTGAGTGCTCGGAGTGAGCAGTCCTCACTCTGAAGAGGATTTGAAGAGGAGAAATAGACTTTCTTCTTTCTGCTCAAGGGAACTGTACAGGAGTGTGCGCCTTAGGTTGTGGAGTGTATTTTATGTATTTACTATAAAATAAAGACATATTATGAATTCAAAACAAAAAAACCCCTCCAAACCAAAACACGTATCTTTTCCTAAAATGTTCCCCTCAAATACACCACTGCTATTACATTTAGAACTGAAAACCTACCAGAAAGCTTCTGAGATTTGAATCTACAAAGACTGCTCATTTTTGGTGTATAGTATGAGGCTGTTTTCAAGAAGGTGCCCTGGGTAAGATCTGCTCTGACCTCAGCTGATCCTGTTTTGTACTTTAAGAGATTTACTGAAGTGTTACTTTAGATGTGATGATCGGAACTAAGCCAAATACAAATTATATCTCATTAACAGAGGAAAGCTTGCCGATGACAGCAAGTTCCTGACAATCAATTGCTTCTAACTGTGGAGTAAATACAACGATTTACAGACCCTTCCCTCCTACCAAAAGGAAGGAGCAACACATCTCTCACGGGCACGACAGGGGCTCCATGCGCCAGGGATACCTGCTGACGTGACTCCTACATCCCTGCTCCCCAGCTGAGGGAGGGCAGCAATCGCTTATCCCATCCAGCAACGCCTGTTTCTGTTTCAACTAACCGTGAGCATTTGTGGGGTCTCGAGATTCAGGGTCATCTTGATTCCAACGAATGCAGCAAGCACGGCTGACTACCAATCATCTGCGCCTGCCGTAGCTGTGCCGGAATTGCAATATCGCAATATCCCCTGCGTGCCCAAACCTCCTGCGTGCCGCCAGTACAGTGTTCACTGAACATCTGTTATTACTACGCCAGGTGGGACTATGAGCTTTGATGGCTGGCTACAGGTGTCCTCCACAGTGTGAGATGTTTCTTAACCTGTTTTTTTTCAAATCAGAATTAAGCACAAAAGAATGATTAATATTAAAAATTACGTATTTCTAAGACTTAGGAGCGATCCCGTAACACTTGCTTTTTAAATCTCACTGACTTTAAACGAGGCATCCCAGCTGGCTTACAAAGTCAAATTCAGACTTCAAACTAACTTAGTCTCAGGAAAATATTTAAAAAGTCAGGGGCAAAACAAAACAGTGTTAAGAAAACATTATAAAGCCACTTAAACTCGCCTCAGTAATGGCCCAAGGTCACTAACAGAGAGCATGGCTCTCAACACAGTGCTTCAGTGAAGCTAAACTTCTGCACAGCTGTACATGGCTCAGAAAGACAAAACCACTTCGCAAATTCTTGACTATATACAGGGTGTATCAAAGAGATGGACTCCATTTGAAATCACTATAGCTTTGAAATTGGGTCCATCTTTTTGAAACACCCTGTAGAAAGCACATTGAAAACAACAATATGCCTTCTCCTTAAGAAACTCATAAACCTCCAGTTACACAACAGGACTGAAATAAAACCATATGTAACTACACATTAAAAATTCCTAAGATTATAGCAATAGTTTTTTTATAAATGCAAATGGGATGCAGCATTGGAAAAAACAAGTGGGGACCATTAATGAATTAAAAAAATACTAAAGTGGAATACTTTGATAAAGTACCTGCAAGGTGAATGAACACAAATTTTCTCCAAACATACCTGGAGAGCAGAACCCAGCTCTTCTGCAAAGTGGTGGCTGAGTTGTCCAGAGCTGAACAAATTCAAGCATACAACGCCATGGCAAACACCAACTACCTGCTCACTGCTGCCTTCCTACTCTCCTGCTTGGTGCGATGAAAGAGCTGCTTAGGCACATTAAACTGACAAAAAAACCTTCTCCCCCGTCCAAAAGAGAGTACAGAAACTGTTCTGCAAAGGGAAAAATGCATTTCTGGTGCAAGAGAGAGGACAGAGCAACAGTTAATCCAGGTTAGGATGCACTGGAATGACAGTCCTACCAGTTCAACCATCAGTACAGGTCTTAACACTTCCTGAATTTCTACATTTTCTAAAAATTGAAGAACCACAATACTATTCAAATTGCAGCAATCAAATATACCTGCTAAGAAATACTGTCCTTAAAAGCATTTCCAAATGACCTCTCCCTACACCTAAATTCCAGCTTTCATGCAAATATGTTTGCATACATTTATATGCACGGAGTTACAAGCTTCTGTCAGTGACTACGGTACAAATTCAGTAGCTTTTACCTTGAGTGAAAACTGCAATGTCTTATTTCCTTTGAAACAGCAGCAGAATTGCTTCTAACTTGTAATTATGAAAGCATTTTAACTTACACATACCTGATAGATTTGCAGAACTACAAGTGAGGACACACATTTCCACACACCACCCTTGTAACATGCTCTTGTGTCAGAAGGAAGTGCAGTGAAAACGGGGGATGAGGAGGGCAGAAAAAACTTGCTCTCACAAGTATAGACAAACAACTTATTATTGGGTCTGTCATCTGGGTTAATAACAGGTTACAAGTAGTATCAGTACAAATCAGACAACACACCCAGGAGAGCAGGAGCTTTACTGAATGCTGTAGTCTTCTGCTGCACTTGAATGTGTTGGTAGCTCCAACATGCCTGGGGGAAACCCCACGTTACGTAGGAACCGCACAGTAACCACTCACCGAGTAGTTACAAATGCCAGGGTAAGGCCCGTAAGCGTCTTAAAAGTCCAGAACCACATTCTCTGTGTGACTGGGCACAAGCCAGGAATGAGAAGTCACTGTTACATATCAGGTATCTGCAGCCAAGCGTCACCTCCAGGGGCACAGGAGAGGCAGAGGGGCAGGGGCCGCAGGGACGGACAAGAGCTCAGGGGCTGGGGACGCTCCGCTGCTGCGGGGAAGAGGCAGCGCTGGGGCTGGCGCTGCCAGCTCACCCCTTCTGCAGCAGCGTGTCACATAGCCCAGGACTCAGGGGAAATGCTGAACTCCATTTACATGTCAAACAGAGAAAACACAAACTGTTTGAATATTAAACCCATGAGACTTGAAATGGAGGTCATTCAAAAACTAATTCTGGACAGATGTGACTTTTGCACACCTCCCCCCCCCTTTTTTTGAGAAAAGAACTGCTCTTTGCATTTCTGATACATTCTTTCTGTTTTAACCCCAGAATGGTATACTTTCATCTAGGAATTTTAAGGCAGAGTTGTTGTTTTAGAAGGACAGATGAAAGTTTTCTGTTTGAGTCCCCTCACTCTGACAGCCTTGTGAGGGGAGAAGATAGCCAGCTGCGTGTGGCATCCCAAGGAACAATAAGCAGGGGCAGGCATGGCATGAGATTCTGATTTCTTAAGTGGCCTCCATCAGAGTCACCTTTCGCTCCTACAAATTCTGTAGCTCAGCCTCTCTCTACACAAGATCTGCCGCAAGGCTTCTTGGCTTCACTAACACCGTTTTCTAAACAGTACAGATCACCCAAGTGAGTTCCTGGGGTGCTGTCAAACAAAATATTGCCAACCCAGCCACCATTTCAGTTCCCATTGCTATTTCAAGACTTTCTTATGCTTTATTTACCTAATTGAGATGACAAGGGACAGCACCTCTAGCAGGATGGCGATGACGAACACCACGACGGCTGCAGGAGGTGGAGGGGATGCAACCATCCCGTGTTTCAGGAAACATGTGACAGACAGTATGAGGAAGACTATGGTGGAGAGGAACACATCCAGGAGCGAGCTGAAGGTAGCGCTGGCAAATGTCTTCACTGGAGCATTCCTTATAACCTGTGTGGAATCCAGGCATTGAGAGAAGGGATGGAAATTAATAACTGCCATTTTGCTGAATGTAACTGTATTATAAACAGCAGTCTACAAAAACAAAGGAATACAGAACTTTTTGCCACTTCATTAATCCAACATGAGCACTGTTTTGAAACAAGAAACAGAAGAGTTAGTTTGATGGCTATCACAGTTCCCTGAGAATAAATATGTGTTGAAAAAAGAGTACTGGCAGCACAGTCCCTGGGTTTGGGGTGATTTTTACAGAATATTATGATACTGAAATAAACAATATGAAAATTGGTTGTTCTGTGCAAAGAAACACAAAACACATAATTACCAGCAGATAAAGCTATAAGAAGTTTTCTTCAAGGATTTTCATTTAAAATAATAATAGATTTTACAATAAACCTTTTGGATCCAATGGTTCTTTAAGAAAACCCTCCAAATACCACTCTACAGAAACAGCTACTTGTCTGTGGCAGAGTTCACCTCTCCCTTTCACACCAGTTTAAAAGCAGCAATTGGGACACTGTGTAATCGGAACTGATGGCAGCACAGGACACCAAGTTCTGTTCTTCCATAAGCCCTTACCACACATTCCCATCCCATCTTGTCCTGGCCCCGGTGCTTGTGCAGCTGTGCTTTGTGCTACTTTGGCCAGTCCAGCTGAAAACTAGATCATGAGCTCCACATCCTGGCTTAATGCAATGAGCCCAGCGTTAAGAGTGTTTGTATCTGCCCAAGGGACCACAGAAAGCAAGTTCCAAAGAAAAAACCAACAAGTATGTTATCAATGTCGCCATGAAGTAGCTCAGCTTGAGTATACTGGTTTGATTTGGAAATTCTGTTTGCTCCTCAGAATGCTTTCTGCACTCAGCTATACCGGGAAATGAACTTGTTCCTCATTTGTACCTCTCTGCAACCAAATTAATTCAGCTAGCATCATTTCAGTGCCAAAATTACCTTTCCATCTGAACTGTAGCAGAATCCTGTTAGTCCACAGAGAAAATGACATAAATTGAGTTACGGGAAGCAGCCCTATATCCTAAAGTGACAGCATTAAGGGTGCCCTAACAGTGTTAAGTTGTGCTTTAATTTCCCAACAAGACCAGGCCAGTCAAGCTCTTGGGAGCAGAGCTGCTTACAGAGAAAGATCACAAGCCGAACACACAGCGGGCACTGTGCAATGAGGTGAACTCGGGTGCTGGGAGTGACTGTCAGCAACAGTGCCCTGCAAGGCAATTAAAGAACCAGCAGTGCTGACAAACCGTTTCACTCTCCCGAGAGAAGATTTGTTGTTGTTTTGGACCCAGTGCTATGTTAATATTAGGGCTCAAACACGTTTTGCCCCAATGTTGCAGTTACTAGTCCAGAGTGAAGATTGCCACTCCCAGGAAGTTTTACACATAATGATCTTCACATTAATAGCTTGCTACTAACAAAATGCAGAGCCCACTTTCCTGCTCCTTCTATGAATTTCCCACATACCCACATTAATATGTCAATCTGTATATGCTTGACTCTCATTGTTTCACTTCTCTTTCCAATCTTTCCACTGGAAATAACTTAATTTACTTTTTCCTGTATAGTTTATCCAGGAGAAATGTCTCCCTGCTGTTGCTAGATGAGCTTTATTCAGAGAGATGCCACTGAAATACAGCGCTGCAGGACGAGTATGGAGATCCTGAACAAAGGGAACAAACCGAACTGCAACACAACTATGTTTCCCTTTGTTAAAAAAGCAAGTTAGGTCTTGCTTGTAAACATTAGAAAACAAATAAATAGGGGCTATTGCTAAGGTCAACGTGACAACACTGCCCAGAACAGAAAGCAGCCCATGAACAGAAAGAAACGAGCAGCAGAAGCAGAAATCCTGCCTGCCCTCAGATGTAGGACATACTGGGAAGAAGATAAATCAACAGCTACATTTATCACGATGTGATTCTGCCAGACAGATGACCCAAACTAAGAGCTCAGCAGCACTGGAAGGGAAGGGCCCATTCCCCTTCCTACCACCAGACACTTACCTTGCCCTGGCTCTAGCACTTGCCAACCACTCTGTGAGCTGCTGGTTCAATACAGCAGAACACAGACCAGACAGAAGACAAAAAAAAAAGCCACAAACAGAAAAAAAACCCCATGAATATTTTATGCTGGGCTAGTAAAATGAACTGGCTCACAGCAGGGAAGGCTGATGAGCACCACAGCCACTAGAAGGGGCAGGGAAGGGTAGGAACAAGGAGGGGAGGGCCATTGCCCTCTTTCTGCAGCAGCTTCTCAGCAACTTGTGGAAATGCGGATTCAGTTAGTGCTGACACCTAATGTCATTACATGTAAACATAAAGCACCTCGCCAGTTCATATCACCCAGGCAGGAGCTTCTATTGCCATGGAGAGCTGGCAATACTCTTAGCCCCCGAGGGGATTAGGGACTTTTTACACTCAGTGCAGATTCCTGAAGAGAGCACCAAGTTCCTTGCAACTTACTCACTGTTCCTTGCAGTTACTCAGTGTTTTGAACTGCCTGTTTCTGAATGCAGCACACTTAGCAAACTTACAATATTTGAGTTCAGAGCAGGTTTAGGTTCCACAGGGATAATCATGAGGCTGTGACATGAAGAAGGATCAAATTCAAAGTTATCATTCTCAAAGTCAGGATATTTGATGAGAAGACAAGTAGCAATTGGACCTCTACCTTCAGCTTAGCATTGTTCTCTGGCCTGCCCAAAGCCTTAAAAAATTAGCCTGAATATGGAGAAAAGGCAGGTGAGAAGTCATTAGCGTATCTTGGTGGACTGTGAAAATATATTTCCAGCCTCAACACTGGACTAGACCCAGGGCATGGCACAAAACAGGTAAGCTGAAAGGAGACTGTTTTCAGAAGCAGCAATACCAAGTAGTAAATCACATTCGACATTTAATGATCCTTGTCATTGACTGAAACGAAATGTGTTAATGACAGACAGTTGCTTAGATAGATTACAGAAGGAAACCAACACCAGGAGAAACACACCTCTTCCTGATAGCTTGTCCTGTAGGCCATCTCCAAATCCTGATCCAAGAAGTTCAGGCTCAGCTTGTTAATGGGTGGTTTAAAGAAGTAGTCCTTCATGAGGCTAAAGAGAAAAGACAACATCACCATCAGTTTATTCAGCTGTAACTCTTTTAGAGCCCCCTGTTCTATGGTTTCTGCTTCCAGGGATGCTGGCGCTTGGCTTCAAAGTTCCTGTCGCTTTTCTTCACTCGCTCAGTAAAAGGAAATACTTTACTAAAAAATGAGAGAGCAAACTTCTATATTTTCAGGAAGAGACTAACAAGTCTCTTATAACTTAACAGTTATAACCACAGATGACTACAGATAACTGTAAGTGAAGCCAGCAAATGGTAAAGGTTAATTTCTGCTAGAGAGGCACAACCTTAGGAGACGTGTGGCTGCAGGATATTTGCGTCCTAGGGTGGAATTCTATCGTTCAAAGCAGCCAAGGATGACAAAGGTGACAAATTGTTAGGAAAACAAAAAACAAACAAAACAGAAAAAACAACAAACTTGTCCATTTTAGAAAAAGCACTTGTTATTTCAAAGACACTAAAATAACTCAGTAACTGAATTGGGAACGTTCCGTTAATGATCCGGGCCACAAAGAAACAGAACTGAGGAGATGGATAGCTTACATTTACCTCTGAAACAGAAGATTTGAAATCACTGGAATTATCAACACTGACAAATAATGAAATTAGCTCACTAGGACTAGTGCACCAGAAGGCAGTATCTACCAGAGGCTGCTTATGCACTCCTTCACCGTATCTGCCAGCGCCAGGTGCAGGAATAAAACAAACCAACCAACCAACCCAAACATAAAAAGAGGCCTCAATCATTAAAAAGTTGTTTCTACTCCTCACCCTCTGGAGCAAAAATACAACATTTTTTTGCATTTTACATTAGTTGTAAGAGGTTTATGAAAGAAGTTTTCTAACAACATCCATGGCACTTGATCTTCAAACCTTGTCTTTCTCTAGTAGGTGTCAGAGAGCTGAAAGGATTTGATGGTCACAGCGTAAGGTCACACCTGCTTACACCATTTATTGCTGGTTTAGCCCGTCATCCTCATCTGAGACACTGGAACACGCACTCTCACTGTGAACCTCCTTTCATTTTCCAGCAACCCACTGTTTTAAAAATTGCTGTAGGATCTGAAATGGGGCTGCTTCTTTCCAAGTGCTATTCCCATCTTGAAAATTACAGCACCAGAGCAACAGTTAGAGTGGGCTATTTTCAAGTTGATAACTCTAAGCAAAAATCAGAGAAATGCACAGGAGATCAAATTCTAAGCAGATGGGGAAGCTGAAGGATCCTACAGAACTGTGCCTGAATTCTTTTATTCAGGGGTTTGTTTTTGTTTTTTCTGTTTATGTTTCATGAACACTTAAGGAGGTTTTTGGAACTACAAGCTCCCCAGTACAAGATGACGTGTGGGAAGTATTTTTTTCTTGAGATGCAAGACCAACCAAACACATTGACAGACTGAAGCTTGAGAAGACAAAAGATTTCAACCATGAATATGGCAGATAGTTTATAAACTTTAAACATTCTGGCCTTGGTCAATATATCAAAAACATCAGGTTCTCTCATGCACTCTTCCATCTCTCCCATCTCTTAGAGGTTTCTAAGAACATCTTATAAATATTGCAAGGGTTGTTTGTTTCTTTTTTTGGGGGGGAAGTTGTGTGTGTGTGTGTGTTGGTTTTGTTTGCTTGCTTTTCTTTGTTTTAATATTGTTGAATTAACTTTCTTCCTCCAGGGAAGCTCAACAGAGTACAGTGATGCTGTGCTGGAGCTGCAATGGTCTCAGGATGTAGGAAGAACAATCTGATTTGCCAGCATAGCATGAAACAGAAGGTGTAAGATGGTGACACCAGGGCTAAGGCAGCATTTCTGATGCCAGCAGCCATACTGCGCCAGCCCAGCCCCATGTGAATTGTCATCTGTCCCAAAGAGGAAGACCCCAGTTTATTTGACTAAACGCAGTCAAGTACATAATCTGCTTCCCAGGAGGGGCTGTGCCTCTCCAGCACAACCAATTTCTGTTTGCCCTGAACTGAGCAAGACTGGGAAGTGGGTGATTAACAATCTGTTTGTTTCTCTCAAGTATTTAAAGAGGCAGGTGAACCGGGGTGGGAGATGAAGTGCTGCACAGAACGTAGCTGCTGGGGGAGCTTCATCTTGCCCTGGGACTGATCTGCAAGTCTAAAGAGATCATTTTTAACTACTGTCCTGATTAGCACATAAGTACTTGTTTCTTGTACTTCAAAAGGTTTATAACCTAAGGAATATGTAATTTTTCTTGGAAACAAAAATCTAAATAGTGAGAACCCTTTGAGGCTATCCCCAGTGAAAATAATTTTAAACCTTTTGTACTCTTACACTATAGTTTTCTTTTAAAATACACAGCAATAAGCAAATGAACAAAGCACGGTATTTTTATAGTGGTTGTAGTAAGGTCAGACTCAAAGCTCAAACTATACGCTGTTTGCCAAATATTTATAATCAAGTTGTAAGAAGATGCAAACTGATGACTTCTGTGAAAAGGATTCTTATGTAATGCAATAATACAAACATGCCACACCAGCACTGGCTTTATTGTTGTTATTTTTAAAGACAACCGGAACCGTACTGAGACATCACCTGCAAGGTGAAATCTTGGCACACAAAGAAATGAATGGCCACTCATGAAACTCAGTCACCTGAGCTCTAGAAAGGTGCTGGGAAATGAAAAACATCACCAGCGTCCAGCATTTCTGCCTAGTTAACCCCAACCAGCTCCCTAATGCCACGTACGGGCTCCTGAGCCCTCCCTCACACGCGTTTAACTCTTCCCAGCTGTACAGGGAGCCTGTGTGATTAATTTATGCACCTTATCGCCACCTCTGGGTTAGGTACCTTCTGTTAACACAATTTGATATCGGAACACCAGCATCGTGCGGCACAGGGGAATCACTGCCCAGCATGAGGAAGCTCACGCTTTGCTGCTGCTGGGTTTGCAGTAACATAAAACCAGAACTGGAGTTTTGCAGTTTTATGATTAAGAATGGGGGTTTCATGTCAGATGAATGACGGGAAGTTTGGGCTTCACCCCTTCCCTGAAAAAACCTCAAATTTCCCATTCAAACATCCTCACACATACTAGATTTGTTGAGATTAACAATATATTATGTTTCCCAGTAGGAGATCCAGAATGGTTTAAAAATGACTTATTACATATAACTTCACATTGAGAAATGTTAAAAAAGATTAATGTAAAATAGTAGGCTTAAACCATTTTGCATAGACCTAATTAATCAGAAGATTATTTTTGGAAAGTTATGTTTACATGAACTGAACTCTGCAGAGAAGTTTCCTTGGCAACAAGAAATGGCCCACTTAATATGGTAATGATGATATTTAATTGAGACCAAAAAAAAGTCAGGCTTTAGCTGGTGTCAAATCATGGTCCTGCTTTTTCCTTTGGTCTGAATCAGAAAGAATTATCCATGTTGTAAGTGGAGGAGGAAAGCTCCAGGAACACGAGAGCTTGAGTTCGGTATCTTCAGCAGATTAACAACATAAATCAAGCTACTTCTGCAACTGGAAATTTGCAGAAAGTTGGAAAATCCAACTGGTTCTTGCTGATTTTTGCCGACATTTGGACCTTCTCAATCCGTCTCTCCTCCAATATTTGAAAATATCAGCTAAACCCCTATTATCAGCCACTAAGGACAGACCACATATAGAGGGAAAAAAAAAAAAGAAAGCTAAAATTTCAGTTGGCTACAGGAGAACGGTGATCTAAAAAAATCTAGATGAGACACAAGAGAGGGACTGGTGTCCCCCCTTCTCACTGCTCCAGTTTCAGTTCAGATGACACCGTCCCTGTTCCAAGCAGCCTGGAGTTTATACGAGCATGCACTTTCAAGGATATTTAGATAAAATACCCCTAATCTGAGTGGAAGGAGTGAAACAAAAATAAGAAAATCCATAAATAATAGCAAACTCAAGTTATCGGTTTAGCTGATCCAGTCAAGCCACTGCCATAAGGGAGATGTGGTGCTGTGTTTACAAAAAAATCACACACTGCTGAATTTTGAAGAATGTATTTTTGTCTGCCCAAAATAAGCTGGTGCGTTTTGTTTGTTTGTTTTGTTTGTATTTAAACAGAGAGAGAAGCTAACTTTACAAAATGCTGTTGATTGGCAGTAGGTCCATGAGAATTCACTCCTATTCATTCTGCTTCCAAGGCCAGTAGGATTTCTAGGTAGGTAGTTAGTCATACAATGTTATTAGATGTTGTTCTTTTGCTATACAAAAATGTGAGGTTTGTGGTTCAGATTTTACGTTACAGTTCTAATTGCAAAGGAAGGTACACGCTATGTGTCTTAAGAGGACTTTTGAATGTACAGATAAGAGTTCAACTTCATGACAAGTCATTTACAGACTATTTTTTCTTTTCGAAGACGACTGAAGAATGACTGCACCAAGGAAACAATGAAAAACCTGGCTTTACGTACTCCTGAGCAGAATGTTTCTGATATGAAGTTCCTGCTGTAGTTTAAGCAGAATATAGACTAAGATTAGAAAACATATGACCTGTTATACGTTAGCAATAAATACTGACATTAGACAAAAAGCACACAAAGATTAAAGATGAGACCCCTGTTATCACCTTCTCACCTTTATACAATTTTACCTTGCACAGCTCAATTTTCCTTACCTGTCTTCTTTAATCACATCCACAAAGTGAGCATCTGTCTTTTCTCTGATGTTTTTGAACCTCAAGGGAAGAAGAGCTGATTGATCCAAGCTCACTCCACCCCATCTTCCTTTCTCTTGCAACATTTCATAGAGTGAGGTTTGACTATTGCTGAGCTTTTCTTCTTGTGGAGGACTCAAAAGTCCATTCTGAGTCTTAGGGCTGTGTCCTCCTGGGGCCTGGATGACAGAAAGTAAAACATACATGGAGAACAGTAGTGGTTGAGAAAGCAGATCGAAGAGATTTCATGGAGCAAAAGGTGAAAGAAGTTCTTCCCTCAACATGCTGAGCTTTTACCTGCCCATGTTAAAGACTGAACTCCACCTGCCCTGAAATCATTCACGTCTGCTGCAAGTACACACCTGTTTAGGTGTCGTCTTTTTGCTTTTTCTATACCAAGTTTCCAAAGAGCACAAAACAAAGTACATTTTTACCCATGCAACGAAGACCTACCACAAGCACAAATTTCATTCATTCATCTTAAGCTAAATTTCATTCATTCATCTAAAAAGCTTTTTAAATACCTACTTAAGCTGTGCTATCTATCCACAGGTCACAGACAATCTGCTCTGGCAGCCCCTGCTGATGCATCCCCTGACCGCCACAGCCCTGCTGCTTCTAGACAGAGCCGCCTCCTCTCTCCTACCTGCGGGAACAGCCCTTCTGTGCATCCCATCATCCCACCAAAAAATTACCCTGCAAATGAAGCTACATTTTCTTCACTATTATATACTTATTTCTGCCTTTCTTTGCCTTTGTATTAGTTAAAACTGCATTTTTAAATTCTGACACCAGCTTGCAACGCAGCTTAGGTACACAGTATTATCAATTCTGCTTTCGGTCTTTTGAGAACACGGATTATTTTAACCAAAATTACACTATTTTCATGGAACCTGAAGTTCCTTCTTTTACATTTTGTTTGATCTAGACCAATATGCACTGAAGCAACTAAAAAAAAATGTTAGACAACTAAGTATGGTTAGAATGAAAATGAACTGCAGTTAGTCAGGCTCATTTCTGAATGCAAACATACATCAAACTTAGCATATATGAATGTTCATCTCCCCCCTCCATGTCTTATCATTTATCACGTATCATTTATCCTTGTCCTGAAACCCACTCATGACAGAAGTTTCTTCATTCCTGCCTGTACAGCAGTGACAAGCTCCTCCAGAAGACTATTCTTGGATGCCACCACAGTGACCATAAATAAATACCACAAATATCATCACCACCCCAACTGCGCACTGAAATATGTTACTTAGATCATAAAATCAACTTTGTTAAAGTTAAGAAATATCTGGTTTCTGGCTGCCCATGCAAAATTAATTCAATCTCCTTGTGTATGTATCCTGTAAAGCAAATGAGGCAGATGAGCAGAGGCAGGTTTAATGAAAGGTGCAAACGCGATCAAGGCTGATACGAGACTGACGGAGCAGCAAGAGAATGTCACCTTGTGCAGGGAGGAGACAGAAAGAGTTCAGGCTTGGCTCCCTATCAGTGCCAAGACCTCAACAGCTAAAAAGTCATAACAAGGTGTGTTGGAAGTGTTCCCTGGAGCTCCAGGAAAAGCAGGAGGGAGGTGGCCTGTGCTTCCCCTTCCTCCCGTCGCAAAGGGATGCAGGATCCCCCCTGCGGGCTGCCCCATGGAGGTGTGAGCCCCTAGAGCCACATGCTGGGAGCCAGGAGGTGAGAGGATTCCCAGTCCAGTCCAGTCCCTTCCACCACTCACAACAGCTGTTTTGGCAGCTTGCAGGTGTTCACAGCACAGTGACAGCAGCTGACGAAGTAGAATAGGAAATTCAGTAGTTACCTTGGTGTGCTGCCAATGTTTTGCTAAATAACATAATCAACAGAAGACAAAGGTGATTACAGCAACACATATCTTGGCAAAATCCAAACAAAACCCCTTGGACCGCAAAGGCACTTGTTTATGGCAGAAGGGCAGAAGAACTCACACAGGCTCAAGACCTCACTTAAAACGTCACCAGTTTCTTTCTAAGGGAAAACATCAGCAGCTTCAGAGCAAGCCCTGCTGCAAGTGTCCCGGGCTATCCAGCCCGCCCAGAGGGAACACGGCTACGGAGCACAGCTGCACTGCAGTGCCAGGGGATCCTCTCTGCTTCGGGGATGAGGAGAACCAACAGAGGCAAACCAAAGAGAGCTGTCCAGTAAGCTGCTAGAAGTGAAGGATCTTCATTGTGCGGTGTGGTTTGGTTTTGTTTATTTTATTTTTTAATTTATGTTAAAGGTTATATTTGCTCAGAGCACTTCCCAGAACAACTTCAGGCCTAAAAAAAAAGGGGGGGGGCATAATTATCACCTTTTTTTTTTTTTCATTTTCTGGTAAAGAATATTTGTCCTTTTCCACACCCTTGCAGCAGATGTCGTTACTTGAAAAGCAGTAAGTGAGAGAACACAGTTTTGCTATTAATATGAGCAGCTCAAATAAAAGACAGGGACTCCTCTGTACTGTTTGCTTTCCCTGTCTGTTCTTCAAGTTCATCTGAAAAATGCAGCAAAAAACTCTGCTCTTTCAGAGAAGGTCAGCATGGACTTCGCTTGGCCTTTTCTCTTTAGCTCTTTGGCAAAGGCTCAAATCCCTAAGAAAATTCTTCTCTTCAGTCAGCTCAAGGTTTTCCTGTGCTGTCTCCATTCTGTTAATCTTAACAGGAGGGGATTAGAGTATGAAACTGCCTGTGTGTAAGGATAAAATCCCTATTTATTAAATGTTGTTAGGTCCAATGTTACTGTGGTTCCTGACAGCAACAGACTGTACAGGGGTTTTTTGAGTGCTCCGAGGCTTGATGCACCATGTGACAGTTCATCAAACGACAGGGAGGCGCCAGAGGCTGTTGGGACACACGGAGGTCCAAGGACACAGTTCACATCATGAACGTTCCCTAAGGAGAGGGGACGTGAGCGCTGTTGGGCCAGGCACAGCAACGTGGCACGGGAAGGGAACAGAGACAGGTAAAGGGAGCTTACAGCTCTCCTTCCCAAGAAACACGAGACTGCAAAGAAGATGGGGAAAACAAATGCCACCGCAACTTTGTGCATCTGTTTCTTAAGCTTTCGGTCAAACGGGCACCCCAGATGTACTGGTAGCCACTTAACTGGCCCAATTTTTGACATAGTGATAACTGAACCAAATCAAAGCAGGACATGGGATTTGGTCTCTACCAGCATGTTTCTTCCCGTGCAGTTATGGACATTTTATTCACTATGTACAGGCATCTTCTAAGGACAACTTGCTGATTAACACACATGAAGCTAACATGGAGTAGGAAAAACTTAAAAGATAACTCTGATGAAGACAACATATGACACGAGACAGTCAATACCTAAGGCAAATCTCTGCAGTTGGTTCCTGGAGATCCCTGGCCTGTGGGCAGAGGCAGCTTGGCGAAGAAGCATCACACACATACCATCTTGACAGCCTGGGCAGATCTCCCACAATGTTTTCTGTCTTAAAGATCTCATGCTGTTCTGAGCCCAGCACCTGCTGGCCACTCTGCTCTATCTCTCCCAAAGAGCTGAAGGGATTATTATTTTATTTCCCTCAGGCTGTTTCCAAGGAACCCA
This sequence comes from Streptopelia decaocto, assembly GCF_964273445.1. Lineage (NCBI taxonomy): Eukaryota > Metazoa > Chordata > Aves > Columbiformes > Columbidae > Streptopelia > Streptopelia decaocto. The sequence goes on along the minus strand of NC_138668.1, from coordinate 10,178,345 downwards.
GCACAGAACATGGTCTGCTGTGTTACCTACCATTTCAGTCCAGTATAGTAAGGCAGTTCCTGCTTCTGAGCTTACAACTTAAGCATAGGAGACAACAGGTCAAATACAGGTTGAGGGCAGAGGGACACAGATTAATGTAGTAGCTCATCAGCAGAATAAGTGCTGGCAAGTTTCTCCATTAGTTCTATATGCAAGAAGAGTTGTAAAGACAGATGTGAAGAAAAAACCAAGATAGCTATCTCTGAACATGTTTCAAAAATTATTGTCCCCAAGAAGGCAAACCATTAAAGTTATTTGAAAATAAAACAATCGGGTGACGAGCACTGGTATCCAGTCTGCATTTAGGCAGGAGCTTAGTATTCAGGAAGGAGCGAGAGACGACAGGCAGAGCAAAAAAGCTACGAAGGCCATGAACAAAACGACAAATAGGCAACGTCTGGTATTGCAGAGGAAGTACACGGCTTCACTGAGAATATCTAAGCAACAGGCAAGGAAAGCAATCCTGGCAGCAGCATGCTGAATAATTAAGATGCTGTATTTGTCGGTAGAAAAAAGGATGTGAACTGACTTAAGATGCCTGAATTTCAGCTGTGTTCGTGAACAGAAATGATTCTGTTGTAGCTCAGAGCTATGATGCAGAAGACATTGGCAAGACATCGGTGTAACTTGTGGCAAGGTGACACACAGACACTGGCCGAAGGGATGGAGAGCGTGGTACTGGTGTTTGTGCCTCTTGCTTTGGGTAGCCTCAACATAATTTAAAGAGTCCTAAGTTTAGTTCCTCCTCAGTATCAAAGTGGGCCCATAAAATTACTAGTAATTTTGAAAATTGGGGTGGGGCTCAACTAAATTTCAGAACACAACTGCTCAAAATCAAAACTGTTTCTGCTGCTTAAGATCTGGAATAAAGGAATAGCAACAGAAAAATGAGAAAGCTAACTGAAGCAGAGAAGTAAGGGAAAAGAAGGGATAATACGATAAATACTTAAATTACCTTTGTACTGTTTTTATGCTCATCCTGACAACCATTTTGGATAGCTCCTTCGTCTATGCTGACATCGCAGTGGGGAACAAGGGTGGTACTACATGAAGGGCAAGGCTGCAATGAGACAAAAAATTTTAGCCAGGAACATTCTGGTGTCTTCGTAGTATTATGCAATTTATAATTCAGTCCACTTGTATACTTGCGGCATGGTTAGAAGATAAACAATGCTACAGAATGGGAAGCAGGGAGCAAAATTTGACTGGAACAGGACACACCATTTAAAAAATAAATCACGGATTTTCTGTTTACTGAAGCTAAATCTAATCCAGGAAAGCTTTACTGGTGTAAGATCATGGATATACTGTAATCACTGCATACTAGCAAAGGGTCTGCCCAAGAATGGAACACTCTTTAGTGAGAGAAGTGTCGTTTTCTTGTTTAAAAACTGCCTGCAAAAGGGTCTGAATGGTATTATGAGTGAAGACATAGCACAAAATGCAGCACAATTCAAAAAAGCATGAAACATCACAATGCATTATGAACGGTACAGGGAAATGGAAAGCAACAAATCTGAAACTAATAAAGGGAAATACTTTTTCATAGAGTGCTTTGAGACAGTAGAGAGTAGCTCAAGCTATTGTACATTATTGAAACCAAACATCCAGCAAATGCCACCAGAAACAAGGAAAGCAAACCCACCAGGACTTGTAATAGCTGCAGGTTACATGTTTGGGAAGTGACCTAAAATGTCACACTTCAGGTTTTAAAACGACCTAACCCCTTGGAGTTAAAATGTCACCTTCTTAAGGGGAATTAATCCCTTATCTGTATCTTGCAAGTTCTTCATACTTTTCTCCAGGCCTGGAAACATACGGGCAGGACTCTGTCCCCGCTCCCTTTGGGCAGCCGGCTCAGTGCTGCCAGGCTCGCAGCAGCCTGCTGCTGGGCACAGGGGCTCCAGGCACGGGACCCGCACACTAAATCCAGCACACTATGTACTCAACGGTGGTAGCTGGTCCACTAAGTATCTTGACAAATTTTCCAACAAGTATCTTAAGTCTTTTGTCCCAAACTCAACACCTCACAACCGTTTTATCTGTTTAGTTTGGACTCAGGAGGGACTTGTTCAAACCTCCGTAATCTATCATTCTGGTCCAAAAACACAGCTACTTTTGCCTTCAGGTTGACTCTTTATTGCAGAGACCAGCATGTAAGTCTTTTCAGAACTAGGCCCTTTTCTGTCTCTGCCGTCACATCTGAAATTGAATCACGTGCGCGTTTAATTTTCAGGTTGTTCTGGCGCGGCGTTTCTCCAGCCCGCTCTTCCTGCGGCTGCCAACACCCTCAGCACCCAACGACGCCTCTCAAAGGCTTTCACAAGGACGCTGAGTCTTCTGAGCGGCCAGCAAACCATCACATCGGCTGCTCCACAGGAGCACAGTCCAAGCTGGGGCACTGAAACTACTGTGAGTTTCCTAATCTGGCATCAGATAAGCAAGTTACATCCAGTTCTGAACCCATACAGTCTGAACAAATACAAGCACACTTGGAGAAATTATGAAGTTGGTTCTCAAATGGTTCTGTTTAAAAATAATCTAGAACTAAATATAATGAATGCCTTGGCCACTTTGGGGAAGGCAGTATCAGGCTGCTTTAAAAATGAATGTGACAATGGGCTAATAAGCCTTCTGTGCTCCTAGACTGTTAGTTAGTAGATTTATCCATGGCAAAAGTCAGTTCATGGTAATCAAAACCAAATACCTCTAACAAAAAATAAAGAAAATGCTCCCTGTTTTATCTTGCTAATAAATCAGCATGATCACCTCAAACACTTGACTCCTGGGGTTAAACAAGAACACAAAAATCTCAGAAAATAAGCCTGAGCTTCAGAGAAGAGGTGGAAATCTGTCTTGATGTAGCCTGTGTGTTCGAGTCACTATAATTAACTTCATTGTCTGTTGCAGACATTCACACAAGCTCAGTGCATATGGGACCTCATCATGACGAGTAATACCTTAATGCACTTCTGAAAAACACCAAGACAAGAAAAAGTACTTTCTGTTTTCATAACAAGAAATGATTAACAGCATGATTTTAACAACAGCTTATGATTCACTGTCAAGTAAGGGATTTTATAAAATACAATCAGGAAAATAAACTGAGAGCAAAACCGCGTAAGCAGGTTACAATGTTTTCATCGAAAAAATCAGCTGCTACGATAGATTTACTTATACATTTTAGTTTCTGTCTTCATAATTTTACTCATGTACATGCATTTTACCAACATTCATACTGCAACAAGGCTTGAAATTAAATGAACAACAGATATGCTGGAGGAGAGGAGGAAATGTAATTCCTTTCATGGATCAATAACTGCTGCATTCACCTTCCTGACTTTTCTTAACTAGAACTGCTACAACATCTGTTCAAGCCCAAAATGCGAAAGTCATCCTTTACACCCAATACGGCCGCTTATTCCCTTTAAAACAAAAATATTTCAACTTGCCTTTAATTTTGCCCCTCCTACTTAGTCTCTCTTGCAGAGCTGGAGTCATCTCCTCCTACACTGACACTGTTTACAGCTTTGTATTTAAAACAGTTGGCATGTAAGTCATTATTCTTTTGCAAATTATTATCTCCAGACTCTACCAGCAAGCTGTAGGCTTAAAAAAAATATTAAATAAAAATCATCCCTCCCCGCCCCCCCAACAAATCTGTAAAAAAAGAAAAACACTCCTTTTCAAAAATCATGCTTGAGCTGTGATTAAATTGCACAGTTATTATTTATGGGGATTTATATATATATAGATATAGTTGTTTTGGGTTTTTTTAACACTGCAAGGCCTATTCTAGCATGGCTGGCAAATTAAACAGTCCTTGCAAGCTTGACCCAGCCTTCTCGGTCCGCAGCCACTCCCACCATACGCAGCAGAGAGAAGGCTGGTGCACACGAGCACTTGAAAGCGTTGCTGCGGGGGCTGGAATACCTGCCCCAAGCCATGTTGTGAGAAGCAAGTACACTTTGCGCTCCTGTACTGCAGCTACAGTGACAGAACACGTTTTTACGTAAGTGCTCAGCATTGCCGCGATTGCTTCCTCACTATGCTATCCGCATTCTGACACGGTTTGTGACATGTATTGTATGGACGCGCATCAGGCAGCGGGGGAAGCTGAGTCTGGGGTCGTTCAAAATTGACTCCAGCACCGGTGTGTTTTGTTCAAGTCATACACACTATTTTCCAAGAGCTGTGAGGCTGCTGAGGAGATCACCGGCCAGACCAGCAGTACTCCTGGAGATTAATACAAACAGGTACCTCTAAGTATAAACTCGATGCAGTAGCTTTAGCACAAGGGTAGACAGGGTATCCAAGAAGGCTGAAACTGAGCTGGCACTTGTCCTGGATGCTCTTCTGAAGCAGCTTCTTTTAGATTCTCCTTCACTTGTTTGGACAGCCACGCTTGCACTTTTGCACTGTGCAAACCATCATTCAACTTTTAAACAGCAATTAACACACAGCCAAGATGGTCCCAGAGCACAAAAGTTGGGGACTAGGCAGTAAACAGCACATTGTGGGTCAGCAGCACGCCTCCGCATTGCATCCTAGCTGTGCCCCTCTATCTACCCTCTGCAGAGTAAGTCACCCCATGTTTTAGAAAACACTTACCATAGCTGATCTTTAACAACAGATTTAATTTTGGACTTGGATCATTTTAACAAGAAGTACCACAAGTTAATAGATAACAAATTTTATCAAATTCTAGCTGCAGTCAGGCCAGCCCTGTAGTTTGCTGTAGTTTCACGGCCCTCTGGTTACAGCTCACTTTGCTGTCTCACACTAACAGAGCGTCCTCGCTTTCTCTCAGAACAGCACCCTTAGTGTTAGGGTTTTAATCCCTCCTCTCTCCTCCCCGCTCCACAGACAGGCAGCTCAGTAACACTGCTCCACCTGGTACCTTTGTCTTCCTTCACTACTTGAAATAAGAGAGTTTCTGCCCCTCACTGTCACACCCGTGCCTCTGCATGACCACGCACTGGGCAGCACAGATGGGCTTATTTGTACATACACCCACTGACTGCTCTCAGATGTATCTTCCTACCTTATTCACTAGTACCTTCTCTGAAAGACAAGAGAGAGGTGCAGAGCTGGACCCCAAGGGATGCAAAAAATATTCTTTCTTACACAGGAGAAGGAATAGAAAAGTATCACCAGTAACCTGGATGCAGTCAAACCACATACAGTGCATATTTTGGGGAGGGATAGATGGCTACAGTTCCCTTCTGTAGTTAAACAGTCCTGCCTCCTCTAAAGAAGCTCATTTAACTTTGGACCATATCCTTGGGCCAGCCTTGCAGCTGATCTCACTTGTGATCCATTGTTTTTACTCCAAAACTTAAAATCGGGCACAGAGGCAGGGTTAAGGTGCCCTACTCATACTCTCCTGACCCAGACAACATACTAACCACAAAAATGGAGTAGCATGGAAGTCACCCCATATCCACACTGTCATGTCTATCTCAAAACCCAGCTGAAGAGATCCTCTCAGGACTAAATGCACTGAGACAGTGACCTGCAGGTGACAACCCATGGTTCTGACATTTGTGCCCACCTCGGGCAACCCAGGGCGAGGAACTCTTAGCACAAATGAAAATAGAGAATAGACATCTGTTGTTTGGGAAATCTGTTCTGAGCTGGAAGATGGAGAGTAACAGCACAGCTTCAAAGCAACACACATTGTTTCACAGATTTCCTTGTCAAGAGATCTTGTGAGAGGTGTGAACATAACAAAATGTCATCGTTTCTCTAAGCTGAATCCACACAAATCATGGCCCTCAGTTATAGATACAGGTTTCTAGAGCAAGCAGCTCAAACACTATCTCATAGCCTACCAGAGCAGTTTGTCCCACAACACAAACAATCCTGTTATCATTCTGCGGGGATGCCTGTTACACACTCCTATGAAAGGGTTCACAGGTACGCTACATGCACAAGAGAGGAACAGCAGAAGCAAGGTGCAGCAAAGCAGAAAATCGCAGAAGTTACAGTAGCTGCTTAAAGTATATTCTTTATTTCCTCTAAAATCAAGACCACTGAAAATGCAGCATTGACCTCCAAGTCCTGAAATATTAAAAAAATTATTTATTTGAAACCACATTTAAAAAGCATTCACCTTACTTCAGGGATTGCTTGTAAACTGGTGAGGCATTTCACCTCAGAATTTTTTTTTCTGTCCCTCAAACTACATTTTGTCACTATATGTATATGCACACATATACATACATATATATATATATATATATACACACAAATATATAAACCAGTGCCTAAGCAAACCTGTGATGTTTTCCCATCCGCGCCTCTCTCCCTGGTTTGCGCAGTTTGAGATCTACGCTGCTTGGCTTTGAAACAAGAACTCACCTTAGGTTTTTCTGCATGTTTGAGAGTCTTTGTCAAGTCAGTGGTGTTCTCAGCTGACGACGCTCCCTGTATCCTGGCTCCATCTCCAGGTTCCAAGCCGGGCAGCAGCGTTTGTGAGCAGCTGCAGTGGGGCTCCTTCACCTTATGACCAGAGATCAGGTAAGTCTTCAAACCTACAGAAAAAATAAACAGTCAGAACCATAGAAAGACCAAAATAACAACCACCAGGAATATAAAGATGCTCTGTATGAAGTGGTGGCAATTAGGATTGCCCAACATCTGCTGCTGTCCCAGACACAGGAGACTAACACAGCAACAGCCAGGACTGACATTATTGCATTTGCACTCATGAACTTCTGAAAAACAGAGCTAAGACCTTACGTATCCACTTCCAAGTTGCAATTTGAGCTCTCATACTAAGTCTTTGCTTCCGCAAGGGATCTGCAGCCTGTTTTTCAGTGATATCTGTATAAATATTCTACTTCTGAAAAATGACATGTATTCCTCCACTTGTACTCTCCATTTGTCAGAGATATGTTGCGAAGATTGCTTCATGCTGGTAGCACATTGAGAAAGGAAATGGCGTTTAAGTGCGAGAAATTCTGATGGGTTTTCATAGTTAGTGCAGACTTCACATTTTTAAAGAACAAAATCAATCTCTCTCATGTACACCCACACGCGCTCTCTGCAACTGTTGTACGAATTGAAGCGTAATTGGAAAGCAGATCCAATATTAAAGGCCAGGCTGGTAAATACCATGTTGTGTCAAGCTGAGCTGTATCAAAAACCTGTTCAAAAAAGAAAAGATCTGAATTTCATTTAGAATATTCCTTATTTTACTCCCTTGAAACTTTGCATTGTGACATTTTGGGTTATTTCTAGGCACAGAGACTAAGAAGACTACTAACCACACTTCTTTCTGAATTTAAATGAGTTAATTTTATTGCCACTGTATGGGCAATCTCGCACTCGGCAAGGAAGGGCACTGACGCGCTCCCAAAAGCGCGGCGGTCATCAGCTCGCAGAACTGGAAAGCGCTCGCTGTTCTGTGCTGCCGGAGCCCGCTGTCCCGCGCGGTTCTGCAGCCGACCTCTCGCTCACGGGGTGGCTGCTGGGCTTGTATTCGGGTCAGCTGCGCATCACCCCCTCCCTCGTCCTGACACTTGGCACCAGCCACCGCCAGACACGTGACTGTCACAGCCATCGACTGCGCTCAATTGCCTCCGTCCATAGGAGGAAAGCTGGAAATAAATATGTCAAGCTGCAGTCCTTGGAAGAGGGCAGGTTTCTGTTCCTTATGATAGGGTCGTTCTCTCATAAACTTCTTCACAGGCAGAAAATCATATTCTATAAACCATTTATTTTGGTCTGTAATATGTCACACGAACAGCACTCTGTCTGTAACCTTTCCAATAAAAGTAAGTTAGACATACTAATAACAACCTTGCCACTTCTGTTTATTCCACCAGTAACTTAAACTCCTGAACACTCCTTCAACCAACACAGAAACCCACATCCATATCAACCATTTCAACCTCAGGCTCAAGAGCCGCTGGGAAAGCTACGGTTCTGTCACACAGCGCCCCAAATTCTGGAGCACTCGCTTGTGAATTTGAGATGTTACACTATAGCCAATCTTTATTTTTATACCATTTATAGTAGCACTTGGATTTTATTTGGCAGTGCCACTTAATAAAATCCTGAGCTGCTGCTGGCTTCCAGATGTAGGGCTGTCTCCTTCGAACTCATATTGATGGGGGCTGTCATTTAAGGAACTCACCACAATCGGCTTACAATTGTATGTTTGCTGTGGTAAAAGCTGGAGCATTAAGATTACTACTCCTATTTTCAAAAGCTACCTTAAACAGGATTATTTTACCATGCCTATTATCCCTCTATTTTTTTCCTAAACCACCTCTTAAAAAATAGATATATTTTTGTAAAGGCACTTCTTACGTTCTTACTGCACTGCGTGGCATATTTTGTCAATCTGTTGCATACAGTAAAATTATCTCCAGTTTGAGCTCCACACTGAGGAAAAAGGGTACAATGCGCCAGAAACTGCAAATGTGTTTGGGAAAGCAGAACCCACTCTTGCCCCAACCTGAAAACACAGTGGCTGCAGATCCCGGGCTCTGCTGCTCGCACCCGCTGTGTCCCATAGGTTTTAGCTGCAGGGTTTAAACTTGGCTAAAACGTCTGGTCTTTGGCACCAAGAACTGTAAGGATCTCTTTATTAACTCCTTGTGCTCTCCAGCCCCACCACATCCACCAAACAAGGAGCGTTACTCAAAATGGGTAATCAAGTTCTTTCCAGAACTTGACTAACATTGCCTGCCTAATACTTTGTTTGTTATTAAATCCTTCTTATGATAGCAAAATTCAATTTGCTTTAGTATTCCTTGTAAATCTGTGACACTTCACAAAGCAACTCCTTCGTTCAGTCTGAAATATTTCGGTATTAAAAAAGGGGTCATTAATTCAGTAGAACTGTATCGATAAAACTAAAACGTATTCTACAAGAACAGTATTCTTCCTCCTACATCTCCAGTGAATTACTACAATCAACACTGTCATTTTCCATACAAATGGTGTACGGAGTGAAAAACAAGCACACCACCATGTAGCACGTTTAAATCAATTAGGTAACACAACAAAATTAAATGAATAATACAGCAATGGAGGAGCTGCTATTTTATGTGAAAACCAGCAAACGTGGTGCAATTTTTGGTGTGTGTTGCTGCGCAACGATGTAAGTCAAGACATGGCAATGAAGAAAGTGCTACAAGATGCTTGTACTGCTATTTATAAAGGCAAAGCTCACCCTTTGTTTCCCTCCTGCCATTCCCAATCTTATACTCACTCCCTTCCCTCAAATTTATTCAAAATAAATGCTCAAAAATAACACAACCTCAAGCTGCCTGATAGCGAATCTGTACTCTGGCAGGTTTTATCCTGCAGTGCATTTCTGCTTCTTCCAGAGATGGCTCTTGGAAACAAAGACAGGGAACTGGCTACAACAATGCAGCCCCAACATACCAATTTAATGTATATAGTGTTTCTGCCTTGGGGAAAAAATGAGCTACATCATTTATCTTTGAGCAGCACAAGCTATTTCCTTCACTTGCCTTTAAGCGTTATAAAGAGTAACAGCTCCTGCGTGCTGAGCTAAAACGCTCATTTATTGAATTCAACCATTTTGAATATTGACACGGCAGTGTTTGTGAAGCGCATTTTTGACCAAACAGTTAACAAGTGAGATCTCCACAGAACTGCAGTGGATTTTAGTCCTATTACCACTGCATTTCAGAAGCTTTTGGAAATTTCTGTACTTGGCTCCTTTCTTCGGTTCACTTTTCTTTTGACTAGTGGCACTTCTCTGAACTTACACAAACATAAAATCATCCCAAACGTTGAAAAATACTAATAACAATTAAAAAAAACATACGCATGCACTCACACGCAAATTATTTTCTCTATGCACAAAAATAAACAAAGATGTAAATAAGACCACGTATAAACATCTGTCTTCAACCTGTTTTTGGTGGCCCTGCCAGTGCAGGTCAGACCCAGCTGGGTCAGGCTGGCGCTGGAGCTGCGTTTGCACAGAAAAACTGTCCCAGGTCATCAGTGGGAAGTCACTTACTGGGAAGGAACAGGGAAAGGGAGAGATGTTCTGGTGCTTCAAGTCCTTAATTAAGTCATTAATTTCCTTCCCTTCAGTTCATTTATCCTCATGACTTCAGGACAGAAGCTGCTGTTAGGCCAGTCTAATCTGATTTGTACCCCAGCAGAGGGCAACCCACCATGCCTTGATTAAAGATGGGATGAGTTCTCCCCCAGGAGATCTCAAAAGGTGAGGGATTAATACAAAAGCTGGTGAGCAATTCCTTGGTAAGATAAGATCCAGGTTTCAATTTTTGATGCTCCACCTGTATGGAATCGAAGCTTTTTAGCCTTCTATTGACAGTGGACAGGAGAATTACTTCACAGCAAACTTTTCATGTCTCTTCACACTTCAAACGCTTTTGAAACCCTTTCTAGCACTGATTCTCAGAGACACCAAAAAACAATGGCAATATTTTAGTCATGGTCTTACTGATTCATTTCATAAAAAGATAATCTCACTCCAATTATATATTCCTGTTCTTCCCTCCATGAATCACTTCACTTTTTTAGTTGCAGTACAGAGAAACAGTATTTAACTAGCAGATGACATCCCTTTTCAGAATAACTGCTTCCTTCTGTTCTCTAAGACTAGTAACACTCCCTGATTGATGTAACAAAATCCAAATTATATTAATTACACCTCTTTTACCAAATAGCTTTATATTAACAATTCTCCTTCATTATTTATCTCTCCATCATTTCACTTAGTGTCTACACAATTAAATCATTTAATCACATTACTTTCCAAATAATTATTAAGTATAAATTTACAAACCTAATTGAGCTTGATTTTCACGGCCCTCTACTTTTGTAGTATCTTACCTCACAAAGTTAAAATTTGCAAGAAAACTGTTTCATCATGTAAAAAACAGTGGGGGATTGGACTGGATGATCTTCTGAGATCCCTTCCAATCCCAAACATACTGTGTGATACTGTGACTGTGACTCCCATGTGAGAGCAAGCTGGACACGACGAGAACATGAAATGCTGCTCCAAATACATGTGCGCTAGAAACCGGAGGACAGAAACTTTCACTTCACTTTCACTAGAGAGCAAATCTGAAAACGATGGATCGGAAATGTAAAATCCTTTTCCTAGACAGACTCCGTAGCCAACACAAGACTGATCGACTGAGGCATCTTCAAAGAGGTACCAGTGACCAATCTGAATGCTATGCCAAGAACAGTACAACTTTAAATGTAAATAAGGGTCATTACTTCTACATTTTTTTTTCCATTTTCCAGTCTTAATTTGGCAAAAGATTGTTACACTTAAGAAGTAGCTTCAGCATGGTTTTCTTCTTGAAGCTTCTAATAATGTAATGATTACAACACTTGCTTATGTCAAAACGAAGAGAAGCAAAAGCTCTGAGGAATGTCCTCACCTAACAAGAGCACCTGGTAAATACAAACTGGATCATCAAAGGGGCTGTGATATCCCTGCGTAACACCTTTTGGTCAACTGCACTGTCACAGTTGTGAAAGCAGAAATCCTCTGCTCTAGTAGTTATTCTACATCACAACTCGCTGGAGTCGCTCTGATTTTGAAGCTCAACTTTACGCTTTTGGTTTTCAGAAAGTTCGGCTTGTAAAGGCCTATAGGAACATTTTGAATTTCAAGGAAGCAACTACATTGTAATTAGATGGCTTGGAGAGAAAAAATTCCAACAGGGAAAAAAATAATAACGATTTGCTAAAAAATTAATCAATTTCTGCTGGAATCTCTGAAGCAGCCCAGAACTCGTGGGACTGTGCAGAAAGAGGCCACTTACAGGACAAGTCCTCCCTGAAGAGGTGTCAATGGGCAGCGGACCAAACGTCCGCTTGCCCACGCTGAACAGAGGGGAGTGCAGAGCTTCCAAGGCAGAACCTTCCAGGCTCCCCAAAGGCATCAGCCCAGGATGCAGAGTTATTAGCCTGATCTTCTACTGCAAGAGGAGCAGCTTTTCCAGCAAGTTTACGAGATGCTCCAAGACTGGAAACACTTGCCTGACCCAGGCTGCCAGCAGTGCCTGATAGGCTGCGCCCAACAGAGTTTACCCAATTTCCTGAAGGAACTACGGGCAGTCTGATTTAAACACCAATACACACAGCATTTTATAAAGTGCTGTTCTCCCTCACCCATCAGGAAGATCCAAGAAAAAGGAAGGAGCATTTAACTTGACATTTTGTCTTCACGTTTAAATTTTACTTCAGCTCCAAGGCTGTAATAGCTCCCACCCCACACATATCTATGGGTGCTTCTGACCACGAGCTCACAGTTCCCTCATTTTTACTTTTTCTAGACCTTCACCTTTTTCACCACCTCCCCAGATCAACTAAATAGGATTTTCAGAGAGGAGTAAAACATATTTCCATAACCCTACAGAGCAAATGCACATTTACTTTATTATTTTAGACAACTTCCCCGGAGTCACTGAGAATTGCTTCTCTTTCAGGCACAGCATCTCTCTTGCTGTCCTTCCTCCAGGTACCAGGGGCAGGCCCAAAAAGCCTGCACCTCTCCCTCGGCACACAACCTGATCTCTCAGGTTCCGCAGGTGAGCTTAGTGCTGCCAGCTATCAGGGTGGCAGAGCTGCTCCTTGCAGGAGAGCCCAGACAGACGGGTCCTGCCTCGCACGGTCCCTTCCTGTTGTCTCCACACCCCAAAGCAATCTGGTCCCGCAGAGCCAAAGTCAGCAGGCTTCCTCACACACAACTGGGGAAGACTTCTATGTTAATTCTTATAAGCCCTAAACAAAATGCCTGCACATTTCTACTGCTCTTGCATGACGTATGGTTGGTGTGCAACATTACACATCACAGCGGTTTACTAAACACTCCAATATTATTAAATACAAGCCCCAAAGCCCCACATTATGATACCCATCCTTCTTGAAAAATAGTGGTGGAAGTGCCAGGGAAGTCAGGCACAACGCAGCCACTTACCAGACCAGTAGGATATATGAAATACTTTTAATGTCATTCTATGAATATTTTGTTTGAAAGCCCTAAAAATATTCTTAAGAATTGTCCTGCTGCAGTCCTGAATTTCTCCAGATATTTTAGCAAGAAAGCTGTAAACCGAACCCACATCACTGTCATTCATATCAAAAGGCATTTTCTGCCACTCACATTGCAGGTCTGTGCAAGATGACATTGGATGATTTTACAACAAACAAAACTAATTTTCTCCCACCTGCAAAGCTGTATTTGTGATAAAGCCAGACCTGCCCTCCAACCCGCAGAAACCACTTCCAGCTCAGAAAAACAACAAAAAAAGCAGCACATAACCCAAACCACCTGGATTCCAACAGACCAGCCTACCTAGAAAAGCACTTCGTATGTATGGAGCAGCATTTCCTGTGGCTAAAGTTAGAAACGGAATTTATGAGCCAACTCGTTATCTTAGGTCTCTGGAAAGCAGCAACAATGATAATAAGAAACAGAACTTTATAGACTGAAACCACAAAAGAAACTCCAAAAAACAAAATCCCAAACCTATCTTCATAATCTCCAAAGATGAATTGCAAAAGGCCAGAGAAACCAGAGGCATCTTCTATATTATGGAAAACCATTGCTCAACAGAAGAGGCAAAGAAAAGTGTTTACTTTTGAGCAGCAACGGTAGGCTTAGAAAATGCTGATCAACAACATATGTGTAATTTTAGTATTTAAAGTTTGCCAGTTTTAAGTGGGGAACCCGATACCTGATCCTACAATCTACATTTATAGCTAAACTGGAGAAATCAAGTTGCAGGCTGCAGGTCTATCCTCCTTCAGTCTCTTTTACGTTTTTCTCACCTGTGTAAGGAAAAAACAAACACCAAACAAAACCCTGAAAAATACTGGGGAGAGAAATGCCTCGGCAAACCCAGCTCAAACACCATTGTCTAGCTACCACTGTTGGCTCAGGAACATATTTACATCCAGCTTTTAAAACTCTACCAGCAAAATGAAAGACGGGCTGGTGAGTGAGACCCGTCCTAATCCTGGGGTTTACGATTGCCCTTATTTACTTTCTGCTCCACCGGCTTTGCCCACGTGCCACTGATCACGGCTTGAAAACAAATGGCTGACGAGCGCACTCACTGGAATTACTCTCTGAGTTTTGAACTGATCTTTTACTCACTACAGTTCACAACTTGACACCTTAACAGGAGAGAAGAGTCCATTTGATTCAGAAGGCTTGCCTGGGATTTTTCAGTCCTGCCAGGGCAAACAGCGCGCTCTACGAGAGAAGCCAGAAGCCCAGCAAATTTAGCAATGTGTTGCAGATAAAAAGATTATCTCTGTCTTAAGGATTCCTCACAAAATCTAAGAGATATAGGATGTTTCTACATTTAAAGCAAAAAGATGGCCTGACTCTACGACTGTCTGGCTTTTACTTACTGCTCAGTCCTCCTGTAAACTCGCCTGCACTCTTTGCCTCTGCAATACCTTTGTGAAAACAAATGCCATGGTATGATTACATGCACCGAAAAGCATCTGCTTGGCATTATTTTTTTTCACATTTATTGACTATCCCTTTGCCCTCTGTGTTAATTTTAACAGCTGAGAAGGAATCAGTATGATGAGGGAAAACAAAATTTTTGAATACAACTGCCAAAACAAGAGTCAACCAAGCACATGCAGGCACGGCTTTTTCACAGGGTTCAAACTTCTTCAAAAATGACAATATTCCTACCACAGAATACCTTTTCTGAAAATATACCTAAAGAATAATGAATTAGAAATCAAATCTAAATATGAATGCAGTCCGTTTAGAAACTCAACATTTGCTTCACTGGGTTGCGACTGAGGAGCAGACAGGACACAGCAGTGGGTGCAGACGGAACCACCCCAGCCCCAGGAACCCCCTGTGCAGCACCACCCGGCTCCCCCCTACACCCCCGCGCATGGAGCCGTACAGCCCGCTGTGCGCGGCTGCGCTGATGTAAAGCAGATGTCAATACATTTCAGCTACACAACGTGCCTGTTTCGGCATGCTAGGGACTCTGTTCTTTAAGAAAAATGATAAGGTGACAACACTTATCTTTTGAAGACATTAAAGAGAAATGTTTTCTTACAGTTTTTTGTTTAGCGTGCCGATGTGGGTTTGGGGTTCCCCCCTCCCCGACTCATAGTTGACAAGAGCATACCTCAAAGTTCAAGGCTGCTTAGCCTTCCATTTTAATAAATGCAGGACCACGCATTGAGACCC
The DNA here is from genome assembly GCF_964273445.1 of Streptopelia decaocto. Taxonomy (NCBI): domain Eukaryota; kingdom Metazoa; phylum Chordata; class Aves; order Columbiformes; family Columbidae; genus Streptopelia; species Streptopelia decaocto. The sequence goes on along the minus strand of NC_138668.1, from coordinate 10,163,092 downwards.
AGGAGTTCCTCAGTACTGCACCAGCATTATGTGCATCCCTGTACTTAGATTAAATTACTGCAAGGGGCCCGGCCACAAGAACAGCACGGGAGGAAGATGATGGAGGGAGCCCTTGCATGGAGCCTCCCTTACAGTCGCTTCAATCCAAGCTTTCGGTCACGCATCTGTCAACGTTTCTTTCCCTGGTGAATTTGCACATGTGGGAAGTTCTGACATTCCAGATCGCAACGATCCTTTGGGGATATGTGGCATATACTTCCAAAACTTCCTTTTATTATAAACAAAAAAGCGTTTCCAACTTAGAACTACATTTTACTGTGGGAGGGAAACAATCAGAAAACTGCACAGAAGATATCTCCAAGGCACGGATTTCAGCCAATCTGTTTAAACAACAGCATTATAAAACAGAGATCTACAGATAGATGAGGATTTTTCAAGAAAAATTCCACTCCTCTAGACGAGACAATTATACAAAGCCATAAGCATTCCAGGAAGACATCCTATATATTAAGTTTTCTTCTGGCTGCCATACCTTAGGAACTATGGATGGCCATACCAGCTTCTGCTAAGTACAGGCAGAATTTAATAAGTTGAAGAGAGAGAGGCTCCAAGTGAAAGTTTCACCAGCTCTAGGCTCTTGGGAATGAGAATTTATTAATTTTAAACTAAAAAGGCATGGTCGGATTGAAGGCAGTTAGAAGTTTAGAAGAAATCCCACCCAGGAAAATTTCACTGGGGACTGGAAGATGCCACCTATCTTCCTGATCGATATTTTAGAAGCGATGAATAGCAAGCGCGCAGGATGCACAAAAGGATTCCAATTAAAAAAACAATAGTCTGATGCAACTGAAGCCCGCTCCGGCCCGTGGTAACAGAGTGAGCTATTGTGGCTCTCGGTACTAACATTTTTTTAATAGACTCCAGACAAGAGCACGCACCAATTTAAACAAGACTTTAGAAGTCTATTTTGTTACACTGGTGCAATCTCTCTGTGTTGACAGGACTACAATCAGGCAAATTCTTTCCCACTTGCATAATGCAGGTAGTCTGGATCTGACATGCTAAATCAGCATTTTATTTAAGCCAGGACAATCCTACGGGCTAATTAGGCCTTCACAAAGTGCCGTGCAGCTGCACTGCTCTCTATGGACTTGTAGGCAAGTAAACCTAAATCAACTAAGAAATGCGGGCAAACCTACTATGAGCTGGTGAGCTCCTCATGTTGGAACTTTTTTTGGTTGATCATAGCCAAAAATTGACAGTCTGACATTTAAAAGGTAAAGTAAAGACCGCATGTCACACCGTCATCAGCAGTTTTAAGAATTTTTTTCCAAGCAACTGATCAAACAATATTGAAAACACACAGCAAGCACCCACATCTTAAGTCAAAATGAAAATGTATAATCTCAGGCATCTTTGTGATCACATACAAGAAAACTAACTCATATATTTCCAAATATCCATCACATACTGGTAAGAATGACCCTTCTCATTTAACCTTTCCTCAGGACTGGCTATGCACACGTGGAACTTGCCACCTCTTCCCATTACAAAAAGCAGTAACAAGGTAAAAGTAATTAATGGAGAAGGTGTGGCAGGGCTTTGGGAAATGCACACCGCTGGAGCTGCTGTGCAACCTCACTGCACACTCCGGCCAGCTTTGCTCCATGCCTGTTTATTTGCACTGAAGCATCGTAAGGGACAAAAGTAACATTTCACAAAAAATACTGACGATACCTCAAATAACACTTCATTAACTTGATTAGCCCAAGTCACACTCAGAGAACATAAAAGATGTGTTCTTAAGGGACAAAAAGTAAAAGAAATAAATTTGCATACCATAGACAATTCATGCATTACAAATAAGAGGATATTAATTTTTTAAAAAATTACATCTCAGTTTTCAAAGTTAAAGATCATCATTTTTATCTTTGTCATCAAAGCCTGCCAGCACAGTTTGAAGAATTAATGTTCAAATCAAGCATTTGGTAAATACGTTTTATTGTTGTTAAATTGATTAATAATGATCTTTTCTGCCCCCATCCAAGCTCTGTTTCTCTTCAGCCAGAACTGAAGAGCTACCTAGTGAGCGAGCACAGCTTCTGCAGAGCCTGCAAATAACATTGCTCATCATTGTATTTCAACAACATGGCAATCCAGCAATCCCTGTCCCAGGCTGCGGGAATCATGCAAGCTTAGAGATATTAATATTTATTCAAATGGGCTACAAGAAATTCAATAAATAGAAATTACGTTGCACTACTGAATTCAGTCATGTCACAATTCCCCCAACATTGTGCCTTGTGCAATACAAACAGGCGGTTGTAATTCCAGGTAAGTTGTTACTCATAACTTATGCACCACTTGTTTACATGTGGTTGACAGTTCTAAATGGTTACTAATTCAGTACAGAAAAATAAAACTAATGCAAATAAAACTGCTGCAGGAGGCAGTTCAGAATAACAATATATAGCAGTAGTATAAACACTGGTAAGGTGGTGAAGAAGAAATTCTGAAGTGCAGCCACCACCTAAGTATCACTATGCAGCTGTAATTTTAATTTAATTGGCAAACTCCAGCCACTGAGTATTTACAGTGTTCCTAGCACAAAAGAAAGATTAATTCGAGAGCCACTGCTGAGAACAGCTACTGAGTGTTTTGTCTCCCCCAAGCAGAGAGAATCATCTTTTCAGTTTATTCCCACTCCTTGAGTAAAATATATAAACAATCTCTCCTCAAAATAAAAGAATTTAAAAGCCACAAAACAAAGTTAAATAGGAAATATTTCCAGGACTATGTTTATTCGCACAGTCAAAGCGTTTCTGAGATTCCTTCCATTTCCTCCCTGTATGACATTCAATCTCTAGTCCTGACACGACACATTGACTGTCCTCTTCCTCTGCACATGGCAGCCGTGGCTTCAGGCTCCAGGGTGGATCCACACCACAGATCCCTTTTACTCAGGACACAGCACTAAACCCACCATGGAGACTGACTGTGTGTTGCTACACGTGGAGCAGACCCTCAAGGACACGATGGCTCCTGTGATGGCCGGTGGCAGACAGAACCCACCACCCGGTGGGAAGGCGGCCGTGCTCTTAGCCGGTTACGCCGATGAGACAGACCCAGCAGCCTCTCCACTGGAAGAGTCTTAGCCAACAGCTGACTCTTCTTTCAGTTGTTTTCAGCCTGTGATCCTTAGACTCTGAATTTATGGAGTAGTTATTAAGTGTCTGTGAACAAAAATCAAGGAAAAGGAACCTGCTGAGAGCTGGCTTTGAGTCTCTAAGCATGCTGAAGCAACTCATAGGAGGCTGCAAACCAGAACAGGCTGAAAACCACCATAACAAGGGATCTTCTCTAGGGCATCTTCTACTGCCCTCTCCCATTATATCACTGTCCAATGGAGTACACCACACCTCTTATTACTAGAAGATGACAGGCAAGAAGGGTGATGACTGCCCGCAACTACAAGGACAGAGAACAAACTTTCTGTCATCCGAGTAGCTGTTGAGTGTCTTCCTCCCATCACTCAAAGCTCCCCTCATACAGGAGCCAAACACCTGGCTCAGGAGACATTAGAGCAAAAAGCAGGGATCTTGTGCTGAGAATAAAACCATGCCAGCTCTGGTACCATGTGCTAACTTCAAATGCTCTATCACTATCCAGTTTAGCAAATTGTACTTCACCAAATAATATGATAGATCAATCGTAACTTGGATGAATCATTCACATATAGAACAGACATAATTAATTCTTTCATGTATCCAAATGGTAAATTGCCTGATGAAATTGAGATTTATCACTTGTTACTCAAGAGATTTGCTTGATCATCATTATGTTATGTCACTAAATCACCTAGTGTGAACAACATTAGATAACGTACAGTTAAACAGACATTGTCCAAATGCAAGGCAGTTAACATGTTCCTTTGGCTTGTTACTGTGTTTGCAATGAGTTCATCCCCATACTACAAGCAACAAGTCTTTGCCCAATGCTGATACTCAAACCTAGTTCTAAGACTGAAGGAGATACTAACACCACTGGCTGTAGAAGTCTTCCAAGTGACATAAAACAGATGTGGGTAAAAATCAGCATTTCTGTTTTTCCAAGGTTCAAATATTCCATAAATCATCCATTATTATTCTCCACATTTGGACCAAATCTGGCAGCCTGCTTCATTCCAAAGCAACCCCCCAATAACCAGCTCCTCTGTCAGCTCATGTCCCACATTTGATTTCCTCCTCCTCTCCAAAAACATTCTCAGACTTTGTGCTAATAACTGGCTGATTACATTTCAAACTTCCCTCAGGCTAAAAGTTATTACTGGGGAGTACAGGAATGTGTCTGGAATGCAAAAACAACGGGGTGAAAAATCAGTGGGCTCTGAGCTGGTATAAATAGATAGTTCATTACAGAAACTCATCTCCTCACACAAAAACAAAACCAGAAGACAGCAGCCCACTATCTCCTCTAATCAACCTGCTGGTGAACTGATTCAGCTGGTCTCCTAGCTCTTAGGAAGAAGCATCTCGTATCTACATAAAATACAATATAAATGATGTTTCTGTGATGCTTATATGCCAGACCCGTAACTGCCCTGAGTGATCTGTTGATAAACTGATGTAAAAGACAGTAGTTTTGGGATATACCAAATACTTCACATTTTAGAAAGAAATGTGGAAAAAGTTCATTTAATAGAAGCTTTCTTTATGGTTAAATGATACCACGTAACAGGTTTATTGACAAAAAGTTTTTGTTCTGAAAAGTTTCTTTAGTCCATGGGAACTCCAGCATCACCCTCCACCTTGTACTGCCTGAGTATCTTCAAGCAGAGTATGAAACCATGAGATCAGCACACACAGCGTAAAGGGCTGTTCTCTTTCTCAGCCTCCCTGCAAAGGGTGCTACAGCACATAGCAAGACAGTAGCCCTGCAAGGTACCTATATAAACAGGCCCAGGTATGTATGGAAATGAGGGGATCTGTTGGGCTGGTGTTGTGCTGTACCTGCATAACTTAAATCCCTTCTCATTTAGATGTGGAGTTATTAAAAGTATCTTAATCACTATGAAGTAAGGTATAAAAGAAACTGGGAAAAGTAAAAATCACACTTCAAGTCTCCAGAAGAAGATTCTTGTGAAAAATCTGTATCTCATTGGGGGGAGGCGGGGGGGGGGAAAGGGTGGAAAGCTAAAAAGAGGCCCTAAAACATCAACAATCAAGGGAAAGCACAAAACAAAAAAATATCCCCTACCCTACCAAACCTTAACAACAGGCTCTTGGTTATACTTCACAAAATTGAAAGAAATCTAAAGGCTAAATATTTCCCTGACCCCTGCATTCGCTTCTGTACTGCTGCTGCCCTTTGCTGCCAGAACACTGTTAGAACTGGAAGGGGCACCTCCCTCGTCCCATTGCTTTGTAACTCCATCAAAACACTTGCCTAACGGAGTCTTTCACGATTTATTTGAAGATCCAAGCATTCAAAACCAAAATTCCTCAATGAAGAATTAAGTATTTTGTGGGGTTACTCTTTCCCCGAGGTTAAGGATCAAGGTTTCTGAGAAACACGATGAATCACAGTGGTTTTAGCTTGCTCATCTTAAAAAGGGGAGGTTTTGTTAATCTGATAACAAGCAATTCTTTTTCCAAAAATATCTAAGAAACACTATGAGCTTGTTTGAATGAGAAAGAGAATATGCTTTTTGTTACCCTCCCACTTGTATATACTATCTTATGTAAAGGGAGAATTTTATAACAACTGCTGATACTTTCTGTATCACCCTGAGATAACCAGTATTATCTCTTGCTGGTTTAGAAGCAACAGCATAACTAGAGTATAGAAGGGAGCTGCAAAACTCAAGAGATGCACGAAAGTTTCAAAACAGACAAATCGACAAGTGTTAAAATTGCCCTTCAATTTACAATGCCTTCCTGCACAAAGACTGAAACTAAACAACCAATCTAATTAAAGACACTGATACCATGAAATGGTTTTAAACAGGGTACATGACCTATAGGTGAGTTCACAGGTTATTCAGTACATATCTTCCCTGCCACTAATATCAGAACTTCAGTCTATGCCTCAGTTTCACCTCGTTTTTGTGTACAGCGAGATCTCTACTGTTCACGGGCATTTTCCTGCTGGGTGGACTTCTGACTGCACTTCACTCCTCCTGTTGCTCTTGAGTACTCGGCTTCCATAACCAGCAATATAAAAATTATAGAAAAATTCGATGTTAAAATCAAGCATACTCTCCCAAATGATTAAACCTAAAAAGCTTTGTTAACAACTTTAATAAAAGTTTACTTATTAAAACCAGTTAAAATTCAACAAATATATTATGAAAATAATTTTGCATATAAAGGAAGACACGTCAATGCTGTGAGTATCACGTAGAAGTGAGAGATTTTTCTCTCTTAGAAAGCATCACTTTAGAAACCTACGATATATAAGAGTGTGCAAATACACTTCACTAATACAGCGGTCTTCCACTGAAACTTACAGAATGATTACTTCTTCTGCAGGGGTGAAAATAAATAAATAACGTTGTACTGAAATGGGCAAGCCAAAATTAATTGCATTATGCAGCTAATGATTTTCGAAGAAGGCTTTGCTGATCTCCCAGCCCAGAGCTGCAGCTCTCTGCTTAACAGAAAAAAGCCCAAAAGGTGACATGCCCGGGCAGCAGTTTTTGTTCCATTTGAGACACTTCCTGAGGCTGGAAATCTCCATTTGTGTCTCTTAGGAAAATAAAACTCCAAAAGGAACAGCATTATCCTCCTGCACAGGACAAAATACAACCTAAACCAAACTTTTTGCGCTATACCCATAATTCAATGTCTTATTTTCCAATTAGCTGCCTAGTCCAAGTAGGGACATTTTAATTTCTCATTGATCCAGGCCACTGGAATTTCATGCAAGATTTCACTTGGGAAACTGGAACAGGAGTGTATACACTTACAACTGAGAAAGGAAATACTTTTCCAATAGTTACTGGAGGGCTCTACTGAGTCACAGCCATCTACCGAAGGTTATTACACAACAGCTGAGTGTCCTGTGTGTAGAATACAAAGAATATATAGAATATGGAAATCATATGAGAAGTTATTTTTAAGAAACACTATAGGAAGCTTTTTTTTTTTTTTTAATTTATTACGCTGCCACAATCTTAAGGAGCAAGTTCTGGTTTTAAAAGGAGGTGTGTTTTTCATCTTTTATGTCAGAAGGCATATAAGTTGTTTACTTCAGATGAAAACTGATTATTTTAAGTCTGCTCCTCCATTAGCACCCAAGCACAAGCAAAGCATTTGTCTTTTCAGCTGGAGCAGCACGGTGCACACATCCAGGATAGCTGCACCTTCTCTGAGACAAACCAGCACGCACAGAAGCTTGAAAGTAAAAAAAAATAAAAATAGAGCTGTGCTCAGTGAAGCCTGAATCTGATCTTTTGGTGTGAAGCCCGTGTTGCTTTTAGATTGCCACTCTATCTACTGGAGGGTACAGCAAGTTCAGGAAAAGATTTGCCAACTCAAACAGGGAACTGTTGTGAGGACTATCACAACAGCTACGCTTTGTTCAAGATAACAAGGTGATTTCAGGAGTTCAACCGAGGGGCCTGTAACAACATCAGAAACCAAATAAGATCTCATGGAAAAAAACAGTATTTCAGAAGACAGAGAACAGCCATTGCTCTCAAAAGCAAATAAATAAAAGCGAGCGCTGGGTACTGAAGTAAGGCTGAGCCCATTTTGCCTGATGCACTGAAAATACTGGGTGAAGATGCTGATCCCAAAAGAGAGGAGCATGCGATACAGAACCTGCCCTGAGAAACCAACCCTTCTAAAACGTTTCCAGTTATTGTCTCTTTTCTGGGATAAGAAACTTACAGGACAGCATCATCTTCTAGTCCAAAACAAAGTATCCACTGACCTCCCCAAAGGCTCTTCATTGTCTTTATTATCTGTGACAGCACATGTAACGAGAGCAGCGGCCCCGCACTGCGCCTGCAGCACAACTGCTCGCGCTCTCGCCAGCACCCGCAGGGCGGCTGCGGCTCAGAGCCCCGGCCGGACAGTCCCTCCTGGGGCACCCAGGCTGTTCCCAGCTGAGGAACATGGACGGATGGACAGTCCCTCCTGGGGCACCCACGGTGTTCCCAGCTGAGGAACATGGATGGATGGACAGTCCCTCCTGGGGCACCCAGGCTGTTCCCAGCTGAGGAACATGGATGGATGGACAGTCCCTCCTGGGGCACCCAGGCTGTTCCCAGCTGAGGAACATGGATGGATGGACAGTCCCTCCTGGGGCACCCAGGGTGTTCCCAGCTGAGGAACACGGATGGATGGACAGGACCTCCTGGTTGCAGTGGTTATGGTGAAAGGACATCTCTCTGCTCATAACTGTCTCAACATGAAAGCAAGGTTTGGAGCTTCCTCCTCCGTATTTTGGTTTGTTTTCCTGAAGCTGAAAAGGTAAAATACTGGAGTTACATGTCATTTGGTGCTGGTACACAGGTTTCATCGGTATCCTCTCTACAACAAGCTGGAGCGCCTCAATTTGCAGATGTCATTTTGAGGGGGAAAACAACTCTATATTATCACTGAGTTCATGGCCAACACCAAACTGGAGGGAACAGGACATGATGACATGCTGGGGGCAGTCAAGAGACTGGTACACCAGGCAGCTGTTCACTGGGACCTCAGCAATGACAGCATATCAGTGAGCACAAGATGGCACTTGGAGAACCAGGTTTTGGGTTCCCCAGACCAAAGAGACACCTGCAATAGTGGAATGAAAACAGCGAGGGCCACCACTATGATAATGGGACTGAAGCACACGATGTGCAGGGACAGAGGTGGGACTCAGCAGCTTTGAGAGGAGAAGACTGTGACTACCTAAGGGGAGGGCAGGGAGAAGACAGAGCCAGAATCTTCTCAGAGAGGCACAGCAACAGGACAAGATGTGATGAGGACAAGTTACAGCTGGGGAGATTCGTAACAACCAGCTCCAATTAAACCTCTTGAGCAGGAACAGAGGTCCATGAACAACCTCTGTTCTTCTGTGAAACCAAATGGCTGCCACACAAAAAACTCCAAGAAAGGTTTTGCTTGTCTGAAACATCTGCTGCGTACCTGTTTGGTTTAGATTTTCATTGGTCTGGCAGAAGACTACATAGACTGGAGGAAGTTTTCCAAGTCTTTGTCATATTTGATTTAAAAATTCCTCTTCATGCCCTAATCTTCACAAAGAAACAATGTACTAGATGAATTTTTTCAATTCATCCTGAATTTTGTCCAACTGACAAAAACCCTGGGCAAACACCACTCAGTAACCATCACCGCCACTCAGAACAGCAGTCCTATAAACATACCTGCATCCTCTATAAGGGTGCTGCAATAAACTTTATAAACTCGTATATTATTTTTAGAAAAACAATATATATCTTTTTCAGTTGAGATTTCAATGTTTCCTTCAACATTTTTATTGTTATTTCTTCAGAAACACTGTAACATCAAAGGTATCAGAAATTCCCCCTCTGTTCTCTGACTGAGGAATTTCCACCATAACCTTACATCCCCCTGGAAAATGCCGACCGCATATATTGAAATTGTATTTATGCACTGAAAGCTTCATGGAACACCTTCAATGAGCTGCCTATATGGAGCAAGATCTAAATCACTCCTGATCTGCAGTGATAAACTGAATTTCAAGTCCTGTCACTGGAAGAAGAAAGACTTGAGATAAACTGGTTTGCCTGACTCAAAGCATGAAGGTTACATCTGAAAAGCACTGATTTTAAATGCCAAAGCAGTTATTTTTATCACTCTGTCTCATTTAAAGCAGGACATCACTAGTGATATTGTTAGGTGCTAATGTTGTTGAAATGCAAGGGGAATCAATAGTTTTTTCAGGAAGAGAGAGCACAGAAAGGAGATGAGCAGTTTCAACTCTCCTTCACCTCTGCCAGCAGCAGCTTCAACCACATCCTGGATACTCAAAACCCAAATTATCTCCAACGCCTTACTCCTGCCAAATACACTAATTTTTCTCTCATCATCTAACAAGTCCCTAGCTCCCGCATTCTCAACAGCTCTTCCAATATGAGTTAACACGATGAATAAAAAATATGTGGCATATTGAATTAAAAAAATCTGGGAACAGCTCTAACAGCTCTGAATCTGCCACACAGATTTTATTGCTCTCTCGCGCAGTGAGGCAGAGCGTCCTTGCAGCAGCCGCCTACCTTCCAGTCCAGAACAACACGAAGCTCTTATCAAGCAATACACTTGTTGAAGGAGAGTCCAGATCACAATTTAATGAAACATAATTCTGCTTCTCACTCTCCGTACATACCCCCTAAAATTTCCCGCTAAGACAATATTCTATTAGTAAACAATTTAGTTGTTGTGTTCAAATCGGTTTCCTTTAGAAACCTGCTTTGGGGGAGAAACAACTACACATGGTTAAAAAAAAAACAGGGAAGGAGAAAACTGCAAACAGTGAAGTAATGTAAAGCCTTCACGGCAAAATCATTTTGAATTCAAATTTAATTGGAATATAGCAGCCTAGGAAATTATGGTTCTAAACCACAAACAACCAAGGGAATGTTTAGTAACCCCAAGCAAAAATCCCCTGGCCTCTGCAGCAGCACAGTTCAAGCTTGAAAGCTTTATATCTATTTATAGACCTCGGGCACATATCACTACAATAGTTGATTGTGCTTTGCAGCTGTTTTGTGTATCTAGAAGGGCAGGAAAGAACAGACTGCACTTTGATCTTTCCCTTTTTTGGAGTATTAAAGCAACAACAAAAAATGCCATGAGAAAGGACTCAGTATTTTTGAATCACAAGGGTACATGTTCCAAAAGCCACAGCTTACACTAAACATGCAGGACTCAGAGCTAACATGTTCAATTGTTTACCATTATTATAAATACGGGCTGCAGAAAATATTTATTCTAGAAGCATGCAAACTATTTCACCTATCCTGAAAACATATGCCAGATCTAATTATAGGAGTCTTTATGCCCCAAAGCATCTGCTGTTAAGTGACACACACATAAAATTAAGATTCAATGTGAACGCAACTGCATCATAAATTAGCACTTAGCATTTCTCGGGCAATAAAAGAAATTAAGCATTTGCTCAAGATATCATTGTGGGATAAGAATTAACTGCAATACAACCTGTAAAACCTGTTGGTATTAAAGTTTTATAAATTACACAAATGTATTGGAGCTAACACTGCTCAAGACAGAAATATGGATGAATTACAAAAGTCAAATCAGTGATTCCAACCTTAGGAAGTGTGCTGCCCTTTCCTGAGCTCTGAGGTCACGGAAGGATCTATTGGCCACTCTCGCATTCTTTCTTACGTTTATCACTCCAGCATTCAAATAGTGGGAAGATGGTCAGTACTACAGTGAGAAAAATCTGATCTTTTCAGCAATAGAAAGGAAACAAGCATAAAGCAAGCACCTTCAGAGACCTGACTATACCATATCTAGCCTCTCTGAGGAACAGTTCTAATCAATTACTGATAGGATTGACAAACTGCAATTAAACATAAAAAATGGGATAGAAATGTACAGCTTACAATTGCTATCTAAATGAGCCTGAAGAGCTCGTTTCCAAACAGCCACATGGACTGAAGTACATGAATAAGTTTAAACTATAGCAAATGAACAGCCGGTAGAACAGTCTGTAGCCTGTACCTGCCGTACAGCAGGTGCCGGGCAGCCTCACTCTCCGCTGTCGATTCAGGTATGTCAGACAGAGCAACTAAACACGTTACAGAATTAGTGAGACGGAAAAGTAGCAGTAGGCTGCACAAAACAGAGCAGATCAAATGGAGGAGAGAACAAATCTGTAAGAGGGAAGTTGGCAAGTAAGACTTTTGTTAAGTGCTGAACAGCCTCAGAGTTATCTGTATTGCACGATCAGCACAGCACATTTGATGATTATTAACAAAGCTTTTAGACTTTTAAATATATAAGATAGGCCATTAGATAGTCCTTTTTAAAACCTCATTTGTAAAGAAAAATATTTAGCTATATTCATATCCTGAATGCAGATCTCTTTCTGCTGTGGCCTGTATCTCTCTGTTCTATCTATCTTGTTTATTTAAACCAGAGTTCACAGGGCTAGAGGTTTTTTTTCGTTGTTGTTTTTGGAGCACTTAAGAGAATGTTCTTAATTTTCATTAGCATTATTATATAATTATATATTAGATTAGAAACTAACATATAATAATTTACTAACTAAGTTACTTGTATTAGGATAATAATAGAAATGCTACCACATCACCCTGACCACAGGTATGGGAGCGGCAGAGCAAGTATTTATTGCTAGGTATATAACCACATTTCACCGCACGTATTTGAACTATTGAAAAAAAAAAATACATCTGAGACTTTTCTTCCTTGGCCACAAAAGCTTTTACTAACCATTTATTTTTCAACAAATAAAAATTACTGATATGATTCAGTCAACAAATAACACAACTACAAATGTGACTTGGGAACATGACTGTGCTGTTCCCAGTTGCCTTTCCTAATGCTGCAACAACCAGATGATTTAGTTTAAGCGGAGGCAGTTGCCCTTCATCCCCCACTTCTTCTTGCTGGACCCACCTAACAACACAGAAACACCCTTGCCAGGAATATTACAATCCCATCACAAGGACAGCCAGGTAGAAACAGGAGTTGTCTGTCCCTGTGCTGCTATGCACAATGAATCGTGTGCTGGGCTACTCTGACCGGTGACCAAAAATCCCGCTCTGCTGTAGGACTGCAGGTGGTTCAGGAGGAAAACAAGGGGACGGGAGTTACCACCAAAAGATGTTGCTGCTAGAGAAATAAAGCCATACGGCACTTCACCGGCAGAGAGCTCGTGGTCTTGGAAAGGAGCCTCCAAACCACAACTTCAAATATGACTCAGTATTAGCAGGCAGTATTAGAGAAAGAATAAACAAGAGAAAGTATGAGCTGACCACAACAGCAGCAGCATCTGTGGAGACTATGATAATTAACATTTATAACTGTGCATATCACTGACAAATTTATTAGTCTGGTCTGAGCAAGCTACATTTCAGAAAGGTAAGAAAACACTCTGAAAGGCTCCAGTGTATTCACATTCTGCAGTGCAATCCAAGACTGAATTTTTGCATTTTCAACTCAATATTTTAAGAGCTGGAAAAGATGAAATTTAGAAAGATGTCGCACACTATTCCCTTTTACAAAACTTTTAGTAAAAAATGTTTTACATACAATATCTAAATGTTCCAAAGTGGATTTAGCTATAGTTACCAAAGGAATTCCAGAAAGTCTGTTACCTGTTAGCATAACTCTTTTCAATAGAGGGATGCCTCCCTATAATGTTATTTCTAAAGTAAAACATGTTAAACATTAAGTTCAAATGCCAGGCTGGCTCAGGCTGAGGTAAACTTTAGCTTTAAGTAGTGTACAGCTGTTGTGCAATGTCAAAGCACGTTAAAAGCTTCCATCTCACTGGTTGCGTGCCCATGTGGAAGCCAGCCAGGCTTGATGACACAGATAGGATACAGTAAAGCCTGTATAATTACTGCTAAACACAAGAACTGTGCTGAAACAACACTCACAATCTGTCTTAAAGCTGTAAGAATGGGAAATTCAGAGTCCCTCCAACTGAGGCTGTGGGACAAGGTACTTCAAGACACAAGGTACAATAAATATTCTTGCAAAACACAAGTGCTGAAGATCGAGTTCCAAAGAGAAGGAGAAAAACCAAACTCCGCTTGGCTGTTGAGATGCCTGAGATGAGAACAGTTAATTCAAAGTATCTGTAAGGGGCAGCACAAGCATCCCCTACAAAGCTTCCCCGGGAGTGCTGGACACAGCCAGGCAGAACTGCCGGACTTCCAGCTGAACCAACACCGGCATTTGAGCATTTTCCCCATTGAGCATTTTCCTGAGCATTTTCTTCATTTTTGGATTAGACAGACAGCTCCAAATGCAGCCTGGGATATGGATAAACCTCTGGGAATGACAGACTTAGCTGCCCGTTAATTTGTGTTTGCTGACAAGTAGATCAGACCTTCTCAGGAGACAAGTGCCAAAGGCATGAGGGATCCGAGGTACCACAGCTGTCAAAAAGTATTTGTGACCAATTTTAGGTATACTTTCCAAAATATAAATGCAACTTTTAAAAAACATTGCCATTTTAGAAGCAATGGTGCATACTATCAGACCTCGAGAAATATTTTTACAATTGAAACATTACACATGATAACTGCTATTTATACTTCAATATGTCAGTCTTAAATATTTACTTTTCCACTCAGTTTACATTGTATGCCAACAGAACAATTTCTTGCATCATTTAAGGAGCCTGTGGAAATTTAAAATCCTCTGAGCAATAACGGAGAAGTGTTATAAAGTAATCCAACTCAAATGATGAGGAAAAAATCTTTACTATTTTTTTTTCAAAACTGAATTTACTTCAAATATGCATGATTTCTGCAAATAATGAGTTTGTTCGCTATATTCTTCCTGATAAGAGACTTTTTCTTTAAAAAAAAAAAGGCAAACTGCTTTGAACTTTAAAGCTCTGTCTGGGCCTTACATTGCTATGTGGTGACCATTCGTCAGTCGGCAGCACTATGTTTTTCCCCTCCCCTGGGGGTTCTGAAAAGCCAACAATTTTAGTTAAGAGTAAGTAAATGTTTATACATTTAATCTGCACATCACAAGGCTGTACCAGCAGTTACTGGACGTTTTTCCCAGAAAGCGAACAGGCTGGGCAGCTGTATTTTGGCAAGAAATGTTTCTTTTGCTGGCCCAGGCAGTCGGTGGCTGTGGCGGGCACCTCCGCTCCATCCAACGGCGCGGTTAGCTTGGGTGAGCTGCTCTTCCCGTGGTCATCCCAACCCTTCCCTTCCTAGTCCACGCTTATTTCAAGTGCAAAAGAGATGCTCCAGATAGGATATTGTATTATTTACCTTCTGCTTTGCGATATTGTAAATCTCCTAAATGCTCAGTTAAACCTAATTATTTGGATTGAAAACTGTTTATGAGCACTTCCTAGCCCACCAGAGATGGGAACAAACAAGGGGTTCGGCTACTCTGCCATTTGTATCTTTGAATCTTCATGTTATTAAAAGGAGTTAAAATGGGTTTTGAAGAATGGACAGCCTGGATATTCACTGCCAATTCATCAACACAAATTGCATAATGTTCTTGATCGCAGCCCATAAAAAAATTTAAAGGATGACTATGACTCTTTCAAATCAGGTTTCTGGCTGTTTCTTCAGGAATCCCGTCCTGATGGGCACAGTAACTGGACAACTACAAGGAAGAAAACATGAGACCGGAGGATGTGGGAAACCCCAGCAGCGAATCTGCTGCAGACTGACGAGGAATGCCTGAGCTAGTTTCCAGCCCTCCTGCCCCAGCTTCCATTGCTTCATTCACTCCCTTTGCTTCAGCTTTTCACTCCTCCAGTTGTACCAAACACCAAATCAACCCGCTTTCATGGCTTCAGTCTCGGAGTGGAAACCTGGAAGGAAGGACTGGAAGGAAGGGAAGGGGCATAGGAAAAGTAAGAAGCTGGAGGCAGGGAAGGAAGACATCTCTAAGATTTTGTTGAAGAAGGTAAAACAAATTTTCCAAATGACAACTGGAAATGCAACAATCCTAATCTACACGGAGGAGGAAAGGCCAAGAAACCACACAGCTGTGTGAGCGCTACCTGTGCCACAGCACCAGCAGCAAAGCCTCATTATCTCCTCTGCTTGAACACCCTTCTCGAGGTGCTGCCCCTTTCCTAAAACAAAGCAAAAGCTGAAATTTTGCATGGAGGCAAACTCCAGGCAGCACTCAAACACTGCATTAACAGAGAAGAACCAGCCTCTTAAAATGTGTTCATTTTCCCTTGTGTGTCCTTAGTTTGAGTAAAAGTTACACCAGTGAGAGGAGAAGGGGAGAGATGACAAAGGAAGGGAAAACCAGCGTGTGGGGAGCAGCAGCAGCTGAGGGCAGAGCCCGAGGAGCAGCAGCACTGAGCCTGGGGGCCAGACTGGTTGGTTATTTGCAAGGACACAGGGAAACTGCAGAACGGGATTTAGTTTCTTGGACTAAATCTCAGGTCTGTCCCCATTGCATAAGTCCCACATGAGTGGGAGACGGCAGAAACAGGCCACCAGTTCTCCCTGGTGCTCCTTGGGAATATGACGTATTGTACCAGCTAAGGGCAGGCTTCAAATTGCTCGACACAGCCTGCTTTATGGTAAGGCAGCCCCAGTGAGATGACCAAAATGTATTCATACCTCAATTTTTTCCTCAGTCTTAGTTAAAAATTTGGTTTCCACAACCTGTAGATGGAGAGACTAAAATGAGTTACGGACACAGGTACCACAGTAATTTGAAATTGCAAATTAAATGCAAGGTATAGCCTGGATAAGTTCAGGACTTGTGAAAGTTCAGTGTTATAGAAAATGTTTAAGTTGTGAGGAGGTTACAACAGGAAATTTAAATAATCAGAACTGTTACTGTTACATCACACTTGAACAAAAGCAAATAAAAGAGTTAAGTTTCAAACTCAAAGGGAGAACAAATTATTGAGGAAACTGGATACAAACACACACTGGCAGCCTTTACATAGTAACATAGGTCTGTGCAATTTAACAAAAAAATTAAAGAGATAAAAATTAATAAAACAGATGCAAAGAAATATTTAGGTATAAATTGATTAATATAAACAATACAATCCCCTAAAACTTCCCGAGATCCTTAAAATATAGTACTTCAAAGCAACAGTTTTCTTTATTATGAAAATAAAAAGAATTTATTGAAAAACAAAACACAATACAACCAAACAAATGGGGCAGGGGGGAGAGAGACAGTCTCAAGTTTTAGGTACCTAAAAACAGCCTTTGGAGTGATCCTCCCCCAAGGATATTTTGATCTTCGTCACATGCTTTGTTCTAATGTATTTTTATTTCATCTTCCTGCAGATAACTGCAAGGAGAGAACTGCTAACATGACATTAAATTAATTCTTTGATGTCTCCCCTCGTAGCTGGGAGAGGCATTAAGCCTGAAACATGACCAGTAAGTCACCAGCATCACCGACCGCAGACAATGTTCTCACACACACGTATTGTTTCCGTCTCTTGCCAACTCCGCCTCAATCAAAGTTTATTTTATCAATCTTTGATACAAGTACTTTGATATTTACCTGCTTATCAATAAGCAAGCCTATATAATTGTACTAGTAGATAAGAAAAAAATTAAAATAAGAAGAGAAAATATTTGAGAATGTTTCATGATATAAACGTACTCTTGTATTCAGAAAGGCAAAGAGGAAATGGATCTTTTACTGTTTGTGGTTGATACTTTAACCCAAACCAACTTCTATTTTTCCACTTACATCCTACTTTTTTAATAAAAATTTGGAAAATATGCAGAAAGAACAGCTCACACAACAACCTTTCCAAATAGTTACGTCTGGTTTGTTTTTGCAAGTTTAGACAGCGTGAGTGAAGTTTCCAGTTAAACAGATCTGGAAACGTTACAGCAGGGCTTGCAGACCAGAGCGGAATGAATTCCAACAAGAAATATACTTGTAATCACAAAAACTTATCATACAAGTGCACCCACAACAAAAACACCTTCAGAGCAGGGCTCAGCGCTGCAAACCGAGGCCTGGCTAACTGGAGTGGAATTGGACTCGGCCGGCCAAGGCAACCACAGATAAGCACAGAACGAGAAGACATAACAAGCAGAGTCACTCATGTACGGGCAATGCCGACCTGGGCTGTCACATCTACCTGCCAGGGACACCGGCTGACCCGCAGCACGGGCACCGCTTCACTGGCAGCTCAAATGGAAAGAGATATCCAGCTTCTACCTTGGCATTTTACAGGGCTGCAGCATCCAAAAGCTTTCACATTAAAAGCAAAAAAAACCCAGAACATTAACATGCAATATTTATTTTCAGTTCTGAATAGAATCAAAGAATTTATTTATATACCTACACATGTATCCATATAAAGATAAAACTGAATCCCATTGCATGTTGAATTTCTACCCAGAGGAAAAGCTTTGGTAATGAGAAGCAGGGACTGATTTTAAGTGTTAAAAAATAAAAAAAGGAATACTAACCCTGTGAAGCACCTTGCTCTGTTCAGCAGCTGTCCCTGGGATGTAGGACAAGTGCACCATTCTCTGTTCAACACCACACTTTCATTCCAGAAACAAGTACCGTGATCCCAATGCACATCTGGGTCACCGTCCTGCAACCTGTTTGTGCAAACCCGCATCCACGTGCACCCGTGGGCCGCTCTGGGAACATACCATGGAATGGGCTACCAAGACTGATGGGTACTAAACCTTCACACAAAGGAAAGGTGGAGCTTTAGCATCACTTTATCACTCCATGGAGCTTTTGATGACAGCAAAGATCATCTCTGTCTACTTCAAGCAGAGCAATTGTATTTTATTCTGCATCCTGGACAAGTCAGACAGATCACGACACAAAAAAAAACACCCAAAACATTCTCCACACCCCTCAGTAAATCGGCAACGGTTCTATGCCAAATTATTCAAAAATAGGATTACAATTCTTTTAATGCCATCTTGCTGAAATAGTTCATATTTATTCACAGCAGCCCAGCTAAGCTGTTCCAGCAGCAATCGATCACTATTTGCAGCCTTCTGATCCTTTCTAGAAGGTGGTATGTTATCTCCACAGAAGTAATAACTGATAAGGCTCACAGGACTGCTGACCAGCCCAGGCACTCGCCTGCCCCA
Source organism: Streptopelia decaocto (assembly GCF_964273445.1). Taxonomy (NCBI): domain Eukaryota; kingdom Metazoa; phylum Chordata; class Aves; order Columbiformes; family Columbidae; genus Streptopelia; species Streptopelia decaocto. Next base: position 10,144,299 of record NC_138668.1, on the reverse strand, counting down.
AGACCACACACCCCAAAGCAGTCTCTGCAGATATTCATAATTCCTTAACTTCTCCTTCGGTCGTTGTTCCCCCGACACGTCTCGTTGCTTTTGCAGCCATTTCAGTCCAGGGCTTCTTGCTCCGGCTCCTTTCCCCTCTGCCCGCAGCCCTTCCCCACATCTGCAGAATGTGTCTTTCTCTCCCATCCAGCTTTTTACTCTGGACCAAACCAGCTGCAATTCCTTTGCTCTTTTCTAGACATCTGACTATCTCGGCTGCTCTGGTATGAACTCTATCCATTTGGTTTGCATCTTTTTTGTTCATGTCTCTTCTATTACTGAAAGAAAATGTATGAAATTTAAGGACTAAAGAAAACACACCACAAAAAGTGATCCAGGTTATTAGTCTTAGTTAATATTAGTTAATAGTTTTCTACAGATTTCAACTTCTTATAATCTCTTCCCTCGCACTGTCACCCACCACCCCTTTGATTTCCACTTCCCCACTGCCTCCCAGTTTTTCCAAACACCATCAGAAAATTCCTCTCTAATTTACTTCTCAGAAGATAGAATCTAATGGGTAATTAAAAATACAAAAGAAAATGTAGGAATAGCTGTTTTCCCTTAACAGCTTCCATCCCATTAAAATATTTTGCTGCTATAATGCCTACGGGGCTTATCTTCAGTTGCAAGAGAACAAAGAAAACAAACACTGAAACATTATCTAAATAAGCCACAATATTTTGAGAAAAGCTACCATGGTGCTATGGGACCTTGGAAACTTGCTGCAAAATATGTGAGATATTGCTCAGAAGCAAGTTTTGCTCTTCAGTTCTATAGCTAGAAACCATAACAATACCAGTATCCATAAATCCTGCCTTTCCTATTTCACAACATATTTCACATCACAAATTGCATTGGAAATACTATTACAACTCCCACCACAAAGTCCACCGCTTCCTCCACTTGTTTATTCCTTTGAATTATTAATATTAGCAAAAAAACATTAAAGAACATGAAAGTAAATAAAAAGGGGAAAATAAACTACACCATTAACATATGATCAACTACATTAAATTGTAAATAAAAGTACAGTGTCATTTTTAAGAGGGGGGGACTGCTAAGTTTGTTTATTAAGGAGTTTGGTTCTCTTCCAAGTTTCACGTTCCAGCCTGAAAATAACTTCTTAAAACAGCTGTCAGGTTTTTTTGGGCGGAGGCAGAGTGATCTACGAGCAAATATGATCTTTCTTTAGAACCGCACAAGTTATCATGGGTAGTCACTTGTGCTTCACTAAGAAAATTCAGATCCTTTGTGGCACCTCAAATCTGCAATTGAGAACGTAAAGGAACATCCAGAAAGAAAACTGAACCTCCACGGAGAGACCCCAGTGTCTGAGCTCACAAAATGGAGGAGAACCATCATCCCCGTGCTCAGAAGACCATGGGAACTCATCATCTCCCACTACAACAAAAATCAGCTTTTAATCTTCCTTTCACTTCAGGTTATTTTAAAACCTATTTTCCCCAACTAAATTCTTAGTTAAGTAGATATTTTTTAATTACATTAAAAACAGCAATATAGTTAAATATCAAGTAATTAAAGCTCCAAATCTCATAGTAGTATGTTCAAAGGCAAACATGAGGAAATGCAACAACCTACTGACTGTACTGTAAACATCCACATTAGCGTTTACCCTTCAGATTTTCATGTATTATATACACTTGGTCTCTCTGTTGTTGGCTGATAAAACTGCAAGTAAAAATATGTCGTTCTTTTGTACAATGTACACTGACAGTCCAAAAACTCCAATTTCTCCACACATGGAGACACATTCACATCAGAAGATATATTCACAGAAACAGTCAGGCTAAGTAGTCTCTGTATTCAAAACAGTCAAATATTAGCTGGACACATTTAGTGATTCAATCACTTCTATACATGGGAAAGTAGAGGCTCCTCCATGTTTTAAAGGTCTTAAAATGTATTTTGTGAAGAGCTTATTACAAATGAGCAACCAAAAAAAATCCTGGCTAAACTGTTGCTGTTACAGTATGTTCTTTCTGTCTCCAACATCCCTAAAGCTAAATTCTGTTTCAGGAAACAGCATGAATCTCCCCAAAACACAGCATCAGAAAACTTTAGACTGTTAAAGAATCACTTCCTTCCTCCCAAATAAGTGTCACTTAAAAATCCCCTCTCTTCTAGAACTACTGCAACATTGCAGTAAGAGAAACTGTTACCTGTTTTGTATTAAGAAAAACGAAAACAACACCCCACACACAAAAAAAAAACCCCAACACTGACAAATATAGTCCATGGCAACTTCTCCCATCTAAGTCTCAAGGCACAGAACCATCAGTGCAGGAACTGCAAACCGAACAAAAAGATGCAGACAAGCAACTGGGAAAACATCACTAATGAGCATCTGCCACCCAAGTGCAGGAGAGCAGAACAAATACGGGGCTGCAGGACGAGAAAGAACTTCCAGAGGGGATAACACGGACATTCCTCCTTACAGACACGGCACCTACCCACATCCGTGGGATTTCAAATGCTGCTGTGCTGAACACCTGCAATTCTTAATCCTGTTTTTGAAATGACGCCTGGTATCTCCACATCCCCCTACCTCTTCTAATGTCCTAATACAGATTTACCTTTTTAAGACCTCAAAGTATTTTACAATTTATTTATACTGCCATACTAAAAAGAAAAAGCACAATTCTCCCCTATGTTCCCCTTATTTCAACATCGAGACACGAATGCTATAGGTAGAAAATGTGGGACTGTGATGGGATATGAGAAAATATTCCCATTGCAGCCAAAAAACAATATTTGCAAACAAACAGTGTCCAAGATGGAATTATCAAGCAATACTCCCCGTGTCCCATTGAACAATAATAGAAAATTTAACTACTCCCTATTTAATCAGTTTATAACTGCTACAGTAGCAAGCACCTGGATTTCTGCACAAACCTCAAATACAGCATTTTGAGAATTGCTGTCAACAAAGGATTAGCACAGCTTCTTATTAATAAGCGAACTCATTACCTGACCTTGGCATATAACAGCCCTTTGCATCACTTGTTCCACTACAAATACATTTCAGAAGTGAACACATGTCTGACTGCTAGGGATTTAAACCTGGTTTTAGGAGTCACATAGAAGAATGTACAGTAGAAATCTCAGTTACAGCAAGACAACACTTCATCATCACATTTTCAGGATGTGTCTGGCAAGCTTCACATTAAAAAGAAAAAAAACTTACATTAGGAATAGTTAAAATTCACAGAACAGAAAGGTGAAGTAAACTATTCCAGAAGCTTTCTTAGAGCAAGCAGGAACACCACAAAACACAAACACCAAGACACCCAACAACAGCTATAACTGGAATTTGATTAGGGATGACTTACCTCCTCTGGCAAATTATCAAATGGGCATGTCAGAAGAATGATGCATTCAGCCAGGCAAATGTCTAACAACGAGTTTTCAGGAATGGGTGACGCAGTTACAAATGAGAAGTTTATTCTTTAAGAAACTAAAGATACGGGTTCTATACAGTTTTCAAAGCAAGCACTTGGCTCACTCTTACCACAGTATCCATGTACGAGTACATACATTTAATCCACACTAGTTATTCAAATACCTGGCTATCTCTCCAGTTTATGTACTGTGCCTATGTGGTAGATTTTTATCGCCTGACAAGGGAAAGGAAAGAGTAAATATTAGTGAGTAAAACTTCATTCTCCTTTTGTTATGGTTCAACTGTATATTAGTATAAAAATATCCAAATGTATATAAATCAATAGATTTCTTTTAGGCTTTCTTGAAAGAAAGGAAATGTACGAGATATGGCAAAGTCACATCGGGGATAAAAAAAAAAAAAAGCTAACTATGCTCAAAAAACTGAAACTATTTATTTGTCCTACAAGGTTCTAAGAGAGCCATTACCAACTCCAGTGTAGGGATGGGACCCTTGCTGCTTTTGCCCAACACTGAATTCAAGCTGCCATCCCCTTCTTTCTTTGCACATCCCCTCTGCCGTGGGGAGCGGGACAGCACATCTGGAATAGGTTCCTGGTGCTAGCAGCTCCCTGCTCTCCGCTGTCGCCGTGCGAGCGTGAACCTCGCCGGGGCTCAGTGCCGCCGGGGCTCAGTGCCACTGCTCCTCACCAGCTGGAAAGCACAGGTAGCAGCACAGGCTTCCAATTAATTCGATACCACTTCTTCTCTGAGAAGTGCCTCATTCCATAAATAAAGATCAAAGGACTAACCCTTTCAATGACCATCTAATATCAGCTGCACTTCACTGGCTCATTTTCCGTAAGATCTTCTAATAGTCATTGCAGTTGAGTTATAATTTTACATATGCACTGAAAGGGCAATAAAAACTCTTATAACTACTCCTACCATCTTCCATTCCCAAGTCTGTGTTTATAGCTTTAACTCTCGTACTCTGTGTCCATTCTATACTGAATCACCCAAATACAGCAGCAAGGACCTTTATAACACCATTTTGCTTTACCTGTATTTCTGAAAGTCATTTGCTACATTTAAAGTTGTCTTATTTAGATAAACTATAGACATACTGAATGTACTTTAACTGCAGTTCCTGAATTGAATATTATGTATTTCCCCTACACAGACTGTTGTGTTACCATAATGTCCCAGAGATCACATTTAACACACAGAGTCCAGTTATTTCCACAAATCAATAATTCTGCTATTAAAAATAACTGGCTCTTTGAAATGAAACAACTATAACTGTAAACTTTAACAGAGTGCCATTTGAATTAGGAAGATTTAGTGTTTAAAAAGCAGCACCAGACATCGGTGGGGCATGGTCCAACTCCTGGGCTTACTAAGCAGCGCAAGAATTAACAAATCCTGTACTCCAAACGGGTTAGACAAATAATGCACCGTCAGCACAACCTAACACCGCAAAGCCTTCTCCATTACAGCAGCAGCAGAGCAACTCACACAAATCTACAACCGTATTGGCTGCACACTTGTCTATGGCTGATATTAGGCTCATACAAGTCAAATCACAACCCAAGTCCCAAAACGCAAATGTAGTGCAGTGTATTTAAGTGATTATCTAATACACTACTCTGAAGAAGCACTGGTAAGTGTGGAAGCCTGGCAGGCAAATATCCTAACTTGAAAAAAAAAAATCTTAATCTAAATTATAAGACAATTTCCAACTTTGTCACCTCCTGAAATCTTGGAAAGAATTATATGCTTAACAGATGTACTACATTTTAAATATAGCCACATCACGTACACATTTTTTTAAAACACTTAAAAAACACTGTGCCTGATCAAAAAGTCTTCCGTATGGTCTGATTCACTTTCAGTACCTGATAATGGACATGAAATCATTACCGGCTCCTGAAGAGCAAACAGCCATCGCCAGACTGCCCCTGTCTCTGCGCAAGGGTAAGCGACAAAGCACAACAGTCGCCCCAGTGCTCACAAACCTGCACCTTCCCCTTGGTGGCCTTTGCCTGCACATTAAAAAAAAAAAAAAAAAAAAAATTAAAAAGGCATCCCTTATCTCCTTTTTTCCCCATGCCCTACATCAGACAAAGCAAGAATCCGCAGGCTCAGTTACCATGAGCAGCAGATTGGATTCAAAGCCATCTCAGCCATAGTGGCACCCACCTCCTTTTTCCAGATCTGGTCTCCGCGAGCAGCACTGTGAGCTGGGCACATCCCGTGTTGTGCTGCAGCCACCACGGAGAGAGGTTTGAAAACCTCTCCCGCCTTCTCTTATCAACAGATACATTTTATGATGCTCCCTATTAAATACAGAGAGCTAAGCAAACTTTCATTTAAAAAAGCCACCCACTTGATGAACATCTACTCATTTGTGCTACAATAATTAAGCACACCTTCTGAGCTGATTAAACGTGATTCAAACATTTGCTTTCTCAGAAATAACAGACTGCAAAGACAACTCAGAGTATTGTCACATAAGAAACATCCTAAGGATGCACACGTTTACTGAAATGTTATGTATATACACACACATACCTATCTATAAAAACCAAATAACTCGCAACAGCTTTCTGTAATTAAGATTTTTTGATTTATTTGTGGAAAACTATGGTCAAAGACCAAATAAAAGTATCTGACACAGGTGAGAAAATGTGACTTCGGTGAAGACTGGCAGACCTTTTGTTTACCTCTGTATCCACAGCAAATTCCAGCAGCAGCAACGTTTCATAACCAAAGACGTATATGTTATTTTAACATCGTCAGCAGAAAAATTCAGATCATTATGGATTCCAGAACCTGGGGTGAGGCGTGGGGTGTGTGTGTTTCTCTTAAATGGTTTACTAGGGTTATGAAACACCTTGTAACACATTTTCTCATCCTCATGTGGTATTTTTAAGAATTATTTTTGCTTCTAGTTAATGCCACATTGCCAAGCAGCAACTAAAACATTAAATATTATTCAGGCTGTCTCATTAGTAACTCATACGTACATATGAGATAGAATCTCTTTCAGAACCCGTATCTTAGTGGCAAAGTCAGTCCTAAATAGGGAGTCGGGGCAAACAAGTAAAATCCTTTTGCTTTTCTACACAGTGTTATGAAATCAGAACCAATTTTTAAAAACTGGAAATAGATGGGAAAAGTTTCAAAAGTCTTGGATCAAAGCCTGTTTATCTGCTGGTGTCATTTCACTGTGGACATGTGCGAAACTACAAAGTCTCCATGTTCCTTCTGGCAGCTTGTGGCCACTTCTTCTCTTAGTGCAGTCCGAACACAGACCTCCCAGAAACACCAACAGCTCCTACTAAGCATCATGCTGCCTAAACAAAGGAAATTTGGAGCTAGTGTTGTACCTGGTCTCTTAACAAATAATGTCTTTACAGGAACATTTCCTCATTACATCCTGTGTTTAACATCGGTCTTGTCAAGTCCTGAGCATTTCCAAAAAGATTTATCTGTTGTACTTTCGTCCAAGTCGGTCAGAGGTTAAAGACACTTAGTACCTTACAGGACGGACTTCACATGTCCATTAAACAAGAGGTAAAAAACGCAAGGATTTGATTCCAAAAACTACTGGGAACAGCAATGCAAGAGCTTTGCCAGGAGGTCTTTTGGAAATAGCAAACCTAATGTAATATTCTGTAAAGAAAATAAAAATCTATTCCATATATTAAGCATATGCATCTAAGTCAAAAATCAAAGCTGCACATTTTAAAAATAAAAGATTCCACTTCTGACTCAAATATCCCTGGCTTATCTAATGAATGTAAAGAATTAAGCAGCCAGTATCAGAAGTTTTCTTATGTTTCCTGTAGGTTGAATCAATATTAATGGCATCTTTGATCATAGACTTTTTTTTTGCTTATTGTGCAGTTAAGCACAGTCAACCAAATCACGGCCAGTCTGGCTCTTAAAACATATCAATAGTTATTACCATAATTGTTATTGATTATGGATTAGCTTTGCTTTCCACTTTCTCCTCCTCCCTTTCTTTTCAGGAGGGGAAAAAAAAAAAAAAAGGAAATTTTCTCGTGAGGTCAATAATTAACAAGACTGGATGGAAACTAAGACTCTGCGTGGCCCCTCTCCTCCCCTTGCACTGGGACCACCTCTGGTTTAAGGAATCACCTGGCCAGCAGGAACCTTCAGCCCATGACAACATCCACACAAGCGAATGCGAGTTAACTTCAGCTGAAGGTTAAAAAAAAGCAGCAGCAAAAGGAAAGCAGATTGCTCTTTCACCAGTAGCTATTCAAGATGCTACATGTATAGTAAGAGCTTTTCTTTTGTTGCAGGTTTCTGTATATGTTAAGCAGCGGGCAGAAGGAAAGGTCCATTACCAAGCTAGTGGATTTAATTCCATTAGTTCCTCTGCACTGTTCCAGCTCTGGAGATTTTATAAGTAACACCATTTTGTGACAATAACGTGATTTCTAAATTTATCAAGTTGAAGACAACAGCTTTAGAAGTGCAACAAGAGGAACAGTAAGTTCTATCAGTGAAATAAAGACTTGCAATATAATCGTTGTTGTTTATATGGTTTGCTAAGAATTCACACATTAAGTTACTGTTGCAAATAACAAAGGCAAAAAGTTTTTGGGCAATTGTAAAGGGGCATTTTGAATCTGATGAATGCTAGGTGAAGAAATATATCTAGAACGTTTTGTTCCTTCACCATGAAAAATATCTGTCTCTAAAGCCACATATCTAGTAAGTCTATTGCTCTGTGTTAAAATATCTGCAAGAAAAGAAAAAAAAAAAAAAAGAATATTCATTTGATGAAAACAATTTGGCTTGAAAGGGCAGTAGAGATTCCTAGTACAGTCCAATACTGACAAATGTGAGATAAGCCCGACCAGCCAAATCTGTCCTATTGCCCAAGACAGCACCAGTGCCCCAACATGACATTCGGGAAAAGAAGAAGCTGTAACACTATGGTACAACCTCCAGTCTATACTTCACTTCCAACTGCCACTTTATATTTCCACCAGTTAGTACTTGGGAGCAAACAGCTACACTTCCAAAACCTGCATGGTTTTGCTTTAAATCCAATTCCATCATTTTCCTACAAACCTATGCAACAGCCATCACAATTATGCAAACTTATACAACAGAACCTGTTAAATGAGTTAAATGAGGCTATATTGACGAGCTGGTTTCTTTGCAATAGCAGCTCCCACTGGAAGTTAAAAATTTAAAGGCTAGGATTTTTTTCTTTCTTTCTTTTCAAAGGACAGAAATGAGATTGAAAATCATCTAAAAATAGCAGAGAATTTTCAAGTGTCAGCTGTGACAGAAAGAGGAATGGCTGTCTCTCCTTACAGAGCCACGATGGATGGAGTGAGCTTGTGATTCGGGATCAAGAGAGAGAGATAGCTTACACACCAATTGTAGATGGTAGAAAACAATTTTAATTTACTAATTTTAGTAATATTCCAGGACAATATACAGCAACTTGAAATCCAATGAAACCGTACTTTGTTTTAAAGTGGTGAATGTTAATTCTTATATATCTTGCCTGCCAGAAGGAAAAGTGAAGTACATATTGTGAAATAACTGCAAAAAGAGTTTTAAACAACCCATTCAAATCATGCATCCTCCTCGTGACAGAAGATGAATATAAATTATGTGTCTTTGACTTTGTTTTGTCTTTTCCATCAATCTTTTTCCTCTAAAAGCCACGGTGTCAAGGCTCTTATTTAAAGAAGTTCTCTTGCATTTAAATAGTCCCCCACCTACCTCTGAAGCTTTATTGATGTAAATGGAAAGAAGGAAGAAGAGAGCTCAGACTTGTTATTTGTAGGGTACCTGTCTACACTGCAGCACCTACGTTTTGGGTAGCTGAAGAGAAAAACATCAATTAAGGACTCTGCAGATGACAATCACTGAATGCAGCCAAAGACATGGCATCCCTCCAATATTACAGGACCTCGGATTTCAACACTCATCTTTCTCGTGTTCCAGAATAAAGCCCCACTCCTGCCATGCTCGCTTCAACTCTTGGAGGATGTAAACATCCTAAGGTCTATTGAAACTGTTACTTCACAGTGCTCACAAAGGCTTAAACAGGCAACACTTTACAAGCACACTGTCAGTACTGCCTTGATTTATTTTTTCGTTAGTGTCAGGACGCAAAATAAATTGAAACTGGAGCTCACCCTGTTGAATAAAGTATATGGTTAGAATCACCCTCCATCCCATACAAAGTGGAGAATCTTACAAAGACAGTAACTATGCTTATAAATTATTTTTCACTGTGTGCAATCAAATTAGCCCTGAAGTATGTTATCAAAACTCAAAGCCTCAAAACCCAACATCCAAGCTTCCCTTAAATAAAAAAAAAACAGCTTAAGTGTGACTGTTTTTAATTGAGATATTTTTCTACTTAACCTTTCACAAATAAAACCAAGAGCAACACGACAAATCTTCCTCAAAATCTGGAGAAATTGTGACCTTCCTGCAGATGTCATAAAACCGACCTGGCAGTAAAGCTGGTCAGTACTAATGCACAAATCCATAGGTTTACTTTCAGAAAAAGTCATGTCATTGCATCATGTAAAATATTTGGAAAGCTCAGTAATCACTGGTTTTTCATATGAAGTTACTTCTTTTGTTCATAACTATGAAACACATCTTCACCGCGTGAAGACGTGACAAAAAATAAGTTGAGCCACTATATTCACCTCCTTTTCCTTTTGCTATAACATGGTAAAACTACAGATCACATCAAAACATTAAATCAATGTAGAATTTACTTCTTCCTAGCAATGTACCTTCATGCAACTTACCTCTAATTATAAGTCTTTATCTGTCACTGAATACTTTTCATTTTTTAAAAACAGGAGTGAAGTCAACCTGTGTACAGTATTTTATTTTCAGTCTCACACTTGAAAATAAGATCATGAACCACTACCTCAATAACACCAGTTCATAGGTCAGGTTAGGTAAAATTGATAAACAGGTGATTCATTAAAAGGTTCTTTCTCAGGACTCTGAATTTTATTTTGTGGGAAAAGGGAAACGTGTACATATGCTTATGTCACTACCACTTAGAAAACAATAAAATTTGTTCTATCAGCTGTTGCCTGACCATCAGATTAATTCTAGAATACCTGAAATTCAGAATTACATGTCTGTTACAAACAAGTTCAATAAATATAAAAAGCCAGTATCTAAAGATGTACATTTATGGAACACGATGAAACTACAGGTTGAACAGGAAGACCTGCACAGCAGCTGGCAACAGACAAGATCAGCACCCTGACCTCCTGCTGTCATCCCAAAAACACTCACTAGTCAGAGAGTAAAGCTGCTCTTAGCCAAGCCACAGAGCAAAGCTGAATCTGCACAGAGCTCTCTGCAGAGCTGTCCTGCTGGCACCAGCACAAATCTTCTCCACTTACACTACACCCAGCAAGCCGGGCTCAAAAAGCTAAGGAAAACTTTCATCTTATCTTTCATCTACCTGGGAACTTCCAGAAGCACAGGACAGCTCCAGGTCCTCTGCGCACAGGGCTGGTAAAAGACAGAAAGATGGGACAGGCAGTAAGGGTATAATCATGGTCTTCCTCTGACCACCCACAAAGGGAAGAAAAATTCAGCAACTTATTTCTTCATAACCTTATCTTGGGCTTCTGTCTTTCAGGAACACCCACACTGTGTTCCTTGGAACCCAAACCCAAGGAAGCAGCAGAGTATCAAGTCACCAGGCAGAGCTGCATCCCACGGTCTGCCAAGGGAAAAGCATCCCGTGGGTCACAGGTTGCCACTGTGTAAAGCGCATGGCTATTTATGGAGAAATAATAACCTTAAATTACATTAAAAGGTTTCAACACGAAGTAAAATTGTGATTTTTATAACAGATTTGCTTCATTTAAAAATGTTCAAAAGTAAAGCGGATATTAAAAGAACCATGGAGAACAGGGAAAGACTATACAGTAAGCTACAGATCTTTGAAATGCTCTGTCAGGAATGGCCACCAGCTGCCACAGGTGAACTGGTGGATTTTCAGGCAACCAGCGCTGAGAGAGCTGACCCTCCCCTGGAGCCATCACCGACACGGTTGGGTTGGCCAGGTGACAGACTGCACCAGATCCACTTACATTTTCTCCACGATGAAGCAAATGGCAGAAGTCAGAGAGAAAAACATGTCTGTATCTTCAAGGTCTTCTAACTAAAGTTCAGCAATAAAGCCATTCCTTGAGGCAAACTGAACAAGGAGGTGTCTTGCTGCAGAAAGTTTGGGAATCCTTTAATAACAATGACTCTAATAAGAGTATCAGCATACCATATAGATGCCCGAAATGAAATCATGGTTCTGCTGTACTATGCTCTATAAACAGAGAGAAAGCATTCTTGCCCCCACATGCTTACGTATTTTGAGCACTCAAAAAAATAGAAAAAAAAAATAAATGCTGGTGACCCTGGTATTTCTGGAAGAGTTGTGCTGGCTGGCTGGCAAATAGCAATACTGTGACCTCCTAAGTAACAAGAAAGAGAAATGCAAACAACCAAGAAGAACAGGGCAAAACAAAAATATTTCCATAAGCAGAACTTTTTATATCCTGAGAAGAGATCTCTGACTCCACCAAGTCCAGAAGGGACACATTAATGTGTATTATGTGACTCAGTATCTCATAGTCTACAACAAACGTATTTGTTGGGAAGCCTGGCATGAAAACAGACAAAGTAAATTGTCTGAAGTCCTATGGCATTTTTTTTATGGCAGATACAATTGAACTGTTGTCTAGGGTTTATATATGGACCTCAAAATATCAGCACAGTATTGCTCTCCTGCACTCCCCTCACACCCAAGGGGATCTGGTGCTGCGAAAATAGATGGCCTAAGCAATCTAAAAACAAATAGGCAGAAACAGGGAAAAACACTGCAAGGCCATCAGTGGCTCACCCTCTGCTGGTTTGTTTCAAACACCATCTATTTAATTCAGAAGTCAGAAACACAAGGGAATAGAGCAGCACCCCACTTCTTGCAATAAGGAGTCAAGGAAACAAAGGTAGAAGAATAGATATTTCCATCCTAAAAAAATTAAATGAACCACAAAACAGCACAGGAGAGAAAAATTTAGTTTTGCGTCATCTATTCCAAAAACCAAGGAACAGCACATGGGGTGCACATACATTAGTATTTCAAATGGAACGGGGAACGCCGTTTTGAAACAGCTGACCCAATTCACTCCTACATATCCTGCTTTGGTGCACACTGTAGAGTTGCACCTGGATTCCTTCGGGTGAACCGAACCGAGAGGCTCGCTCCAGGAGCCCGCCCGACGTGCTCCAACCACAGAGGCACTTTTGTTCAATGACCCAGTCCAGAACTAGCCTTAGGTAGAAGTCCTGAAATGTGCATAACACGGGCACTGAGTTCTTGGCACCTCCCATTTTGCTCTATGAAGAGTTTACCTGATCATGTTGACTTAGTCTCAGAAAGATGGCTGAGGCTACTGCAGCAGCTCAGACCATTAAGAGATAATAAACTAGACATACAACATAAAAAAAAACCAAAAAAGGATATCATTAAGAGACCAAAGGTTGAAAAGAAGATGAGAAGTGAAGTACTAGTAGGGAAACAAAGCTTCTGTCTATTATCTCCACAGCACTTTCATACTTGAAAAGAGTATGATGTATGACATAATTAAACAACCACAAACTTCCTCCTCTCTATCACTACTATCAATGAATTCTCAGGGAAAATAATAAAACAAAGCTTCCTAAAACAGCACCTCCATTCACAAAACTGAGCAGGTGTTTGGCAGAGGACAATTAATTAAGAGGTGAAATCTCAGTTTCCTCTATTAAATCTCAGAGCTGCTCCTTAACAAAACCCTCCCCTGCAGCAGGTTCCAGCCGCCTGCCTCTGGCACTGCTGTTAGATTGCTTTTATCATTGCTTTTTTTTTTTTCCTTGACGCTATTTACCTACCAGCCAAGTAATCTGACTGCAGAACAAAGTACTGAGGAAACAGGAAAAAATGGGCAACTCCATAGCACCCACCGTGTGTCCTGAGGGTCTGGGCACTGGAGGGAAAGGGACTACAAGTGCCACTGACCTGCGGATCCAGGCGGTCATGGCATCTGCGTGGTTTAGAAGTACACACAGACTCCAATGTCTGTAACTATATAAGACATTGATAAGAAATGGAAGCTAATTACAGTTCCAAAACAAAATACAGAAGGGAAAAGGGAAAAACAACCACCCATATTCCTCGTTAAAGCAATTCTTACCACATGCTCCACAATTGCTTTCATAGTTAGATTTCAAGGTAACAAAAGACAGCTAAAATGTCAGTCTACAAAGCATACTTCATCTTATCTAGATTGCATTTCAGTTTGTTCACCCGCAGTGCCCTGGCTAAAGCTGGGCCTGTGGAAGTCATTCAAATCTGCAAAATCCAAACCGCGGTACTGATGAGACACAGCAGCCTATGTATGCCTGCTCGCAATAAATGTAACCAAGGACAGAAGTCTGAGAAAGGCCATGAGAAATACGCTGCTGGCACAGAGCATAATTGCTCTACACAGTGCTCTTGCAACCTCCAAGAAAATATAAACAAATAAATAAAAATATTTAAGAGCAGCACCCTCAGTCTCCACAAATAGGTTCACATCGCTTTGTGATTAGTGATATCAAGTGCAGTTATAAATTTAGCAAAAATACTTAATTTCATTTGTTGCCACAACTCAGTCTTCACACTGCATCTGGCTGTAAAAGTAGATGGAAGAAGGTAATTAGGAGCTTAAATATCATGTGGTTCTTTCTCTACGACCTATTCACTGTATTTTCACTAGAACAGCAAGATTCGGCTTAAGAGTAACAGAGAAATTATGTCTGATGCTTTTTTCTTGAAAGCACACTTCCACCAAAATACACCAGTGTCAACAGTTTTCAAGGAAATTAACTGAATCTGTATTTTTAGAAACTAAACAGAAAGCTGAAGCCCAGGGACACACATCTGCTTTAGTTCTAAGGCTTCCAGCCACCAATGTCACTGTCGATATTTTTTTCTCCCCGTAAGCCTCTCATTTCAGCCCTGTTGCCATATGCATGTGGACAGCCAGCTCACCAAAAATAAGTATTTGTGTCACATCAAAATAAGCACCTGCCACAGGCGAGTGGCCTGCCATTACCACTTCCACCACTGTTTTGCAATACTCTCTCCCCGTCCTTACTCACTGACACTTCCACAGCCATCCTGGCCTCCTTTTGTATTTGTCACAACAAATATCTCCTTCCTCCATCACAGCACTGTCCTGTGACTCCTTCAGTTCCTTCCACTCCGTCTTCAACATTTTCTTTATAAAAATGAATACACTTAAAAGAATGAATAGGCTGACATAGCATAAAAAGGTTTGCAACATATTCCACTCCCATTTTGATTCGTCTGCTCCCCACCTTGGGCTACAAGCACTGCAGACAACCCAATATCTCTGCCAAAGGCACAGCACTGGAGACACAGCTTTTGCTAGAGAGACAATTAAACCCTCAGCACGTACAATCCTCCTGCACGCGCCCCTGAGTGCTGCTAGAAAGCAGTCAAGGGTTTCATTTCAAAATGAATACCATGTAGAAGAATGAAAATCGAATCCTCAGCCAAGCCATAAGGGGAACAGAAAGATCCCTCATTTTCTTTTCCGAATGGCAAATTTACAGTTTCATCCCCAAATCCTTAGAGCTGCAGAAATGAGCCTCTGCCAGCTCACTCAACCACCTGAGTAACTTTTTCCAGCCTAACTTCAAACTGTAGCAACTTGCTATATCTAACTGCCAAATCTACAGTGCTCATTTCTTTCTGTGAATCCAGCTGTCATTTTTCCTAAATGTCTTCACAGTCCCAACTCTACCAATGCCAAAAAAAACTTTTCACAGATATACATAATTTTGCAAAACACATATGCTCTATGTATGGCAGATGAAGTCAATTAACAAGTTTACTTACTGAATTAAAGGATGACACACAACAGTAAAACAAAAACCTCTTGGAGACAGCAAACACATTAACCTTCTCCTCCCTACAATGTGATACTCTCACAAGGAGCACTAAGGAGTTTTGAAGTACATTTTGAGTACCCCAGAAGATCTTTCATGCTTATCTCCATGGCATCATTTATTCCATAATTCCCATGGTTTGTGATCACCAGCATGCAGACTTCAATGTAAAATGTGTTCAACTTGCAAGTCAGCAAGCAGAAACACACACTAGGGAAAACATATTCCCACAAAAGGGAAAAAAAAAAAGAGTGAGCACAAAATAAAAGCACATACCTTTTAACTGGTCGGCTACCACACTCTGACCAACTCGCTCAATCACCTTTCCATCCTCCATTTCGTAACGATCATCCAAATATTTTGCAGTAGCTTCCGAAATATGGACTTTTCCAGCCACGCCGAGCTGCTCCATCAGATTGGCCAAATTGACATCATTGGACCACACATCAAACTTGAATCTCCTCATTCCCAAAATGCCACACAGGACTGTTCCGGTGTGAACACCAACTCTCATGTTCACCATTTCTTTTTTCTCTTGGCAAAACTGCTCGATGGCTTTAATCATACCTAAGCCCATCTCGATGCAGCAGTAAGCGTGATCTGCCCGGGGCTCTGGGCAGCCAGCTACGCAGTAGTAACAGTCTCCCAAAGTGCTTATCTTCTCGCATTTAGTGTCCTCGCACAGACGGTCGAAACGTCCAAACAGGTCATTCAGGAGTCCCACCAGAGCGTGGGCAGACTTATTGGCACTCATTTTTGTGAAGCCAACAATATCTGCAAACAAAATGCTCACTTGCTCTATCTGCTGCATTTTAAAAGGACGGAATATTATGGGGGTTTTCTGTATGGAGGGTTTCTTCTTCCTGTTTTTGGGGCTTGAGGTGGAATGACGTTTGATGGAGTTTTCACTTTCATCATCCCCCTGCTTCATTAAGTCATCAGCTATTATTCTTGGCATAACAGAATGAATCATCCTCTCTTTCAGGGCTTTTTCCACTTCCAAGTCTTTTCCATGCATGATGGATTGCCCCACTTTCAGGAATGTACTTCTCGATCTGACTTCGGACATGATAAATAAATGAATACCGATGGCGTGGATGCAGATGTGCAGAAAGGCTTTACTCAACAGCTCCCAGTAAACTGCACCAGCTCCGACAAGTGTAAAACAGTTCTCGTCACGGAAGTGATAACCGAAGGTCTCAAAGAGGACCGAGTATGACAGTCCCAGAAACAAGCTTAAATACAAGGGTAAGTGCATCACTGTGTAAAGCAACAAGAGCACTTCAATACACATAGAAAAACTGCCTACTTGAGAAAGACAAGTGTCTGTGGGATCTGTCGGGGAAGTCTGATTGGACATGTCACCACTTCCTGAGACAGGTTTCAGAGCCTGGAACTGTGGAGCAAGAGTCAAAGCAAAAACCAGGAGGGTGAGTATCAGTGAAGTCCACACATAATGGCGAGCGTAAGTCTTAGTGAAAGTGAACACAAAAAAGGCTACACATACCAAGAGAAAGCACAGAGCCGGCACCATGAAAACAATCCGTTTCTCTCTCATGTGTATGCCAAAGTAGATGCCCCAGAGAAGGCAGGCCACGCCGATGTAGAACAGCGCATAGCGAAACCTGCGCTGCGTCTGCGGGAAGCATCTCTCCATGCAAGCCTCCTCCAGGTTGTTGGAGTCGAACTTGGGATTCCACCACTTGGACGAGGCCCTCTCGAAGAGCTGCGGCAGCTTCTTCTGCCGGCGGAGGCCGGGGCCGCTGCCGCCAGCTCCGCCGGCTCGGCGGGTGCCCCCCGACTCCCCCGAGCTGCAGCTGGAGGAGATGCTGTACTTGCAGTGCTTGGCAGAGGAGCAGCCCTGGTGCTGCTTGGGGTTGATTCTGACGGTCACGCTGTTGCTGTCCCCGCTGGAGTCGCAGCTCACCTCGGTGCTGTGGTGATGCAGCAGCTGCTGGTGCGGTGGGGAAGCCATGTTGTCAATTCCTCCCGAAGAGCCCGCTCAGGAGTTGGGTCTCTCGGGCTGCGAAAGCCACCGGGCTCCTCGGAGAATCGCCTCTAGTCTCCTCCCGCCGCCACCGCCGCCTGCGCGGAGGGGCGGCCGGGCAGCGCCGCGGCGCTCCGCCGCTCGCCGGGCTCGGCACACGGGGCGCTGGGGCGCGGGCAGCCCCACATATTCCCCCCGCCTCGCACGCCTCCGCCGGCCGGGCAGGGCCGGGGCTGCCGCCCGCTGCTGGCCCCGCTCCCGCAGCCCTGCCGAGGCGCGGGGCGGGCGGCCGCTCGCTCAGTCCCGCGGGGGGTACGCCGGGCCCCCGCCGGGAGGGGACCGCTCCTCCATGTCGCTGCAGCTGGCCCGCGGCTTCCTCCCCTCACGGCCGCCGCCAACGGGCCGGCCCGCGCCGCCCCTCTCGCCCGCCCGACCGGGACGGCACCGGCGGCCGCCCCCTAACGGCCTGCGCGGCGCCCCCGCCCGCCAACGGGGCCCTGGGCCCTCCGCCGCCTCGCGCTTTCCTGGCGCCGCAGGCAGCGCCCGGGCGAGAGAGCCAAGTGCCCCTGCGGCGCCCCTCGGCCCCCGGCGCGGAGCTCGGCTGCTCCCTCCTCCTCCCCGTCGGCTGCCGCGGGGCCGGTCCCGGTGCCGTCACCCCTCCCGGCGGGGTGGTGCCGCGCCGCCGCGGGGAGCTCCGTGCCCTGGCGGGGGCCGGCCCGCCCGCCTGCGCGCCGCCGTCTGAGGGGAGGGGAGCGGCGGGGGCGCGCTCAAGCGCGGGCGGCCGCCGCCGCCACCATCTTCCTCACGGGGGCGGTGGCTGGGGGGGCTGCGGGCACGCGCCCCCGCCGGCCAACGGGGCGCGGCGCCGCGGCGGGAGCGCGCACCCCCTCCCGCTCCCCGGGCGCGGGGCGGCAGCCGGTGCTGGCGCACGGACACCGGGCCCCGGGCGTGCCCCTTTCCCCCAGAGACGGGTGCGGGGGGCGATTTATCCCTCCGTGGGGCAGCGCCAGCCCCGCGGCGGCAGCGGGCGGGGAGGGCTGACAGGGCCGGGCCGGCGCGGGGGCAGCGGGGCCGGAGCCGGGCGGGTCCCTCAGAGCGTCCCCGGACCCGGCCTCTCGCTGCCCCTGGGCCGCCCCTGGCCCGGCTGGCAGTTGCCATGCGCAAACACCGCGCACTCCAGCGAACAATTTAACCTCTCCGCAGCGCGCTGCGAACTTGCTGGCTGATTTTTCTCCCCTTTCTTGGCTTGTTTATACCCGGCGCTATCTCGCCCGCGCCGCTCCCCCGGTGTCATTATCTCTTCCTCCCAGGCGGCCCCGATCTCTCCCTCCTTCGCGGGGTTTCTCCCTGCGCTCGCTTCAGCTTCGTCCCCGCTCCCATCCCGCCCGGTTGCTCGCAGGTGATGTTCCCAAACGCTCGCTCCTCTCTGCTCCCCGCGCTCCGGTGCTTGTCCCGGCCTCTCCCTGCGGTGCCTCCCGCTCCCTGAACCCCCGTTGCTGTTTCTCCAAACTATCCTTTCCCGTCCGGGAGCCCCCAAAGCGCCCCCCCCCCCCCCCAGCACTGAGCCCCTTCTCCGAAAACACCGCGGGTCGGTCAAATGTACTCTTTTTTTTCCAAATGGTAATAGAAAATACGTGGCCAGTTACTGGAACTGAAACCGACTTGTTTTTTCTTTTCATTTCCTTTTTAAAGATACTGTGCGGTAACCAGGCTGTAAAATGTGTTTTTATTATTGTTTTGAATAAATTTGTGTTTCCTGACGTGCTCAAACAGCAAAACAACCTCTAATAAAAAAATCCAGTCAATAGTAATAATTGTTTTCGTTTTGCTAGGACACAGACATCTCTCAAATTCCAACTAATGGCTCGGGCTGATCAATATTTTATAGCGAGAGCTGCTTACCATGCCACTCCTGCATAAACACTGTTGGGAATAAAGAAACCCCTGAGCTGACAGAGCGGAAAAGAAGGATGGCCTCCTGGACTCGCCTATTAATTGATAAATTTACTAAGACTTCTTTGCAACCTTTTATTGATTCACCTAAATGTACTTTAAATTACATTTTTACTTCATAAAGGATGATGAATTTATTTAATCTGGAGGATTAAACAAGTGTGACAACTTCCAGGTATTCAGAGACATTGTAGAAATTTGGTGGAAAAAGGAAAAAATATTTTGCCTCAATGGCAAATTAGGGTAGAACTACCTGTGTTTTTTAACTTTGTTATGTAAACCTGTAAGACTTAGAGATAGGGTGATTTGGACTTTGAGATGTAAGAGGTACTGGATTTCAAGCATATTTTTTTTAGCCTTGCTTTATGATAGTATTGTTTTTTTATTATTGTTTATGATGTCCTTACTCAACTGCCAGTCTGGCTCAGCTCAGCCTTTCCCTCTGAAAAGGGCAGAAACTGCAACGAGCTGCAATATGGGGGGAAACAGGAAATAATTTAAGCCCATATTATTTCTAAGTAAATCAGGATGTCATTGAAAAGAACGCCAGGGTAAATTTTCTTTCAGTTGAAGATGTGATTTTTCTCCTTGCTATCAATAAAGTCACGATTTCATTCAGTTCCTTTGGCCTAGGGTAACTAAGAGTGCATGGGCAGTAAATAGGTAAAACACTAGAGTACAAGTAAAACATTAGAGTACAGTAAAAGCTGAGGCCCTTCAAATTGGTATTTACTACTGAAACTTGCCTGGGTAGGCTTTAATTTGATTTTCATCTCAAGTGAAGATGCGAGGTCGTGCCTTCATTCGACATAAAATTGTTGGGCAGCGGCTTGTGTGTGAATGCACAGGCAGGAGGTAGTTCAGGTGCATTTGTGCTGCACGGAGAGAGTTCATGTGCACAGGTGTGCTCACACCATCAGACGTGAGGGGCCATTCACGCGGATTTTCCCTGCGTGCACACAGAATTCTGAGACCAACACTTGGGGCACAAGGGTGCGTGTGTGCAGGGGACGGAGGACAAGCAGAAGCAGAGCTCAGGCTGAGATGCAAGTGCGTGTCTTGCTTCCCCTGTGCTCAATAAAGCAGGACTTTGTATCTTCTTAGAATAAACAGAATCACATCAAAGGTAGTAGCTACATCACAAGTTTTAACTGAGTGGCCCACATGATCCCAAATTTTGTCTGGTTACTAGGCAGAGACCGCTTTTGATCTCCGCTGATGAAGTAGTCTCCTCTTTCCCGGCTTTGTTTTACTTGTTCAAAGGACAGTGAAATGGAAGAAGACACACAATTTTTGACTTGTCAAACCCCTCCTTTGGTAACCTCCAGATCACAACCTGGAGATCGTTCAGAATCCTTGCTTCCCTGAGGAAGCTGCCACCAGGTTTGTTACTCATAAACTCCCACCCAGCTCCTGCTTCTGACTCTTGGGTGGAACAGTTCCCCGACACCCCCCAGCCCAGCCGTGCCCCAGCATCCTCTGTCAGTGTCACGCTCTGTGGAAACATACACTGTGTATGCAGGGGGGAGAGCAGTTACCTTCTATTTGCGTTTGTTAGCTCCACACTGGCTGGGAAAAACCTGGTGCTGCCTCCTGAAAGACTGAAATTTTAAAATTGGATATTAGGTCATTTTCACTTTACTTTTATCACAAAGTGGGTTTTTTTCCATTCAATTCAAGAAGCAGTTTAACTCCATGTAAGCAGTAATCCAGAGACACCAGTGGTGCTTGTATTTATTTCAAGAGTGAGTAAAACTTATCTTAAAGGGCAAGAAGTGGTTTGAAGTTCTATCTGTTATTTCCCTCCTTGCCTTCTGATTTGTTTTGATCCAGGAGGTGGATTATGATACAGTCAGCATGTCCCTCTAAGGTGGCATCTGCTTGGGTAGTCTTTGCAGCATCCTTTCAGGAAGACGCTTCCTCTGGGTCATTTGCTCAGCAACCATGCTCAGCACATCTTGGTAGGGCTGGGAGCTACCCCATAGTATCGAATTTGAGTTCTGGGTTTATTTTAGTGTCTGGTAGCTCTGGGTTGTACTGTTTTCCTGTAGAGAACTCGGACTGCGCTTCCAAAACATTCTGTGACTGGTTTCCTTTCTCAGAGACCAAGGAGATACTTTACAGTGCAATAGTTGGGCAAATGCATATCCTACTTTTAACTTTTTTGCCACTAAATATACATATTTAGTCTATAGAATTGAATTTACTTCCCTTCTCAGAGGCAGAGTTTTGTCAGCTCTAATGATTAGGTTTTGTTTGACTTTCATAATATTGTACTTCACCGTTTATCTGATGGAGCTGTACCAAACTATTTAGGGAGGTTCTGCAATGTGGCAACCCACATGATGCTTTTTTAGACTTCACAAACCGCCTTCACGAGGCAGAAGAATATGACACGGGAGCTGCTGCTGAGATCAACAGCGTCTGTGAGTGCCAGCAGGTGTAGTCGGGAACGAGAAATGCTGTTTAGAAGTTTGTGGCTTTTATTGTACACTGTCAAAGGAAAACTTACAGCCTGAAAGAAAGGGCATCATGGATGCCATGGGTGGAGACTATTCGTCCTGTCTGGCTCTGCAGACAGCATAAATAGTGGAGGAAAATACATTAAAACCTATTTCGTCCATCCGGAGACAGAAAGGTGCGAGGGAGATGGCACAGATGACCCATTCCCTACCTTCTTACTGTAACAGCAGAATCTCACTTTCTGACAAACTTCTGCACCTGCATCCTTGCTGTTGTGTGTTGCATTCATTAGAAACTTTGTTTGAATCCTGGTAACCTCTAGGTGAAAGAACTCATGTTATAGATTAAAAACCTACAACTTTTCTGACTTCTCTTCACAGCCTAACAGGCAAACATTAGAATATATTTTGGAAGATTGTTACTCCTCCGTGCTTTTGAAATTCAGAATAGTATCATGGTGCTTATTTCACTCTTCCATCAAAGAAGAGCACAAGAATTACCTTTGACATCTTTTCCATACAAAGCCACACAAGCTGAGTAAGTGGTGCGTTCTTCTCACTTCCTCAGGGTAGCGAGGTTCGTTTTAATCCTGTTCTGTATTTTCCTCCTTCTGAAATCATTTGTGTTACTGATGTGATTTCATGTCCCAGATAAGATGCACTGATAAAATAAGTGAGTAAGCAGTAGAAGATCTTATTTGGGACTTGAACCTCAAAAGGGAGGATGAAACCTGCCCCAGCTGAATGGCAATTGCTGTCTCTCATAGGACCAGGAGTTTACTTGCAGGCTTTAGAGTCATCTCTCCCAAGTGGCCTTCTACACAGAAAGCAAGGCAGACCACACCACTTCTTCGGCAAAATGTCTGCCACCAGGAGGTGGCTTCACTCAGAGATACATTTCTGCAAGACGAGTACAAACTTAAAATTTATTGCTCATTCCATTCATAACCAGAAGTTCTCCTGGCTTGCCAAGCTGCTGAATCAGCTTGGGTACCTCACCCTTGAGTCAGCAAAGCCTGAAATAGAAACTTGCTCCGTTTCCGAAGAGAGGAAGTACCACTGTTGTCTGCAAATACAGCCACATCTAACATACTTTTATAACCATGAGCGCTCAGTGGAGGAACTTGCGTGACACTCTACTGCTTTAAAAATAATAAGTAAATAAATAAATAAATAAATAAATAAATAAACCAGTCATTTTTCTTACTTGAAATAGGAGTGTTGAGATTGCTGTGAACGGGACTGTCTGGATGTGGAAGCACTGAGGAGTGAGCAGCAGAAGGACTGTACAAGTGGCAGTCGCTAGTATCGCCCAGACTAGCTCAGCACCACGCTCGCTCTCCATCCGCCTGCAGCTTCTCAGGACATCCAAACGGAGAGACAGCGGTCAGGCTACAGCCACGCTAAAGCAAAGTCTCAAGCCATTAAGGAATGATGGCAAGAATACAGGGTGGAAGCTATAAAACACTGATTGGAGATCAGCTACAGCCGTGCTCATCCAGGATTCCCAAGGGAGAGTTGAGTCACTCTCGCTGCTGTGCTGTAACTCCACTCTATAACACAGTATAAAATAGCAAAAAACAGTGAAAATGACCAACAGTTGCAGTCACCTAGTGGGAAGTGACACTGTAAAGTCATCAGCAGGACTTCCATGAGTAGGTGGAAGGCAGTGAAAAGGCATGTAAGAATAGTGCTATGTGATATCAATTAGGGAGGAGTTTCTGTGGCTCCAAGTCAGGCCAAGAAGCAGAAACATGATCATAATGTTAATTCAGCAGTTCACCTCTTCTCAAGTAGCTCAGCTTTTTATCTTGCAGCTGTAGCATCAGTAATTTTTAGCGTCCTACAAAAGGACACCCATTAAAGATAAATTTTCAGGGGGCTGTCAGGCAGACACTTGTGTGCCACCTTCTGTCGGTTCTCCTGGTTTTCCCTCCATTGTGTGGCATATTGGCCCCAATCTCCATTCTAAAGAGCCAACAAAGACCAGGAACCCCTTTCAAATGCTGAGCAGATGAGATATCCAAACATTACTGTGCTGAGGGAAGAAAAAACCTTTGTCTTAGGGAAAGTCCAGGTGTATTTTACTTTCTCTGGAAACATTTCCTCTGTCTCCTCCGAAGGAAGGGCTGGATGCCCATGTGCTGCAATCCTGCGCGGCAATGCAACCGGCTCCCCTCTTGTCATGATCTTGTGTAGGCTCCTCTACTTGTATAACATCACAATTTATGTGATCTTGCAAAATAAGGTTTTTGTAGCCAACACTATAGAGAAAGAGAAAATAAAGGCTTTTGATTCTCACAGCTCACTTATTTAGACAACCTGTCTCCATAGCACAGTTTCTGTGGGAAGATCTTGATGGACAGATGAATTCTTTTATACAGGAGCAGCCAAAGGACCCTCAGAACTAAATTCTTCTAAACTAGTCTAGCTATTCGGAGCTAAACCAGTCTAAACTATTCGTATAACCTCGCAGGCAAGTTTCCTCCGGGGGTAAGACTTGGTATGGGATTTTCCTGCAGTATTATGGAAGAAATGATTGAGATTTGAAAAAACTGTCATTTCTGCAGTGGATGTGAATGTTGCAACACACAATTTTACCATTTTCTGACTTTTGCAGCAGTGCAGTTGCAAATTGCACACATTTTATACTTAGGGGTTTGCATAATTCAACCAAAAAGAGGTGGGGCTGAGAATTTACAAGGCACAATGACAGGCTTATGCAACCATCTTGTGCACATGCTGCACGTTTGAAAGACCTGCTGCAGATCCACTGAAAATCCTGGCTGTGGGGTTGCGAGTGCCGCGAGGAATTACACAATGTAAAACTTAGTGAAACGTTCGCTGTGCATGAACCGAGCCCTTTTTAAACTCAGATTTCTGGGGAGACCGGAGTTGCCGTGGTGTTTGGGTGACCTGATCCCATGTCCCAGCTGAGCTGCGGCAGGAAGGTGACCCCGAGCGCCGTGAGCTGGGACGGCTCTGAGAACCATCCCTGCCCAGCCGAGTGTTCTCCGACAGCGACATGGCGTCCCAGCCGCGTCCCCGAACAGATTCCCGTTCTCCTCCCCTGGCTCAGGCTGTCACAGTGTATTTTAACTACAAATCTGTTATTCTGCGCTGTGCGTGCCAGAATCATTTAAAAAAATAACCCAACTCAGTAATATTGGATTTTTGGTTATTTTCTTTTTCCCCCGAAAGGGCAGAAGAGAGCATTCTTCTCAGCTCTACCTGAGATTGTCTCTACATGGCTGCAACTCCAATGCTGTCTAGGAATATAGATGATCCCCACTACTCCAACCGGAGCAAACATATCTGAGCAGTTTAGCAATGATATGACAAGTGTGCAGTGGAAGGCATTGAGCAAGTATTAGATCAATTTTTAGTCTGTATTTAAGATGGTTTGTACATGTTTGTATTCTATAAGCACAGGAAGAGCTTCTCTTGTCTACAAACACAGGAACTAGTCATTATTTCGATTTATTGAGCCTTTGAAACGAGAAGAAATTATACAGTGCGATTTGACTGCTGCTGTGTTAGTGTGGTGGCTGACTTTGGGGTGGCCCAACGCAGCCCACTGATTCTGCACCAGCTGATATATTCAGCATTTGTGTTTGTTAAAAACTGATTTCATTCTAAACTGGTTGCGGCTGCACTTTACACTTTATGACTTAAAGGTTTTACTTGCACTGCACAAAGAAAAGGCTACAGTAAAATGTTATTGTTGGGGCTTCAGAACCAAGTACTTAAAAATTACTAAACGATGATGTTACCTGTAGCATTTTGACACTCTCAAAGAATATCTGAGGAGTGCTGGATGCCTGCTGAGTGTTCGGGACTTTTGCTGGGCTATGGATGGACTGTGAGTGCTAAAGGAGCAGCAAATACCTTCCAAACAATCGTGTTTCAAGCTGAGCGTGAATGCATTTTTCTGCCACGCACCCAGTTCTGTTTCCAGGGAACAAGATGGGAAGAAAATGTGGCTGAAAACACGAATACATAACGCTTTGGCAGAGATGGTTATCACATCTCCTAGTCATTTGTACCTGCGTTGCTGCCCTGACAACTGTGATATATTGTGGAAATAAAATGTGAAGTCACTCAGGTCTGAGTGCTGCTGTTTGTGAACTAGAAAAATACATTAAATACTTTTTGAGGAAGATAAGAGAAAGTGCATGCTTTTACAGCGAGGAGACGTGTCGGTCCTGGGGCACCAAAAACACAGCAAATATTTGTTAAAAAGGGGAGTTTAGGGCAAAGCAAAGTGGCACATAGGACACAATCAGAGGTCATCAAGGGAGAAATTCAATTAAATCCAGAAATTATTGACTAGATGCAATCAGGAGTTAGGAATGGGACCTGAGTCCTTTTATAAAGCAGGAATCTCCTTGAACTGGGTAGCAGGAGTATCAACAGTCATACTTGATAAGCCAAAAATGTAATAACCCTCATGCTTTGTGGCACGTGCCGAACTCTTCATGACTGTCAGGAAAAATCAGAGCCCATCACAGGCTTTTCGGTAATTTCCCACCACAGGTTTCCTCCAGGCGGCAGCTTTTGGAAGCTCTGCATGATTTGTACCTGCGAGAGCTGCGCAGGCGTTATGTTTGGGTAGATTCAGACAGCTCAGTTATTTACCAAAGGATGTCTAAAATGTGTGACCCCGACTCGTCACCGCATGCCTGAAACTGTCCCGCATATTGCCTGTTAATTTGGTCAATTATTTCCTAGAACACTTAGAAGACAAAACAAGGAGCTGAAATTGCCTCTCAGTGTTTCTTCAGTCCAGCCAACCAACCAACCAAGCAGATTGTGTGTCTAGTCAAAACATCTCCGTTATTAATATTAAACTCCCAAGTGCCTGGAGAACCTGCTCCTGAATAATCTACAAAGCTGAAGCATGACTGATATATATATATATATATATATTCCAGTGCCTTGAGGTGATGTTTCTGCAAGGTGACCCTGTCTGCAGCGCTGCAGGGGTGGTTGCTGCTCCAGGGCTCCATCTCACACCCAAGGGACAGGACACGCTCCCATAGAGAGAGAAAAGGCTCTGACCATAAACCATCCTCATTCCAGTTACTTCCTCGGCTTTGGCTCCATGGAAAAGCAGGGAAAATATTCCATTCCCCTTTCATGGTTGAAACACATATTTATTAAATCTCAGTTTGTCATAACCCAAATAATGATTGCCATGGGATTTGGGGTTTTTTGTTTGGTTTTGTTTTTGTTGGGGGGGGATGTTTGTTTATTTGTTGGGGGGGTTGTGTTTGTTTTTTTATCTGCACCATTTAAGCTCTTAATGAAGGATTTGCCCTTAATCTGGATCTCTTGCTTCCTTTTCCTGTCGTGTTTGGTTCAAACGCAAGGCACGTGCCATATTCCCTCAGAGGCAGTTTGACTTGAACGACTGTGTGTTGATTTTTAACCAGACTTTTTGTCCTGCCCAGTCTCACCTTCACAGCCGGGCTGCTTCGACCAGGAGGCACCGAGCTCATCACTTTTGCTGTAGCCTCGAACATTTTCTTAAAAGCCAGAAAAGCAGGCATGGGCTCTTGCAGAGATTATCGTCTTCCCAACCTCAGCCAGGCTGCAAACCCGCCGGTAGCCGCCTTCTTCCCCGAGCGAGCAGCATCTGCACCGACACCCCATTTGTAGGATAAAAGGATGCTCCCGGTGCCTACAGATGCTGCTTTGTTTAGCAAAAGCAGCTAAATCCACCGGACTGTGGTGTTAGAGTATTTTTATGTATGGCAAATAACAACTGTCTTTAATTAGCTCTATTTACACAATACACGCCAACACTGAACTCTCTAAATTAAAAGGGCAGAATGTCCTTAGTGGGAAATGTGATTTTTGAAGCCTAACGACTTAAAAACAGCAGGAAGGTTTTTGCTCAGACTGCCTGAGGAGAAAAATCACCTTTGGCTCAACAAAACAGGAAGAATTTCAAGCCCACAGCAGAAGTTTTTCAAGAAACTAATGAAAATGGAGGATTATAGTTTAAACTGTTTTGCAATCGCTGGCCTCAATCTTGCAGACACTTTTCACATGCACTTAACTTTACATACATGGTTAGTTTTGCTGACCTGCATGGTGTTGTTTATACATGTAGATATAAGTATATACCTGGGTGTTTACAGATCAGAGTTTGAACTATAGCATTGGCTACCAGAAAAATGACATTATGTCAAGATCTCCAGAACTGGCTCATTGAGGTTCTTTACATCAGAAAAAAAACATAGCTGAGAAATTCAGGAATTAAGATTCCTGCGGCGGTCTCAGATCTGCTCCCTCGTGTGAATAGGATCTTTTGTTGTGCTGGATCACAGAACTGGGCCAGGAAACTTATTTAGCAGCTATTAAAAAATACCCCCCACCTGCTTATGGTTTGAATCTGCTGCTCGCTGGAGGATGTTGTCTGCATTTCTTCCCACTCTCTAGTGTATATAAGGCTAAAAAAAGTACACTTGGCCACTAGCTGAGAGTGAAAGGTTTCCCCACATGGATGGGAAGCAACTAATTGATAACAAAAAAAAAAATTTGTAAAAAATTAAATTAAAAAAATATTTATTTATTTATATCATAGGAGTGTATTCTACCTGACGTGAAGAGACTTGTTGAAACCCCTGGAAGGGGAATAAATCACCTCTGCAAACTGCAGTTCTGCTGTTTATCAGCTTGTTCCTTTGCAGAAGCCGAACTGCCATTAAGCTGACTCACATTTTGGCGTTTTGTGTTTATGTACAAGATGACGATGTTTGCAAGCAATGAGTGAAAAAAAATTTAAAAAGAGGAAAAATCTTTCACTGGTACTGCAGCCCCAGCAAAACCTTTCCCTGCCCTGCGGCACCGGGAGCCCGTGGCCGGAGCCCTGGCCCAGTGCGGCGCTGGTGCCGTCGCCCTTTGCCGTCCGGCGCTGGGTGAAGCCGGGCGTTTAATCCCAGACCATCGGAGACCATCACCACCCGCCGTGTCCCCAGCCAGCCAGGCCCTGGGGCTGCCACAGCCGCAGATCTGCCTGCATTTAGGTACGCCTGCTGCTCCCCAATCCCTCCCCACACATCCTGACCCTCAGACTGACCCTGTGTGAGTGTGCCAGCATCCTTCACCGCCCTGAAAAGCCCTTGGGATGGCTCTGGGGATGCTTCACATCATCTTGATTGCACTGGGGCCAAAATATTCAACACAGTATTCCTGGCATTGGTATTTTACTTGCCACAGGGTTTATTTTCCTCCGCTGCCCCTCTTTACCTCCAAATCCCTCACCCTAAATCTTATATTGCGATTTTTTGCCTTTCCCCAGGCAGTGTCAGGGGTTTAAGTACCTGCTATGGGAGGCACACGAACGCTGGCCATGCTGAATCTAACATGCCGTGGCGTGCCAGACCTGGCTCTACGCTGCTGCTGTCTCTCCTGGCATTCGCTGGATTTTAACTGTGGCTTCTGGCTGTGTCGCAGTCCTGTCAGTCACTGGAGGGGGGCAGAGGAGGGACCCCTTCGGCCCCCACTGGCGCGGCTCTTCTCAGTGTCCCCTAGCAAGGGCTGACCTCTCACCACCAGCTCCACGTCCCACCCCACAGCATCCTGCCTTGTCCTTCGCTGGGGGAGAACCGCAGCCAAAATAAACCAGGCAGGTAATGTCGTAGGAAAACCTTGTCCCGGGATGCAATAAACCCCCCGTTCTGCTTTGCCCCGTGGTTGTGCATGTCGGCACAGCTCTGCCGTGGACCTCCAGGCTGGCTCTTTGGGAGCGTCTGGCTGAGGTCAGCCACCGTTGACTTCAGCAGGAGCAGGTCTCAACCGCTGAAAATCCCATCAAGATCTTCTGCAAGGTGGAAACAAGTTGTTAAACCCTTTATATCGAGTCAGTATCAACTCTTCATCAAGCAGAAAGCACCAAGTGTTTGGTTTTCTGCCGATGGAGGGGAGAGGGGATCTGTGGGCACACCCGGAGTTTCTATATGCTTCTTCATGGTTTCTAAACCTCTTCAGTTTTGTGCTTGAAAGCAGCAAAAAGATTTGTCAATACAGGATGACATGTTTCATCTGGGGATGCTGACAAGCCCGGTGTGCGGTGGTGCTGCCTGTTCCTGGCATCCCCAGGGATTTCGGGGTCTGGCAGCACCTCCCGGCTCTGCTGAGCTTCTCTGGCTGACAGAGATGACAGGACCGAGCTGAAGGGACCGCCTGGCACCACAGTGCCAGCGGGGAGCCGGCACCGCTCCTGCATTTCCTCAGGTCCCTGCATCTCTCATCACGGCACGAGTGGGTACCGAGAGCACCCCTCGCCTGGCAGGCGGGTGGGTTGTTTTAGCATTTAGCTCCGACCACATATGGCTTGTATCCCGTACCGGTGCTGGCTGCAAAGGAGCGGCAAGAGCACCAGCGACCGGCTGGGTGGGCAAGTACGCGGCGCACAGCCCTGGCTTTGGACAGGCTGGGGCTGCAGCTGCAGCTGACATGAAATTTCCATCACAAAGGGTCCTTCCTGCCTGAGCCGCCCCTGTTGGGAGCTGTGGGCAGGATTAAGGAGAAAAAGCAATGTATTCGTCATGAGAACAAGGAAAACAGAAGTAGCTCAGTAGCTCAGCCAGCCAAAGAGGAAACGGTGGGACACAGATGCCCATGGAAGGCTGAAGCCACTTACAGAGGATGCATTTACTCTTAATTCCTTCCATTGCAGCTTATTTGCAATGTTTTTTAATGACAGGTAGGACAGGAGCTAAGCTTCTGCCTAAACACTTCTCCATCCTGCATAAAAGTGCTGAATTTAATATTAATAACAATTAATCACAGCTACCGGGAAGCAGCCGGTAGCGTTCCCCATCCCCAGGAGTTCCCGGTTCACATACTCAGCCCCATTAATTCCCATCTCCAGGCAAATGGCGTCAGAAAGTTGATGGACAGCAATGGGCTTCCCCATCCTGCTGAATTCAGATGCAGAGTTCAAGTGGTAGCTGTGCCAGCAGCCCCTTCCCCTCCCTTCTGACAGCCTTTGCTGTGAATTCCGGGTGGTTTGGGACACCCCTGGGTAGGAACAGCCGCTCGCCATCAGCTTGCCCACCCATGTTTAACTTTCTCTGCCTGTGCCCCAAAAGGTGCTGGGGTAATTCCAGGTCGCTGTGGGCAGCTGAGCCAGGTTGGATCTCAGGTTTGCTGGGATGTTGCTGTATTTTTCCTGTTGTTGCCACCATGTCTCCCTCTCTTATTAGTAGCACTAATTGTTCATCGCATATTTTGCATGCATATATTTAGTACTTCGGAACAGCTCATTTTTGCATCCTCTAATTAAATGACCGCTAATGAATGTGTTAGGAAAAGAGCAGTCAAATGAAATAGCACGTGCAGGAGCGCTGGGCTGTGGTGTGATTGCCGGCTGTGAGCCGCCCGGCAGGTTGGGCTGTCACACTCCCAGCCGCCTTGCTGTCCCAGCGCCTTTATTTCAGGTGCTGGAAGAAGGAGAAAAGTTAATTACGAGCGAGATACTTTTTTTGGAACAATAATTGTGTGGGAATTCACTATAACTTAGCTCTGGACTGCCTCCCATGCTGCACAGCCTCATGGTGGGGACAAGTAGCATGAGAGCACCCTGCAGTCCCTCTGCTCCCTCCTCTGCTTCAAGGGACCCGCAGGGTCCTGGCCCACCACCCACCTCCCTCTCACCTCAGTTGTTTTCAGCATCCAAATGAGCTTTTCTGTTGAACTGCCAGCCTCCATCCCCCTGCTTTGTGAGGCTACAGCAAAACCCCCTCCAGCTCCCAGCAGAACTTTCTGAAGGTTTTAGGTTCTTTTCCAATAAAAGGGGCAATGAATCTCCACATTCTCTGTTTATGGCCCAAGGCAGGTGCTCTGCCACGGGGTGGTTATGGCTGGAGGGGTGTGGAGTTCGGCTCATAACTGCAAGAAGCTGGGGCCTTGAGCACACAGCAAGAAAAAGCGATCTGCTCGGGCATCCCCTCCTCATCTCTCCCTGCAACATATGATGTGATGCCTGCAAAAACCCAGAACTTGGATCGGCATCATCAGAAACAGCCTGCTGGGATACAGGGTATTTTCATTCCTGAAATGCAGAGATGCAGCTGAGGGGTTGAGGTTGTGGAGGGCAGCAAAAGGGACCATAAACACTTTGGCTTGTGTTTAAATGTTGGCAATGTCACCACTGGACTTTGGGAGACCTTTGGGGAAGCTGCTCGAGGCTTCTCCTGGCAGGAGCAACCCAGGTACAGGCAGGGTCTGGACACCACAGGGCTCTTGGCAGCACCAGCAGCTCTTCCCCAGCCATGTTTCTATGATAAGTGTTTGGCTTTTCCATCCAAGAGATATGGCAGAATTGCTGCCGACACTATGTCTCAGAGCAATCGGTTTTCTTTCTGCCAGGAGCATTACCGGCTCATGATTCACATCTCTAAAGCAGCCTTGGAAGGAAAATGTGCTTCTCGGCAGATCTTCACACACATTGAGATGCCACAGTTTTTCCAGACTTTCTAAAGGAAGCCACGGCTGAGTGAGACATTCCTTCTCCTCTTCCAGCTTTCTTGGAACAACTTATTTTGATTAGCAAGCGAGACAGATAGTTGGAAAGACAGACAGACAGCCTGGCCAGGCAGTAGCGTTACAACAAGCAGCTTGTCTGAGCCCCAGCCTCTGGTGGGATGATGCCTCCATCTGCCTCTTGCTGGGCAGCTGGTGAGAGCCCCCAGTGTTTGCTCTGGCCCCCAACCCACCGTCCTCCCCCATGGTCCTCAGCCCCCCGCCTTCCTCCATAGTCCTCACACCCCTGCCTTATACCATGGTCCCTCACCACCCGCCCTGTACCGTGGTCCTCAAGCCCCTTCCCTCTGCTGTGGTTCCCAGCCCCCTGCCCTCCTCCATGGTCCTCCATGGCTGCAGGTGCCTTTGCCACCAGGCAGAAGACAGAGGTGGCATCCAACATCTGCAGGTCGCAGCCAGGGCATCCCTGCAGGGCTCTCCTCGAGGCAGTGGCCAGGGCAGGCAGGACATAATCGTGATGCTGGAGTGGGAAGAAGCATCCGCCACGCAGAGCATCCCTGCCAGCCCACCCTGCCGCCCAGGCGGGCGAGCCATGCGCGGCGCTGCCGGCGAGGCTGAGTCACGGGCTCCTACCTGCCATGGCGCGCGTGGGCCCACGGCCATGACTCAGCCCTGCGGCTGCCGGCGCTCACCGCCAGCCCCACGGCTCCCGCTTCTCCTCGGGGCTTTGTGCCGGAGCCCCCGCAGATGAATCAGAGCCGGGTTTGTGCCGGGCCCCAGGGGACCGCAGTCCCCGTGGCTGAGGGGAGGGTTGGCTTTTCTCTCTGAGTGCTCAGTATGGCTGGTGCTCTGCGAGAAGAGGAGGAGAAGGAACACACACAAAGGGGGTTTAAAGGGCATCTCCTGGTGCAGGTGGGAACAAGGATCTGTCCCATCAGGGAGGATCGTGCTGCCCTGAAGTGCAAAACAAAGGAGCTGGGGTTCGCTTTGCAAGTTTGTGCCTATGCCATGGGAAGCCAGGTTGGAAAAAGCAACCAAATGGCTCAGGTGTGGCCATCAGGTCCCATGCAAGGGACGGGTACAAGGCCGGGGTCTGGGGAAGGAGACAGCTGCAGCTGCAGCCCCCAGCCACCCCAGCCCCAGTGCTTGCACTGCACCAGCAAGAGAAACAAAACAAGTGTCTCCAGGGAGTGTGTTTGAAAAATACCAGGTTTTATTAGACAAGACGATGTTCAAGCTGACAGTTTTATCCCAATGCACATGATCATAGGCATCAATGCGGGCCTGTGTCCCAGCTTCCTCCCTCTTGCAATGCTCTTGGGCGAGACACTCACCCCCCAGCACCACGGATGTGGGATCTTGGGGTTTCTTGGCAAAGTGAAAAGGTCTCTCTGCTTCCCATTTCCACCCCCAGATTCCCAGAGCTCTCCTAAGAAAGCTCAGAGAGAGCTGGGCTGGGGACCACAATCCCCTTGGGACTAACAGCCACTTGAATCCATGGGAGAGAAAACATCTCGGTGCCAGCATCTCCCCGAGGCAGCGTGTGTGTCACAGGGAGCAGAAAACAGCCTCGGCTTCAGACAACCACTGCTATTGCTTTGGAAAGAGAACCTTAACGTACAATATTGGGGGAGAAAAAAAGGTTTGGGCCATAACAGAGGAGCCCCATCCAGGACATGGGTCCAGGGCATGCAGGTGCTGAAGGGAAGAGAAAGGGAGGAGAGAAGGCAAGGAGCTGGAGAGTAAAGCAAAAGAAGTGGAAAACAGGGAAGGGATGGGGAGAACGATGGGAGCAGCCTGAGAGCAGAGCGATGGTGCCTTTGCGTTCAAGGCCATAAGGGAGAGTTATGGCTCCTTCCTGGGATGGGGGCCCTTTCCCTGGGTTCCCAGAGCCCACAGCAGCAAAGAAAGAGATGGCGCAATACAGCACTTGCAAATAGAAATGTTTGATGGCCTTTGCTTGCCGTGACAGTGACACAGACCATGACAACAGGGACAGTGACAATATTAGCACATTTCTGTCAGTGTTTCTATTCCATTGTTCTTAAGAAAACTGTGCAGCCCAGCCCAGCGGAGGAGCGAGAGGCAAGGAGGAGTGGATGAGGTAGAGCAGGATGCCATTGAACAACAGGATCATGGACAAGAAGGAACAGCAGTGGAGTTGGGCAGCAACTCTGAGGCAGGTTTGAGACCTCATGGCACTGACTCACGAGCACATCACTCCTCTCCAGGCTGCTCTAGCTGCTGCTTTCCCTGACGCTCTGCTCACTTTCACTCGTACTTCTGGTCCTCGCTGCGCTGCAGACAAAATCCCTCTGCACAAGCCATGCCCCCTCCCATGTTTGGATGTAAATCTGGGTCTTGTCTTCATTAGTTCAAAGGCAGAGTCCTATGTTGAAGCAGAGGCAAGGAGCATGGAAGTTCCTGAGTTGGTGTCGCCCCAAACTCACCTGGACGCAAGGGGACTCCTTCTTCGCAGTGCCTGGCCTCAGTGCCGGGGGACATGGAGCTCCCATGGACCTTCTGCCCTAGCCCATGTCCCGTTGGGCACATAGAGACAAGGGGTGATGACGTTCACACCTTTCCCATCACAACAAAGCCTTCTTTCCCAGCTGTCTCTTTCCCTCTTTCATTCCTTTTGCCTTTTTCTTGCCTCAGCTGGCACATCCACGTCTTCTTGTTCCTGTCAAAGCTAAGTCCCTCTGCTCCAGAGGTTCCCTGGAGAGCAGCACTAGCTGCAGTCATTTGGCAGGACGAAGGAGAAAGGATGTTCAGCAGGTCACCAGTGGGCTTCAAGGCTCCAGTCTCCATCCAGTGCAACATCTGCCTCTTGGCTGGTTTGTGCTTGGCTTGGCAGCCAGCTGTGCTGGCCATGAGGGCCAAGTGATGAGGCCACTCCTAATCCCCCAGCTTTCACTGACAGGCTTCAAGGTTGGCTGTCCATGGGGAACATTGCCCTGCTTGGGTACTTCCAAAGCAATACCCCTTCTCCTTCCAGGACTAAGTGCTGACATGCAGAGACGAGCCAACAAAGGGCTAAAATGGAGAAAGTTTGGCAAACAAGCCACAGAAACCTGCCTGGATTGTCCTGAGGAGAAGAGATCAGCAGATGGGCAAAAAGGATATGGCTGGTGCCTTCTTCTACAGAGCACAAAACTATGGAGCTCTGACTGAAGAAACAGCAACTTGAACAAGGTCAAACTGCCAAACCCTTAACCCTGGGATCCCTGCTGATCTGCAGGTTTGACTCACCAGCACAGGTTTTTTTGGTTAATGGCACACACAAGCACCAAGTGTCTGTCCCTGTGCTGGCCCAGGGCGGGCAAAACCTGCTCACAGCCCCTTGAGGGACTGTGTGATTTGGAGTGCGGGCCCTCCTCCTCCAGCACAGCTCAGCCACTGCTGGCAGCTTCTTTCTAGCCCACTTCTTCCTCTGACATGGACTTGCAAATCCCACCACAGCTCCCTGTCTGGAACTACAAATGACCCTGCAAAAGCCCCTTCTTAAGGCGAACACCCAGGTGAAGGCTGCAGAAGTTCAACTCAGCTGTTAAGTGAACTGCGAACTCACTAGGTGACCTAAAAGTCTTGGAAAGAAAAACAAGATCAATATTTGCAGAGATTCATAGGATGTTTGTGTCTGAAAACAGTTGGGACCTGACCTCACTTTCCTTGCCCAGCGCTTTTCACCGGGGCTTCTGGTGATGCCCTGGTTAGTGTGTCACCGGTCTCCCCTGTGCTCACACCGTGCCCTCATTCTCCCTCCCTGCCAGCTTTGGGGATGCAGAGGCTGAAATTCCTGTTTGCACACTTTTGGCACCAGTGAAAAAGCAGCTACAGTTCTAGCTCACCGTGCATTGCTCATACTTACAGCTTAAACATTGCCTTCTACTTGAAAGAACAAAGATAAAATGACAGGAATTCACAGTTTTTATTCTCTTTCTTATGCCCGCCCATCTTCCCCTGTCATCGATGTCAATGACTCAAAGTCCTCATCGTACAGCAGCCTCTGCCAGTGTGGCACTCAAAGGGTTAACAAACCACGGCTTCTTGGACAGATAAGACATAAGCTCATTCACCAGTAGGAACACGTGGATGGTTGTATTACAGAACACCTTAGGGTTTCCTGTAGCGATTCTTTGGGGTTTCACCACAGCCAGTGATGTCGCAGGAGAGAACATTGGGCTTCTTCCCCAAGCCGATGCTTCCCAAGAGATCGGGAAGCTCGCGAGTGATGGCCTTCTCGATCTTCTCTAGGAAACACCCTCCCATGTAGGAACACTGCTGAGACAGCAGCTTAAAACTGGTGATGGGGTTGATTCCAAAGAAGTCCTTGTAAGCCTCACGGTTGGGGAGATCAAATTTGCTGACATTGGTCTTTGCCAAAATGGACTTAAAGATAAAGAACTTGTCAGGATCTTCCACAATGTCCCTGAACACCAGTTCTCCATCACTAAAGAAGGTCATTTTGTCCTTGTAGGTCTGTAGATAGCGATCAACCAAAAGGGCGTGGATGCGCACCCGGATGGCGTGCTGGCGAATGAAGGCAATCTTATTTTCCATCCTGTTCTCAATCACCTGGTTGAGATCTTCCAGGAGTGATATCTCTTCTTTGAGGAACAGGTCTTTGTGGGTATCCGGATGGTACTCGTGGGGCCAGAAGGAGCTAACGTACACCCTGGGTGGCTCTGTGACGTTGATGAGAGGTGCCAGACTCCAGAATAAAGCACCGTAGACCCTCATGAGCTCCTGGGTAGCCAGACTATCAGCTTTGTTCAAGATGATTCGAATCTGAGACTCACGACCCTTCAGCTGGCGAAACAGCATCTCCAACTCTAAGCCCACGTCTAGCTTTGTAGGGTCAAAGACAACGAAGATGAGATCAGCTCTGTCAATGAACCACTGGCACACATCATTGAATGGGTAACCTTGAGGAGAGGAAAGAGAAATCCAGCAGAAATGGCCAGCACAGGATTAGTCCCTTCAGGTCAAGGGACAGATAAAGCTTGATCCTCACACCCTGTCTGGTTTGGACAGGGTGTGGGACACGGCTGACTTCCCATGCAGCCCAGAACCTGTTTCTCATGTGCTGAAAACACTTCAGAGTTTCTTGGCATGAAAACCCATTCCTGTGTGTCTGGGCCTGCAACTACGTGTCTCCCTCAGCCTCACCTCCAAACCTTCCTTCTCCTTGCTGCTGGCCAGATTCCCACTGCTGCTCTGAGCAGATATTGGCCACATCATTGCTTTCCCCCAGGGGGCACCAAGTGGGTCAAGAAGCCCTTCTGATCTGTCCTGGCATCCCAGGTGCTGTGGGGACGGACTGGTGCTTCTCTAGGTCCTGCTATAGCACCAGCCATTGGCAAAGCCAGCTCCAGGGGTGACAAACAAGGCATTAAATGCTGAGCTGAGACAGAGATCATCAGCCCAAGGAGTCCCCAGGAAACACTTTGCCAAAATGCCTGTCTGCCACACCTCCAAACAGCAGAAACAGCTGCTCTGGTTGAGGATACTTGGGAATGTTCCCCAGGTCTCAGCTGCTGCTGCAGCTATGGGCAGCCATTCCCTCCACCCTCCAATGCAAGACCCCTTTGGTAGCCTACGGCTCTTCTCTAGAGTCCCTTGAATGAACTCAGTAAACTCCTACCTCGTTCTTGCTGCTTGCGGTTTTCAATGATGCCCGGA
Organism: Streptopelia decaocto; assembly: GCF_964273445.1. NCBI lineage: Eukaryota > Metazoa > Chordata > Aves > Columbiformes > Columbidae > Streptopelia > Streptopelia decaocto. The sequence goes on along the minus strand of NC_138668.1, from coordinate 10,106,232 downwards.
GTGTCCACGAAGGTGACTCGCTCCAGCAGTTTGTGGGGCACCTCGATCCCTATCAACTTCTCCAAGAAGTTCTGCCCAAACTTCTCCAGGGGTGAGAAGGAGCGGGCACTGTCGGCAGCCATCACGATGCCCTCGATGGTCTTCAGCTTGGGGCCGTGCATGATGACAGTGAATTCGGAGGTGGTGGGTTCTGCCCCTGCTCAGCAACAAGAGGAGCAGCAGAGCTTTGAAATCCATGTTGGGCAAGGGACATGACAGGGCTGGCCTGGGACTAGCTGGGGAGCTCAGGAGCATCACTCACTTGCCAAGAGATGCTGGGGGAAGGCAAGCAGCAGGGCCATGAAACTCTTGCCAAACCTCTTGAGAAAATGCTAGCAGGGCTGTCTTCTGGGGGGGTAGGATTGTTCTGGAAGTGGTTTGACTGCACATGGTGTCCTGGAGAACTACCTCCTGGGAGCCCTCATTGCCCTGGTGCAGAGCTGGCCATGGGCAGCTGCACTCAGCTGTGAGATGGCATCTGTGGGAGCAGGGAGGAGGGAAGGGGAATGACTGCTCTCCTGGGAGGGTGAATTAATTAGCTCCACATGAGGAAGGAAGGGGAGAAGACAAGGGTGAGTTGCCCTTGCAGTGTGACTGCTGCTCTCGTGGTCAGGGTTGGAAGCGGTGAGCCCTGTGCTGCGGGATGGAGATGCTGTGAGATGGGGATGCTGCAGGGTGAGATGCCCACTGCCTCCCCAGGGAGGGTGGACAGGCCCTGGGCCATGGTGGGGAACCTCTCCCTCCTGTGGCACTGTAGCCAGGTGGCACAAACCAGATCGCAACCTCCCTGCTGTAATGGGGGAATGGAATAGACGTGGCTGGGAATTGCTGACCACACAGATGTAGAAATGTGGGTGCCAGCATGCCCCGGGCAGAGTCGGGAGGGAGCAGTGAGCATAGTACCTGTGTAGAGCTGGTAGGGAGTGTCATCCAGCCCGAGGAGGTAGTTTATCATGGAGGATTTGCCGACGCTCCATGGTCCCAGGAATAGCACCATTGGCTTGGAAGTGATCTCCCCATCTGCGGAGAGGGGAAATAACAAGAGGAAGTGAAGAAACAATAGCTGTCGCCGCTGCACGATTAACTCCCGGCTGTAATGAGCATCCCATCTGAGCAGCCCGGCGACGCTGCCGGGGAAACAGCCACCCTTTTGGGGCCACTAGCCATTCACGAGCCAAGGCATTGCCCAGCGACAGGCCCCAGTGTCTGCAGGAGCGAGACGTCACCATGCTCTGCTCCACCTCGCTGCAGCAAGAGCGAACCTTCTCTGACCTTCTTCGAGGTTGAGCCTTTCTCAAAACACAGGAGGACCTGAAGGTCTTTTAAATCTTGTCTCAGTTCTGTTCTGGTTTAGCTGGAGTGAGTCTGGGGCTGGCTGCGGGGGGGAGTGTTGTTTGAAGGCACCTGCCACAAAGCATGGGACATGCGAAGGAGTTGGCCATGCCACAACCAGGCAAATGCCTCGTGCAAAAAGAGCTGCATGGCTTAAGGAGCAATACTATGCGACGGTGCTTGGTAAGCACGATGCGAGCCTTGGGCTGGCTGCCTGCATTGCATTTCCACCATACCGTGGCAGGGATCTGCCCCTGGGCTGTGGCTCCCGGTTGGGCAGAGGCTCCATCCCAGCATGGGGAGGACAGGCTGGGCAAACAGCCCTGTGCTGGGCTTGGGGAAAGGCGGGAGGAGAATGAAGAACAGTCCCCATCCCACATTCTTCAAGTGCTGCAGTTTGCTAAGGGGCTCGAAGAGGCTGGTGATCATGGAATCATAGAATGTCCTGAGTTGGAAGGGACCCATAAGGACCATCAAGTCCAACACCTGTCCCTGCATAGGACAAATTCACATCCAAAATTCACATCATGGGTCTGACGGTATTGTCTAATTGCTTCTTGAACACTGTCAGGCTTGGGGCCGTGACACCTCCCTGGGGAGCCTGTTCCAGTGCTCCAGCACCCTCTGGGTGAAGAACCTTTACCTAATGTCCAACCTAAACCTCCGCTGGTGAATCTTCCTGCCATTCCCTTGGATTCTGTCACTAATCACCAACGAGAAGAGATCAGCGCCTGCCACTCCTCCTCCCCTTGTGAGGAAGCTGTGGCCTCGATGAGGTCTCCCCTCAGTCTCCTCTTCTCCAGGCTGAGCAAACCAAATGATTTTCTAAATCCTTCACCAACTTGGTGATGGCCCATAAGGACTTGTCCTGATGCCACGCAATTGGTCTGGGAACTTGGGGGTCCCTGGACACGCACAGGCACTGCCCCAGGAGCAATCCCTCCTCAAGCAGGACTCGTGGCAGGCAGCTGGCAGAGCCATAGGAGTCCCTGGGCTGTGCCAGCCCTGAAGATGTGCTCAGGAGAGCTGGGAGCCTGCTGGTCAGCTCGAGCCCAAGTTAGGCCAGAAATTGAAGTAAAAATTGGATAAGAAGAGTTCTCATTAGTGGTAACCTTCCTCATCCCCATCCTGCACTCAAAGTGGGAGCGGGTCTGTCCCGCTGCCAGCAGGAATCCATCCAGGGGAGGGGCTGGGAGCCACGGGAGGAGCTGGAGCTGCTGTCCCACAGCCAGAGCTGAGCCTTCCCCACCGCAAGGAGATGCCCTTGGGCGACCTGTGCTGCCCTCGGCACCCTCTCCTTGGCCCAACTCCTAAGCCAGAGCTGTTTTCCCTGCAGTGGGTGAGAGACCCCGCTGCTTGGTGGCTGCTGCCTACGCAGGAACTGGCAGCTTTCCAGCAAGCTGGGGATCCATCTATGAGGCAGGGGAGCTGCAGAGCCCATGTGATGCTGAGCTCCTGCTCCTGAGGGTGCTGGAGGGCACTGCATGTCAGCTCTGCACTGAACACATCCAGCCATGGGTGCAGGAGTCAGGTAGGACGTGTCAGCTCCCTCCTGCCTGTACCTGCCCAACGCGGAGCCACCATATTACTGCTGAAAAAGGGAATGGGCTGGGGACATCTCTCCATGGGGCATAGCTGTGTCCATGCAGCTCAACCCTCCTCCCCAAAGCAGAGTGGCCACATCCAAACTGGAGGAGGGCCCTGCTCGCTGCCTGCTCCCTGCTTGCTGCCTGCTCCCTGCCTGCAAGCTGCAGGGATCCAAAGTTTTCTTCTCATGCAGGACAAAAACAAATGTTGAAACTTAGATGTTCGTTATTAATCATTCCTCTGTGCCACTCTATCGTTGCTGCTCTGTTCACTTGCTGGCTTTAATTGGGTTTTGGATTATTATTATTACTATCCCCTGTGATGTTGTGCCAGAGGTTTGAGGCGGGTCCCCGCGTGCTCTTTCATAACATGTTCCTGGCCAGGCGTGGCTGTGTGAACACAGGCAGCCCGTGCGCCCCGGCTCTATTCCATGTCTCCACCTTTGCCCCACCATGCCGAGGTGGGCAGGGATGCAGGCAGCCCCCCTGCCAGGCCACCAACACATCATTGAGCCCATTTCCACTCCTTGCTTTGGGAGCTGGCACCCCATGGGCTTTGTGAGTGACACCAGGCACTGGCTCCTCGCAGCGGTCCAGGTAACACAGCAGCTCCAAGGGTGTGAGGCCACGCATGGATCATCCTTTCTCCTGCCCATAGACTGGGAGAGCAGAGAGCATCTCCCATGCAGGGGGGAGCTGGCCTGACATCTGTCCCAGTTACATCCCCCCACTACGTCTGTTCAGCACCCCTGTGCATCACCTTGGTGGTCGGGCTGGAGAAAAGAGCCAGTCCTTGCTGGATGCAGGGCAGGGATGGCAGCAGCTCCATCACAGCAGCTCTCTCCAGCCACCCTGTGGCTGCTCGCTCCCAGCCCAGTCTGACTCACTCCCGGCTCAAACCTGTCTCTGATCAAGCTCATCCCAGCTCAGGCTCATCCCAGCCCAAGCCAGGCATGTCCCAGTGGTGTTCACTGAAGCAGTTGCATGCCGGTGCGTGATCAGGCCCTGCCTGTGAGCAGGAGGGTCCTCAGACTTCACACCCCTGCATCTGTGGTCCTGCTTAAAACACAGCAGCCTAAAATACAGCTTCTCTAAGCTGCCAGGTTTTCAGGGTAAAGAACATGCTGTGATCTGGCAAAGCACCAGGCAAACAAGGCCAGGAAGGTCATGTCTCCTTCTGCAGAGCCTGCGTTTGTCTTGGACTGTTCAGATCTGGGAGCAGGAGCAATCTGAATGCCCAAAAACGTGTTTTTTGTTTTTTTTTTTTTTTCCCAGAGCAGTGGCTTCTTGAAAGGTTTTTCCATGTTGCTTGCAGTACCAGGCTGCCCTTGGGTTTGAGCACTGCTTCTCTGGGGCTGGGATTAACCCTGGGCTGGGTCTTCTCCCTCCTCATTCTCAAGCCCGTCAGAAGTGCCTGGTGTCAGCTCACGCCCTGTTGTGCAAGTCTGTGCCGAGGATGCTACATGAAGTGGAGGACGCAGCTCTCCTCGTTCAGACTGAGCCACAGGCACTAAGGTCTAGCTCTGCCCTCACACCACCTGGGAAGGCCAAATCACCTGGGGAGACTCTCCCAACACTGCCCACGCTGTCACCCCACCCCTGTACCACAAACCCTGCCGGCCCCTCTGCCTACAGCACAGATACACTGCCCAGCAGCCCTCAGAGGTGTGGCCAGATTGCTCATGGAAAGCCACGAGTATCCTCACAGCACGTGTGCCCGCAGACGGAGGGACAAGCCACACGTGGCTGCAGATTGCCTGCGCCTGCCTCCGCGCCCCGCTCCCCGTGCACGTACGCCCACGCAAGCAGCACGCACACACGCGTCTGTGCGCCTGCAGCTAGAGATGCAGATAAGACAGCTATCGAAATATGCTATATTTATCTACAGCCCTCTCTGCTGCCAGCACACTGGCACGACACAGAGCCACGGGCCCTCCAGGCGCTGGTAGGGCTCTGCTGGATCCGGGACCAGGGTGCAGACGAACCCATTTATGCAGGATCCAGCACTGGGGGCCATGGGGTAGGACATAAGAGCCAGAAGATGGGATTTCCCTGCCTCATATCTCAGCAGGGACATCGTCCCCATGGCCCAGCGCCGGACCCAGGGGAAGAGATGGGAGTTGGCTGGTGCTTCTTGGCTGATCTCCCATCTCCTGCTTCTCCGGTGGGGCTGGCAGCACACCCTGAGTGGGACAGGCAGGGACAGGAGCCAGCTCTGGCTCCCCGAGGGGCTGAGGCCGCCACACAGGGGCCAGCCTGTGTTACTGGGACAGCTGCTGCAGGCTCATCGGCTTAAAATGCACCCAGGGGGGATCAAGGGTGAACATTTGGGAAAGTTTCTTCATGTAGGAGGGTGAAGGATGGGAAGAGCTCCCCTGCAGGGTGGGTTGTGGAGGGGTCTTGATAGATAAAGACCTGTTGCTGAATTAGTCAGGCTCAAAGGAATCTCAAGGCCTCTTCGAGAAGCTGAAATCAGAGTCTGCTGTGAGAAAGAGGGGCGTTCCTCAATCAGCGGGGTCCTGGCGTGGCGTGAATCATCGGATGTACCATCAGTGAGACTCCAGAGCACGGACAGCCCACGATACTCATTTAGCGAATCCATGCTTGGAGCGTGGACGCGTGATTAGAATATAGTTACGTATATAAGGAGACTTGTTTCTGTAATAAATGGCTTAGCGTGATTCACATTGAATCGACTGGTTTTGCTAAGTCCTTATCTCGCTCTAACAGTGGGTTATCTGCTGGGCTCCTCCAGTTCATGCCATGGGTAGTAGGTCAACCCACAGGTCCACCTCAAACACCTTTGAACCATCGCTTCAGGAATATGCAACCTCTTGAGGCTTAACCCAAGAAGGAAAGGTGTCAGAGCCTGGGCAAGGTGGAGATGCACAGTCAGGCCTGGGACAGACAAGTGCAGTGATACACGTGCCAAGCTCTGGCAGGGCTGGGGACAACGGCTCCTGCAAGTGCCATGGAACATGGATAACCGGGGTCTGCTTGGTGCTTGGGCAGTGTGGTCTTGTTGGGGCAGGTGAACAGGGAAGCTGGAGGCCAGCGAAGAGCTTAGGCAGCGCTGGCAGCATGCAGGCAGCAGGCAGCGATACCAACCTGTGGCGGAGGAGCCCAGGGTGCGTCCAGGGTAAGCTGTTAGCAGGGGACACGGGGAGAAAGAAAAGGTACCGTGAGTCGAAGAAGGGATGCGGCTGCCTGGGTCTGGCCCAGGCGGAGGAGGAAGCTGAAGACTGGCCCTGGCCTTCTTGTGGGCAGGAAAAGACAGAGACGGCCACATTCCCAGCAGCAAAGAAGGAGTTACAGTCTGTGAGCGACAACATCCACAGCTTGTCCTACCAGAACAAGCACCAAACCCCAGTCTGCCCGGCACACCAGGGATGGGGTTTGGGGGAGCAGCCCCAGGAGAGCTGCTACATCTGAGACAGCACCCCAACCCTCCTGCCCCACTCAGCAGAGTTATTGCCTTCCCGAGCAACGTTCACCGAGCAAATGGAGCCCAAAAAGCTGTGGTTAGGACAGCAACAAATCCCAACAAGTGTCTTGACCACCCCAGCTGTGTGGTTATCCATATCCAGCCCTAGACTGACTGGTGATGACCACTGGGAGGTCATTCCCTACACAGGGACACTTGCTAATTGGCACATATACAGTAATCAGGGTTACCAGCATGCACCACAAACTGGCATGACTTCACAGCAAGCTTCCCATCGCCAGACAGGGAGAGTCCCTCACCCCTGAACTAGGGACAGTCCCTCCAAGGTGGCTGTGCTGCGACCAGGCACACAGACTGACCCAGCTGGAATGTGCCTGCACCCACGTGGGATGGCAGAGCGGAGACGCGGGAGGGTGGCAGCCAGGGAAAAGGAGATGGCACCCGCCAGGTTTAAACATGCTGTAAGTGGAGGGTATGGGGTGAGTTTTCTGGGATGCAACCTGACAATTGAGAGCCTTGGGTTGAGGGTGGCAGCTGCAGCTCCCCCAGGACAGGCGACACTCAACTACATGGGTGTTTTTGCAAGCTGCGAGGAGCAGAGGGGCTCCTTGGGTTACACTGACTGGCGCACTCAAGCAGAGTTGATGGGAGGGGAGACAAAATGGAGGGGTGCCGTGTAATGGAGGGATGAAGGTGCTTGCGACGGCACCCCTCTAGATTGGCTTACACCTCCAAAGGTCACACATATTCCATGACAGTCCTGCCCCGCTGCTCTCCCAGCTGTCCCGCTCCTCCCAGCCAGCTGAGCCGGCAACTCTGCACACTCCAGCCTCCCCTCTGCCATGGAAGGGGACACAGGGGGAGAGCCTGGGGGCATCTCCCAGCTTGCAGGGACACTGCCATTGCAATGAACCCACACAGGACAGGGTCACTATGCAGAGGGAGCAGCGAGAAGACTCTCTCAGCCCCACCATGTCCTCACCTGCCTCGTAAGGCCAAAAGGGCTCCTTGGGCCAACTCTCTACCTAATTTGCAGGTTTCTCTAATTACACTGCTAATGGGGGATTGGGACAAGTTGGATCTGTGGGTATTAAAGGCAAACTGCTGGGCCTTAGGTTTTCAGGATGGGGCTGTGTGTGCCAGCATTGGGGTATCAGAGATACTCTGAGGAGTTTGGTAGCAGGAGAAACATTTCTGAGGGGAGTGTGGCCAAGACTTCTCGTGTTTAAGCCAAGGGCTGTATGCACTGCAGTGTGTCCATGTGCCCTTCCCTTGGGGCCAGGAGGCTGTGACTGTGGGTTACCAGCTCTGGGGTTGCATCTGCACTGCTGGGGGGGTGCCATATGGGACACAGTAGAGTGTGCTTGGGTTGGGAAAACACAAGGGTTGGTGCTTGTTTCCTCAGGAGCTGAGAGGGAAGAAGCCATCGGGGGCCTGAGGAAACACTTGCTCCCTCTTGAGATGGAGCACGGAGGTGGCTGCTTGGGTATGAGGTGGCTGAAGTACAGGGTGAGGTGTCCTGAGCAAGGAAACAGGTTGTGTACTGGGAGCTGAGTCTGGAGGCTGCATCAGCTGGCAGTGAAAAGCAAAGTGAGGATTAGAGGCTGGGAGCCCACCAGCTGCCCCTGTAATCCCACATATTCTCCTAAACAGTGTCCTGTGATTCACTGATAGTAAATGCTGATGCTTGCTTACACTCCAACCAACACATACCACAGCAGCTTGGAGAGAAGGTCAGGGTGTTGCTGAATCTGTGAGCTCCAGGATGGAGACAGTTGGGACAGGGCATGCCTGCGATGTCCTAACTGCATGGGGCCACCTTTAAGAGGCCGTGGGGACGAGCACCAGGGTGCAGACACTGCTGCTCCTGATACTCCTCTCCCAGGCACGGGGCAGTGCTGTGCTGGCTGTGTGAGGGAGGGTACAGGCCAGCACAACATGGGGGTGGCAGCAGCTGTGGGGTGGTGGGCTGTGGGGCACCCCTTCTGTGCTGGCTGCAGCACGGCATGTTGCTGTGACCCCCAGCTACCCTCTAACGTGGCAAGTGGGTTGTGGTCCCGAGCTGCTGGCAAGGAGCACAGAGCAAGGCAGGCAAAGGCAGGAACATGGAACTGACTGTGGGAAGCATCCAGGCACAGCTTGTCAGACGTACCCTCTAGAACCCCAATGGGTGGGTGGTGGATGATGTCCAGGGTGCTCTGTGTCTTGGGGGGACAGGACCTGGACTGGTGATGAGGAGTCTACAGCCCTGTCCCTGCCCCATAGGTCCCCCATGCTACCCACTGGCTGTAAGCCGGACATGGGCTAGCTGGGTATGGAGATGCTCAAGCCTGCTCAGAAAATGTCTGACATGGATTTAGGAGTTGCATTTGGGCTGCAGTGGGAGAACCTGTAAAACAGGGGTTCTGCTGTGAGGGGATGAGTCCCAGGGGTTTGTCCAAATAAATGTGGGACTCATGTGCTGGTGGACTGGGGTCCAGCTGCAAAAGGAAGGTCTGTGTGGAGGGTGTATCTAGGTCCTGTCCCACCAGGAGGAAGGGCCTGGCTCCAGGGTGTATGAGGCTGGAAATCCAGGGAGGGAGGCAGAACTTCAGGACAAGGAGGGACCCTGGAAGGAGGTTGATGTGGGCATGTAGCCCTGGGACACATGCAGCAGGGACTCCCTCCAGCATCCTCTCCCTGCCCAGCCAAGGCACAGGGGACATCTGGCCCTGTCTCAGGACAAGGCTTGGGAGGGGGCTTACAGGAGAGTTACCCCAGTGAACAGGGACCTCAGACTTGGGCTTGAGCAATCTGTGCTTGGAAAATGAGGCTGCTTGTGCCATATGGGTCACAAGAGCTTCCTCTAGTTTTGAGTATCTTGGGGCCAGTGCTGCACTTTCCTATTCTGGAGGGTCACGTGATACTGGGGCTCAGCCTAAGGCAATGTCTGTGGCCACAGGGACCTGCTCACCTGATCCAATGTGTCTGTGATTGCCAAGGGGTGGAAACTCTAACTCCCAGCATGAGCAAAGGCTGCTGAGCTTGAGGAATACCCTGCCCACATGGCTGTGTCCCAGGAAGGATGAGCAGGAAGGATGCCAGCTCCAGCCACCCCTAGGAAGCTCAACCCAGCCTTGAGAGGTCCTAAGCTTCCTTGCCAAGCCTTTTTCCCTGGGCCATGATCTCTGCTTGGCATGAGTACAGGGCACTGATGTTGAGCAGGTGGAGGACCCAAAGCAGGCAGGGTTCAATGCTCAGCCTACACAGATGGTCCTGACAGCAGATGGGCTAAGGAAGATGCAGGAATGCCTGCCACTGGGTTCACTAGGGCACGTCCTCTAAGCCCAGTGTGTTCGTGGACTTCTTGGGAAGCTGTAAAGTTAGACAAACTATCCAAGCCTTTCCATGATCTGCTTTTCACACTGTTATCTGCATCTCAATAACCTGATTGTGCTGGAGGCCCCGCTGCCTGTGGCATTACCTGTGATCTCATGCTGCCTCAGCTCGTTGTATCTGTAGGACTGCTCCAGGGGCTTGATGGAGGAGTGGTAGATCTTCCTCAGCCGCTGCAGTACACCTGCAAGGGCAGAAGCATGTGGATGGGTGAAAGGCGAACCACACCACCCTGGTTGGATCCCTCTTGGGTAAGCCGCTGGGCATTCCCTGCAGATCTTGAGGGTGACTCAGCTGTGGATCAAGAGACTTGGCTCACACTTGAAATCTTGGCCAAACTAATCCCAGTCATGCATTTTGATGCCCCTCCCTGCTAATGTTTCCTGCTGGGCACTGTCCCCATCTGCTGTTGGTCTTGCAGGTGCCAGCCACTGATAGAAGGGACATCTCTCATTAATGTTGTTTAGCACTCAACACCCATGAACATCCCTTCACCACAGTGCCAGAGACCCATGGCACAGTCCTTAAGCTGTTGGCTTGGAGAAAGAAGGAGCTTTTTCCACAGCAGCTTTCATCACTTTCTTTGCAGTGTGAACTGCCCATGGGGCCAGAAGAAACAAGCCTTATGATAGCAAAACCAAATAAATAATTGGAATCAAAATCCAAACCCTTTATTGCAAGTTGCCCTGGGTTTATCTGGGCAGCAGTGTGGCTGGACTGGGCTGATTCGTTATCTTCAGTTTACAGCCTCTCTACCCTCCTAATTCTTGTATGCCCTTGGAGCTGTCTTTAAAACACCTGAAGTATGTTAACTCAAGAACAGCAAAAGGGCTGTTATTGAAAACACAGTGTTGCTGGACCTTCAAGAAGTAAGGGTAAAACCAAAACGCTCTAGAGGAGGGAAATCCCATCTGCACTATTGGTGGAGCAGAAAGGTATGGAGCCTGTCCTGCAGGGACAGGGATGGCATGGACTGAAGGAGCAGGACATGCATGGCTTGGTGCCACCCAGACCCCCTCACCTGAGAAATCATCGGCAGGCTTGTCCTCGTTCAGCTTGAGAGTGTTCTCCAAGTGGGACCGGTCACGCTTGGTTGGCTCGCTGGTATCTTCAACCTCTTCTGGAGGAAAAAGGCGAGGAGATCTGTTACCGCTGGAGGAGGGAATCCGCACAGGAGCTCACACAAGCTGCTACTGGGGAGAAGGAACGAGGGAGCACGCACACCACAAGCCCACAGACCCACTGGGTGCTTCAGCAGCCACCGCTGCTTTTGGCACACCGTGCAGTTTCTCTTTTGCAAAGGTTCCTTGAGGCTGCCAGGGCCGTGGCTGCTGGGGGAAACATCGTGGGCAACCGCTTGGCCCTGAGGAGGGGCCGGCAAGGGAGGCACACAGTGCCTCCCCAGGGAAAGCAGGAACTGGTGCTTGTGGAGAATGCAAAGGATGTGCCTGGAAGGGGCTCCTGGGGCTGAGGTGCAGCACAGGGCAGGAGCACATGTAGCACCTGCTGTGGGACAGGCCCCCTGCCCACCCCAGCACTTCCCCAGCTCCTCCAGGGCTAAGCCTCGACTGTCTCTCTGCTCTCCCTCTCTGTCCTCCTCCCCTAAAAATTACCCATTCAGACAGAGATGTGAGGGTATGCAAGACCCAGTGTGGCTCTCGAGGGACTGGCTGCCTCTGCTTTGCCAGTGGAATCTTTCCCTCCAGCTTCTCCCCACTCTGCTCCCACATCAGGGTGGAGCCCTCTGTGTGAGGCCATGGGTCAGGGTGGCCCTGGGGACCTATTGGCTCCGTGCCAGGCCCTGGGAACATGAGGTGGCTGTCTCTACCTGGGCTAGGCATCCCAGTGTTTCCAAAATGGGGAGGCAGACGTGTCCTTGCCCCAGAGGTGCTGGCACACCAAGGGCATCTCCAATGTGCTTTTTGATATTGAGAGCTGGGTTGGACTTTAGGAGGGGTCTGAGGACAGGGCTGGGGACAGATATGTGGTGGCTTGCTGGGCTGGGGACACCTGGGACATGTGGAGCACAGCCAAATCCTGGGGCTGTACTCAATGTCTCCCAAATGTTGGGCTGAGGAAGACCTTTTGACTTGCCAAGTAAAGCCACCAAGAGCAAACTGGGTTTGCCTTTCAGCACAATTGTGAAATTTTTGAGCTGGGACATTACAGAGGGAAGCAGAAAAAGGCTCGGCTGGGTCTGAAGGTCGCTACCCAACCTGTAGGCCAAAGTCCATGAGCGTTTCTAGGAAATCGTGATGGGGGTGTCCATTCTTCTTAGCTAACCTGCCTTTCAGTGACCAAACGCAGCTGGAGCCAGTGCTTTGGCAACTCATCAGTCTGAATCCCTCTTCACACCTTCCCCATGAGGCAAGGGCTGGTGGACAAGAGACCCACCAGCCTGGGTAGTGTCCTGCCCTTGCACCAATAGAGCTGGTGGTCTGGAGGACTCTGAGGATGGAGGATAAAGAGCCTTTGACTGATCTGTGAGTGCTGAAAGGAGCCTGGGGGACAAAAACCTTATCCATGTCCACAGTCCAGAGGAAAAGTCATGGGCTTAAAGTGCAGTGAGGGAAATGTTTGCCAGCTTTGGTATTGCTGCGACGAGCACCTGCATTGCAGGCGTCTGTGGGCTCCTGCCTGTGCCCTCCATGCCCGCAGCCGGCCCAGCCGTGCAGCGGTTAGGGGCAGGCGTGGGAAGCACAAGCATTAGGAGAGGGCCATGCACTAGGCGCAGTTTAATGTGCCAAGCTCAGCTCTGCTGGGGATTGATAGTAGGTCATTCTCACTGCTACAGCACACCAACAAGAAAAGACTCCAACCTATCTGGCCACGCAAGGGCTTGGTGCCAGCAGGCTGGGTGCTGTGGCCAGGTGTGCTCTCCATTTCTGCCAACGATGGCTTGTCTGCAGAGAGTTCTGCTGCTGGTGGGTCTTCCACCACTTGTGGGTTTTCCACTACTGCTGGTGGGTCTTCTGCTGCCAGTGGCTTGTCTTCCACTGCTGCTGGTGGGTTTTCCACCACTGCCGGTGGGTCTTCTGCTGCTGGTGGGTTTTCCACCACTGCTGGTGGATCTTCTGCTGCCGGTGGGTTTTCCACCACCACCGGTGGGTTTTCCACCACTGCTGGTGGATCTTCTGCTGCCGGTGGGTTTTCCACCACCACCGGTGGGTTTTCCACCACTGCCGGTGGGTCTTCTGCTGCCGGTGGGTTTTCTGCTGCTGGTGGGTTTTCCACTGCTGCTGGTGGATCTTCTGCTGCATCCCTACAGGGTGGGTGATGGCAGCTGACAGGGCCATCCCTGGCTTCTCTCTTGCTGGCAGCTGCTGGTTCACCACTGCCCTTATTGCCAGAAGCACCGACCACTTCCTTGTCACCCTCTTTATCTCTGTCCTCTGGCCCTGCTGGCCTAGCACCATCTTCCTCAGATTCTTTCCCCTCCTCAGACTCGCCTTCCTCCTCGGACTCTTCCTCACCTCCATCTTCCTCAGACTCACCATGTTCATCTTCCTCAGACTCTCCCTGCTTGTCATCTTCCTCTGAGCTTTGTTCAGCTCCTTCCTCTTCCTTCTTTGGAGCAGACACTGCTCTTGTCCCATCTATTTTCTCTTGCCGAGACTGCCCCTGGTCCTCAGAGGCTCCTTCCTTGGTGCTGGGCTTCTCATCCTCCTGGGCAGGGAAGCCATCATGTGGCCCAGGCAGGTGGTTCCCTTCATTATGTGCTGCCTCAGGGATACCCAAGGTGGTGTCATCGCCTGGGCCCTGTGGCTCTCCAGGCCTCTCCTGGCCCTTCTCCATGACAGTCTCCTCCGGCTGGCCATCCCTTGGCCCCAAGTCCCTGCTCAGGCCGCCCATGGGCTCTTCCTCCCCCTTGCCATGTCCGTCTTTGGTGACACTGGGCAAGGAGGTGTTGATGGGGCTGCCATCGTTTTCCTCCTCAGGGCTGCCGTCAGCTGCCTTCTCCTCCAACCTGGGCTCTGCAGCCAGCAAGGGGCTTTCAGCAGCGCCGCCGACATGGTCCGTGCCGGGGCTGTGCCGCTCTAAATGACGAGAATAGCTCAGTCAGTCTTACCCGCGCCAGAACGTGGCTACTGGGGCACCTGCTGACCCCCCGTCAGCTCCAGGAGGGGCTCTGAGGGAGAATCTGTGGCTGTTACCATGAGGTTTAAACTCCTTCCTAAACTTTCTCTAGTTCCAGCTTAATTTCCTAGCCCTGTCGCAAGAAGCTGGGTGCAAAGAGGTGTTTGTGGGGGGGCAGAGCAGATGCTAGCAGGGGGCCCTATGGCTGCGCTGGCCATGGCTGCCTGGGGCCGTGGCTGCCACCCACTGCAAAGCACTGCAAGGAGGCGGCAAAGCAGCCCTAAAAAATGAGGGGAAAGGAATAACGAAAAGCGTAACTCAAAAGGCTATGGGTACTTGGCAGGTTAAAAGGGGTCCCCAGCCCTCAAGGAGAGTGTCACCAGTGCTGGCCATGGCGGGTGGCTGGGTGAGGACAGGAGGAGGAAGGGGTGAGGGGGAGGAAGGGGCAAGGGGCTCCCTGGTGCAGGGCAGGTGAGTGCAGGCAGGGCCTGACCCTGGCAGCAGGGCTCAAGAGCTATTTATTGTGAGCATCCCTTCACTAGGAAAGCATTTGCTGTGCTGTACGGCTGGCGGGGACACAATGAGTTTGTTCTGTGGCCCGGGAGAAACCAGCCATATTTTCCACAGGCCTCCAACTGCAATTTAACATTAGTCAACGGGTGCCAAAAATAAAAGATCACCAGCTATACTGTCTCTGTTACAAACAGTTGCTGCTAGTCTAAATAATCCCCCGAAACATCTAATGCCTGCATGCCAGGGAAGCGTTTCAGAGGAAAATAATTCCTTTGTACTCCAGCTGGCAAGCAGATGCCAACCAGGAAAAAATGCCACCTCCACCCGGCTGTGGGGAGGAGAATGGGCAGCGCCGGGCACGGGAAGCGCTGGGCATGGGCAGCGCTGGGCACGGGCTGCCAGCCCTCTGGTTCCTGCATCACGTCCTTGCCAGGGAGCCATGGGGCCATGTGTCCTGCAGAACATCGGCAGGGCCTTGCCGGACTTGGCAAAGCCACGGCGCTGGGGCTCGCTGGGCTCAGCCATGGGGGACCGCGGTGGCCACGCACTGGAGGAGCCAAGCCAGGGTTGGCACAGTGTCAGCCCCAGACTGTGCTGCCCACTGTAAGCTGGTTTGCCATGGCCAGGGATGTGCCTGTATCCACGGCAGGGCCGGTGGTGCTGTTAGCTGGGATTTGGGCAGCAATGGTGGGCTCACGCTGGGGAAGGAGCTGTGCCGGTGGCAGGCGGCTGGGAGGGCTGGTGTGTCCCTCAGCACGCCAGGATTTCCAGTCACTCTCATCTGCAGCCTGGCACAGCAGAGCTGCCGCCATCCCGCGGGCCCTCGCCCTGCCGAAACCGGATGCGCGGGTCACCCTCGGTCTGCCCTCGACGACCTCCCCCGTCCTTTGCTGGCATGTGTTTCACAGGTGCCTCCAGGCTCCAAATTAATCTCCCAGCTGTAGGGAGACAGGTCCCGTGCAGCTCCAACATGCCTCCCTCCCCCCCTGGAGCATCCCTCTCCTTCAGGTCCCCTTCCGATGGGACTCCTCGAGTTGCCCAGCCTGCTAGGAGCCACTTGAAGGGGAACATACTATGTCTGAACTGCAAAGTCCCGGGTGGCTGGGGGCCAGCACACCCCTGCCTGGCCCTGGTGGCCTGGAGACCTGCCTGGGTCTCCTGAGGGTCCCCCCAGCCGATGGGGACAAGGATATTCTCAGCTTGGCCCCAAAATAGCTGGTGACCTGGAGGGCTGGGAGGTGAGCGCAGCTTCTCGGGCAGGCATTTGAGGAGGGTCAAGCCGGGTCTGGGGGAGCAGGGCCAGGCAGAGGAGACACTGTGCATCCGAAGGGCTTTGTCTGGGGCCTGCGTGTCTCCTCTGACACAATGCAGGGGGACAGAGGGGTCATCACCCACCATGGCCAGGCACAATGGCAACCCCAGTGCCCAGCATGAACCTTCTCTTGCATGAGAAGGGAAATATTCCCCATGCACTCTGACTGGGATGTCCCTGCCAGTGTGCTCGTCATGGGCTTTATTTCCTGTGACCTTTAAGGTCTTGTACAAAGTCCCTCTCCCCTTTCCACCTCCTTCTCTCTCCTGTTTCCCCTACATGGTCTTCAAATCCATCACAAGGCGAATTGTGCTGATCTGCAGATGGCCGGCCGATGAGCAGTGAAATGGGCCTAAGGTTACGGGCTTAACACCCTCCACGCGTCTGCTGGAGGCTAAAAATATGGCCCGGCAACTGTACGGGGGAATCAGAAGGGGCAGCTCAGTGGTGTGTGAATGGAGAAGCCCCAGCCCCTCACCCCACTGCCAGTCGAGGGTTACATCTGCACCTGGGGCCTGTCCTGCAGGTCCCCGTGGGCTCCTGGAGGGAGCAGGGACAGCTACGCTGTAAAGTGACACCGGGGCTCCCCTTGTTCACGCTCTGTGTTGTGCCAAGTGGCTGGGGGACATCATAGCGGAGGCCTTGCCCCCCTTCCCTTGGGGACCTGACCTCCCAGAGGGTCCCCGGCTTGTGGTGCCCCTGCCCACCCCAAATCTCACGCCTGTCTGCAGGGGCTGGGAGGACTGTCAGCTGCCTGGAGACCCTTTCCCCAGCAGTGACAGCACCCTGGGGTGCAGCTGTGGGGATGGAGAGCTCACGGTGAGGCTCTGTGTGCCACAGGAGGCCACGGCTGGTTTGCATCCAGGAAAAGCCCATGTGGAAAGGATAGGGATGGCTACTGAGGGCTGAACATGACCCTGCCACCATGTCCCCTCCATGCTTGCATGGAACGGTATGGAACGGTAACACCCCGCTGCTGAAATGGGTCCTCCAGGAGGGACAGCCCCTCAGGACGGCGCCAGGGTCCAGCTAGGAGGGACAGATGGGCACAGGTGGCCCTGGGAGGGACACTCTCCCCCTCTGGTAGAAATTGGAGCCCCGAGCGTGGGGCTGGTGATGTGCAGCACCACAGGGATGGCTTTTCGCACGCCCCCTTTATCTGCCCAGATCCCGGCCCCTGCAGTGCACAGGGGAGTTATTCACTGGCTCCTGTGAGTCCTGCTGTCCCCTTGTCCTTCCAGTGGGGTTTTGGGGGCAGCTTGCACTCCTAACCTGTCTGTGCCTTCCTTTTCGGGGAAAGGCAAGGATGAACGAAGCCAAAAGGCTGTGCTTTGTTCCAGTGTAGCCCCTTAAAACCCCACGGAAAGTGTCTGGACCCAAAGGCGCTGCAGCCCCATGACACTTGGCACTGGCCCAGGCGAGGGTCAGCCCCTGCCTGCCTGGCTGTTGGCTGCTGTGTGGGGGGCTGCTGGGGAGGGGGTGCAGCGCCCAGGGATTACAATGCTCCGTGCTGCTGCCAGCCAGCAGCCTGGCTTCTGGAAAAAGTAAGTTGAGACGGATTAGCCCCACGAGCCTGACCTTTCTGCAGCAAGTAACCCTTCCCAGGCAGGAGGTAGGGCCAGGGGAGGCCAAAGCGGGGCCCGTGCCCCTCACCTGGGCTCAGGCCTGGGCACCCCAGCCTTGCAGCTCGTGGCTCAACCGGAGTGCAGCAGAGGATGGTATCTCTTCCCTGCCTCAGTTTCCCACTCTGCGCCATTCTGGCAGATCCTGGTGCCACTGCTGAGCCCTGCATACAAAGTGCCCATGGTTTATTGCCCACATTTCACACGGCAGCCCTATCACAGCCAGTGCAGGTTGGAGCCTGGCTCCAGCACCAGTTTGGGGTTGTCCAGGCCAATGCCTTCACCGACTGGGAGGGGAAAGTGTTCCAAAGCGGCTCAAGAAACCCAGAGAACACAAGAACAAGGCTGATTGAGGATAGAATTGGTTCTCCAGACCCTTGTGCACCACAAATCCCAGGACACACAACCACAGTGTCCCATCCCAGAGGCACCAAAGGGATTAAAAACAGGCTCGGAGCTTTCTACATAGAGCTGGCAACAGGGAATCACTTTTGCAGAGTGTCTTTTTTTACTGTCTCCCCACAGGGTTCTCTCCCTAAGATTTGGAAGGAAACCTGAGCTCTTGACTTGCAGAAGACACAAAGATTGGGGTGGTGGAAGATAAAGCAGCCACCACTCCCTGGTTGGGAGACATCTGGCGAGCAGACAGCAGGAAAACAGCATGTGTATCGGCACAGGCAGATGTCATACTGTATGTTGAGAAACACCTACCCATGGTGTTCCTTGTGGGGTCTGTAGCCTGGGGGGATGCTGAAGGACCTGAGGGAAATGCTTTGCAATGGCTGGGGCTGGAGGAGTCCCTTCCACCAGAGGAGGGACTCCTGAGAGGTCCCACTGGTCCTGTCCCCAAGCCTCCAGCAACAGGAGGCTTCACCAACCCACCCCAGGGTTTCCTTGGTGGCCCAAGGGACATCCTCTACACACTGCGAGTCTTTCTGGGTGAAGACTCCCCATCCCTCCTCTCTGGTCATCCCAAGGATTCCTGCTCACCTGGGCAGGACAGGGAGAGCCCTTGGACTTGTCAACCTGGATTTTAATGCCTGATGATCCGTTGTCCCACAATATCCTCAAATCCTTGGGAATGTCCAGGCAGAGACACTGCCCAGCCGTGCTTAAGCAGCGGCGCCCAGCCCCAGGCATCTCAGCATCAGGATGTGGGATCCCAGCTCAGCACAGGGATGGGACCATGCGGCTCCGAGCCCTTTTTCCTAGCGTGTTCACACGAGCGGGGAGGTGGGCAGGGACGATCCACACACCCGGCTGGCACCAGGGCTGTGCTGCCGCTGCCAGTGCCCCAGCTTGGCTCAGGGTGCCCGGCTGGAGACTCCCAGGCCCCTCCGCCAGCCCCCACCGGCACACGAGCTTGCTGGCTTCCTTGGCCTATCGCTTACAGGGAAATGTCCCCGCAGGCTGAAAATAGCCCAGCGGAGCCCTGCCAAGGAACCAGCACCCTCTGCTATTCCTGCAGTGCCTGGGGAAGGGCCATTTTATGAGCAATTCAGTCACTCTTGGACCCACCGGCCGAGCTGGGGTTTCGGCACCCCAGTGAGCCTGTGCCCCCAGCGCGGGGACCCAATGCCTGCGTGGGGCTGGCAGATTGGTGAGCAGGGGCACAGCAGGGACATGGGGGCATGGCAAGAGTCCAGCCCACCAACTGTTGTCCCCAAGCACAACACAGCCCTCCCAGCCCCACGCTGTCCCACAGTGAAACGCTGGTACCTCTGTGCCACCAGGGCCATGCACGAGCGAGGTGTCCCAGCTGTTCTGCCCAGCTGTCACCTACACCAGGCTGATGGGAGTGTCACCACATGGCCAACATGCCTGACATCTGCTTTGCTTTGCTCAGCCAACACTTTGGGAGAGTTGGGGCACCCGTGGGGTGCCCTTCAGACAAGGTACCAGGAATGTGACAGAAATGCAGGTGACACACATCCTGGGTGATGGGAACCACCCCAAGACGCCATGAGGACACGGAGTTGGAGCCCATCCCGAGGTGACACCTCCCAGGCTGAGGCAGGATGGGGAGTCTCAGGGATGGTGGCCTGCATTTGCTGTCACCAGCAGAGGTCTGTGTCTGCCCCTCAGTGCCCTCTGTGCTTGTTGCAGGAGGTGCCAGCATGCCAGGGCTTTCCTCAGCTCCTCACCCAGCTTGGAGGTGGTGAAGACACAGCCCACTGTAGCCCTCCCACTCAAATCTGTGATGGCTGCTGGGGTCAAGGGCTCCCCAGCGTGAAGCTGCCGAGCATGGTGGTTGGGCACTGCCCCACCAGCATCCCCGTGGCCCGTTCCTGGTGGCCGCAGGGCCTCACCACAGCCACCTTGCCTGAAGAGATGGCCAGTCTCTGCCTGAGGTGTGAGTGCAAGGAGGAGACCTTGCCCCGGGCAGGAATGGGGCAACAGGTGAGTGCCCTTGCACGAAGCCATCACCCAGCCCTGCGTTGGGTTTTGGCCTTTGCCAGGGCTCCCAGCTGCTCTGGTGAGCTTTGCCAGCCCTGGCCACGTTGACCACAGGCCTTTCCCACCCCCTGGCCTTTAGGAACAGTGACAGGTCCCAGCAGCCCCAGGTGTTACCAAACCCTCGAGGTGCTGCGGCTCTGGCAGCATGTCCCAGTGCTGTTGTGCCATGGGGACCCTCAAGGACCTGGCAGTTTCCTCAGCCAGGGGCATCACAGCTGGAGGGGGGATCCAGCTTTGCCTGTCCCATGTGTCCCCATCTCCCTCCCTGGAGGGTCACCGTGGCCAGAAGCCTGGCTGGGCTCTAGCAAACTCCAGCTGCAGATGCTCTGCTATCTGGGGCAGTGACCTTCCACTTCCATGCTCAGCCATTGCTCGCAAAACCCAGCAGCTTTACCCCAGAGATCACCCACTGTGCCGAGGCGGAGGTCAGGATGGTTAAACCAGCTGTGCCCCTGTGTGCAGCAGGAGCCTCCCAAACCCTGCCCTTGCCTCAGTGACCACACTCCTCTGTGATACATCAATGAAACCCATCATTCCATACTACGGTTCCCTTCTCCTGGTCCCCTTCCCCCACTGGGGAGCCTTCTCCTCACCAAAGGGGGGTTAAATGAGAAGACAAGGCCCCAAAATAGGAAAACTCTTTCCCCGAGCCACCTCCTGCACCTCAAAGGAGCCTGGCTCTGAGAGCCCAGCTTGGGACCAAATGGAAAGCAAAACTCACTGTGCAAACTCCACCAGTCCCTATGGAGCAGAAACATGGGCAGGAGGTCTGCCCCTGCTTGTACCTTTTTCCCAAACCTACAGGGCCAGAGTGAAACACAGGACTCCCCTAATGAGCAGGAGACACTGAGCGTGGGGACTCAGGGAGCTCCAGCTGCCCCCCAGAGCCAGCTCTGGGGCTGCAGATCCCAACGCACCTACTGGCACCGGAGCTTCCTCCAAGACACGTGGCTGAGCAGGGTGCTGGTGATGGGGTGCCCAGTGCCGTGGCATCCTCTGTCTGCCACAGCTCAGGCCGTGCCAGCCTCCATGCCAGTCACCAGCAGCCACCCACCATGGTGACAAGCCTTCAATGTCCCACAGGCCCACCAGCCCAGCCTGGGGTGGCACCAGCCACCAGACATGCCCATAGAAGACCTTTCCATCCCCTCCATCCCCAAACCCAACCTGTGGCCCCACAGAGGTCATCCCGCCAGTGGTGGGGTGTCACTGTCCCCAAATCCCGTTTATTAGCGAGAATGGTCCAAGATGCCCTTAAAAGGCCAAAACTCAGTGGGGCCGGGGGTGCCGGTGCTGGAAGGCGGCAGCTGCGGGTGCCCGTGCGCGGGGCCGTGGCGGCGCAGGGCGGGGGGGGGCTGGTGGCCGGGGGGAGGCAGGGCGACTGCAGGGAGCACAGTGTCCCCTTACACGGCTGTTTCCATACTTAGCCGCCCCCCTCCCGGCAGCACGGCTGCCGGAGCCCGGCCAGGCAGAGAACGGGCCCAAATTAACTCAAGGGCAAGCAAGGGTATCGGCAATGCCACCCCACCGCGCAGCCCCGAGGGACACCCAGCCAGGGATAGGGGTGCTTGGTGGTGAACAGGATGGCCTGGGGAAGGGGCTCTGTGGTCACACAAATTGCTGTCTTGCTTGGCAGGTCCTTGGGTGGGGGGATGACCCCCAGGACAAACAGTCCACCCCATCCTGATCCAACTACAGGCTGCCCCAGCACCCTGGCAGGCCCCCCACATCCCCACAGCCTGAAATGGAGGCACTTCAGCACCCATGGGTAACACTGACCCCAGGTGTATTGGCGGCAGCACAGCCCCTGCACCCACACAGACCCCGTCCATGCTCCCTTCCAGCTCACAGCACCCACTCTGTTTCCGTGGGCATTTTTGGGGTGACTCTGCAGCCCTGGCACGGCTGCTGGGGAGCCCAGATGCCTGTACCCCCAACTGGCACCCACCCAGCCCTGGGGTGCTCGGCTGGGCTCAGTGGGCACCCCAGAGCCCTACTGGCACCCACACTCCTGTGGGGACCCACAGACCCCTTGAGCACCCACAGCTTCACGGACACCCGCAGCCACACAGGGACCCACAACCCCAGAGGCACCCACAACCTCATGGGGACCTGCAGCCCCACAGGGACCCACAGCTCCACAGGGACCCACAGCCCCACAGGGACCTGCAGCCACACGGGCACCCACAGCCCCATGGGGACCCAGAGCCCTGTGGGGACCCACAGCTCCTCGGGCACTCCCAGCCCCATGGGGACCCACAGTCTCACAGGGATCCACAGCTCCACAAGCACACACAGCCCCCCCCCACAGGGACCCACAGCCCCCGCAGCCCTGTGGGGCCCCAGCCCAGCGGGTGGTCGTACCTGCGGTGCTGAGGAGCAGGAGCGAGGCCACGCAGCAGCAGAGCAGGTTGAGGCCCTTCATGGTGGCTGCCAGGAGCTCCCTGCTGCTCGCTGCCTCTATTTATATGGCAACAGCAGACGCGGGGCAGGGCAGGCAGGGCAGGCAGCGCAGGCAGCTGCCGGAACGGCCAGCACAGATGCTGCCACCGCCGTCTGTCCGCTCCCAGGGGGCCCTGGGGATGGGGACAGGGACAGGACACAGCGGCAGTGCTGCAGCACTGGGAAAGGCTCATGTCAGGGATGTGGTGGCATGGGAGACCTCCTGGCATTGGGTCCCTGGGGTGGCACTGCCCACATGGGTGTCACCAGCTCCATCAGAGCATCCCCCTGGTGTGGGGCAGTGGATGTCCTTGGGCTGCCCTAATCTCCTGCAGCCCCTTTTTGGCTGGAGCAGGATTTCACAGAGGGGAAGAACTGAGTGTCACGGCACTATGGTGTCCCCCATCTGTCCCCAAAGCAGGTGGCTCCAGGCACCTCATCCTGGGCTGATTTGGGGCACCCTCAAGTCACCATGGGACACCAACCCAAGTGATGCCACTCACCCCACAGGCAAGGGGATATGTCCTCTCTATGCTGGTGGTGTCCCCAACGCCACCAGCATGGCAGTCACTGCATGGCATAGGGGATGGAGGTGGCTGGAGGTGCAGTCACCAGCTCCTGTCACCCTCATGCATGGGGGATGGCCACCCAGCGCTGTCCCCAAAGCCTGGCCATGGTGGAGGGCATGTCCTCAGCACTGGAGGATTCAGTTTTGGGGGGCCATAACGCAGCTTTTTCTTGGGGAAGGGGCCAAACTGGGAGGAAAACAAGAGCCCCGCCACAACCCCATGGAGAGCCATGGGGAGAGATGGCTGCCCTGCCAAGCCATGGGGACACTCCCGTCCTGGGGCACCATGGGTACCATCTGCAGGACAGGGGAGGTGGCACAAAGCCTGACCCCAGCCCCCCCCAGCCCACCTGCCTCACTAAAACCAGTCCCAGACCTCCCGCTATCCCAGAGGTGAGCTGAGCCCCAATGCACTCGCAGCACGTGCAGGCAGCACTGGCAGGGCTAAGCCTTTAAATATAGCCCGGCCGATCAGCGGGAAACCTCGCCAGGGCCGGCATCCTCCACCTCTGCCTGCTCCCTGCCTGCGGTTCCCAATGCAGACAGCGCTCCCCTGCCCTCCCCCAGAGCCCCAGGTCCACCCAGAGGGACAAGTGTCCCACAGGGGCCAGATCCAGCCCCATCCCCCCCACAAATGTTAACGTCAGGACCGAGCTTCTAAAAAACCAAGTACAAACTTTATTTTGTTTCTTTACAAAGGCACGAGCCTCTTTTTTTTTTCCACTTTCTTAACAAAATAGAATAGCTTCTCAATCAACACAAAGACCTGAAAATTGTAAAAAAAATACAAAAAAAAAAAAAAAAGGGAAAGGAACCGAGAAACAGCTGTGGTTTGGGGGGGAACCTACCAAATACCACTGAGGCTCTACACACAACTGGCCTAAAACCCTACAGCGGGGTGGGGGCAGCAGGGGGGGAGGGAGGATTCACAAAATGGGGACCCCCGGCCCGCCACGACAGACCCAAGCGACACAATCATGAAATAGGAAAGCTCTTTGGAGCTGACGGACCCCGCATACCGGATTAAGTGCTTAAAGGAGGGATGGGAGCAGGACGGGGGAACGGGGATGGGGACAGGGATGGGGGTGTAAAATCAGCCCCCAAACCGCCATCCCCACGCCGAGGAGGCAGGTGTTGGAAACGTCGGGGGGTGGCACGTGCTGGCTCTCCTGCCCACGCTCTGCTGGGCATAATCCTGGGATTTTTTACTGTCCAAAGGGGTTTTCCCTGCCCCAGATGGGGTATGGGAGCCATGGTGGGGCTGGTTGTACCCTGAAGCTGGGGGTGCCTGTCTTGCCTTTGCTGCCGTGTCACTTGGCACCTACCCCCTACTTAAAAATGAGCATTTAATTAAAAAAAAAAAAAAAACCAAACCAAAACAACAACAAACACAAAAGAGGAGGAAAAAACCAAATTAAGATCCCAGCTGAAGGCCCCATCCCAAGGGGACACCAGGGCTCCCACTGGCTTGGCAGGATTCCCTGTGGGTCAGTAAGGGGGGGCGTGATAAAATGGGTAAGTGGCTGTGACCCCCCCCTTCCATAGCACACCCCCCTGCTGCCCCCTGAGCCCCCCACATCCCACTGTGGCCCCCTTGAGCGCCCACCCACCCTGTGCTGCCCCCCCCGGGAGCTGAAGGGTGACCTTTGCCTGCTTCTAGCGCTCTGCTTTACAGTATTGGAAAAAGGTCATAAAAGAGACCCAAATCGCGTTGTATTTTTTAAAAATTTCAGCATATTCTCTGACGTTTCCCCCCCCGCCCTGGCTCCCCTCCCCAGCTGCCGGTCGGGGGGTGTCAGGGCAGCTCCCCGTCCCCCGAGGGCTCTTCTTTGCTCTGGTCCATGGAGTCACTGTCGTCCCCCTCGGTGTCGGAGGCGGTGTCGGAGGCGGAGGGCTCGGGGCAGGCACGCGCCGGCGTCACGATGACGGCACGTCTCTGCTCCTCTTCCTGCAGCTGCTTCTCCTGCGTCCCCTCGATGTGCTGGATCGCCTGCCGAGGGCAACCACCGGCTGTCAGGACACCGTGTCGCCCTCTCTGATGCTCCATGGGGGGGTTAGAGATCCCCCAAAGCCACCCCACTGCCATCTTCCTCGGTCACCCCCTTACCTGAACGATGGTGTCCAGGTTTTGTCGAGATGTAGAGACTGTGTTGATAACTGAGGACGGGCCCATAGTGACCACAGTGACGTGATGGGAGGGAGGCGGCGCTGGAACGATCACGGTGGGGTGGTGGGTGGGCGCTGGGGGAGCATGTGATGGCAGGAGCTGGGGAGAGAAGCAAAAACCCCCTGGGTCAGCAGGGACCTGGGCACAATCACGCTTGTTTGTGGTGCCCCGACTCCTCTGACAGCCCATAAAAGCTGAAGCAGTAGCTCGGCTGCTCCAGTTCACCCGTCCCAGACAGACACGAGAGGATGGCAGCTGAAAACTGCCGTCACCTTAGCTTTGGCAGAGCAGAACGTGAAGGATTCCCCGTATCCCAAAGGGAGAAAGATTCGGGCTTTTAAGACATCAGAGGCAAGTGCCAGCCCTCCCATCGCCCCAACCTGCGGAGCTGGGAACCCGCTGCACCCCTCAGAGATCCTCGTTAAACCGGCGGATGGGAAGATCCGCCTGAGCAGGAGGCTAAGGAGAGTTCACCTAAAAATAGGCTGAACTTCCCCGGGAGGTGGCCAGCGGGGATCCTGCAGGAACACAGCTCCACAGAAACCAGAGGAGGGAGGAAGATGATTTTTCTCCCTCCCTTTGAAGCTCCCCAGACGGAGCTGGAGGGCGGCAGCGAGCAAGGACCAGGTGCCAGCACCACACTCGCCGCCCGCTGCGCTGGGCTGGTGTAAGGCTCCCCCCACCGTCGGCAGACACCAGCTGTGCCGGGGAAAAGGCTGAAGACTCCTGTCCTGCAGTCCTGCCCGGCAGTGCTGCCTGCCAGTTTGCCCGCTTCCCGTTCCCAACCTGGTAGGTGGCTGGGAGCAGTTTGGGGGTCCCCAAAACTCAGCATGAGTCACCCAGTAAGAGATGAACCCCCAAAGATGGGCTTGGACCCCCCACTGATGCAAACCACCCACTCCGGCACAGGGAGCACGACCTACAACAGCCACTGGCAGTGGTGCTGTCACGCCTGCTAGTCGAATCCCTGCCCGCCAGAAAGCCACCTTCCCTGTACAAAGCCCCTTGTGCTGGGGAATGGAGCTGCCTGGAAGCTGCTGCGGAATGATCCAAGCCATGTTTCCCACCAGAACACAGGGTGGCCACAAGTGCAGCCCCCCCGAGCACTTGGGGTGACTGTGTGCTGACCCTTTCCCAGTTTCCCGAAGGCGAGATCTTTGCTGGGACATCACTATCCTATCCAGCCATCCCTAAGGGACCAGAGGTGCCAAGCACACTGCCAAACAACCCTGACCCCCTGTATTTCACTGCCTGGGGGGTGGGCAGCTGCTGGGGTGTCCCCACAGGTGCGCTACAGCCCGGGCAACATCCGCAGACTCACCTGGGTTCGGATCTGCTGCTCGCGCTCTAGCTTCTCCTGGTGCAGCAACCTCACCTGCTCCTGCTGCTGCTGGAGCTGCACTTGCTGAGCGATCACCTTCAGCTTCTCGGGGTACATGTGGGCCTCCAGGGAGCGAACCTGCCGGCCGAGAGAGCCCCAACACATCGGTGGGGGGCCCAGCCTGCTCCCAGCACAGCAACCCCCAGCTCCCACCAGGCAGCCCGAGCAGAAGAGAAGGACCATCACACCATGGCAGTGCCAGTGTCCCCAGGGCGCCCCAGTACAGCCACAGGCACATCCTGCTAGAGGGCGAGCCCACCCCGTGCCCAGCCACCGCGGAGCCACAGACAGCAGCACCGCAGCCGAATCCAGCCCCACGTGGCCTCACCTGCTCCTCCAGCATCATGCGGACCGAGCGTTCCTTGTCCAGCTGCTGCCGGAGCTCGATCATCTCCCGCCGCAGATCCTCGGCCTTCTCATCCTCCCAGATGTCCGGCGAGCCGATCCCCTCGTCTTTGTCCTCCGCCCGTCGCCGTTTTGGGGAGGAGCCGCTGAACTCCTGTTGCAGGGATGCAGTGTCAGGGGACAGGGACCAGCTCTGATGCTCTCCCCACCAATGAGACCACATCTGGGTGATGCCACCCCCTTGGCTGCCCCCGAACACAGCTCCCTGCAGGGAAGTGGCTCCCCAAGGACATGGGATTGATGCATGGGGATGGATGGGCTCCTGTGTATGCCCACCTTCCTGGTCCTCACTCCCCTCTAGCCTTGTGCAAACCACTGCTCCCACTATGACACTCAGGGTGGTTCAACTGCGCCACTCCAGTGCTGCAGTTGCCACTGGGCCACAATCTGCTACCCCAAATGGAAAATGGGACCCCAGCCCTTCTCTCCCTGCCACGTAGATAATGCCAGGTTGAGCCAGGCTGCCCTGCCCTGCCAGGAGGCTGTGAAACATCTCCATCCCCTGCTTATTAGGACAGAGAGTCTTGCTCTGACCCCAAGGAACAGCGATGACATCCCAACCCCGACCAGCTGGCACTGTCCTGTCCCACCCCCTCCCGTTCCTGGGGTGCGCTGGCAGGTGCTACCTGGATGAACCGCTTGAGCTGGGTGTTCTGCTGCAGTAGCCGAGTCTTCTCCTGCTCCAGGGAGAAGATGTACTCAGCTGTCTGCTGGAGGATGGCCGCCTGTGGGAGAGCCGGGAGGGGAATGCTGAGGCAGGAGAGGCTCCGGTGTCCCCCCAAGGACCCTCCTGCTCCCGCGAGACAGCAGCACCGCTCCTCACGCGGCCCCAGTGTCTCCATCCAGGGTCTGCTTCACCCTGGGTCTCCCCGGGGATTTCCACCACAGTGCTATCTCCAGTCCCCAAATCTTGGGAACCCGACCAGCTGCCGTGCGCCACCTCCTCACCCTGCTCCCCTCCGCAGCGGGGCCACCTCATTACCGGGCACAAGCCATCCTGTTCCTGGGCTGTGGGGTGCTGTCACACGCACCCAGCCCACTCTGGACACCTACCTTGAGACGCACACCCACTCCCACTGCAGAAACCTCCCCAGGAGACCTCCATTGCCAAATTAGCACATACAAATACCCCAAATCACTCTTACAACCCTATCGTGCCCAACAAGCAATGCCAGAAACCTCCTAGTGCAGGACCAGCGTTTGTGTCCTGTATCGCCACAGCCTCGGAGACGTCCCACTCACCTTGCTGAGCTTCTCCCCGTCCGTGTGTGGGATGAGGGTTTTCAGAGACTGGAAGCCAGCATTGATGCTCTGCATCCGCCGTCTCTCGTTGCTGTTGGCGATTTCTCTGCGTATCCGCCGCTCCTGGTCCCGCTGGGTCTCTGGAGTCAACGGGATGTTAGCTAAGCTGCAAGAGAGTCACAGGGTTAGGGAGGAGGGGGCTGAACCCCTGCTGCCGGCTCAGCCCCACCGCATGTCCCCTTGCTTTGCAATCACAATGCCGAGCCACCAAAGGGACGGTAAACACGGAGGAGATGATGGCTGCAGCGCTGGCGAGCACAAGAGCGGGTGGGTGGGTCTCCCTAGCCCCCTGCGCAAACCTCCTAGGGATGCATCAACTGAACGGTGGCCTTGCTGCAGCCCCCCGGCTCCGTCAAGCTCAGACACAGGCTGCCCAGCACTGGCAGCAGGTCTGGGCGAGGGGAGCCCAGGGGAAGGCAGGGCACGGTAGGGACTCCCGGGCAGGCAAGGGAGGCTGCAGGCTGGCCGGCTGGGTCCCCGCAGGGCCGGCCGGCGTGTGTGGCCCCAGGAAGGCGGCTCCCTCCCTCCCGCCCCGCTGATGGCTTCCAGATGACAGCTCCCAGCAGAGAAGCCCCTGTCCCACCCCAAGCCGCAGCTCCCGCCTGCTTCCTGCCGCCTCCTCGCCCCCCGCGCCCTCGCCCCGCAGATGGGCCAGGAAATGCCTCCCGGAGCTGGCAATGCCACCGGCAGCGAGCAGGGACGGCAGATGGCAGGGTTCTTGCCCCTGACCAGTGTGGGTCCAGGACAGCAGCCCTCCGAGCAAACCCCACTGCTGTGGGGATCCAGCTCCTTTACCCACACTCTACTTCTTCTCCAAGAGCCCAGGGAGTTGGGATGACTGAATCCTGGCAAGGGCTTTGGTTCCCAGGGAGGGTGAGGCCACCAGGTAGTGGGCAGCACCAGCAATTAGTAAGTCTAGCATCACAGTGATAGCTGGCTGTTATGCCAAACCATCGTGACCAGCAGTCCCTGCCACACCACCAGCCACCTGGCTTCCCCACTGCCCCCAGCAGCAGCTCTCTCTAGGGTGCACGTAAGCACTCAGCACCCACTGGCTGCAAGTCAGGCTGCTGGCGTTAGGGATGCTGCACGGCACCAAAGACTAAACACAAGTGCCAGGCTGCTGGTGTAAGGAGAGATAAGATGGGCTTCAGCCTCCTGCTCAGGTGCCAAACAGCTCCAGGATGGGGAGATGGCACTGTCCCACCCAGCACCTTGCTGGTACTGGGCTGGAAAGCAATGCCTGGTGTCCTGCCATACCTGCCCTCCTGCCTTCCTGGCAAGGCCACAGAAGAACAATGGAGGCTTGCGAGCCCAGGGGTCTAAGCACCAAAGCCAAGCCCTGCTTGCAGCACCCTTGTGTGCTCAGGCAGCACCCAGAGCCTCCCAAGCCACCCATTGCTTTCTGCAACTGGGGAACACACCGTGACGACTCTGAGATACACAGGGAAGGATCCCAGCTCAGCCCAATAGATGGGGAAGGATCCCAGCTCAAGCTAAGCAAATGAGGAATGCTCCCAGCTCAGGCCAAGTGGGATAGAGAAGGACCACAGCTCAGCCCAATTGGATGAAGAAGAATTCCAGCTCAGCGGGCCAGGAAGACGCTTGCCCCAGCCACCAAGGCAGAGTCCTGGTCCAGGCTGGTGCTGGGTGCCAAGCACCCGCTGCATTGGATCCCTCCCATGCAGCTCCAAACGGGTGTCTTGGGAGGTGCAGAGATGGGTGCCTGGGGTCTGCCCCA
Source organism: Streptopelia decaocto (assembly GCF_964273445.1). NCBI lineage: Eukaryota > Metazoa > Chordata > Aves > Columbiformes > Columbidae > Streptopelia > Streptopelia decaocto. The sequence goes on along the minus strand of NC_138668.1, from coordinate 10,076,468 downwards.
CTCATGGGGAGCAGCCATCTGCTGGATGTAGCCAGAGCTGCCTGCGACAGGATCATGGCACAGGGCTCCCATCTGCTGGTGGCTGTCACCCACCTCCCTGCTCCTGCCCAAAAACAGTCCCAAACTCATTCCTAAAACGCACCAAACCCCAGCAGGTCTCAGAGATGCCGTCCCTTCGTACAGGCACAACGATGCCTGGTGGAGCCGGGGATATGGCCAGAGCGCTGCTCCAGGATGTGGGACTGCCAGCTGCAGCCACACAAGGGGAGTGGGATGGAGAGGCCCAGGACCGGGCAGCGCGGAAGCAGTTTCTTAAATACTAGGGAAGGAGGAAGAGCCTGCTTCCTCGCCGGCAGACCTCCTGCAACCTGCCCCAGCTGCTCTTCCTGGGAAGAGACCTGGGAAGTGACAGCCAAATGCAGAAAGAGGGAAAAGAAACCACAGATTCCGAAGACAGCCTGGCACCCAGCACTGCCAAGGATGGGGCAGAACAGAGGTGGGGGGAGCAGATGGCACAGGAGAGAAGTCCCCAGAATGTCCCATGCTGGTGCTGTGGGGTTTGGGTCAGGCAAGTAGAATTTCATCTGTCCCACCCCTGCAGCACGGCAGCCCCCGGCACAGCCCTGCAGGGATGTCACACTCGCCTGGACCTTGAGGGAAATAAACCCACGGGGGTGTCAGAACCACTGCTGCTGCCTGGTGAGGAGGCTGGGGGCTCAGCAGGCCCACGGCAGATGTCCCACTCTGGCCGCTCGTGTCTGCCGCTGCCTGCAACTAGTGGTGCGGTTTGCACAGGGAGGCATAGCTGTGCAGGCAGGGTGCCCCGGGATCCCTGAGGTCACAGGCAAGGTGTCCCTGAACTCACAAGAAGGGTACCCCCAAACTCACAGGCAGGTTATCCTTGGGCATTCCCAAGCTCACAAAGCTTGCGGGCAGGCTGACCCTGAGGCTGCAGGCAGGGCATACCCAAGTACACAGACACGGTGTCCCTGAGCACCCTGAGCTCCCGGGCAGGGTGTCCCCAAGCACCCCAAGTTTGCAGACAGGGCATCCCCAAGCTCACAAAGGTGTCCCTGAGCTCCTGGAGCTCCAGGCATGGCATCCCGGAGCTCAGGGTGGTGCAAAGGCAGAGAAGCTCCCCCGCAGCTCTGCTCCACGGCGAGGGCAGGTGTGGGGCCATGCAGACCCACGCAGACCCCTAGCCCTGCGCAGGGCAGTCACATTTCCCTGTCCCCGGTGCTTGCCCTCCCACCGGAGCTACAGCCGCCAGCAGCGACTAATGCGGGGGACCCTGGCCAAGCAGCCCCACCGCCCTGGGCCCCTGCCCCACAGCCACATCCCCCGAGAGCCTCAGGTGTGGACACCCCCGAGCAGCACGGGGACACAGCCCCACACCCTAGGTGGGGCAGGGCCGTGGGGCAGCACTACCACACCGCAGGGCAGGGCCGCCCCACACGTGTAGCAGGGCCTGGGTGCTGCAGGCTGCCCTACGGCGGGGCTGGGCTGCCCCTCAGGGACCCCGCGGGCCTGGGCAGCCCCACAGGGCCCCGCGGGGCTCGGGCCGCCCCCTGTGCGCGGCAGGGCCCGGTGGCTCAGGCCGCCCCACAGCGGAGCCCGGCGCAGAGGGGGGTCCTGTGCCGCCCCCGGGCCCGCAGCGCGGAGCGCCGTCCCGCGTGGCCCCGAGGGGCCCGGGCCACCCCCAGGCGTGGCGGGGCCCGCCCGCCCGCCGCCTCCCGACAGGCCCCGCCAGCTCGGAGCAGCCCCGCGGCTCCAGCCTCCTCCCCGGCGGTGGGGGAGATCGCCCAGTCCGCCGGGAATCCCCCCCACCGTGTCCCCGGGCTTTGTGCCGCCGCCTCCCCGCACTACATGTCCCGGCAGCCCCGGCCACGACCCGCCTCCTCCGGGAGGGCTGCAGAGTCACGGCCAGGCCCGGCAGTAAACACACACCCCCCCCTCGCACACCCCGCCGGACCCCCCCCTACTCCTTTAGACACCCCCCTCTCCAAAAACCCACCCACACCCCCCTGGGGACGGGGGGGCGGGGGGCGAGCGGGCGGGCGGCGCCTCCCCCCTCCCGGCCACGCGCGGCCGCCCGGCCCCATGTGCGCGGCCGGGACCACGTGCGGGCGGTGGGGCTGCGGCGGCCGCGCTGCGCTCCCCCCGCCACCGGTGCACCCCCAGAACCACCCTCAAAATACAATTTATTTAGCGTTTTCCCCCCCACGCCGGGGATCCCCCCCCCACCACCAGCGTCTCCCCCGCGCCCCCACCTGCAGAGCCCGCCGATGACCTCCTTCTCGGATTTCCTGAAGTGCTGCAGGGAGGGCACCTTCTGGGCCGGCACCATGAAGTACTCCATGCCGGGGCGGCGCGGGGGGCGGCCGGGCCCGGCTCCGGCTCCGGCGGCCTCTGCCTGCGGCTCAAGGCGGGAAACAGCTGGTGCGAGCGCGGCGGCTCCCGCCCGCCCGCCGCCTCCCCCCGCCCGCCCGCCCGCCCCCGGCGGCGCCGCCTCCGCCAGCCACCGGCCCATGTAAACAAAGGACGGCGCGGGGAGGGGGGAAAGGGAGAGGGAGCGATCCCCGGCACCACCTCCCACGCGGGGGTACGGGAGGGTGCTCCTGTCCCGTCTTTTTTCGTCCCATCCTTTCTCGACCTGACCTGTCTCGTCCCCACCCCACCCCATCCTATCCTGTCCTGTCCCCATCCCATCCCGTCCTGCCCTAGCTCTATCTCATCCCGTCCTGACCTGTCTTGTCCCCATCCCATTTTCTTGACCCCAACCCTACCCATCCATCGCTGTCCCCATCCTATTCTACCCTGTCCTATCCCATTGCATTCTATCCTGACCCGTTCTTTCCCCATTCCATCTCACACCCATCACATCCTATCCTCATCCCATCTTCCTCTATCCTATCCCATCCTACCCTATCCTGACCTGACCTGCCTTGCCCCCATCCCATCTTATCTCCATTCCATCCCATCCTACCCTAGCCCTGTCCTGTCCCATCTCATCCTGATCTGTCTTGTCCCCGTGCCATCTTATCCAAACTTATCCCATCCCATTCTGACTCAACTTGTTCCCATCCCATCCTATCCTGTCCTATCTCCATCCCAACTTGTTCCATGGTCTCAAACCTCATCTGATCCTGTCCCATCCTACCCCATCTGTCCTGTTTCCATCCAATCCTGCCTTATCCCCATCCTGTCCCATCTCATCCTGCCCTATCCTATCTCCATCCCATTATCCATGCTATCCTTTTTTATGCTATCCCATTCCTATCCCTGTCTTGTTCCCATCCCATCTTGTCCCCAGGCCGTCCTGTTCCATTCCATTAAACCTCGTCTGATCCTGTCCCATCCTGTCCTGTCCCATGTCCACCCCATCCTATCCCCATCTCTATCCCTATCCCTATCCCTATCTCTATCCCTATCTCTATCCCTATCTCTATCCCTATCCTATCCTATCCTATCCTATCCTATCCTATCCTATCCTATCCTATCCTATCCTATCCTATTCCATACTATCCTGCCCAATCCCCATCCCACTCCATCGTACCCTACCCCATCCTGGCCTGCCCTATCCCTGTCCCATCCCATTCTACCCTTCTGATCCTATCCTGATCCTGTCCCATCCCACCTCATTATATCCTCATCCCATCCCTGTCCCTGGCAGCCCCCACTTCCATCACCCCCCCAACCCAGGGTGCTGTGCCCCTTCTTCTGCCCTGGCCCTGCCCCATGGCTCTGCCCCACAGTGTGCCATGGAGTCTGGCCCTGCTGTGTGGGGTGCTCAGGGGGCAGATGATGGGTGCTGCTGTGGGTCACAACAGGCTTTGGGGACTGGAAGGGGCCAGTGAGGTCACAGCAGCCTTGGGGCTGCCATGGGGCTCAGGAGTTTGGCAGTGACAGGGGTGACATGGCTGGCAGTGGCCACGGGTGCTGGCAGAGTGCTTTGGGGGCTCTGGGGCCTGGCAGGGATCATGGGTGCTCATCAAGGGGCTTTGGAAGCTGGGAGCCAGGGGGAGGGGGCTGGCGGGGGCCATGCGGGACCTCAGGGACCCACCAGGCTCTGCAGGGGGGCCAAGTGATCCCCTCTCCCCCCTGCCTAAGCCCCCTCCAGCACTGCCTGTGTGGGGCCAGGGCCAGCGAGGGCCACTGGAGCAGGGACAGAGCAAGCCATCGAGGGCATGGGGTGGGGGGAGTACAGGTGGCCTGCCACCCTGGGTGGGCAGGATTCAGCCCTGCAGCACAGGGGGGCACAACCCCCCGCCAGCACCCCCAGCCCAGCCCCGCCCAGGAGCTGGCAGGACAGGTTCTGCCTGGTCCCTGCCTGTCCCCCCTGGGCCCCCTGCCCATCCCTCAGCGGGAGGTCTCACCGTGGGGGGCTGAGGCGTACCCCCCGTCATGGTCCCCACCCACCCCCCATCACTCCACGTGCTCCCCTGCCACCCCCTGAACACCCCACACTGCTGCCAAGCCCCAAACCCGTGCCAGCAGCTGTCCCTGCCTGCTGCCTGTGTGTGGCAGGATGTCCCGGGGTGGGGGCGCCGTGCACCCCATCTGGGAGGACTTTGGGATGGGAGGAGCGGGGTGACATTGGCACCCAGTGAAGGGGCTCTGGTAGCCTGAAGAGAAGCGAGGCTGGGGACACTGGGCCACGCTGTCACCACTGTGTGTCCCCATCCCCGCCGGGGCCACCGCCACCAAGATGGGCATCGAATCCCCCCCCCGCCCGCTCACACTCCCCCAAAAGACGCCTCAGCTCATTTCCATTTTTATTTTTTGGGGGGAAGCACCGACATTGATGTTCACACCCCACACACCCATTTTTCAGGAAAAAAGTCTCAGGGAATAAAAGATGAAAACGAGGTGGCAGCTGTTCTGCAACCATCGGTGCAAGGAGGAAGAGGAGGTCACTGCTGGGGACACAGCAGCTTCCCCCCCACAAATAAACATGGGTGGGGTGTAATTTCAGCCAGCCGAGCGGGACAGTGCTGCCCCCCTGTGTCTCCCCATTTTGTGGCGGGGCTGTTGGGGACACAGCAGCTGCATCCGCCCCCTCTGAAAGAAAACACGGGTGGGGTGTGGCTTCGGCCACCCGCGTGAGTGGTGCCCCCCACCACGTGTGCCCCCCCTTTTTGTGGCGGGAGTGGCGGGGACACAGGGGCTCCCTCCCCCAAAAAAACCTCACGGGTGGTGTATGACTTCAACCAACCGTGTAGGAGCGTGCTATCCCCCTACTCATGTCCCCCCCGCTTTGTGGCGGGGCTGTTGGGGACAAAGCAGCTGCCCCCCCCCCCCCCCCCGCAAAATCCCCACGGGTGGGGCGTGTCCCCGGCCACCCGCGTGGGCCAGCCTTCCCCCCCGCCGCGGGCCCCGGGGAGGGAGTTCCCCCCCCGGTGAGGGCTGCAGCATCCGGGCCGGCCCCGCCACATCCTGCCGCCGGAAGGAGCCGCGGCCCCGGCGCCCCGGGACAACCCCCCCGGGGGTGACGTCATACGGAGGCCCCCGCCAGGAGTGACGCCAGCTGCGCTCTGTGACGTCACGCGGCGGGCGGCGCAGCGCCTGCAGGGAGGGGGATTCCCCCCCCCCGGTGTGACACCCCCCGCCGTCCCCGGTGCGGGAGGGGGGGGAGGCCGCTCCGGTGGGCGCCGCCTCACGCTTCCTGCGCCACCGTTGGGGGTCCCACCCCCGCCCCCGCTCCGCCACGTCCCCGGGCGGGGGACACAGACACACAGACACAGCCGGGGGGGGGCTCGGCTCTGCCGCAGCGCCGGGGTGACCTTGCGCGGGCGGGGGTTGTCCCTGCGTGTCCCCCCAACGGGGCGGGGCTCCCCCTCCGGTGTCGCCCCCCCCCGCCGTGCCCCCCGGTGCCCCCCGCGGTGGGGAGGGGCCGGCCCCGGCCCCCGCCCAGCTCCCGCCCGCAGCCGGGGCCGGGCCGGTCGGTGCGGGGTGGCCATAAATCACGGCGGGCAGAGCCCCCGCCCCGCCGCCGCCCTCCGCCGCCGCCGCCCGGGGGACCGGGGAGGGGGGGCAAAGCGTCGCCGCCGCCCCCGCCCCCAGCCCCTGCAGATGTGGCGGAGCGGCCCGGCGGCCCGGCAGCGGGGGGGCCCGCTCCGCCAAGCCCCGCTCCCCGCCCCGCTCCCCACCCGCCGCCGGCGCTGAGCCCCCGCCGCAGGTACGATCGCGCACCGGGGACCGGCGCTTTGTCGCGCCACCGCGCCCGCGCGGGGGAAAAGAGGAGGAGGAGGATGATGCCACCGAGGGGGGGGACACCCTTCCGGGAAGCCCCTTCCCTGCCCTGGGGGGAGCGCCGGGACCCTGCCCCGGGGCTGGGGGGGGGTTCCCTTGGCTCGGCACCTGCAGATCCCCCCTGCCGTGGGGAGCGATTCGGGGTGGGGGACATGGCCCCGCTGCAGCCCCGGGGCACGAGGGAGGGTGTGGGGGTGCGGCAGGAGCTCGGGGCTCCCCGGGGGAACACAGGGAGGGCGGTGGGGGTGTGCAGAGAGGGGACCCCCCCACTGCCCAGCGGATGCCTGGGGGGGTGGCTGTCACCCACTGTCCCCCTGCACTCGGGGTGGGTGTCCTGACCTTGGCCGCGGGGTGGGGGCTGCGGTGTGGACGTGCTCCATGGCTCTACCGGGGCACGGCCACCCGCATGGACCCACGCCTGGTGTCCTCACCGTTTTGTGAGGGCGAAGGGACAGCTTTGGCCAAGTGCCACCACCCATCAGCTACTGGTCACCCCTAGTCTCCATCATGGGTGGCTATGGTCCCATGGCCTCGTGGGGCTGAGGTGTGGGGTGGCCAAGCCCCGGCTGTGCCAGCACTGGGGGGTTTTGGGGGCCTGGCTGGGTGACCTCTTCCCTGAGGCACCCAGCAGCAGGGGCCAGGGGCTTCCAAAATTGTCTTCCGTGTCCCTGACCATTGCTGCAGGGGCTTGTCCCTTGCCCTTCATGGAGAAAACCCTCTACAAGTGGCCACCTCCCCTTCCTCGTGCCTTTGTGTCACCCTGCTGTGACCACATCCCCCCCAACCTGGGGTTCCCGTGTGCCCCCAGCCCTGGCCCATGTGGCTGCTGAACCCAAGGCTGCTGATCCACTGAGTGACTGGGGACCAGCCCCAGTTGTGTGGCCGCCAGGTCCAGCCGTGTCCCTGTGCAGGGGTGGCGGGGTGCATGATGCTGGTGGCACTGCTGTGGGGCTGCTCCCCCGGGGAGTGAGCTGCTCTCAGCCCCCTGTTGGGGTCCCCACGGCCACTACGTGCCCGGGAAGTGGGGACCATGGCACTGGCCTTGGCTTGGGAAGCAGGGGACAGAGCCATGGTGACTTCTGGGGACATTTTGGGGGCCTGCCATCACCCCGGGTGGTGCAGGGTGGTGGGTGTTGGGCCACAAGTAGGATGTGCACCCCCTCGTTGCCCTGGCAGGCACCAGTGGGCTCTGGTGAGGGGTGGCAGTGCCAGCACCGTCCACAGTGGGATAAGAAGAGCCAGTGGGTCCCGTGGTGACCCATGTCCTGCCAGCGGCTTTGGGGATGGTGACCCAGGCAGCAGGGCCAGATGCTGCAAACCACCCCCCCACCCCGTCCTGGTATGGGGGGCTCCCGGGGCTGCCCGACCTTGGTGCCGCTGCCAGTCCTGCCAAGTGCCGGCAGCACTGTGCTGCCACGGTGGGGGGAATGAGCCCTGCCTGCCTTCCCTCAGCGCTGGCACCGCTCCAGGCTCGCCAAGCCCTGGGGTCACTGTCCCCTCTTGGGGCAGCGCGAGCCCGGCACTGCCGTCCCTCGCTGCCGCCATCCCCGAGCACACCGCGCCGCCGGGAAGGCTCTGCCCCACGGCCCCCCCTTGCCCACGCTATTCCTGGCGGGTTTTGTGCTGCAGCTGGGCCGGGGGGGGCAGACAGGACACCCTGGCCATGCCAGTAGCAGGGTGGCCCGGAGCCCTGGCACCCCTCCGGCTGCACTGGGGTCACCTGGGGTCCCCCAGCCCTGCCGGTTTGCTGGGCAGCATGGGGGGCCTGGTGGCCCCTGGGGGCACCCAGCCTGGCTGGCGGAACTGGGGGGGCTCCTCCCGCGCCTGGGCTCCATCCCAGCAGCCCCCGCCCCGGACTGGGAAGCCCCTGGGCCCAGTGCCGTGCCGGACTGGTTTGAACTGGCGTGACGGGGGGGTCGCTGGGCGGCCGGAGGGGAAGTGGGGCTGGGCTGGCAGTGCCTGGCGCGGGCAGGAGAGGCCTTAATGGGGAGGGTGGGGGGGGGCGGAGAGCTGGCAGGGGCCTCGCATGGGGGCCGCAGGTGCTGGGGTGTCCGGCCAAGCCACTGCGGGGCTTGTCCCCATCCCGGTGGGGCCCCCGCGGCGCCCTGGTTCCCAGGAGCGCCGGCGGGGCCGCGTGGTTTGGCAGCTGCCACCTGCCCGCGGCCGCGCTGGGAGCCCTGGCGTCAGCGGCCAGAGGCCCCTTTCCCACCCGCCCTGCCCGGGGTTGGCCGTGGCCCCCTGCCCGGCACTGCCTGCCCTGGGACCCCCCAAACTCTGTCCCCTGAGGACATGGAGGCATGGCCACCACGGCGGGACCAGCCTGGCTGCCTTCCCCAGCCTCGCTGTGGGATCCTCAATTCTGGGGTTCTGGAGGGCTGCCGGGGACCTGTCCCACTCAGAATTCCCAGCTATGGGGTGCTGCCCCCTGTTCTGTCTGTTTGTCCTTGAGTTGTGCCACCAACCTGTGGGGCACATGGGGGGTGGCTGGAGACCAAGAACCATGGAAGGCTCAGGGCGGGGACACCCTGGGGGGACAGTGACCCTGCTATGGGGCCTGCCCCATGGCTGTGGGGTTCAAGAGGGTGTCTCTGCCACTAGGGCTGGGACCCTGCTATGGGGCAGGCCCCATGGCTATAGGGGGCTTAGGGAGATGTCCCCCCCTCAGGGTAGAGGAGCCTGCTACGAGGCAGCTCCTCTGGCTATGGGAGCTTGGGACAGGGACCCCCCTGCTTGGGGCCAGCCCTATGACCAGGATGGTGGCACTGCTGGTGGGGGGTGCACGCGGGGGGTCCCCCACCCCCCTGGCCCAGCCCCACACCCCCTGCGGCTCCTCCGCATTCCTCAGCGTCTGAGCCGGGCTGGACCCCCGCCAGCGCAGGGGGGCCCCACCGGCAGGACAGGGCGGGGGCCAGGCCCCCCGGGGCGGGGTGGGGTGGGAATGGGGGGGCCCCCACTGCCACGTGTGCTGGGTGCGCCGTGTCCCCCAACATGGCCCCTCGGCTCCCCCACCCTGCCCCAGGCCATGCAGGGGGCTGAGGGGGCACTGCCGTGGGCCAGGCTCTGGCGCTCACCGCTGCACTGAGCTGCCTGTTCTCAGCCATCTGCGTGGCGGCCGAGCCGTGGGGGTGGCAGTTTGGGGAGGGGTCGAGGGGAGGACGTGGGGGCTGAGCGGGGTGGCTGGGCACTGTGGGACTGTCCGTGACATGGTAGGGGTTGGGGTCCCCCACCATGTCCTGGGAAGTGGAGGGTGCTTGCAGGCAGTAGCCCTGCCATAACATGCCATGCCGTGCCGTGTCACGCCGTGCTGTGCCGTTCTGCGGCAGGCAGCCCCTGCCCGGCCCCGGCAGGCAGTGGCGTTGGCCGGGGGGGAAGGGGCCCCGGCGGGGGAGGAAGCTCTGCCGCCTCCGGGGCTGGGGCCAGCGGGCTCGGCCGCCCGGGTCACCGCGGGACTGGTGGCCGCCACCGCCCTCCTCCACCGCTGGGAAAGGCCTCGCTGGGGCAGGCCCGCAGGGACGGACAGACAGACGGGGGGGCAGAACAGGGACACCGCAGCTCCGGAGCTGCAGGTGCCCGGCGGATTTGGCAGTCCCCGGCAGGGTTTGGTAATCGGCCAAGGGGCTGTGCTGGCCCCGGGGGTTGGCGGCACAGAGAGGACACGCTGGGGACGCACGGGGACTGGTGGGGGGGCCCCTGGTGCCATGCCCTGCCCTTTGCCCGCTGTGGGAGGGGGGACGCAGCAGGGTGGCTGGAAGGGACAGCACAGTCCCCATGCCAGCACCGCGGCAGCCGGCACCCGCTCAGCCTCCAGCCTGCAGTGGGGACAGCCATCGCTGCAGAGCTGGGCTGGGGCGATGCTTCGGGTGGCACTGGTGCCCCCATCCCCGCAGTGACCCCCGGTTGTCCCCCGCAGCGCCTGCCTCGGCACCATGCATTCGCTGGAGGAGCCGCTGGACCTCAAACTGAGCATCTCCAAGCTGCGAGCTGCCCGGGAGAAGCGGGGTCCCCCTACTCCCCGACCCCGCGGTCCCCAGCGCCCGGACACCCCGCTGGCCGGGGATGGCCGAGTGGGGAGCCGGGGCGGTCGCCGTGCTGTGCCAGCCTCACCGTCCGCTGGGCTCCTGGCACACTCCAGGCTGGGGGAGCCGCGGGACGGGCCCTTCCCCACCATGCCGGTGGTGGACCTCAGCCTCTCGCCCCGCTCCGGTGGGGAGTCTCCAGCCGGCAGCACCTCCCTCTCCCCTGAGCGCCAGGGCAGTGGGGACCTGCCCGGCCCACTCACCCCCCACGTAAGTACAGCCGTGTCCCCTCCCCCTCAAGGTGTCCCCAGCAGTGTGGACCGTGCCCGGGATAGCACTCCCAACCTTGGCAATGTGCCTGGTGCTGCTGGTGACACAGTCCCCCTGCAGCGTGTACACACAGCCCAGGGTCAATGTCCTGCCTGGCCCCCCTCTGCCCCCTGATCACAGTGGCAGCCCTGGGGTGGCCCCTGGGGGGAGGCTTTTGGGGGGTTCTGGGGCCTCTGGGGGGCTCTGGGGTTCTCTAGGGCGCTCCATCTGGCTCAACCCCATTCCCCACCGCCCCCACCCTGGGCTCTGCTCCAGGATTTCCAGTCCCTGCGCTACATCGACGGCCTCTCCAGCTCCTTCCAGTTCTTCCTGCCACTGGGAGCAGGGGGGGCCCTGCACCTGCCCCCCGCTGCTTTCCTGCCCCCCAGCAAGGAGAAGCGTCTCCCCCCCGAGCTGCCCCTGCCCAAGCAGCTCATCTGCCGCTGGTCCAAGGTCAGCGGGGAGGGATGGGGGGAAGGGGGCGATGTGGGGCTGTGGGGTGGGGGGTTTTGGGGCTTTGGGGGGCATGCAGATTCTTTATGGGGCTGGGGGTGGTGATAAAGGGCTGGGAGCACATGCAGGGGCATTGTGAGGATAGGGGGGGCAATGTGTGGGAGGTGATGGGGCCATGCAGTGTCATTTTGGGGCTGGGGAGGGGATGTGGGGCTGGAGGGCCATGGCAAAGCTCTATAGGGGTTGCAGGGGCTGGAGGAGGCGTGATGGAGAGCTGGTAGCCATGCAGTGATGCTGGAGGGGTGATACAGGGCTGAGAGGTTGTGCAAAGGGCTCTTTCCATTTCCCCAGATGCTGGTGCTGCTGCACATGGGGTATGGGGGGGAACTCGGGGGGGTTTGAGGGGCAGGGGCTGGCCCTGGTGGGGCTCCTGGGCCCCTGTGGTGCCCACCCCGCTTAGGCCCCCTCACCCCCAGCCTCCTGCCCACAGTGCAACCAGTTCTTCGACCTCCTGCAAGACCTGGTGGACCACGTCAATGATTTCCACGTCAAACCCGAGAAGGACGCGGGGTACTGCTGCCACTGGGAGGGCTGTGCCCGCCACGGCAGGGGCTTCAACGCCAGGTGGGGAGGGGGCGCTCCGGGCACCAGGGGTGTGCTCTGGGTTCCCTGGGAGGCTGTTCTGAGTCACCATAGGGAGATGGGAGCCCAGCACCATGGGCCAGGCAGGGGGAGGTGTCTATCCAGCCAGCCCTCCAGTGTGAGGTCCTGGGGAGCTGGAAGACCACACTGGCCTGGATGTCCCTGTTCCCTGGCCCCGTAGCCAGGACACAGGGACAAGAAGATGCCCTGTGGGCTCAGGCTGTCCCTGTGATGTCTCCTTGACCCTGGCAGGTACAAGATGCTGATCCACATCCGGACGCACACCAATGAGAAGCCGCATCGCTGCCCCACCTGCAACAAGAGCTTCTCCCGCCTGGAGAACCTGAAAATCCACAACCGCTCACACACAGGTCAGCGCCAGCTGCCGCGCTCATCCAGGGGAGCAGGGAGGCTTGTGGGGGGAGAGAGGGGACCCAGCAGGGCCGGTTGTGCCCCCAGCAGACCTGGTGCTGTGCTGTCCCGCAGGCGAGAAGCCCTACATCTGCCCCTACGAAGGCTGCAACAAGCGTTACTCCAACTCCAGTGACCGCTTCAAGCACACCCGCACCCACTACGTGGAGAAGCCCTACTCCTGCAAGATGCCGGGCTGCCACAAGCGCTACACCGACCCCAGCTCCCTCCGCAAGCACATCAAAGCCCATGGCCATTTCGTCTCCACGGAGCACCCAGAGATGCTGAAGGTCCACCCACCTCCCAAAACGCCCCTGGGCTCAGCAGAGATGCCCTACGTTAACGGGGCACAGCTCGTGATCCCCAACCCCGCTGCCCTCTTCGCTCCCCCGGGGCTTCCGGCGTTGCCCATCCCTTTGGCGCCGGCACCGCTCGATCTCAGTGCCTTGGGCTGTGGAGCTGCTGGTGCCCTACCCGCCCTGCCAGGCCCCGTCCTGCCCCTCAACAGTGGCCCCTTGAACTTGGCCAAGAGCCCGCTGCTGCCCTCGCCCTTCGCGGCGGGGCTGGGGCTGCCCGTCATGTCGCTGCTGGCCGGTGGGGCCAAGGCCGAGGGGGAGAAGGGCAGCGGGGCCGAGGGGCGGCCACCCAAGGTGGGCAAAGGGCTGGAGAACCGGAAGGAGAGGGGCGAAAGGACGGAGCCGGGGCGGCCACGGGCACCCCCCGAGAGCCTGGCGCTACTGCCGGGGGCCGTGCTCGACCTCTCGGCTGGCGTCAGCTCGGGGGGCAGCCCCGAAGCGCTGCCCCCTGGCTGGGTGCTCATCCCCCCCGGCTCCCTGCTGCTCAAACCTGCCGCCGTGAATTGAGGGGTCTGACGATGCCCAGGGCCGGCTGCTGGCCCAGCGGGCAGATCCCGCTCTCCAAGGTGGGGGGCATCTCCCCCTCCTCTCCCTGCAGCCCCCCAGCCCTGGCAGGGCCTCGCTCGCGCTTTTAACCATCACGAAAGAAGAACGGACTCTTCTGAGAAAAGCAATAATCCCTTGGCAGCCGGAGCTGGCCACGACCCTGTGCCAGGGGAGCTCTCGGGATGCAGGGGGGTTCCCCTTCTCCCCCGGTCTGGGCAGCTGGAGACACCACTATTTATTTCTTGACCAGCCCCCAGCTCTGACGGGGCCCCAGATGGGCTCATCTGCTGCTGCCGACTCGGTGTCTCCCTACCCAAGGCCTTGGCACAGCTGATGCTGGTGTGCGGGGGTCTGCAGCCCCCAGCCTCCTGCCCTGGGGACAGTGGGGCGACAGCTTGAGGACTGAACACTCCCACAGCCCAGAGCTGTGCCCAGCTGTGCTGTCTGATGTCCCCAGCCAGCACGGCTGCGGGCAGTGCCGCAGTCCCTGCTGCGCTAGGCCCAGCTGGCTGGGCACATGCTGGCCCGGTGCCCACCTGCGCCCCTCTCACTCCTTGTCCCCTGCCGCCTCCCCGGCCCTCCTCATGACAAGGCACACGGCCACGTGTGCTGCTCGCTGTGCCGGCTCCGCGCCGGGGCAGAGCCACCCTGTTTAGCTACGTTCATACCTAACCACAGCCCGCAAGTGCACGCAGGCAGCGCAGGCAGGACTCCAGGCACCGGCAGAGCTGATGCCGGTGGCACATTGGCACCAGCTGGCAAGACACCCACACCTTGGGATGTGTCACCCCACACTGAGGTTCCCTGTGAGCCCCCCACAGCCATGGAGCAGTGTTGGGGCAGGCAGGATGCTGCCGCGGTGCCAGGAGCGGGCAGAGCCCAGAGCCTCTCCTGGCGCACACAGGGGGGTCCCACGTACCTCCCACTGCCAGGTAGGACCCTCACCCACAGCTTTCTCTGAAGTGGGGTGGGGGGGTCTCCCCAATCCTGCCCCAGCCCTGCGGGGAGCCGGTCTCCCTGCCCTCACCCTCCTGGGGCCGGGGCGGCCGCCCGGCGCTGCCACAGCCCCCACATGGCCGCGGGCCATCGACCAGGCCACCCTGGCCGGTGCACGGTGTAATGTCTCCTTGCTCCTTCGTCGGTTTGTTGTTGCACATTCCAGGACATCAGTATTTTAACAGTCTCGAAGTGCCTTTCTATCGTAGTTTCTGGGTTGTTTTTATTTTCCTCCTGTTGGGCTCCATCGCTGGTAGCGTAGCATTTAAGGACTGCAGAAGTAAGAGATAAGCTAACGACTATAACACTATATTCCTCCAGGGGAGAGGAAGTTTATTAAGAAAACAATAAAGTGAAGTTGAAGTAAGTCCCTGTGTCAGTCTGTGACTGTGGTGATGACAGCGAGGAGCCTGTGGTGGGGACAGGGGTGCTGGAGGTGTCAGGTGCGATCTTGGGGCCATGACTTGCTCTGCCTGACCCCCAGCCAGTCCCCACTCTTCCAGATGTGCAGCCTCGGTGCTGGTGAAGCCCTTCTAGGGTCTGCAGGATGGGGACAGCTTGGTGTGTGTCCCCCATGGCCCCTTGCAACCTCACTCTGACCCAGCAGCCATCCTGCAGTGGGAGAAGGGTAATGGCACAGAGCTCTCGGCATTCCCGTGGTACAGAGCCAGAGGTATCCATGTGCTCAGACCAAGAGCATCCAAACGCACCACAAAAATAGCTCACACAGCCTCCCCAGTGCCATTTGAGCCCTGGCAGCCCTCAGTGCCCTGGGGACACCCCTTACTCCCCAGCCACCTCCCTCCTTCTCCATCCCAGGGAAAAATCCAGCCCCTCCTAGGGGCTGATCTCTCTGGGGCAGAGGCAGGTAAGTCCCCTCTCTCTCCGCAGGGCGCAGAGCAGCCAGGCCAGGCGCTGAAGGACACGGCATTTATTGGCTACCTATAAGTTAAGGGTGAAGGACACAGGGCGTGGAGGCAGCAGGAGTCACGTCTCGGCTTTCCATCCCTTCTCCTTCTCATCCTTGGCCTGGATGCGGAGCTCCTCATCCAGCCGCTCCTTGGCTCTCACCACCTGCAAGACACAGGGACGGGGTGACAGGGTGACGTGGAGGGACAGGGCTTCACTCTACCCTCCCTGCCTCATTTGCTGTGATGCTCAGACACAGGAAGGTGACAAGGGCAGGGCTGGACCCTTTGCTCACCTTGGACTGCAGGTAGAAGGAACCTCCCACTGACTTGTCATTCACCTTGAACAAGTGCTCGTAGTTCTGCCAAAAAGAAGTTCCCCATCAGGTTCATCTCCTCTGCCCTCCCAGCCCTGAACCCCAGCAGCCTCCCGCTCCCTGTGGCAGTGTTGGGGGTGACGGGTGTGATCTTGGGGACATGGCTGGCTCTGCCTGACCTCCCGGTGGGTGTCCACACTCGTGGCAGGCACCTCCAGGGACCCCACGTCCCCTTTCCCAAGCAGCACTGCTGGGCCAACGCAGGGGCCAAGCCTGGCAGTGCTGCTAATGCCCACCGGCTGCCTGCACGCTCCTCCAGCTAGGCCAGGGAAACCTCAGACTGGGATTAAATGGGCCCAGGGCAGCACCCACACTCCCTCTGGGGACCAGTCATCACCCCCACACCATACAGCAGCCGTGGGGAGGGCAGGGTCCTGCCAGCACCGTCTCTCCCCGGCTCCAAGAGAGCCTCTACCTTCTGGATCTCCTCTGGGTTGAGGTTTGAGACGTTGAGGATCTGCTGAGCCTCCTGGAGGCTGATGCCGATGATCCTGGAAGCGGCGGCGGACTGGGGCCTCTCTGAGCGCCCTCGTGCATCTGCTGCTGCTCGGCTTGCTGCCCGGAGACACCCAAGGCCTGAGTCCTCCCACCGCTGCCCCCCGGCAAGCCCCAAACCTCAGGCAGGGGCTGGGCAGCAAAGCCCATGGGCTCTGAGGTGCTCACATCCCAATTCCACCCCTCCATCCTCCTCACACTGTCCCCAGCCCGTGAGGGTCACCTGGACAAGGTCCCCAGTCAAGGGGAGGTGGCAGGAATGGGGTGGGGGGCGCCACCAGTTTGCAGCTGGTGCCCACAGTGAGCTGGGCTGCAAGCAGGCAGAGGGAGGCAGGGCTGGTTGCCATGTCCCAGGGGATCATCCTGCTCTGCCTTCTGGCATTGCTAGGACATCCTGCAGCCTGGCAGCGGTGCTGGGCATGGGCTGGTGCCTGGGATGGCTGCTGGGAGCCTGGCTCAAGCTGAAGCACCATTAGGCCATCACCAGGATACCAGCCTGGCAAGCGTGCCCTTGCACGGGGAGCAGCGGGGTGCCTGGGCAAGGGCTGGGGAAGGGGGCAGCCGTGCCTGGGGGGTGCGGGGCTCGTACCTGCAAACTCCTGGCGCAGCGCCCGCATGAAGGCCCGTCCGACCACCTGGGCCCCCACCAGGATGATCTGCGCCAGGTACTTGGCCTGCGGGGACACTCTGCTGTCACAGGGTCCTGTGCCACAGCCGCCTCCCCTTGAGCCCGGCCCTGTCACCTCTTCCCGTCCCCTGTCCTCTGGGCTCCTGCCACGGCCCGGCCCCGGCCTTGTCCCCTCTCCCCGGGCCCAGTGCCCCCAGAACCAGCTTCTCCCGCCTCCCCGGTCCCGCGACCCCCGGAGCCCCGTCCCCCCGCCCGCTGTCCCGTTCCCGCTCCCTCTCACCGCGTCCCCCGGCCCGCTGTCCCTGTCCCGTTCCCGCTCCCTCTCACCGCGTCCCCCGGCCCGCTGTCCCTGTCCCGTTCCCGTTCCCGCTCCCTCTCACCGCGTCCCCCGCCCGCTGTCCCTGTCCCGTTCCCGCTCCCTCTCACCGCGTCCCCCGCCCGCTGTCCCTGTCCCGGCCCCTCTCACCATGTCACCGCCGCCGCTTCCGCGCCCGGAGGTCACGGGGTCAGGGAGCGAAGGTCGCAGCGGCCACAGAGGCAGCCGCAGCGCGGGGCGGAGCGCCCCCCTTTACGCACTCCGGCCACAGCGCCCCCTGGCGGCCGCACCTCCCCCGGAGGTCCCGCCGCCGCCCGGGTTGCGCATGCGGAGAGCCCCAGGCCGCGGCTTCCTCGGGCCGGTCCCGTGTGTCCCCCCCCGGTCCCCGGTGCCCGCCCCCGGCCCGGAATCACGGCAGGACACGGGTGCTGGTGCAGCGGCTTTAATAGCGGGGCCTGCCCGCGGTGGGCACGGGGTTCAGCGCCGCTGCTCGGCCTGTCCCGGTGCGGCCCTCGGCCCTGCCGCGCCTCCCCCTCCGCCGGCCCGGCCCCGCCGCCTCCTCCTCGTCCTCCCGGCGGGCCCGGGCGGGCGCGGGGTCCCCGGTGCGGTCCTCGGGGTGCCAGGGTCCGGCCTAGTCCTGCGGGAGGCCCGGTGAGGTGAGGGGCGCGGTGGATCAGCACCGGCCCTTGGTCCCGCCCGTCCCCGGCACGTACCCACTCGTCCTCGTCCACCCCCTCGAAGGAGTCCTGCGGCAGCGGGTCGTCCCGGTTGCCCAGCCGGGCCACCATGGCGCTCAGCAGCTGCGGGGAGGCCGGGCAGAGCCGTGGGGTGCGGGGCAGCACCCCCAGCCCAGGCCCCGCCGCTGCGTGCCGCCCCAGCACCCACCTCCTCCTTCTTCTGCTCGTCAGACTTCTCCTCCAGGTACACGGACGCCGGGACAAACTTCCGCGCCGGAGCCTCCTTGGGGGCCTCACTCACTGGGAGAGCGGCATCGCATCGCCGTGGGGCCGCGGAGCTTCGCCCCACGGCTGACACAGACCGCACCCGTGCCCGCGGGCCTGGGGTCCGCACCCTGGCACTCTGCACCCACCTGGCGTCATGTCTGCCGGCCGCAGGCTGGCACGGCGCTGCTGCCCGTCCTGCCCCGCCAGCCAGCTGCTGCCGCCCAGGGCCGGCTCCCACCAGACGCGGGTCGGCAGGTAGATATCGTCCTGGAAATACTCCTTCTGCGGGGCAAGGGGTGCTGAGGTGCTCCCCCACCTCCCACACCACCCCAAACATGGATGGGTCCCCTCCACCTACCTTCACGCGTGGCACATGGAAAGCCACGGGCTCCAGGGTGCTCTGCCCGAGGCGCAGCGCCCGGGCGAACTCCACCTCCCGCACCTCGCACACCGTTTTGGGCAAGAAGACGAAGCCCTGATGGCGTAGAGGTGTGAGAGCAGCCTGCTGCAGGTCTGGCAGTGCAGGCAGGGGGGTCAAGGACAGGCAGCACTGCCCCAGTGAGCCCCCCCTTTACCTTGTGAGGTTCATTGGAGGTGAAGCTGTTGCACTCGAGGAAATAGGGGGGCTCGGGAGTCACCTCGTAGAGGAAGACTCTGGTGTCACCCTGGGGACAGAGCGAGATGGGGGCATGGAGGGTCACTCCACACTGCTGGGGTGCTATAGGCAGGTAGCCTCCCAGTTTTTTGAGGGGGCAAACCCTCACCTTGCCAGTGAGGAAGACAACACTGGTATCCTCATCATAGAATGGTAAGAGGGTGGATGGGGCCACATCGAGGCCGAGGACGGACAAAGGTCCCTCAGGCAGAGCCTGCGCCCGGTACAGGAGGATTCTCCTCTCGCTGCGGCTGTGGGGAGGTGACAATGCAGGGGGGCACGATGTCCCTTGGGGGCCCAGGCCTGTGTCCCCCTCTTTACCTATCGAAGCCAGACACCAGAATGTAGTCGCCACCACAAACCCAAACCAGACGTGCTCCACGGCTCCCCTCGGGACCTGGACCCTCCTGTGTGGGGTGAAGATCAACCTGCCAGCTCCAAGAGAGCTGGGGGTGCGGGCAGGGAATTCCCTCCCGCGGGCACCTGCCCGCACCCCCAGCTCTCCATCCCATCCCCACCGCTGTGATCATACCTGTTGAGGCTGAGCGCTGCGCCGGGGCTCGTAGAGCCGTAACCGGCTGTCTTTGCTCACCGTTGCCAGCTTCTTCCCATCAGGGCTCCAAGCCAGGCTGAAAATCTGGGGAGACAGATGTGTGTCCCCTGCCTGGCAAAACACACTCCTCGGGTGTCCCCAGATGTGTCACCTCTTACCTGATCCGTGTGTCCCCACAGGCACAAGGCTTCCCGCCTGGCGCTCAGCTCCCAGATCCGCACCGTCATATCGTAGGAGGAGGAAACCAGGAGATCAGATGCCACGGGGTGGAAGCGGATGGAGTAGATCTTCTCCGTGTGACCTGGTAAGGGTGGGTGGTGTGTAGCTGTCCCCACTTGCTCTGGGATGGGGACAACACTGGGCTGGCTTGTCCCCAGTGTGGGGTGCTTGATGTGCCTCCCCATGTGCCCTCACCTTGGAGGACAGCTTCAGGCTCCTGCAGTGTCTCCTGCAGCCCTCCCTCGGGGATCCGCCACAGCCGGATCTTCGCATCTTCACCCGCTACGGCACCAAAACGGGTGGGCAGTGGTTAATAAAGTGATCTGGTGTGCCAGGGAACTAGCCTGGCGCACTCCCCTAGGGATGGCACACATACCGACAGCAAGGCGCCGTGGGTCGAAGGGGTCCCAGGAGAGGTCAGCCACCGCTGTGCTGTTCTGGATGGTGGGCATGGCCACATCGGGTAGACGTCCCGGCTTGGAGAGCTGTGCGAGAGAGCCAGGGGATCACCTGCACTGTGCCCACCGGCATCGTGCCTGCTGCTGAGCTGTGCCGGCGGTTACCTCGAGGATGGCAATCTGGCCACCGGCGGAGAGCAGGGGGAGAGCAACGCGCTGGTGGTTGGCGCAGAAGCCATCGCACTCGCCCGGTGTGGTGAGGCTGAGCCCCCGCAGGTTGGTGAGGTGGGTGTCACGGTGCAGCACCCTGCCCTGCGCGTGCCGGAAGCGGGAGCTGGGCCCTGGCACAGGTGGGGGATGGGGTGAGCACCCCTGGTCACCCCCGCACGGCCTCAGCTGGGGGACACTGAGCCCATCTGGCTGCCCGCTCACCCAAAATGCTCTGCAGTGACTTCTGGCTGGGGCTGCTGGCAAAGCCACTGGAGGGGCCAGTGCTAGCAGAGAGGGAGGTGGTGGCGCTGCCTGGCGAGGCCAGTGAGGATGGTGAAGAGTAGCCGCTGCATTCCTATGAGAGAGAGTGGGTGGGCAGGGGGTGCAGGTGTCCCAGCCCCTGCCCTTCCCTGCGGGATGAGGGCTGTGGGGACCCCCCAACCCCTCGCCAACCGTGGCACAGTCCCCGGCACCCCACGCTCACGCTCTGGTCGGCATCGGTGTCGGCGGGGCCGGTGTCGGCTGCCTGCAGCTGGGTGCAGGCGATGACGGGGGAGGTGAAGGTCTCCATGGGTCTCCGTGCAGGGTGCAGGCTCACCCTCCCCACCTGTTGGTGGCCAGAGTGGTGGGCAGGGAGTGGTGGTAGCCCCGGGTGATGCCACTGCTGGGGACACCTCCCCAGGTGACACTGACCTGCTGGTTGTCCCCTGCCCACCAGGCCTGGGCGCTGGTGGCCGGCAGCGTCCCAGTGCAGTCGGGGAACAGATCCTCGTGGAAGTCTTGGATGGACTGTGGGAGAGGGGATGAGGTAAGGTGAGTGTCCCCAGAACCCCACAGCTCCTGGCCTGCTGCCAGCTGGCACTGCCTGGCATGGGGCACCCTGGGGCATGCTGCAGATCCCCTGGGCACCCCAGCCCCTCTGGCCACTGAGCCCCTTCCCCACAAGCTGTGTGCCAAAGCCTGTAGGTGTCAGACAGTGCCCGGTGTTGGGCTCCCTTGCACACCCCTGAACACAGCCAGCTTCCAAAACAGCACGGAGCTCCCAGCATCACCCCTTTCAGCACCCAGCCCCAGTGCCCATGTTTTATCACCCAGCCTCCAGGTTTAAGCACCCAGTGTGCCAGATCTGATACCCAGGATCCCTTCTCCAGCACCCAGCATCTTGCATACAGCACACAGCTTCCCAAATCTAGCACCCAGCATTACCCACTGTCAGCACCCAGATTTCAGCCTCCAGTACTCAGCACCCACCCTCCAGCCTGTACTACCCACCATCAGCACCTAGGTTTCACCTCCTCTGCTGCTCCCCTCAGGCTGGAGGCTGGAGGCTGGGATCCCCCGCACCCAGGTGCCCTTTATCACCCAGTGCTGGTGAGGTGTCACTCTTGCGATGGCACCAGGCACAGGTGACACAGTGCCACTCGCAGCCCCCCCCTTACCTTGCGTGGCACCACGTAGCTGATGGGGACGAGGGCGGTGTCGGTGAGCTGCAGGACACGGAGCACCTCGCAGGCCATGACATCCAGGGCCAGACGCGGCACCGCGCCCAGGCCCCGCGTGCTGCCCTCTGTCCAGCACTGGGTCACTGGGAGACAGGGAGGGTGGCCGTGGGGCAGGCAGTGCAGGCAGCGACGAGACCCCTGGGGCTGCCAGCAGCCTGGCACGGGATATATCCTGCTTACCCTGAGTGAGTGCTGGCTGTGCAGGTGCCACCTCCAAGCAATACAGGAGGTTTTCTCCCTGTGAGAGAGGCAGAAAGGATGGGGCCTGAGTGGGGCAGTGGGGAGCACCCCACTGCATCCCCCTGCACCCCACTGCACCTCGCTACACCCCTCTGCACCATTCTGCACCTCACTGTAACCCCTGCAACCCAATGCAACTCCCTGTATCCTCCTACACCCACCTGCACCCTGCTGCACCCTGCTGCACTGCACTACCTCCACATGCGCCTGACTGCACCCCCTGCATCCTTCTGTACCCCCCTGTGCCTTGCTGCACCCCACCACACCCTGCTGCACGCCGCTGCTGTGAGACCTCACCTTCTCTGCAAGCACCAGCAGCCCTGTGTCGGCGTCGTACAGGGGGATGGCCACCCTAGGAGGGAAGGAGGGTGCTGAGCCGGGGGCACCCATCGGTGCAGCACCCCCATGGCCTGGGGCCAGATCCTGCACCCACTGGTGCAGGCACCAAAACCATTCCCGGGGACGCACAGGGCAGGATCAGGCCCTGCCTGCGGTGGGAGGGCAGCTCTGGTGCTGAGGGGTGCTGGTGCCAGGGGGTCCCCTTGCCATGCTGGGCTGCTCCTCTGACTTACAGCTCCCCACAGCATGACTCGCACTGTCCCACCTTAGGGTGACGGGTTTGCAGCAGGAGGGCACCACAAGCACCGCCGGCTGCTCCAGCCCCAGCTGCGTGGTGCCCACTGCAAAGATGTGCCCAGCCATGGGGCACCCCCCTCCCAGCCCTGCACCCCAAACCCTGCACCCAGTGACAGCACCTGGCCCCATTCAGGGAAGCTGCCAGCACCTGCAGGGGAACCCTGGGGTGGCTGGGCCGGCTCAGCGAGTTTGGGGTGGGCGCGTGGCACACCCGGCACGCCGCCTGCCTCATCTGGCACCTGCCGTGCCAGCCAGCCCCAGGAGTGCCCAGTGGCCAGAGCTGTGCTCCATGGAGCGTGTCCCTGCTCCTTGTCATGCACCCTGTCCCAGCCTGCAGCCAGGGAGTGCTCGGTGGCCAGAGGGGACTGTGGCTGAGGGGATGCTTGGTGGCTGGTAGGGATGGCGGCCAGGCAGAGTTTGGTGGCTGGAGGAGATAACGACCAGGGGGATGCTTGGTGGCCAGAGGGGACCACAACCAGGGGGATGCTCAGTGGCTGCAGGGGACAGTGGCTGGGGGATGCTCACTGGCTGGAGGGGACCGTGATGACCGAGGAGATGCTCAGTGGCCAGAGGGACTGTGACAGGAACACTCAGTGGAATGACAAGGAGCACAAAGCTACCTCTGTGCCTTCCCTTGGCAGGGGCAGAGGAGGGATCTCTGCAGGCAGAGAACAAAGGGACAATCTATTACTTTTGGGTTGACGTTTTTGTGGCTATGCTGAGGGCAGGGAATTGTGCCATGCTGTGATTTTACACTGCACAGCTTTGAGGAAATACAGCAAAACAAAGGCTGTGCCTTGCCCCTACCCAGCAGGTCCCCACAGTAGGGACACCCTGGTGCTGCCACAGGCTGGCACAAGGGACATCCGCGGTCAGTACGGCACAGTCCTGCCACGGGACTGTTGGCACAATGTAGGCAAACGCTGGTGGGGTGGCCGTGGCAGGCACCAGGGTCCCCTGGCCAGCTGCGGTCACCATCACCAGCACTGCCACCACCGCTGGGGCCCAGGACTGGGACAAGGGCACCCTGGGTACCTGGTTGTTCAAGCGTGGCCTGTGCCGTCCTTGCAGTTCTGACGGGGGAACATTGTTCTGTGGTGCTCGGCACAGCTCTGCCGTCACCGGGGCACGGGGGCGGTCCTGCGAGGGCCACCCACTGCCCACCCTGTCCCCAGCAGATGGTGACAGGATCTATGTGGATGGCAGGGTGTTACCAGGGGTGCCAAGGGTGCCAGGGGCCTAGGGGTGCCGGAGGTGCCAGGAGTCGCGTGGATGCTGGGAGATACCTGTAGCTGCACCTATAGCTTTACCTACCCCTATACATCTGTCTATACATCCCAGGGATGCTGAGATCCCTGGTACCCTGGCCCCAGGGATGTGGGAGGTCCTGAGGGGCCGTAGGGGCCCCCGGAGGGCTCTGAGGGTCCTGGAGCTGCCGGAGGTCCCGGGGGTCCCTGTGACTCCCCGGGGTCCGGGGGTGCCCCCGGGGGTCCCGTCCCGTGTCGGGCCCCAGGTGCGCAGTAGGCGGAGCCTTTCGGAGCAGTCGTGCCCCACCCCCTCCTCCCTGTCCCCTGCAGCCAATGGGAAGGCGGCGGGAGGGCAGGCTCCGCCCCCGCAGTTTTAAAGCCGCCCCCCGCGCGCGGCGCCGCCAGAGAGGGGAGCGCCCGCCCGGCCGCCGGCTGCCGCCATGGAGTGACCGCCTGGCCTGCCACGGTGAGTCCCGCGGCCTCGGGACCAGCTGCCCGGGCCCTCTCCTTGCTGTGGGAGCGGAGGCTCGAGGGAGCGGCGCCCCACGGGCGGGAGGGGGCTCTGCTGGGCTCAGGGGGGCAGAGGGGCTGAGGGTGCCCAGTCGGCCTCAGCTGGGCCAGGGGACACCCAGGGCCGGCTGCCATCCCCGGGTGGAAGGGTGACAGCCAGGGCTCGGCTGCAGGCAGGGCACCCGGGGCCAGAAACTCGCTCCAGGCCTCGGCTGGGGGTCGGCATGCCCTGCTGCTCTCGAGGCCTTGGCTGAGCGAGAGGCACCCGGCCACCTCCCACCTGGGCTGGTGACAAGGCCTCGGCTGGGCTGACAAGCACTGCAGTGGGCAGGGACGGGGGTGCAGGCAGAGCCCCGGGTCTCCTGTGCCTGTCTTGCCATGGGATGTGCTGCAGCCTGGCCCAGGGACCTTCGCCTGGTGCTGCTCCCGTCATGAGGAACGGGAGAGATGTGTCTGGCGCTAATGTGGACCCTGGCTCCCTGCAGCTGTGGCTGGGTGGCTGCAACCCACCCTGCCAGCCTAAGGGTTCCAGGACCCACACAGGAGTGGCAAGGTGCTGGGCCCATGCTGTGCTCACCCTGTCTCAGCAGACGTGGCAGCGGGGCTCGCCCTTTGGGGTCAGGCAGAGGTGGGAGCTGCTGGCAGTGCTGTTCACCACCACCCTCCTTGGTGGAGGGCTTGGCTGGGGTGGGGTTTGGCTGCCCTGGCCTGGCCTGTGCTCTGGGGCTGGTGTCCCAGGTTGCTGACTGGCTATGGGGCAGAGCAGGTCCCCAGGCAGTGCCGGTGAGGGTTTCCCCCTGGCTGGCACACAGGGATGGGTGCCAGCAGGGCCACCAGCCAGCCTGGCTGCCAGCCGGCAGGGATACTGCACTGCCTTTCCTGCCACCAGCTCCCTGCGTGCTTCTTGTCACCCGGTGTGTGTTGGAGGGTGCTGGCCCCTGTCACCCTCTCTGGGGAGTGACTTAGGGCCACTATGGCATAACTGTCCCTTGCCATACCTGGCTCCCTCCTGGGCCAGCAACTGTCACAAGAGCCAGCACATCCCATCAGAGATGCTCAGGTCCAAGACCCCTCTTTCCCAACCAAAAAACGCCACCAGTGTCCACCTCCACACCCATTCCTGCCGACGTGCCCCACACCAGCAGGTCTCATCCTGGGGCAGCCGGACTGGGACTGGGGCAGCCGGACTGACCTGACCCAGCCAGGGCCGTGCCACTGCCCACATGGTTCTGGGCAGTGCTGGTGTCAAGGATGACACTAATTACTGTTTTTCCCTGCACCACGCCAGGGCTGGGTGGCCTCACAGGGTGGCCCTGACGCAAGCGTTGCCTGCCCGGCTGGCTCTGCCGGCGAGACGCGGCAGGAGGAAACGCTTGGGGACAGCCACAGTCACCCCAGTCACCCCATAGGAATCTGCCCGTGCTGCTGGGGCCACGCGTGGCATCGCTGGCCTCCTCCCAACCTCTGCCGGCGTTCGGGCTCCTCCGGAGGCGGTTTGGCGGCTGGTAAAGTGGCTCTGCTGGTTTTTCTCCTTGCCGGCACCTGAGCCGGGTAGCGCGGCCGGGTCAAAGGGGCAGGAGCGGGATGGAGGGGCCGGCGAGCGTCCCAGGGAATGCAATAACCAGGCCTGCATTCCTCCAGGGCTGCTGCGGAAACTTTAATTAAATAGGGAGGGGAGCCCAGGAGGAGGTGGGAGCTGCGGCGGCGCGGGGTGGGTTGAAGGGGAGGAGGATTAAGGGCTTAATGCTGCATCTCCCCCGAGCTGGGTCTCGGAAGGAGGCATGTGCTGACATGGGCTTGTTTTGAGGGGGTGTAAGAGAGGGGAGCAGTGCCTGTGTCCTGCCTAGTGAAGGCATCATGTCCCTCCCTGCGATGACAGGGACAGAGCCCAGCGCCTGGCTTTTTGCAGGGCCTCTGTCCTGCCTGCGCCGGTGCCCGCCGGCCGAGGAGGCGGCCCACCGGCCTGGCCCCCTGCCGGCAACAACGGCGGCTTTGTTTGGTCTCAGGGCCTCGCTTGTCGGTGCGGGAAGGGACATCCTGGCTGTGTCGGGTTCACTGGGGACAACGGCTGTGTCCCCAAGTGGCGGGGAAGGGCAGGGACCCCCAGTGGGGCTCCTCCAGTCCATCCTGCGCAGGTGTCACCCTGTGGTGCAGGGATGGTATTGGCCTTGTCCTTAAAACACTTAGCGGGTGTGAAGCGAGGTGTCCCCTGCCAAGTCCTTGCCCTGGGCAAGCAGCGGGATGGCCTGGCCCGGGGGGCTGCCGGCAGGGAGGGGGACACGGTGCTCCCACCCCAGTGGGCTGGCAGGGAAAGGCTGAGCTGGGACTGGGGAATCTGAGCCCAGATCCTCCCCACAGCCGGAAAATATGAATAATTCGGCAAATATCTGCGGTGCAGGCGCAGGGGAGCCCAGCCAAGGCAGCAGCAGGCCGCTGGCAGGGCGGTCTTAACACCTCCAGCAGAACCAGGGCCCCCTCTCCACCCTTGGGGACCCTCTGGGACATGGGGAGGCTGTTCCCCTGTCCCCCGTTTCAGAGGGGTGAGCACCCCAGTGAGCCTGAGCTTAGTTAACCCCTCGCTGCCTTGAAATAGCATCAGGGCAGGGAGGCGGTGTGCGGGCGGGATGCTGGCGTGTGCCGGCGGAGTGGGGTGATGCTGGAGGTGTGTGGGTGGAGCAGCCGTGCCAGCCTGCCCGGCACTCGTGGTGAGGCGGGGATGCACGGCCGTGGCCAGGCCGGCCGAACCTGCCCGGAGCGGGGAGCCTGGCAGGCGGGGAGGAAATGCCAGCGTAATTAAAGGGACGAGAGAGAGACTCGGAGTCAGCAGCTGGTTGCAGCATGGGACACGTCAGCGAAACCCGAGCCTGGCATTGCAAAACCAGCCTTGGCCTCGCCAGCATCCCACAGGCCTGGCCATGCTCTGGTGCTGCCCACCCGGGCGGCCTGGCGTGGTGGTGTCACCGCAGCCATGCCCCGCACCCTGTGCCCAGGGCTTTGCCTGCCGGCCAGCACCTTTGGGCTGCTGGGGCCACCTCAACGGCTGGCACGGCAGTGAGGGGCACCGAGTCTGCCCCTAGCCCCCTTAGCCCCAAAAAGCACTTCACAAGTGCTCCATGATGGCTTCTTGGCTCTGCTTGGTACTTGTGCCGAGCACCGATGGCTTTGCCATGATGTGAGGGTGCGGTGGGACCTGGCAGCAGCATCAGCAAGGGGGCTGAGGGCTGAGCCAGCGGGGGGACTCAGTGACGGTGACCCCCTGGACATGGCACAGCTCCTCCCGGCGTCAGGGGGCTGACGGCACGGGTCACGGCGGGGCAGGGCTGCTCCGGCCAAGTGACTCAGGCGGCTGCGGTGACCCTGCCCAGCGGCGCAGGCACGCCCGGCCCGTGGGTGCACCCCACCCTGGGGAGGGCCCACCCGGGAAAGAGCTGAGGACAGAGCTGGTGGCCACGTTAACCTCATCCAGCTGTGGGTGAGTGCCGGTGCCTTTGCGGCACGGAGGGCTGCGCTGGCTGGGGACGTAGCCACCGGTGCAGGATGTCATGTCCCTGCACCAGACAGGGCCCCCCATAGCAGACGGGCGGCCAGGGCAGCCGGCACGTGCTGCTGCACAACCCGGCAGCCCCCTGCACAGTGGGGGCCCCTTGCGAGCCCCAGCTGGGGGTTGCCTGGAGCTTTGAAGAACTCTGAGAAGAGGAGGAGGTGATGGCTGGGAATGGGGAAGGGGCTGGCGGGGCAGGGTGCTGGTTGCACCCTCACATCCAGCAGCCTGGTGGTGTTCACCTCTCTCTGCAGGAGTCATCAGGTCCCCAGTCCAGGCCCAGATCCGGCTGCCACCTCCCTCATCTGTGCTAATTATTAATGTCATTAAAAGGGCTGAAAGACGGGGTTGAAAGAGGAGCCAGCCACCTCCAAAGCAAGGCTATCAGCTGGGCACCTGCGGGCGCTGGGACTGGGGTGGCTGCAGCCTCACTCACCCCAAGAGCATCCTCCCCTCCATCCCAGTCCAGGGTGCTGTGCTGGGTCTCTGGAGTGCCGTCAGGACAGGGAACAGCAAGGTGACCTGCAGACCCCCTGGGACAGGAGCTAGCCTGGGGGCGGCTACGAGCCCCAGGATTGCAGGAATGCAGCCAGCTCTAAAGGGCACAGGAGGGACCCGTGGGGTGATGGAGCACCCGGCTCCTTCGGCCCCACAACCTGTGCCCTGGCCACCCTGGGTGCCCCTGTCTCTGAGGGGGATTGCTACCACCAGCAATGCGGGCAGGAGCAGAGCCCTGGGTGCAGTTGCTGTGATTGCAGCACAAGTGAAGGCTTAAGTGGTGCTCAGTGTGCTGGGAGGGGCAGCTGGGCTCCCACCCCTCTACTGGCTCCCAGAGCCCCCATGTTTGATTTGCACTCTGGGGTTCCAAGGAGAGGGGAGCATGGAGCTGGGTGGGCAGCCCACATGCTGCGTTGCTCTCAGCAGCTCTGTCCCAGGCCACAGCAGCACAGAGGAGGCAGGAGTGCGGTGGGGACATCCCTGCTGCCTCCGCTGTCCCCTTGGGGCCGGAGGGTCCCAGTCAGGGTATGGGGAGATGGTTCTCACACCCCCACAGCGGCGCAGGGGCAGCTGGGGGGGCTGAGGCAGCCCTAGCCTTGCCAGCCCAGGGCCACCCCGGCAGGGCCTGGCTTCTAACCCTTGGCTGCGTTTCTCTCTCCCGCAGAGCTGACACCATGAACCGGCTGATCCTTTGCACGCTGCTGCTCTTGGCCCCCGGGGAGCTGGCTGGGGCATGTCCCACAGGCTGCCAGTGCCAAGACCCCAAAACCATCCTATGTGCAGCCAGACGGGGTCACACCGTGCCCCAGGGGCTGCCCCCCAACACCCTCTCCCTCTATGTCTTTGAGAACGGCATCACAACGCTCAGCGAGGACAGCTTCGCAGGCCTGCCCGCCCTCCAGCTCCTGGACCTCTCACAAAACAAAATCACTAGCATCCAGAAAAACATCTTCCAGCCCCTGACAGAGCTGGTCAACTTGGACCTGTCCTCCAACCAGCTGCAGGAGATCACCAACGAGACCTTCCATGGGCTGCGGCTGCTGGAGAGGCTCTACCTGCAGAGGAACAGGATCCAGCACATCCACGCCGCTGCCTTTGACACGCTGGAGAACCTGCTGGAGCTGAAGCTGCAGAACAACCAGCTCTGGGCTGTGCCCCCCCTCGACCTGCCCAACCTCCTGCTGCTGGACATCAGCTGGAACAAGATCCCCACCATTGCACCGGGGGCCTTCCATGCTGTCAACATCGAGTCCCTGAAGATTGCAGGGCTGGGCCTGACCAACTTAAACGAGGAGCTCTTCCAGGCCCAGAACAACCTCCACGAGCTGGATGTCTCCGACAACCTGCTGGAGCGTGTCCCAGCAGTGCTGCGGCGCCTGGGGAGCCTCACCAAGCTCAACCTGGCTGGGAACGCCCGCATCTCCCAGCTGCCGGCAGAGGACTTCCACAACCTTCACAACCTCCAGGAGCTGGACATCAGCAACCTTAACATCAACACCATCCCTCGGGATTTCTCCAGCTTCTTCCCCAGGCTGCGAGCCGTAACGGCAGCTGGCAACCCCTTCAACTGCATCTGCCCAATGAGCTGGCTGGTGCAGTGGGTGAACGCGAGTGGTGTGGTCCTGCGGCGGCCCGAGGAGACGCGCTGCCACTTCCCTCCCAAAAACTCTGGCAAACTCCTCCACCACCTGCAGTATGCCGACTTTGGCTGCCCCACCACCACCACCACCACACCCCCTACCACCCTGCGCCCCACCACCCTGCCGCCGCCCCCGCCGCTCCCCACCAGCAGCCACCCGGCGCCGCAGCCCAGCACTGCTGCTCCCACCCTGGGGGCCGGGGCCCCCCAGGGCAGCTCCACACTGGTGCCCTTCAGTGGTCCTCTGATTCCCAGCAGCCCCCCGCCACCCATCTGTCCCCCTCGCACGTGTCTGAACGGTGGCACCTGCCACCTGGGTGCCCAAAACCACCTAGAGTGCCTGTGCCCAGAGGGTTTTGCTGGGGCGTACTGCCAGGTGGAGGTGAGGGGAATGACGCCGTCCCCAGCCACACCATCCCCGCCACTCGGACGGCAGATCAGCATCACGCAGGTCAGCAGCACCTCCCTAAAAGTGGACTTGCAGAACTACATCCAGTCCAAAGCGCAGCTGAAGGGCATTCGCTTGAGCTACCGAAACCTTTCCGGGCCGGACAAGCGGCCAGTGATGCTGCGTTTACCAGCGTCGCTCTCAGAGTACACGGTGCGGGCGCTGAAGCCCAACTGCACCTACCGCGTCTGCATCGGGCCCCTGGGCGAGAAGGTCTCCAAGGAGGAGCACTGCGCCGAGGCGCAGACCTTGCCAGTGAGCCACCAGAAGCACTCCCCGGTCACCCAGAGCAAGGACAGCAACCTGGCCCTGATGATCGTCCCGGCGCTGGCTGCCGCGCTGCTGCTGGTGGTGGTGGTGACAGCTGGCGCGTACTACTGCCGGCAGCGCCGGGCAAAGGCACACGCTGGCGCCGGGGTGGATGCCAGCCCGCTGGAGTTGGAAGGCGTGAAAGCCTGCCTGGAAAATGGGGATTTGAGCAGCCACGGCCACAAGGTGCCAGAGGCTGCAATGCTTTCTGGTGGCTCTGAGTGTGAGGTCCCACTCATGCAGTCGCACTACCCCAGCAACAACAACACCCCAGGGCACAAACCCTCCTATTTCTGAACTGGGCAGGATGTGGCTGCCGGGCAAAGGGAGCCCTGGATGGACAAGGGTTGAGCTCCAGCAGCGGCACCGGGGTGAGGAACGGCGAGGAGTTAACTGCATTTAGAAAGAAAAACCCCAAGCCCATAATGTGCAATTTCCAAGAGGCTGCCACGCTTCAGGAGGAGACAGTAATTTTACCGCTCAGTGCCTTGATTTCTGTGACTATGTAGAATGTGGGTAGCGAAAGAGAAGGGGGGTTTGGGTTTTTAATTTGGGGTTTGGGTGGGCTTTTTTAAGCTCCTGCTAAAAAGGAAGCTGCTGGTGACTCAGCTAAGGGACATCCACGTGCTGGTAACAAGGGTCCTTTAGCTGAGCACAGCCTGTGACTCTCAACTCCCTGGAAGCTGATGTGAGCGATAAGGCCTGGCCGAGGTGCTGGGACCCTCGGGACCCCTGGGCTGAAGGAAGTGCCGAGCAGGCAAACCGGGAATTGAAGCTTTAAGAACTCTAAGAGAATATTTATACATTATTATTTCCCATTTCTTCTGGGAAAACTTTTTTTTTTTTCTAGCACAGGTTTGTGTACATCTCTTTTGTAAGGCAGACCAGAAGGGCGTCTTTTTGTACAAAAAAGAAATAAATTAAAATACCAACAATGAAAATGTCTGTGCTTTTGCAGGCACTGCCTGTCCCGGGCAGGGGTGTGGGCAGCGTGCGTGTCCCCTGCAGAGGAGCGGGAACGTCGGCCGCGTCTTCCCGCTGTTGTTGGCGAGCACTGGGATGAGTCAGGGCAGTGGAGGGGGAGTTTTCCCAGCTCTGGGCAGCGGCACCGGGGAAGCTTCACCCCCCCAGTGCTGCCCCCCACCGTGGGCGCTGAGGAGGGGTTCCCAAAACAGAGGCCACGGGTTTGGAATCGGCCACTACCCTGTGCATCATCCAGCCTTACTTCATCCCTTCCTGCCTGCCAGATGGCTCCAGGGCCAGCAGCAGGACAAACAGCCCAGCCCCACAACCTCCTGACCTCCACCCCGGCAGCACGGGCACCCCCAAAGCACCCGTGACAAATGTTGGCCTGCTCAGTTTCCCCCTTAAAACGGGGGGCTGCAGCCAGAGCCGAGGCTTGAGGCCCCCGCAGTGAGCCCCCAGCACCGGGAACAGCCGGTTTTGTGCTGGGAGCTCGGCAGGTTCCCGCTGCCAAGTGGTTTCTGCTCCAACCCTCTGGTTTTAATCGTTTTCCAATCCTTTATCTTTCAGGCTGGAATTTTCCAGGTTGGGGCCCTGCCCGCCAAGGTATGTTTGATTTGGAGGGAATGAGCAAAAGTGGAGCTGAGGGTCACCGCCGTGCCGCGCGCTGCCGCTGCACTGGCCCGGCGGCTCTTTGGGAGGCACCGCGCTGCCGTAGGATTCGGCCCTGACCCCGCCAGCGCCCCAGTCCTGCTCGCCAGGCGCCGATGGCGGGAGGGAGTGGCTCTGGATGCAATTAGGGGTGCGGGGCGGTGGCGGGGGGCGTCTGGCGCGGCCCCCCCGGCTCCCAGG
The DNA here is from genome assembly GCF_964273445.1 of Streptopelia decaocto. Taxonomy (NCBI): domain Eukaryota; kingdom Metazoa; phylum Chordata; class Aves; order Columbiformes; family Columbidae; genus Streptopelia; species Streptopelia decaocto. Next base: position 10,044,399 of record NC_138668.1, on the reverse strand, counting down.
TGGGCTTCCGGCAGGGCTGGCTCCCATTAGGGCTGGCGCAGCGGCAGGAGGGGCCCCTCGCCGGCGCGGGCGGGTCGGTGCGATGGCCACGCTCGCCCGCTCAAAGAGCCCATTGTGGTTCTCTCCCCACAGATTTTTCAAATTAACATCCCAAATTCCTCCGAAAATTGCTGCTGTGTAAATATTTTCACTGCGAGCTTTGTATATTTTCCAGCCCCGTGAGGAGGAGAGAAGAAAAGTCCCCGCCAGAGCTGTGGCCTCGTGCCGGGTGCCCCCGCCACGGTGCCCCGGGCCCAGCCGGGGGCAGGGTCTGTCCCAGCGCGTCCCCTCCTTGGCACCGGGCTGCAAGGGACCAGCAGCAGGGACCCTGCAGTGGTCCTTGAGCCCCATCCCTCCTGGCCCCTTACTTTTCTCCCCCTGCTGCTTGGCTTTGTGATGTGCCCTTCCTCTAATGAAGCTATTTTTCCCACTTGCAATTAGCTGGAGATTTGCAGGGGACCCCCCACATGCCAGATGGGTGCTGGGGACCCCCACGACCCCTCAGCCCATCCTATTTCCCCCGGGGGACTTCCAGCAGCTCCAAAGTGACGGCAGCTGTGGTGGAGGTGCCACCCTGGCTGCCCCAGCATGGCGGGGACCTGGGTAGGTGCAGCGCAGCCAGGACACCCCGAGTCGAGGTTTTCACAGTGGCTCAGCGGAGCTGGGACCTGTGGGGAAGGGGCTGGAGCAGCACTGGGAGGGCAGCGGGGCTCAGCCCCACACGGAGGGGTACGGCCGTTCTGTGGGCAGGGCTTGGTGCCCCGAGGGGTTTGGATCCCCCTGCTGACACCATGTCTGCACCCAGGCGCCTCCACGGGAGCTCAGCAGTACCCAAACTGTGCCCTTCCAGCGCCCGAGCCCCCACGGTTCCCGAACTCGAGCACAAAAGTCCCCCCTGCTGCTGCCAGCCCCGGCGCACGCCAGGAGCAGCACATCGTGCAGTGCTGCTAATTCCTCTGAGCTGAATCAGCGCCGGGGAAAGATTGCAAAACCCCCTGAAATGAACCCAAAACCCAAATTCTCCCTTGCTATGTTATCTAGCGGGGCCGGCAACTGAAAGCCCTGGCCAGGAGCCACTGGCAGGATGGGGGGGCTCGGTGGGGAGCCACAATGGGAGGAGCTTTGCTGGGGTAAGTCCTGCTGCCCACAGCGCTGCCCCAGCCCTGCCTGGTGCAGGCAGTGTCCTGCCTGGAGGTCTCTGGCCTCCAGAAAAACATCCCTGCCCTCGTCATTGCCCCATGGAAACCAAAGCCTGGTCCCCTGCTGGGGAGTCCCTGTCCCTGCTCCCCTGGGCAAGGGCATGTGCCCATCCCACAGCCCCATGCACTGCTGCAAAGCATCGGCTGCCGGGAAGAGCTTGTGGAGAGGCAGAAATCCCGACGGCTTCCTGGAAAGCTGGGGAGGCTGGGGCCGAGAAGCACTGTCCAGCCATGGGAGTGATGGTGGGCAGAGGCCACAGCTCATCTGGGAGCGATTTCAGCATGGCCACCGCTCGCTGCCTTCCCGCCTGAGCGGCCCCACGCACGGCACTAGGCTATTTTTACATGGTATAATTACCGGGGCAGGCAGCAGAGCTGGGCGGCCACACCAGTATTAACTCCTTCGTCTGGCTGCCCAGGAGGGGCTTAGGGCTCTGCCACCAAGACCTGACCACTGGAGTAGATGCTGTCAGAAGCGACCCCAAAAGGGCTGCTAAGTCCCAGGAGAAAGCAGTGCACAGGGTGTTGGGGCCAAGCAGGACAGAAGCAGGACCAGCCGTCAAGGTCCCATTAAAGCTGGTGACCTGGGAAAGGTGGCACAGGGACGGTGGAGACACGTGCCTCGGTGGGGACACGTGCTTGGTGCACATGTGTGCTGGAGCTGGGAGATGTCAAGCTGCAAGCCTGGCCCCCATGAGGCCTCTCAGCTGCGGGCTTTGGCTGGGGCAGGGGCAGCAGGTGGCTGCTGAGGGCTGAGCACCCCTGGGCCCCTCCATGTCCTGCTCCAGTGCTGTGAGGGCCAAAGAGCCCCGAATCCCTCCACAAACACCCTGCCATGCTGGATCCTGGCCGCGGGGAGGTCCCAGCTCCAGCACCTCCCAGCTCTGGGGGGCTTTGCACCGTGCAGCATGGTGGGGATCCAGCTGTCCCCATCTCTCAGCCCTCACTACCATCCTGCCCCACAGGGCTCTGCCCAGCGCCGGCACACACCATGGGGACATGGCTCCATGGGACCTTGGCAGACCTGGTCACCTCGGCTCTACTGATCCAGCTGAACCCTGAGCTGTCTGCAGCATGGGCGAGTGGGCAGCCCCAGCCTCCCTGGAGACATTTTTGGGACACCAAAAGATGCACTGACAAAAGGGAGCCATTGTTTTCACCATCCCCAGCACACTGATGGCACCGTCCCCGTGCAGCCCTGCGCCAGCCACCAGGCGAGCGGCAGCGGGGTCTGGTCGCTGACCCCAAGTCAGAGCTGGTAACCCAACCCCACCAGTGCTGGTTGCAATTTAGGGCAACAATAACGTATTGAGGCCCCTTCCTGGCTCCTGCCCCGCTGCTCCTTGATCTAATTAAAGGGGGCTGGGATGGAAGACAAAACTGAGTCAAAGGGAGCGGCGGGTACCCGAAGGCAGCATGTTAGAGGACCATGGTGCTGAGAAGGGCCAGGGCCACCTGTGCCTCCTAACACCAGCCCCCTTGGGGGTCTGGGTTTTGGCATGGGGTCAGCTCCTGAATACAGCCCTTGCTTTGAAAATGAGGTTTACAGTGTTGTAAAGATATCGCCTGCTCAGGATTTGGGATGAGGGACTCCCAAAACACACTTGTTGATGTGGGGGTGAATGGGGCTGGTGTCCCCCACTCTTTTCCCTCTTCCTCTGGGCAGGGGTGCAGCCACCCCACGGGGTTCAGTGTGGCTGTGGGCATTCGGGTGAGCACGCTGAGCACGTCCCCTGCCTTGGGGCACACCATGGCCCTACTTTGGGGTACCATGGGGTGCCCAGGATGTGTTGGTGCCGGCTCGGCGGGCAGAGGTCTCCATGGCAGGGAGTGGTGGGGACGCGGTGGGGACGCAGTGGGGACGCAGGCTCCCCTTCCTGCCGGCCCGGCGGCGTCAGTAATGAATGGTATGAGTTTCCTGCCGCCCACTGATTGCTTCCTCAAAGAGCCTCAACGAGCTGCTGCTGCTGCCCGCAGCTCCCAGCACGGCCCACAGCATGGGCGGCACCGCCACGCTGCCGCAGGGTCCCCGATGCCCCCATGCTGGGCACCCATGGCCACAGCAGAGATCCACGGTGGGTACCCCAGCCCCACAAATGCTCCGCCAGCCCCATGGCGCTGAGTTGCTGTCTCTGGAACAGCAACATCCAGCACCCCCACACTGAACCTGACCTGTGCCTGCAGCTCCCCTCTTTGGGCACTGCCTGTAGGGGGGACCCTGTGACCCACAAGCCCCCCACCCCCTGCCCTAGCCACAGCTCTGGGGCTCCCGAGCATCACAGTCCCACCAGCCCCCCGTCATCATGGCTCTGGTGGAGGGAGAGCACGGCCCCCACTCAGCACTCACTGCTGGGAGCCAGCCCAAATCCCCCTCCGCCATTTGTCATCCCCACCAGATTTATCGCTGGGGAGTGGTTGGGGCTGCAAGTGTGGCTGGCCCCGACGCGGCTGCCTAAAAAAAGCACCTCCTGCTCCTTGGCGGCTCCCTGGTACAGGGAGGAGGGGTCCGCTCACCCCCACCGCCTCCAGTCGGGGGGGACGCATCCCCCTCTCCGTATCTCCCCGCCACGCAGCCGCAAGCCGGCAGAGCCCTGGCGTGACACGCAGGCAGCGCCCGCCAGCTGCATTCCTGGCGGCCGATAAACCCGGCAGCCAAAATAACTGCAGCCTGCGCAGAGGGGGCTGAGCACAGCCCTGCGGCTGCATCCAATTTAGCCGGGCGGGCTCGCCCCGGCCCAGCGCCGGCAGGGAGGCCCATGCACACGGGGTGGGAGAAGCAGCGGGATCTGGGGCAATTCCCACTGAATTCACTGCTGGCAGCAGTAAGGGACCCTAAAATGTTCCCTTGCACCATGCTGTGTGCCCTGGCCTCCCTCAGGAGTGTTCACTCTGGACACTAATGATAGCTGGCCACCAAGGCTGGATGTGCAACCCCATGGCTGTGCTTGCCCTTTGTGGCGGCAGAGCTGGGGAGCAGGAGAGCTGCGAGCCTTCACCCCAGGAGCTCGCAGGAAGGTGACGGATGCTCGCACCTGGGGCTGCTCCCCCAGCCACTGTACCAGCACTTCCCCACCGTGCCCGTGGCTGATCCTCTCTCCCCTCTGGGTAGTCCCAAATGCTGCCAGCACCAGCTCAGACCTGACACCTCGGCCAAGGTCCAGCCCTGCTGTCACAGCTCACTCAGCTCATTGCCAGAGGCAATGCCGACCACCCAGCCTGCTCCGGCATCCCGGCCCGCCATGGAGTCAGCCCAGTGTGGGTCCCGGTACCCCTGTGCTTCACCAGCAGCTCTGGGGAGAGGTGGCGGCTTCCAGCGCAAACCAGCAAGGACCTTGTCCCAAGCTCCCACCACTCTGGGTGGATGAAGGTGCTGCCTTCTCCTGCTCCTTCGCCCATTTGCCCGCACGCACTGTGATGCTGGGCCAGCTCGCTGGGCGCTGTGGGAGAGGCCAGGCTGGGTCTAACTAGACCATTCCTCACCTCAGCAGAGCCCCGCAGACAGGAGATGGCTCCATCGTGCCTTGACAAGGGGCACTGGCCCCTTACAGCTGCTAAAGCTCCTCTTCTACCTCCCCAAGGGACGCCCAGTGAGCACGGCTCTACCGCCGGCCTGCCCACGGCTGGCTGGGCAGCCGCCACAGCGTCACGGCACAAAGCACCGTGGCCCCACCGCAGGCAGGGGGTCGGAGCCGAGCCGCTCCAGCGTATGGGCAGCACAAAAGGGATTTGCTCGCCCGCAGCATCTTGTCGTGCCACCCCAGTGCACATGCCCACCCGGCTAGCAGCCACCCCAGACACTGTCCCCAGCAGTGCCACCACCCACCACAGTGCTGCGGAGCACCTGTCTCACCCCAGCGCTACTGGGGACACAGCCACGCCATTCCCAGCACTGCCAGTGCCCTCCTGTCACACCCAAAGCTGTGCTGGGGATGCAGTCAAGCCATCCCCAGCCTTGTCCCTGGCTTTGCGGCCAAGCACTGCCAGTGCCAGCAGCTCTCTGCCACCTCCTGCTCCACCACCGCGCTCCCTGTGGGTCTTTGACCGTGGTGTCCCCACCATGCCACCCCATGTCACCACCACCCTCTTGCCCGCGTCACGGTGAGTCCCCATCCCTACCCGGGTGATGTGACCAGTGCCATGGTGAGCATCGCCCCGCTGAACCTCCGCGTGTCCCACAGCTTCACCTCCCGCTGCCGCATCTGCAGGGGCACAGACACGGTGTCGGTGGGTGCTGAGGCTGCAGGACCACCTCCCCTGCCAGCCAGCCTCCCTCTGTCCCCACTGAGGCCCCAGTCAGCTGACGAGGGGACCTCCTACTTTCATGGGGGACAGGCCACCCAGAAAAGCAGCTGGGGCCCTGGCAGAGCTGCCGCAGGGAGCAGGGCTGGGACATCACCTTGCTGGAGAGAAGCGTACCTGGCTGAACCCGATGGAGATGAGGCAATCGCTGGAGCCCATCCAGAGCAGCCGGGAGTCCTTGTTGTTCTCATGTCCCAGGACACTCTGCAAGGCACAGGAGACACAGCTGTGGGTATCACTGCTGGGCACGCCGCGTGGGACACGCATCTTGCTGGTGGTGGCCGTGAACTGCCCCGGGGCTGAGCACACAGAGCCAGGCACTGGCTCCCAGCTCTGCTGAGAGATGCCCGTGGGCACAGCGCAGTGGGGACAGCCTGCAAGCGGTGACTGTCCTGAGCCCCCACCCTGTGCTGGTGCCGCCATGGTTGCTTTGTGGAGAAGCTGGCCTGGCTCTCGGTGAGCAGCCGAGGGTGACAGCAGGTAACGAGAGCGTGAGGGAGCACGGGACAGCTCCCTGGACCCCAGGGCTCTCCCCACAACCAGCGAGGGGGTAAGGGGGCCAATGTGCCACGAGGAAGCTGCTCCATGCTGGCAGGCATGAGAAGAGGCTTGGCCACGGCCACAGACAGACTTACTTCCCTGGCTGCATCCCAGGGCTCTCAATCCACGCTGAATCCCGGCTGCAGGAGCTGGTGCCCCGCAAGTGTCTGGCTGCTACCGAAATACATGGCAAACTGAGCTGGACTGCGCTCCCTACACTGTCCTAGCCCCCTGCAGCCCCGCTCCACCGCTCCCCAGGTTCCCTGAGGGGCTGGGACCCCCAGCCCACACCACCACCTTGTCCTGCCCACTGTCCCCAGCCCAGTCCCCCGCTGAGGCCCCGGTGCCGCTCTGCCAGGGACGGGAAGGGAAGAGTTACGGCGGGGCTGGCGGCTGCTGCTGACTCCCATGTGGCCCCCAGATGGGTCCTGCGGCTCCCGGCGTCCCAGCGGGAGCTGGCAGCCAGCACTCACCCCATGGCGCAGCCAGCGCTCGCAGCCCCCTCGCTCTCGTTTGCCAAGCGCCAGTAAACAACTACTAACGATTTCAGAGCTGGCATGGGAAACCACAGGGCTCTGCCAGAGCTAAAGCTGGCATGGCACTTCCGGCACCTCTGCATAGGGCCGTGGGGGACTTGGCGTGGGGGGACTTAGTGTGGAGGCAGGAGGGACAGGGCTGGCACACTGGCCCCGGTGCCGGAGGAGCCACATCCCAGGGGCTGTGTCCCCCTTGCTGTGAGCACCCTGCACCACAGGCCGTGACCACGCTATGACCACCAGCGAGGTTCTGTCACCGTGGCAACCTGGCAAGGGGGCACAGAGGTGCCATATCTCCCACCCCCTGCCAGAGCACCCCCACTGGGAGCAGCCTCCTCTGGCCCCGGGGATGCCCATTCTCCGGAGAGACCTGGGGCAGGAGAAGGCACATGGTGCCAAGCTCACCCTGTCTTGGCTCTGGCACATGAGCCCCCTTGCCAGCACAAACACGGTCCTGGCCAGCCCATGCAGCTTGCTTGGAAGAGGCAATGCTGGCCAAGCCAAGCCCGGCGCTCCCAGCCGCGGGGGCAGGATGTGGGGCAGGAGGGGCCTGTCCCCCACCTCCAACATGCTGGCACCAGAGCCATCTCCAGGAGGGGGAGAAGGGCCTGGAGAAGGGATCACGTCCTGGGATTGGTGCCGAGAGGGATGGAAACCCCGGGAACCGGGGCCAGCCTGCTCGGCAGCCAGGAGAGCACTTCTGCACCTGAGCCCTGTGGCTGTGGCAGCCAAAACTCCACAGCTGGAGATTCAATAGGTGACCACACCAGCCCTGCTGGCCCCCCGGCCCATCCAGCACCGCACCTGAGGCCGGCGGTGGGTGGCAGCTCCCCAGGGCTGGCAGAGCGCAGGGCAATGCTGCTCCCAGCCCCTGGTGTGCCGGCTGCGGCGCAGGGCCATGTTTTCTGCATTAGTTCCATCCCAGCTGCGCAGCACGTATGGCAGCAAGTATGCAGGGAGGCCGGGGTGCTCTGCTTTCGGCAGCTCAGCCGCCCATCTGTGCAGATGTTGCCAGAGGTGAGCACGTAGGGCTGGATGGCAGTCAGTCCTGGGGGGGTTCCTGAGGAACCCCTGCCCCACGTCCTCTTCCCAGGTGCTGAGGGTCTTGGCAGGGAAGGGGTGGTGTGACCTGGCACCGATGGGCGACACTGGTGTGGTTCGGTCAGCTGAGAGCCCTGGGGCAGCTGTGGGGCTGCTGTGGGTTGCTGGGAATGGCAGAGCTGGGCAAGGACCCTGGCACCTAGCCCAGGGTGATGTTGGGACCCCACGGTGTCCCTGGAGCAGGGGACCAGCCGCAGCCTGAAGGACCAGTTTCCCTCCAGAGCTGCTCGTCCCCTGGCAGGCTGAGAGGAGCCCCCCAGCTCCAGGTTGGCACGTGGGGAGCCAAGGAGGGCGCCCAGCTCCCTGGCCACACCAGCGCCAAGGCAGCGCAGTCTCCTCCAGCCAACTGCATGGGTCCAGCCCAGCTGGTTTTAGGCAGCCCAGGCTGGGGGGAGCTTGTGCTCCCTCCTCAGAGCTGGATCGGTTGCCTGGGGAGGGTTTCCCAGCACTATCCCTCTCCCCATCTGAAGCCATCCCTCCCTCCCAGCACAGGCTGGGGTACAGTGCCTGTACCCATGGGGGTCCCCAGCCCTGCTCCCGTCACGGCCCCGCAGCACTCTGCTGCGGGATGCGGGGGCTGCAAGGGGCCAGCGCCGGGGAGCAGGGCCGGCCTGTTGGATGCAGCTGTTGGCAGTGATGCCGCGGTGGGGCCAGGGGAGCTGGGAACAGCTGCCTGCAGGGAGCGACTGCTTTTGGCTGCCTGGGAGAGCCCCACACAGCAAACGCTGCTCTGGGGCTGGGGCAATCCTGGGGTGATCTCTGGGGGGCTCCCTGCCTCTGGGGAGAGCGTTATCCTCAGCTGGGATGCAGGGCTGGGGCTGGGGAGCCCAGGGGATGGATGGAGGGGAGGTAACTGGGAGGGTCACAGCTCTGCCCTTGGAGGCTGGCAGGGGCCAGCCCAGCCCTGCCCATGCCCGTGGCTGGCAGAGCATGGGCACGGCGAGCAGACCATAGGCATCTGACCCCCGTGGGAAGCAACCCCAGCAAGGGAACTGCGTGGGCGCAGGAGGCACCAGAGCTGGGCTGAGACACCCCTTTGCCAGCGGGTGACAGTGCAGGACGGGACCCCCAGATCACGGTACCATGGGGCAGACAACACCTGTCCATACCAAAAAGATAGGTCCATGCACATGGGGGGAAGCCATCGCTCCCCAAACCCCAGGAGGCAGGAGGAAGGGCTTCCTGGGGAGCCGAGGGGGTTAACCACAGCACTGCACCCTCCTCCAGCACAAGAATGTGAGTGATCTCCCTCTGTTGCCAAATCCTGGTTACTCCAGAGGTGGCCAGGAGAGCAGAGCAGCCTCTCCCAGTCTGGCCCCGCTCCTGGTCTCTGCCCAGGGCTCAGGGAGACCGTGAGCTTTCACCCGCCACTGGGGTGTGCAGGGACTCAGCCACCGCACACGGAGGCAGCGATGCCCCGGCAGCCATCACGCTACCTGCTGACGGGTGTGGGGTCACGGTACTGTGGTGACCCCCCACCCCAGGGAGCCAGGCACCGCCAGTGCCGAGCAGGCTCTGCCTCTTCCAGCGCTCTGCCAGCACAGCCCCTGCCCTCCCCCAGCCCCTCCTGCCTCGGAGAGGCCAACCCCCCCGTCCCAGGGGATGCTGCGGGCCCAGCAAGGGCAGGAAGGTGAAGTGGGGCCCTCAGCGGGACAGCCCCCACCTCGGCAGGGATGCTCAGGGGTGGGGCTGGGACTGGATCAGGTCTACATGGGCTGGGCAGACTGCAGCCCCCATCCACATCCACTTCTCCTCTCCCGCAGCTCATCTCTTGCAGCCATCAGCTCTGCAAGGCCTGCGATGAGGCTGCTATTAATTCCAAAAACACCTTTGCCCTTTTGAGTAGGAGCCTGCCAGGAGCCCCAGGCCAGGCAGCAAGCTGGGGGCTTCCAAAATACCATGCCAGAGCCCCATCCCTTGTGTCTGCACCCTGCCAAGCCAGCACGGCCGTCCTCGGAAGGAAGAATGGGCACGCAGGTGAGGGCAAGCCGGTGCCCTCGCATCCCTTGTGATGCTGCTTGCTCATCCTGAATCCTCCTCAACTTCCCCATGTCTGCCATACCAACCAGCATTCCTGGGAAGGACGGCCGAGGGGGAAGCAGAGCAGAGGAAATATAAACAGTCCCGTGCAGCTACGCTGGGGAACAGAAGCATGAGAGCGCAGAGCGTGCGGTGCTATAAATAGGCAGCCCAGAGTCAGGCCAACTTTTTCAAAGCTTCCCACGGTCTCCTTGGGAATGTGGGATGCTGTGGACCTTCCCCCAGCCCGGAGGAAGCTGCTGCTGAGGCTGGGAGTCAGGTACCCCCAGGGTGACCCCGGCGTGGGATACCACGCTGATGGGCTGGGGGGAAGAAGGCAAAATGTCTCTCTGCATCCTGATGCACCTTCCCCTGGAGAGTGGTCCCCAACCAGCCCCGAGCTGACAGGCGGCTCTTGGGCAGAGGTGACATGTTGGGGTCTGTGGGGTCACCCCAGCCTGGATCTCCACCTTGCCACAGCATCGCCCTGCCACCATGGCCACGCTGCCCCCGGAGAACCTCTCCCTGCTGTACTCTCCCACTGTGGCAGGGGCTGATGTGGCCCATGGGATGGTGGCCAGTCTGGGAGAGGGGCTGAAGTCCCTCTCCCACCCTGGGGGCCATATGCAGAGATGGGGCGCCTCCAGCCTTTTGGGGGTAGCACAGTCCTGCCCCACACCGGCTGTGGGACAAACCCACAGGGACACCCTCCCAGCTGTCCCCAGGGTCCCTCCACCCCGGTCCCGCTCATTAAAACAAGAACTCATTAAGACATGAGCAGGAGCGTGTGCTCACCCGGCGCGCGGCCGTTCCCTCGCCCCCAGTCCTGCCGAAATGCCGGCAGGGGAAGTTTCTCATGAGAACGAAGCCGGCTCCTCTCCTTCCCACTCGGGCCACGCTCACAGCGGCCCCGCAGCCCAGCACTGCCGGCGCCCGCCCGGCCCCGCCACGGGAGCCAGGTGCTGGCCAGATGCTTGCAGCCCCTCGCCCGAGCGCGCAGCGTGCGGGGGGATGCGGCCCCTCGCGTCCGCATGCCGCCAGCCCGGAGCCACGCTGCGTCCGGGGACGCGGCTCTGCCGCATCAAGCCGTGACACCAGCATGTGTGCGGCCACGCTGTCCGCAGGGCATGGGGTGGTCTCCACCCTGTAGCAGCTTTCTGCCCTCGCGAGCCACCTCCTTTCTTTCCAGTAGCATCTCCAACTGTCTTTGATTGCACACCCCATCAGAAAGTATTTTCAAGGATGCACCCCCAGCAGATCTATATTCACTGATGTATAAATGACACGCATGTGCAGCTGAAAGTCTCATGTTTTCTCCCTGCACCCCATTTTAGAGAACGCGGCTTTAGGGAACCGGCAAAACCCTGGCCTGAGTGTGCAGGCAGGGTGCTGCTGGGCCCGCTTACCCTCCAGCCCTGGGGACACAGGGCTCGCCAGGACCCAGAGGAGAGGACGGCTGGGGGTGTGGGGAAGCAGAGATGCCACCTTAGTCCCCAGGCCATATCCAAATCACTGCCCTGCGCTGGTCCTGCTGACCCACCTGGGGCACCAGCTGGGGTATGGGCACCTTCCTGCTGCTCCGACCCCCCACTCAGCACCCTGACCCCAAGTCCTGTCCCCCCACACCTGAAGGGCCATGGCTGGTGCATGATAAATCTCAAGGGCACGTCCCAAGGGAAGGTGGTGGGGCTATTTTTTGGGGGTTGCCCAGGCACTGCAGGGCAGACGGGAGCAGAGAAGCAATGAGCCCTGGCAGAGCAGCCGGGAGGGAAGGAGAGGATGCGACTCGCTTCAGTGAGAGGGTCAAGGTGAGGAGGGCGACCAGGAGCACCTGTGAGAGGGGATGGGGCTGCGGCCAGGGCTGCACGGCCTTGGAGGGGATGAGGCAGAAGACAGGACTCTCAGCACTGCTCCAGAAGGACCCAAACCCAGCCAGGCAGGGGGAGCGCAGCTGCATGGGGGTGCACGGCAGGACTGCTGGCAGCAAAGGGATGGCCCCAGCATCTCCAAGACGAGTTTTTGGGGCCCAGGGCAGCATGCTGCACAGCAGCGGGGTGCAAGCCCAGCCCTAATGTTCACAGAGGGGCTGCTCTGGTTGTGGGTCCCTCCTCCAGCCCAGACGCAGCAACAAGGGTATGGGGGTCCAGCAGAATGAGGCCACTGCCCTCCCAAGGGACATGGTGGCCTTGGGTATGTCCCAGGCACCCTCTGGGGTCAGCCAGACCCCAGCCACACTGTGTCATGCTCTCCTGCCCACTGCTGGGACCTGCTCAAAATAGCTCTGATGGACGTAACCAGGATGTGGGGTCAGGCCCCCACAGAGGGCACGGCCACGGGGTGCGGGCAGCGCACCCACCTCGCCATCCATCCTCTGTCCACAGCCCCACGTGTGCTGCATCCCTGAGACCCCAGAGCGCCATCAGGCATCACAGCAGTGACCCCTCCTCCCCGTTCCGCAGTCTCTTATTTTAGCTCCTTCTTAGCCTTTTCCCCTGCTCTATAAAAAGGAACAGTTTAATGAGGCAGACTTGGCAAATTAAGAAAACCAGCCAGAGTAGCAGCCCTCTGCCGGGGCTGGCTTCAGCACCACGTGCCGCAAAGGGACCGGGGTGAGCCGGCGATGGTGCTGAGCCTGAGCCCTTCGCCTGCTGGGGAGAAAACACAGGCTGCAGTGCCGCAGGGGCCAGCCCGGCTGGAAAACCCATCACGCCGCTCACCTCGCTCACCGCTGCAAAAAAACAGGGAATTTCAAAGCTTGCAAGGTGCCGGCACCGCAAGGCGGCCCCGGCATCACCCGGTTTCGTAACTGCGCTGGCCCAGGGGAGAAGGAACCTTTCCAAATAACCTGGCCCTCCAGCAACCAGGGAAAAAAAGAAAAAACAAAACACAGGAGTGTTGTTCCTCTTGGCTAAGCAAGCCCTGTGCAAACTTCCAGAGGATTTATGGCATTTTAAAGTTTTCCCCTTCAGCGCAGTACTTCTCCAAGACTAAACATCTTCATCAATTCTCAGTCGGCCGGGGCTGGGGCTGCGGCGCGGCAGCGTTCGGCCACGGCAGAGAAGGTGCATATTTCTCTTGGCAAAGCCCGAGAGCCGGCCCCGGGCTGGATCAGACAGCGGCGGAGGGAAGTGAGCTGCCTGCTTTGAACAGCCACCATCATTCACACGTTATTTTTAATAGCTCAGCGAGACAGAGTCCACCCTCCCCAGGAGACTTGGCTCAAGCCCATCGTGCTCACAGCTTTGCCGAAACACCATTAGACAAGCCAACAGGTCTGGCAGGGGGAGAAGCGGGGGGCAGGCGGGAGGCCGGGGGGAGCAGCGCCTGGGGCTGTTGGCGGATGGGCGCAGGGTGAATTTGGGAGCAGAGACCGGGACCTTCCAGCCGTGCTGAGTGGCACCTAGAGCAGGGGAGCGTCACAGGGGCCAGTTGAGGGCTGGGAGCACTTTGCCGTGGCTTGCTGGCATCTGTATCCGCTGGGTTTATATTTATATATTGTGGGGTTGTATTTATAAGGCTGCCTGAAGTGGTCAGGGCACCACTAGCACCCGCAGAAAGCACTCAGGGGTCTTACGGGAGCTCAGCACCCGCATCCTGGTGCAGTGCAGCACCGACTCCCCTGGGTTAGTGCCTGGAGTCACTGCTGTGCCCAGGCAGGGGCACCGCAGGCCACCAGCTGCCCCAGCACAGTGGCAGTAGCAGAGGCACAGGGAGCGGCAGAGCCTGCTGAGGCAATCTCACCCTGTTCTCCACTGCATCCCTCCCCTCCCAAAGGCTTCCAGCCCCTCCCGCCGCCAGGGATGGCAGTCACCAGCAGCCAGAGCCCCCAAGCCACAGGAAACCTCTAATAAGAGGCTGTTTAAACTCGACGTCAAGGCTTAAGTCCTCTACTTATTTCCTAATCGCTGTTATTTGCTGAGCTGCGCGGATCCAGCTGCCCAGCCCTCACCCTTGGCAGCTCCTTGTCCCCCGAGAGCCTTTTGCTGAGCTCCCGCATGGCGATACAGAGCCCGGAAGCCCACAGCCCCACTGCAGCCCCCATGCCCGTGGGGCTCAGGCTCGCTGCCCGCCGGCAGGCAGCAGTGTGCTGTTGCACTGGGGGAGCTGGCTGGCTGCGGCAGGACAGGGGTCCCTGTCAAACCCCACCAGGGCCCAGGAGGAGGTTGCCTGTTCCCCCTGCCCTCAGCCCATGCTGGCACACTGCCTCTCCCAGGCTGTGCCAGGGCTGGGACAGTTGGGGACACCAAGCCCACCCCACAGCAGGCAGTGGGAACCGCGGTCAGGCAGGGCTGCCTGCGCCACATCGCCCAGCACACCCGGGAGGGACGGTACCTGGGAGGCAGCTGGGCTGGCTCGGGGGTCAAAGATCCGCAGTTTCTTGTCCTGTTGAGATAAAAAGAAAACAGAGGAGGGTTAAGGACCCTGGGGCCAGTGGGATATCAGGCCCTATTAGGCAGAAGGCTGGAGTGAGCAGCCCCCTCCTTCCTGCCCATCACTCTCCTGCCTGCAGTGCTGCCTCACCAGGACCTCGACACCATTAAAACTGCTCCCAGAGATGTGGGGAGCGTCCAAAGCAGTGCCAGGGCTGGAGCCCGACCCCCAGATTCCATCCTGCCAGCGCTGCCCAGCATCCCGCAGGCAGGGGAGTGAGTCCTCTCCTGCCCAGCCCCCCACAGCCCAACAGGGCAGGGGATGCCCTTCTGAAAGGGCTGGCTGGGGTGCAGGGGCAGCAGGGGCGTGCCCCAGTGCCAGCCTTGCTGCCAGGGTGCTATTTGGGGAACATACACTGTGCCAGGGAGACTCTCATGGCACAGCATGGCAGTGCTGCAGGCCTTGGGGACCATATGGCATGGCTCAGGGGGTGACCTGCACCCTAGATAGCATGGCGTGGGGTCTAAGCCTCTGTGCTCAGCCTGCACGCTTGATAAAGGGCTCCAACTGCTTGCTCAGCCTGCACGCCGAGTGGCTGCTCGCTCAGCCCAGGCTGGCTCTGCACGCTCGGCTGGGCTTGCGCGCTCGGTCCTGCTCACCCGTCCCCTGCCCATGGCCTGCGGGCCTGGCAGCGCGCTCTGCCTGCACGCTCAGCACCCGGGCGACGGCCGGCTCAGCCCATGCGCTTGCTCTGCCTGCACGCTTAGCATGGATGCTCTGCTCGCTCAGCCTGCACGCTCGGTCTGCTTGGCCTCCGTGCAGGGCCTGCGCACAGCCCACGCCGGCATGTCTGGCAGCGTGCGGGCAGTGGGCAGGCAGCGAGCAGCAGGCGCCATCTAGCGCTCCTGTCCCTCTCGGCTTTGGCACCACTCGCTGACACCATTTTTGCCCTTTTCTCCCCAAAACAGGATCACCATCTGCTACCCAGGAGCAGGGCACAGCCAGCAGCCACCTCAGCTATGCCACGCTGTGCCAAGCAATGCCATGCCATGCCGTGCCGTGCCGTGCCACCGGGAGGTCGCCTGTGCAAGCCGCTCACCTTGCAGGAGGTGCCAAGAAGGCGGCCATCTCCCTTCCAGGCCAGGCTCTGCAGCTGGTCCCCATGCATGTCCAGAGCTGTGGGAGGGAAGCAGGCTCAGCAGCGGGGTCAGGCAGGGCTCCTCCTGTGGATGAGGCAGGAGCCATCGCTCTCCCACCCGCAAGACCCTGGGGCAATGATCTGGTCTTTCTGAAGGGCCAATGGTAGCCAGAGCAGGGGCCAAGACCTACTGGGGTGCTGCCGTGTCCATGCAGGGAGCATCGCCACACTGTCAGCAGTTCGATCCAAAGAGCAGGAGCCCTGGGAAAGCCACGGGGCACTTAACTTACATCCCTGTGCTGCTGCACAGCCTCCCGTTCCCATTGGGTTAGCTGAGCTCTGGGCAAGGCTGGTCAGCAACAGCCCATGGCACCCACACCTACCCACATATAGGAACACGCAGGGAGAGGGATCTGCCACCTCAGGGGATGCTACAGCCTTCCTGGGCAGTACAGGAGCCTGTTACGCTCCTGCATCAGAGTGTAGGGAAGCCTGTGCACACACATAAGGGCCTGCAGTGCTCACTGCCCAAAAAGCCACCCATGCTGCCTGCTTGGTGACACTAAGGTCTGGACTTGAGCCCAGGCACCAGCACGGTGGAGACCCACACTGTGGGCAGGAGCTGGCAGGCATGGCTGTGTTTACCTGTCAGCGGTTGCTGCTGCCCCACGTCCCAGATGGTGACTCGCTTCCCCGCACCGCTGGCCAGGACGCCATCCGCCGTGGGGTGGAACTGCAGCATGTCCACCGGAGCCCCCCCGGGTCCCAGGGTCAGCCCCGCGCTGCTGGGCATGTCCTGGCCGCTCTCTGGCAGG
Source organism: Streptopelia decaocto (assembly GCF_964273445.1). Classification (NCBI taxonomy): domain Eukaryota; kingdom Metazoa; phylum Chordata; class Aves; order Columbiformes; family Columbidae; genus Streptopelia; species Streptopelia decaocto. Next base: position 10,028,342 of record NC_138668.1, on the reverse strand, counting down.
CGCCACACCTTCACCTGCAGCCCAGGGAGAGGGGGTCAGTCCCCGGGCAGGTGAGCTGGACCTGGCTGGGTGCTGGCTTGTTGCTTTTCCAGGCTTTGGTCCCCGAGGACACCAGGCAAACCCTCAGCGCATCTCATTGAGATCAGAGCTGTGGGAATCTCAGGTGGGAGAGGGCTGATCCCTGACTGACACCATCTGCTCTGTCCCCCACAGCCTGGGGGTGTCCCACACCACTCCCCAAGGCTGGTACCCTCCTCTCCAGGGCTCCTCTTATTCCCATTCCTGCATCTCCATCTCCTCTGGGCTCTACAGTGAATCCCAGAGATATGCCAGGGGACACAGGGTGCACTCTTGGGACCCCCGGCACTGAGCACTCACCGTCTCATCAACAGAGCCCGTAGCCAGCAGGAGCTGATCAAAGGGCGAGAAGTCGAAGTCCGTCACCACATCTGGAAGGAGAAGGGCAGAGGTTTGTCCTCACATCCCCCCCTGCAGACAGCGTGACTGCCCACTTTTGCTCTTCCCCAGCCTCAGACTCTTTTCACACACGTACATGTGCAGGCAGGCAAGGGCAGCCAGGGTCAGATCCAGCCCTATCCAGGCATTTCCAAGCAGCTCAGCTTGATGCGAGAGCCTGAGCCCTCCACCCTGTCCACCAGGGTCTGGCACCCATTCCTGGGCGGCACGGGAGCCCTAAATGGCAACACCTCACAATTGCACCTCCCTGTCTAACCCACTGCCACCCAGGTTTGGCTCTCATGTCAGGATGGACATCCCCAGGAGGAACAGGGAGAAGCATGAACAGCACAAGGGTGTCTGTGCCGGCCTGGATGCCAGGCTGGTGAGGCCGTGCTGGTAATAAGGCTCCCTTTGTAACGCCCTCGGCTCCTGGCGGCAGGGGCTGGCGGGGGGAAGGCTGGAACCGCCAGCAGCAGCCCCTCAGATGCATTTGGCATGCTTGGGAAAGTAGGTCACTGTGTACTTTTCTGCTTCCAGGAGGCTGCGGAAAGACAGGCCCAGGAGGCACGAAGAGCGAGCAGCTCACTCTGCTGCATTTGCCCTGGGAGGAGAGAAAAATCCCTTCCCTGCTTTGGAGGCGTTGCTCTGGCACAGCCGGCTTCAAAGGGCTGGTTCTAAATCTCATTAAGAAGCCATTAATGAGGTGCTGGCTCCCTGGGCACCCCTCCAGCGCTCCCCAGGAGCAGCGGAGCTCGGTGCAGCTCCCTGTGCTGCAGCGAAACCAAGGCACTGCTCGCAGGATGGCGGCACTGTGACCAGCTCCCATTTTGCTCCTCTGGTGCAATTTTTTTGGGAAATGGACAGTCAGTGCCCCCCAGCTGGCACTGCTGCTCCGACACCAGAAGAAGCGTACCCCAGGCTCCCCAGCATTCCATCCCCATGCCCAGGCAGGAGGCAGAGCCCTCGCTGTCGCAATATGTGCCCCTCTGTCCGTAGCCATACTGTCAGCCGCCTCTTCCCCCACAGCACTCACTCTGCCCACAGCAGAGCTGCTCAGGGCCACAAAGCAGCTGGTCTGGCCTGTTCCTCCATGCTGGAGACAGGTACACCCATGGCGATACCATCCCCAGCACCTCTGCCAGCCCGGCACTGGGTGTTCTGGGAACTTCAGGGTGTGCAAGGAGTAACACAGGAAGGGTGTGCTAGAGCGAGAGTGAGAAAGAGCTACGTGTCCAGACCTCACTGCAGCTCGAAAGAAGAAGGGATGTGGATGAATCTGGCTCCTTAGCAACAGCCCAGCCTGGCAGAGCCCTGTGTGCTCGGTGTGGCTGCAGTCGGCTTGTGCCTCGCACATAAGTGAGACTTGTCAGAGTCACCCTGCCTGTGGGTGACGGTCCCTGACGATTCCAGCAGCTCCAACAGCCCCTCGCCTGGGAGACAGCCCAACATGGCATCCCTGACTGGGACTCAGCACCTGAGCCCTTCCGCACAGCCCATGGTGGGGCAAATGCCTCTGTGGGTGTGGGAGGTGGTACCCAGCTCCTCGGTGCCCCAATGCAGAGTATGGTGGAGGCACGGGATGAACCAGAGTGGGGCTGATAGACACCCAGCTCACCTGAGTGGCAGCAGAGCTGAGACACAGTCCTCTTGCCTCCATCCTTGCACTCCAGTGGCACGATGCCCAGCACACCTGCAGGAAAGGACACAGGAACAGCCGTGTCACCAGCTGTGTCACCGGCCTGCCCATGGCCCACATGATGCTCCCAGGAACCCTCACAGCCTGGGATACAGCGCGGGGACACCCAGTTTTGCAATGCAAACCAAGAGATGTGGGACTGTCAGCACTTCTGGGGAAACACAGGGAAAGTCTCTTCAACTTGTCCTCAAGCCTTCTGGGGTCCCTGTCACCCAGCTCTGCAGGGACCACGGGAGCAAATACCTCCCACCCCCCGAGCCGTGCTTGGCACCCCTTCCCTTGTGCCTCACCCGCTGCCTCGGCATTGAACGCGATCCAGCGGCAGCTGGCCTTCACGTGGTTCCCACAGGATGCAATGGAGCCTGCTCGGATACCCGTGATCCAGGCCTGGGGGGGAGAAGGAAAACCCATGTCAGGAGATGCCTCTGTTTTGGAGGGACCCAACACTGTGGCTGGAGCTCGGCTGGAGGGGAGACAACAAAGCATCGTCAGAGACCCTCAGCCCCAGCAGAGCTCCCACACCAACGGACCTGGCACTACCTGGAGGCTGACAGCACCAACATAGTCATGTTGGAGGCAGTCTATAGGGCTCCATTCTCTGGGAGGGCCAAGGCAATGCAGCTGCTCATGTTCTGGGGCTTTGGGGCCAGCTTTGCCAGGAGCGGGAGACAGGAGCATCCTGGCTCCCAGCGCTGCTTGTCCCTGAAACTGCCCCAGCCCTAGGCTCTCCCATGGCAGAAAGGGCTCAGAAGAGTTTGCAGTAAACTGATATCGGAGAATTTGTGATGGGACAAATGTTCCTGGGCTGTGAAGCACCAGGAGGTCAGGGCGCAGCTGACCGAGGCAGATAGATGCCTCCAGCAGCGTGCTTCCTGCATGGACACGGAACTGCATGACAGCTCCAAAATCCCACTCTGCAGTGTTTCTCACTTCTACTCCACGGCTGAGCACTGCACCCGTGGGGCACTGGGACACCCTGTGTCAGCCGGACCCACTCCAGGTGACACAGACACCCGGCCTCAAGTGGCCATTGGGACCAGGAACTCCTCGGCACACCCAGGGCCAAGTCCAACCCTCAAGCAAAGGCAACAGTGGGTGTTTTACAGCTGCTACCATGCCTGTATGCCTCCAGGAGCCACCAGCATTGTGGAGAACTGTAGCAGGGGTCCGGAGCAGTGGATACCCCACCAACAGGGCAGAGCCCTTTGCAGGGAAGGCAGCTGTGCACGCAGCCCCGAAAGGGCCGAGCCCCAGGTTTCCTCTCCTTGCACGGCTTCCTTTGGAGGCCTGACAGAGAGCAGAGGTTCCTGTAGCACTTCCTCTGGTCCTTGTCACAGCAGCCTGCTCGGTGACAGACCTGTTAACCCTTCTCCTGCCAAAGGGAGGTTCCTCTCCCCACACCCAGCAGGCAGGTTGGGACCTGCAGTGGGGAGGGGAAACAGGTCTGTAGCGTGACCAAGACCCAAGAGGAAGGGTCCCACAATCTGTGCCCTGTCAGCCCTGCACTGGTCCCTTGGTGAGGGAGGTCACCAGCCTCATCTGGCCCCCAGCATCCAGGGTACCACACAGGACCCCCGCAGCGAAGTTTCGCAGAGGGATCACTGATCTGGTCTGTCCCAGCCCCACAACATCCTTGCACGCAGCCAGGAGCCCCCAAAGGCGCCGTCCTTCTCACAGGGTGTCAGGGCAGCCAGTAAAGCACATACATGGTAACATTCAGCCCTAAAACAAACCGCAAGCTTTCAGGGCACCACTGCCAGCAGAGCCCGTAGATGCTGCCTGAAGGGGAGAAGCAATTCAGATGTGATCCTTCATGATTACAGTGTGTTTCCTGATCTGTCCAGGTCAAGTGTCTGCCTTCACCTCCACAAACAACCTGCTTGGCCAAGGACATGAAGTGTTTCCGGCTGTGACACCTGAGATGGGTTTGGAGATGAGATGTCCACCTCTCACGTCCTGCCCTGCACAGCTGGGTGACAAGAGCTTGCTTTCCAGGGACACGTTTCATGCCTGGATGGGAAATGCCTTTTGGAAATGCCACCTTCCAGGCACTGAGCCTGGCATGGGCTGCCGGAGGCAGAGCAGGTGCCTCCCTGCACACAAGGACAAGAGCACACCATCTGTCCATGTCCTGCAGAGCTTCCCCACCACAGTGACCAACACTAGGGCAGCGGTGACAGGAACGTCCCTGCCCGGAGGATGACATAACCCGCCATGGCAAGGCACCCCAGCACCTACACCACACACACATGCTCCCCAGGCTGGCCACTGACATCTGCACCCTGAGGCTTGCAGCTAAATGCTCAGTTGGCTGAGATTTCAGCGACCTGTTCTGCAGGTTCACTGCGGCTGGCACACTGCAAGGATGCCGGGATGCTTGAGGCCGGGCACGATGACAGGGGCCACCATGTCCCCTCATACAGCTGAAACTCAGGGGGATGTTTTGGGTGCTCAACTGGTCTGCAGAGTCATTTAAGTGCAGGACAGGCCAGCCTGGTGCAAGGATGGCTTGGCTGGGAAGTTACAGGGAAGAAGAGCACTGATGTCCAAGGGTTGGGAGATAAACATTTTGGTGGCACCAGATTCCTTTCAAAGGCAGCAAGATGTGCTGATTTTTAGCAGCATCACCCATCCAGCATGAGCTCTCCACTTCTGGCCAGATGGTCTACACTGAAGAGTACCAGCCTCCCACACCTGCATGCCACCTTGGCACAACTGGCAACCACAGCATCCTATGCCACGTAACTGGCCCACATTGTCCCTTCTGCATGTCCCTTACCCAGTACCTCATGAGCTGAGATGGATCATGATTCTTGGCAGGGTAGGGACTGGTTATGCGTGGGGCAGAGGCTGGAGCTGGGCAACACCTAGCTCTGTGCTGCCCCGTGGGACCCACCAGACCTGCCTGGCCTCACTGGTGCCAATCTCCGCAGCTCATGGGAAGGGTGACGGGGCTCAGCACTGTCCCACGGGCCCCGAGCATTTCCTCTTTGACTGCGGAAGTGGGGTGGCAGGAGTGGGGCCCAGCATTTCACGCTCAGTGTGCACAGTTCCCCTGGCAGCATAGGTGAACCAGGGCTGCCTGGGGAGGGCCCAGCACCAGCCAGGTACCAAGCTGAGCTGGGACGGTGGACAGCATTAACCAGGGGCCAACAGGCTGTGCCAGCCATGCCCAGCCAGGGTCTCATGGCAGGCGGGGCACAGCCCGGCTCCCTGCCGACACGGGGCCAGTACCCAAAGCCAGCGGCACCGGCTGCACCGCCCCGGGAGGGCTGGGGTTCCCCACCAGCACCCGGCTGCAAAACACCCCGTGGGAGGAAACCTCCGCGGACGCCGGGGCGGGAAGCAGTGGGTGCCAAGGAGGGGCCGCCCGGGCGACGCTGCCGCACCACGACCGGGCACCGAGCGGGGGAGCCGGGCGCGGCCCCGTCATACCGGCAGGGCCGCAGCAGCGGGACCCGAAGCCGCGCAATGCCGGGGTGGCACCACCGGCACCCCGGGGCCGCCCCATCGCTACTGCGGTGCTGGTCCTGCCTCTAACCGCCTGCAGCCCGGCCCCGCCACCCCCACCCCCCCGGTACCGGACAGCGGGTAGCGTCCCGCGACGCTCACCTCCCTGCGGGGCAGCCGGGCCTCGGTGTGTCGGAATTTGGACGCCTTGAAGCGATTCATGTTGCTCCGGCTGCACCGAGCCGCGCCGAACCGAGCCCAGCCGCTCCGCCCGCCCCGGGGCCACCGACCACGCCCTCCCCAGAGGCCCCGCCCCGGGACACGCCCTTGTTGTTTAGTCCCGCCCCCGACCCCTCGCCCCCCACCCTCTGTTCGGTACCCCGGGCTGTCCCTGCCCGGCGAGGTCCCCGTGATCGGGACAGAGACCGCCAGCCCGGCGCGGCCGCTCCCTGGGACCCTCCTCATAGCCCCCGCCCTTGGGGCTGAGCCCCAGCGTTGGAGCCACCCCGGGTGTGACCGTCTCGGGGGCTGCAGCCCGTTCCCCGCCTCCTGCAGAGACTCGGGGGCTCCCGCCTGGCAGCTGCCCACCCACGGGCACCCGGGACTGCGACCCCCCCGCTGTCGTCCAAATGTCCCTCCGGAAACAATGGCAGCTGTTCCTCCGGGCAGAGTGCGGGGGGACAGCGGGAGGTTTCCAGTCCCGTGGGCTCCGCGACCTCGTCCCCTCCCCGGCCTCGCAGCCGGCAGTGAACAGAAACCTTTGTGTACCGACAGCTGCCGGGAGGGGGAAAGAAGAGACGGCTGGATTCGCGTCCACCGGGCCCGCCTGCGCCCAGCCACGGCTCAGCCACACCCGGTGGGGCCCGGGTCTCCGCCGCCGCCCGGGCTGTGACACCGGCGTGTGCCCTCGGCGCTGACACCCGACACGCCGCCCTCGGCGCTGCCGTGGCCTCCCACACACCGCGGGGCCGAGCATCTGCTGGCGGGCGTGCCAAAGCCCCGGTAACGACGGCGGGAGAGACCTTGGCACAATTATCCTTGTCTCTAGAGAAAAGCTCCCGCCCCCGCGCAGGCGGCCGCTGGCACAGCCGGCTGGGTTCGGAACAGCCTTTATTTGTGTTCTCTGGTGATGCTCTGAGCAACCTGATCCGGTTGAAGATGTCACCGCTCACAGCAGCAGGCTGGATCAGGTGAACTCCGAAGGTCCCTTCCGAACCAACCCGTTCCATGGTTCTGTGATGCTTCCCCCACCCAGCAGAGCGCTCCCTGGCGCGGGGCGCTGCGAGCGGGGGCTCCCCGGGGCCAGGCAGCCTCGGCCCCGCCGGGGGCTGCGGGGTCTGGCTGTGCCCGGTTCCCCCGGGGACAAGGACGCTCTTTCCGACGAGGGTCCCATCTGCCGCGCTCCCCGCGCCTGGCACCGCTCACAGCCTCTCCCGGCGGCTCCCCGCCCCTCCGGGGCTCTGCCGGGCGCTCCCCGGCGGCAGCTCCAGCCCCGCGCTGACCCCGCCGCTCTCCGGCAGCCCCGCCCAGCAGCGGCCCCGCGCATGCGCGACGCCGGCCCGAGGCGCGGAGCGTGCCCGCGTCCTCCTCCGCAACGTCGCGCGTCGCCAGTGGCGCAGGCGCAGCGCTGCGCGCGGGCCAAGATGGCGGCCGGGAGCTCCGCGCGCTGGCTCGGAGTGGCCGCCGCCGCCGGCAGGAGCCGCGGGCGGGACGGGCGGCTGCCGCTCGTCTGGCTGGTGCGGGGGCTCAGCGTCCCGCCGCCTCCCGTCGCCGCCTCGGCCCGCGCCGCCCGCCGCCTCCTGCCGCTGCGCACTGGGCTCTGCGCCGCGGGTGAGCGGGGCCGGGGGCGGCGGCGGGGCCTCAGCGGGCCGGGGCGGGGGGCGGCGAGCCGCGGGCGGTCGCGTCAGGGCCGGGCGGGGGCCGGGCCCCTTCCCGCGGCCTTGTCCCGCCTCCCGCCCTCCGCGGCACTGACCCGGCCCTCACCCCGGCCCCTCTGTCCGCCTCTCCCGCAGGCACGAAGCGCGTTGCCGCCGCCGCCTTCCACAGCAGCGCCGCGGGCCGCGCCAAGGAGGACTATTACCAGGTGCTGGGGGTGCCCCGCTCCGCCACGCAGAAGGAGATCAAGAAGGCCTATTACCAGGCATGTCCGAGCGGGGACACGCGCTGCCGGGGACACACCGCCGGGGCAGACAGGCGGGCACCGGCCTGTGTCCTGGCAGAGGAGCCGTAGCTGCGCTCTGTTGCACGGCAGAGATCAAACCCTGCTTTGGCATCTCTGTCTTTGGCCCACTGGAGAGGAGAGGTGGTGGAGGGAAAGCTCAGCACAGGGGTTTGGGGGTCTCCTCAAAAGGGGGGTTTGCCTGTGCTGCTGGAGGTGTCCCTCCAGACGGTCCTGGGATTGCTGGGAGGTTGAGGAGCAGCTTCTGTTGTTCCTTGTACTGGGATGATAGTGGAAAATAAAGCCTATTAGTTCCCTAAAATACAGAGTGAGCGCCAAGCTCTACCTGTTGTGTTTCTCCATGTTAAAGTGAATTAGTTTTGTTTGTCTCTAATACTTGAATTCTTATTGTTTAGCTGGCGAAGAAATACCACCCTGATACAAATAAAGATGACCCTAAAGCCAAAGAGAAGTTCTCTCAGTTGGCAGAAGCCTATGAGGTAATATGCAGGATTTTGTTATCATGAAAAGAAAGAAAGATTGGAGGGTAGATGGAGGGAAACATTTATTGCATGCATTTCCAGTAAAATTGTGGCTAATTTTTTGCTTTAGGTGTGAGTGCCTCTGTCCCAACAGTGTCTCCAGGAAATTACTTGGTCCAAATATCTGATTTAGCTGGATATGTTTTTGGCTGCTTGAATTTGGGCTCTTTCTTAGCAGTGGGTGACTGGCAAGGGTGCCGTGGTTACTACAGTGGAATTATTGGTCAGCTTAAATAAACCGAAAACCTGTCAGCAGTTACCAGGTGTTTGATACAGAGGTATCTTCCACTGTGTTGCACCCCAGCCCTGTTTCTTCCTGCTCTTCAGTTTGTTCAGAAATCTTGTGTTTTTTTTTTTTTGCTCTTGTGAGTTTTCAGTTTACCCCAGCACTCTTACCACCAGCTTTTACATGATATATTAATGGTCAACTATATAATGTAAGCTATTCTTGATTATTATAAATTAGTAAGATATTGTAATTTTCCTGATGATGATGAGCTGGGTAGGGAAGAAGGAGCTCTTCAGTAATTCGTGTGCTGCTGAGCACTGGAGTAGCCCTCCTGATGACAGGCACGTTTGAGAACGTGGGCTTGTGGCAGTAACACCAGTAGCCTGGAATTGCGAGAGGCGCTGCCCTGCAGATACAGGCTGTCCACTTGCTCAGGATCTGTCTCCGGATCCTGATGGCATCATTCTTTTTGCCTCAAAGGTCTTAAGTGATGAAGTGAAGCGGAAACAGTACGATGCGTATGGCACGGCAAGTTTTGATCCTGGCGCAGCGGGTGCTAGTACAGGGCGGCAGTACTGGAGCACCGGTCCATCGATTGATCCGGAAGAGCTGTTCAAAAAAATCTTCGGAGAGTTTTCGGGATCCCCTTTCGGTGATTTTCAGAGTGTTTTTGACCAGCCACAGGAGGTATGAAGTGCGTTTATTTTCCGAGTAATGAAATGAAAATGAGAAAACCACAAAAGCTGGAGAGGGGCATGAGTCTGTCACAGATCACTCTAGGAGCAGGCTTAAACAAAGAATCACATATTTTTGGTAAGCCATGTGGATACATTTTCCACACCTTCAGAGACAGTGTTTTTTTCTGGACTTCAGCTACTTCATCTGGTGTTTACTGACACCAGTTGGTGCTGCCAAATAATTCCATCATTGTAGAGGCATCTTTTCTGCTGTACGTTGATTTACATATGTCTGCTTTGATCCCTAATGCTAGAAACCACAAAATACCTCTTAACTATAAAACAAGCCTTCCAGCATTAGGTTTGACTGCTTTATTTGCTTAATTTTGCAACTTAATTGGCTTAACTTTGCAGTGAAGCCTATAGCAAAACAAAACCTATGGCTTTTTACTGCAGCTCAATGCTCTTTTAAGTATTGACAGTGTTGGTTCATGTGCTCCCTTCAGAACTGCTTGGAGTTCAGTAGTTCTGGCTTTACTAAAAATGGCCTTTTTGTTATAAACAGAATTTTCTATTTTGTGCAGTCATCTTTGCCGATGACTTCCCTTGGTAAGTAAAGAGTTTAACGAGGAAGAGCTGATACTCTCATTGAGATTGAAGGCCTTCACCCTCCCCTGTTGCTGCATTCCCATCAAACAAAACCTTTAGGATTTATAAGAGTTTTCCTGAGGGCAGGCAAATGCTTGACTTCTATTTTTACTTCCTTTTCTATTTTTAAATCTTACTTCTGCTACACAACTGCTCATCAGACTGGTGTAATCATTATTCCTGTATTCCTTTTGTACCCCTTTTTATTATGAGACAGATTATTGCTTCCTCAAATGAGACACACCTCTTCTGAATGCATTGTCCATCCATCTGTTTCTCCTCCCATCTATTACCCGGATGTATTTTAAGCGTTGTTTGATATTTGGCCTAGAACAATTTCATTCTGCTTAAGACCCCATTGCACATCAGTCGTAAAGCAATGTCCCTGTTTCCTGTACAGTATATCATGGAACTGACGTTCACCCAAGCTGCAAAAGGTGTTAACAAAGAGATTGTGGTGAACATCAACGACTCCTGTGAGAGATGCCATGGTAAAGGACACGAGCCTGGTACCAAAGCACAGCGCTGTCACTACTGCAGTGGCACTGGCATGGTAAGAGCTTCTTAAGACACAGGTTCTGCTGTGCTTCTCCTTGTCGGGACAAGTCAGTCCCTTCCACGGTGAAAAATTCTCCCTACAGCCATCAGCTTATCTTGGGTGAAGCCAAGTTAATGTGAACTTCATGTTAATATGTGGTAGGAAGATTATTCTCATATTAAAGGAGTGCTCTGTGCAGCTAAAAGCACCAGCCTTCAGGGCTAAACCCTGTGGTGTGGTACATCTGGCAAACCATATTTATATGGTGTAACAGTTCTGAAATTTCTTGGGCATTAAATGGGATACTTTGAATTGAGGGGTGGAGGAAGGAGGAAGGTGATGATGGCCCGAGGGTAATCTTGAAATAAGATGATGGTGTTACTTACGATAAACAATGATCAAGCTTCAGGCTTCCAGTTTCCACTCATGAAAATGGGCACCAGCAGTCGGTCTGTGACCAGAATATCTCCCTGCACAGAACAGGTGTAGTTGGACAGAGGGGACTGTGAGCTCTTCCCACTGTTTCCTCATGTGCTTCACTCTGGTGGGTGGCTTTCCCAGTTCAGTCCGTAGCTTGGTCTCTGTTAACATTTTCCTGGACACTGGCAATAATTCATGCAAGTGGATTGTCCTTGGATTCCTCAAAACACAGACATTTGTAGTTCCTTGTGAAAGAGCTTTGCTCCTGCTTGCACATTAAATCCTAGAGATGACACGTTATGTTTCCCTTCCACTTGCCATGAGACACTTGCTTACTGTAGTGATGGTTTTCAGTGGAAATCAGAATCTGAATCTGATTGCATCTGATCCAGCTTCTCACAAGCAGCATCCTCTCTGGATTTCTGAGCCAGTTTTCTGCTGCACCCCTTGCTAAAGGGTCTCATCCTGTCAGGTTAAATGTGCAATTAGAGGGACCCAAATGTGCTGGACCAGTCACTGGCAGTGTTTTTGAAGTGAAAAGTACCAGCTCAGTACCAAATATTTGTACGATTTTTGTTTTCTTCACTAGGAGACAATAAATACCGGCCCTTTTGTAATGCGCTCTACCTGCCGACGATGCGGCGGTCGTGGTACCATCATAACAACCCCGTGCGTGGTATGTCGAGGAACAGGACAAACCAAACAAAAGAAGACAGTGATGGTTCCTGTACCAGCTGGTTAGTGCTGTACTTGTGTGCTGCTCTGTTAAATAACCATAGTGATTTGCTTCCACTTGGCCAACAGCAAGGCACTTGCCTTCAAGCCCCTGCCAGGTACCAATGTCAGAGCAATGTAAGAAGTTTTGCTGCAGAGAAGTTGTAAGAACAAAGCAGGCTGATAGCTTGGCAACTGAAAGGGCTAGTAAGGAGATGAACTTTTTCGACATGGATAGAAATGTTTGCTTTGCCCTTCCTGAGCTGAGGCTTTGGTTCTTGCATGGATCCTTGTAGGCAGCTTTTGAAGAGTGAAACTCTCAAATGTTTTGTTGCCTTGGGACTTCTGTTTGTCCTTGATGAAGCCTGGGGAGAGGGTGGGAATCTTGAAAGCCTTAGCTTTTCTCAGAGCAGTGTGCTGATGGCCTTCCTCACCAGAGAGAATAAAATGAGCAGAGGGGCTGAAGAATTGCTGCTTTGAGACCGCCCTGAGTGAGCAGCCTGTAATTTTCCTGCAGCTTGTGGAAGCTGCCCTGTGTTCCTTAGCCTGATGCATTTCCCAAAAGAATTCTGTAGGGCTTGAAGTAATGAGCCTACTTGGGGTGTAGTGATCACGTCAGGTATAAATGTGTGCTGACACCCCTTCCTTTGGCCACAGCTCCTGGGCGCCTGTGGAGAGTGTTACTGTGCTGCCTGCTGGTAGGTCTTGTGCCTCATGCTGCTGGGTGTGCGGTGCTGCTGTGGTGGCAGGCGCTTGGGGACAGCAAGAGCTGCAGGCATTCAAGTAACATGTGAATTATAATGCAAGGTAACATTCCCTCTTTTTTGTGATTGCAGGTGTTGAGGATGGGCAGACAGTTCGGATGCCTGTGGGGAAGAAGGAAATTTTCATTACATTCAGGGTATGTATCATTAAATTGTTGGCTGTTTTCAGTATTTGTTGGTTGCTTTTTCCCTTCACAACTGCCTGTGAAGTCTGAGGGACTCAATGGGGCGTGGAGGAGGAAGAGCGAGTGATCCTTTGAAACAGCTGAGGTAACACAATCCACGTGAACTTTCTGAGACAGCAGAAGATCTGCATTGTAACAAGTGGTGTAACGTTAAGTCTGCTCATGAAGAATTGTGCTGTTTGTTCCAGGACAAGGCCTTTAGGGTCATGGGCATCAAAATGCAGAGTAGGTTCTTGATGCCTTGAGTGACTTGGAAGTCAAGCTTGCACGGGTGGGAGCGCCGAGGAGGGCTGCAGGAACGCCCTTAGGAGGCTGGCTGGTCAAATGTCCTTTTGCAGACCTACGTTAAGTGCTGCTTAGGACATGTTTTGTAGCCTGTAGGTATCCTGTCATATGCATTTCTGTCAAGGACAAAATTTTTTTCAGGACCTTTTTTGTGGTGCAGGAGGGTGTAATTCTCTTCCAGGTTGTGAGGCCACTGCAAAGGTGCTTGCCTTCCTCTTCTCTTCTGGATTTCCCCTGTTCAGGGTGCTGGGCAAGGCAGTGTCTTCTCTGCCTCTGCAGAATCATGCTGACACTGATAAATGAACAACAGGATTAGGGGAGGGAGTTGCTGAGCTAGGGAGCGAGGCATCCTCCTAAGCCTCTGGCTAATTACAGTCATGTCAAGATCTGTGTTTTTCTAAAAGACTGAACATTAACTTACACTTCTTAGGTGTGCAGCTTGTAGATGGTAAAGGGTCTGACTACAGCATTCTGGTGGGTTTTTTTAATAAGAATTTTCGAAGCTGTTTACTGTGAGAACTTGGTTGTGCCCACTTCTCTTGGGAACTGCCTGCCTTTTAGGTTCAGAAGAGTTCTGTGTTCAGAAGAAACGGAGCAGATATCCATTCAGACCTCCTCATTTCAATAGCACAGGCTGTTCTGGGAGGCACAGCCAGATGTCAAGGCTTGTACGAGACAATCAATATCACAGTGAGTACCATTATGTGAAAGAGCTTGGGCATAAATTAATGTGGGACAGCAGAAACTTCTCCTTTGCTGCAAAAATGGTGCAAATCTAAGTCTGCCAGTGTCAAGTTTTGGACTTCTTCAGGATTGAGCCACCAGGTAGTTTGTGACCTGCCCGGTCACCCTCCTTTCCTATTGCTGTGTAGGGCCAGGGAAGGGAAGGGCTGGGCTGGGCTGGGTGGATTGCTGGACAAATCCCATCAAAGGTCTACAGACCATGTGCGATTCTCTACATATTCCTTCAAAAGCCTTTCTGTCATTGATTTGGCTTCTGAATGTGTCCAGGTGCATGAACATATCAGATCTCTCCCATCCTACTTTGAAGCTTGCTGGAGAAGTAGTTCATTTTTGTAGACATGTAATTACCATATAAATTGTTAAACTAGAGTAATAAATGTGACTCCTCTGTGTTCATAGATACCCCCTGGTATTCAGCCAGACCAGAGAATTCGAATTAGTGGGAAAGGCATTCCCAAAGTTAACAGTTATGGCTACGGAGACCACTACATTCACATAAAGATAAAAATTCCTCAGTAAGTACACCTAATGCAAGTTTCTGTGAAATCTTGAACTTTTTGCAAAAAATGCTGTTCAGAAAGATTTTTGTGAAAGTTCCTTACTGCTTTATCAAGATGATTAATTTCTCACTCTGTTTTTTATTCTAATGAGAGGGGTTTTTTGTGTTTCTTTTTTTTTTTTTTTTTTTTGTAATAATAACATTTGGCAACCCAGCCCCAAAAATCCTAAAGCCTGGAAACACATACGTAGTTCTGCACCTGCGCATTTGTCTGGCTGTCTGCGATTCTGTCTGGATCCCTGTTGCACAGATTCAGCGTTCTGGCTCAAAATGCATCTGTGCTCTTAGACTTACAGCTTAAAGGAACTGAAGTCCTTGCGAGTTGCTTTTCAGACTGCTCAGCCACCCTCTGCTCCTGCGGTGAAAGAACCTCGTTAGCTTGTATTGCTGCACTTGGCAAGGGAGTTCTTTCCTCAGGTCTCCCCAGCAGACGTGTGTTCTGTTGCAGCTCCACCTGGTTCTTCTCAGCACTTCAAAATACTTTGTTTTTTTCACTGCAGTTTGGTGAAATGCAGCACGTCATATCTCTCTTCTTTGGGGCTTCTTCATTATAGATTTCCCATTTTAAGAGCACTGTAGGGATTCCGAGTGTACGCCAGGTGTATTAATCTTGCAGTTCCAGTAGCTGCCTCTCGTGTATGCTGCCAGAGAAGGTTAAGGAGACGTGTAGACACATCTGTCCCAAAAAACAGCTGTAACCAACACTTCTGTCTTCAATACGCAGGAGGCTGACAGATCGCCAGAGAGCCCTGATGATGAGCTATGCTGAGGATGAGACAGATGTGGAGGGCACGGTGAACGGGGTCACAAATACAGCATCAGGTGAGCAGCGTGAATTAGCGCTTCTTCCTCATGGAGGTGGCGTGGGAGTGCAGAGCGCTCCTGGGGAGGAAGGTGAGCCTAGGTCACCTCGAGACAGCGTGTCAGCACAGCCTGCCAAGCATGTTATATCGGAAATAGTTTTAGTGTGATGTCAGTAGGCTGTAGCACAGAGCAAGGAGGGAGCCTCTTCCCCCAGAACTTTAATACTTACTGGGCAAATCTGTGCATGAGTAGAGAGCAGGTGTTGAGCTCCTCCTGGGCCCTGACAAGTTGTGGTGAGTCTCACTGTGGTTATGAAAGCCTTCTGCTCCCCGCTTCTACCCCTGTGCCAGAAGTAACTTGTCTTAGTAGCAGAGGTAGAAGAAGAGAATGTGCCTCAGGCCAATTTTATTGTGTGAGTTAATCTGGTCTTCTGACCGCAGTTTTTCTCCTTGAAAGCTGAACTGCAGTCAGGGTTGCTCTAGCCCATATTCTGTGCACACGGGGGAATCTTGGAGATGTATTCATTGGTGCCGGGTGGTGGTTCCACTGTACTGACACGGCGTCCAGCGTGATGGAGTGAAGCCAGCTGGGGGCTTTGTAAAGTTGCTCTTTCAGCTCCAGATTAAAAATTTTGATCCAGCAATGATGTGTTTTAAGTTTCAGTGGCCAGGTAGCTGACAGCAATAGTATAGCTAAAGGAAAAAACATACGGTAGAACAGTAAGGCAAGGGCTTTGTCTTGTGCTGTTGGGAAATAACTTTTTCTTTGCTTGTATTGAACAATGAACTTAAAGCTCATTGGATTGTGATTTCTTTCTATGCTTGAAACAAAAAATGCATACAGCTAGGCAAAAGCGAGTGTCTTTCAAAGCTGCTAAATGATCCCAGGAACTCAGGTCCTCTCTACTACATGTAGCGAATATAGGCTGACCTTCAGGATATTGGTAGGTGGCATCTGCCAAATTACTTACCAGTGTTGTGGTTTTTAGTGCTTCCATGACACAAGTTATGTCTTTTCCACTGCGGGTAAGCATTAAAGGTCAGCCTTGGGAGCAAGGGGAGAGATCTCTAAGCACAACACTTCATTCCAGCTTTTTAAAGATGTTTATGTGCTAAAGGAAAAAAATACTCTTCAAATTTCATTTTAAAAAGTAAATCTGCTAGTTTTTACCACACTTAAGCAGCAAGGCGGATTAAAAACGGTGCCAGTAGTTTACAGCATAGAGACAGGCTGTTGCTGAGAGCATGTCCGTGCTCTGGGAAGCAGAAACCCCCTGAGTGGATGGATGCGAGTTCTGCCACAGGCCACAGTATTTCACACTGTTGCATCAGTCTGAGCTCAGCAGTCAGCTGTGGGAGGACGGAGAAGGGCTGGACTTTGTGTTCTCTGTGCACAAAGAAAGCCCGAGGAGGATTCAAGGGTCTTGTTATTGACAGTTATACCATAGAAAAAGCAGATCAGCAAAGAGGTCTCCTTGGTTCTTGCTGTAGCCACTTCTGGGAGGACAAACAACTTCTCAGGACCTGTTGATTGTCAGTTGTTGATGCCAGTAAGATTCCTTATCTGGGCACTTGTTCTGAAATACTTGCAGCCTTTTTCATTCTAGCCCGGGTTCATTTTCTCCTTGACACTGTTTGAGCACTGTATAAGAATTATGTGAGGCAGGCTCCCAGTATGGTTTTGCAGTGCTTTGCTGTAAACCTGGTGCTGTTCACACCACCACCATGGAACAGGAAGACAGATTGTTTCAAGGACTACCAATATAGGGTTTTTTCCTGTAAAGTCATGGCTAGCTGTGGTCAAGTTGACAACTTGCTTTTGGTGGCAGATTCTCAATTCTGGATGTGTGTTTTCAAAGCCTGTGGAGCCTCTGACTCAGTTGTGCCACAGGAGAATTCCCTTGGCAGTTGCAGGGCTGGGAGCGGTGTGACCTGGTCTTCTCCTCCACTTCAGGGGTCCAGGCTCTGCAGTGCTCCCATCACAAGTGGTCCAGCACTGTGACTCACTGCCAGGTGCAGCCCTGGGTGACCACTCGCTGTGCACGAGGATGCTGGCAAAACCAGCAAACTTGACCATTCCCTGTCTAAAATAACCCTCTCACTTTGTCAGGGGTGCTGGCTCCTGGTGGGAGATGTATCTGACTGCAGCCCTTTGCTGTTTGTGTCCAGGTGGCAGGGGGACGGCTAGCGCTGACGCAGGCGGGGATAGGCCTGAGGCTGAGGAGAACAAGGAGGGATTCCTTTCCAAACTTAAGAAAATGTTTAGCTCCTGACACCCCATCTGAGGTAGGAGGCCTCTTGTGTTTTATTGTCATCTTTCCCCCACACTAAGCAGAAGTTGCACTTCTTGGGAGGTAGAAGCAGCAAAAGCACAGCACTGCTTCTCCCTTAGCCTCAGGCCTTCCAGCCGCTGGTGTGAAAAGCCCTAGCTGTCCCTTGTGACCTGGAGCAAAAAGCCAGGGACTAAACCGTATTGTTGCTGCAGCAAAAATGCTGGATATGTCTTCAGAGAGGTTGGCGGCCTCCCCTGCAGCTCTGCTGCCTTGTCTGCTCAGTGGCTGTACCCAATTCAAAGCACCGAGAGCATTCCCGTTAGCTGATAAGGCTGGGACCAGGCAGTTCTGCGGCCATCACAAAGCCTGGCCTTGCCAGGAGGCACAGCTGGGCCTGCAGAGCCTCTGGTGCCAGTATGGGCTCACCCCTACCACGGGCTGGCAGCACCAGGGAGGAATCAATCTTTGTCATAAAGCACAGCAAAGGCCCCATCACACAAACAAGCCACAGTCTCATAACTTGGGGTGCTGTTTAGTTGGTGTTGCTCCGCTGCGAGGGAGCGCTGCAGACCTGAAATCATCTATGGCAGATTGTGGCGTCTTGGGTTCCAAAGGCTCAGCTTCCTGTCACTGCAGGCATCAGTGTCTGTTCTGCCAGTGTGGTGGCAGGTCAGGTGGGGAGGTGCTCTTGTGCCTTTGGCTGATTCAGTCAGAAATATTAAATTTTTCTCTTGCTTCTACAGGGAAGCGTTCTACTGGAAGCTAGGAGCCAGCAGCGATTGTCTTTGCAGTTGGGGATGAATGTTTCTGGCAGCGGGCACAAGAGAGTGAAGAATGTCAGTCAACAGCACCGTGAGAATCCCAGCTGGAGAGGCTACAAACTACTGAGGCACCAACACTCATCACGATACAAACCCACCCACCGTCCTAGGGAATGGTAATGAAGGAAGATACCAGCTTTGCAGAAACACATCTCTCTCAAGGTTGCTCCACAGTCCTTACCGCTGCTGGAAGCTTATTTCATAAAAATTAAAGTTGAAATATTATTTAGAATCTAAAGCAGTGGAAATGTGAAATGAAAATTGTCCTTCTGGCACAGAGCAGAGCAGTTTACTGTAGGGACTCCAGTATGGCTGCTGCTCGCTCACTCAGGTGTCCCTCTTAATGCTAGATGTGCTTGGTGAACTTGTCACCGCTTATTTTCTCCTGGGAGGCTTGGTGCGTCAGTGAGTTTTAACCTTCTTCACGACAGCTCTCCGGGCTGCCCCGCACATCTCAGAGGGGGAGTCTCCCCGGGGCTGGGAGCGGTCAGAGCCCCGGCTCCCTCCGCAGCCCTGGGGCTTCTTAGTCCTGCTGATCTCCTGCACAAAGAGCAGAGATGGAATCTGCACTTTGCCTCAGGTTTCCCTTTTCCACCCAAATTAACTAGAGTTACAACACAAATGCTGTTGCTTCTGAATGGGTACAAGTTAATCACCAAACCCTTTGCCAGTTTGGGACAAAATATTTTATTACATTAACACAACAGCTGTAGCATAAAGGATTGGTCAAAGAGTTATTGTTCCTACATGTGTGAGAATACAAGTGGATCACTCCTTCCAGGTGGAGTTGAGCTCTCGCAGTGAGTATTTTCATGGTTACTGTAGCCCGCTGTTAGTTACACTGTGCGGGTACCATCAGCCCACATACTAATTGACAAGTTAAACAAGGACATGTCTTAGTCTTGCCCTTCTTAATTTGCTGAAATAAAGCACGTGTTGCCTCCTGATTAAAC
Organism: Streptopelia decaocto; assembly: GCF_964273445.1. NCBI lineage: Eukaryota > Metazoa > Chordata > Aves > Columbiformes > Columbidae > Streptopelia > Streptopelia decaocto. Next base: position 10,009,424 of record NC_138668.1, on the reverse strand, counting down.
TGTCTGTAAAGTGATTCTGTATTCATGTAAATAAGATTGACTTCATAAAGATATTTAACACATGCTGTGCCTTGCTGCCTTCTCTACTCCTCCAACCTCATCTGTCACCCCCTTTCTCTCCTCCAGTAACAGGAACAAAGGTCTTTTCTGGGACAGGGAGGGGACAGTGCAAGATGTCTTGAGCACCTCTCTGGGGGCCAAAATTGACTTTTAAGCACAGGCCAAAACTGCCAAAGCCCAAAGCTCCTACCCAAGCAGCACCTTAAGCATATGGTGGCATGGGGGAAGCAGTCTGGCAAAAACGTTTCACTCAACTCATGGGGGCAGCAACTGAAAGCTCTAGGAGCCCAGATGTCAGGCCCACAAATCAGAGCTGACTTGAGGAAACTGGCTCAGTTCTCCTGTCAGGCAGTATGGGAAGTCACTGCACAGTCCCCTTTGCCAGGGTGGCGCTAGGGCAGTGCCCCATCTCTGGGCATGCTGCTCTGCCCGCTGGCTCGCCTGCGGTGCCTCAGCCCAGGGAAAGCCCACAGTGTGCTGTTTGCTGAGGAGCCCGTGCCAGCGCTGGCTGTGGGACTGCCAGGGGCACCTGCAGTGGGGCCAAGCAGTTCTCCTGCGTTCAGCCCCGAGCGGGCTAGGACGAGGGTGATCCTGGGAAAACAAACCACCACCACCCTAGAGCCGGGAAAACACCCAGAATCGCTAAAAAAAACACCTTCCTGAAGACAGCATGCAAAGGTAGCACTTCCCCACCTGCCTGCAGCTGTACAGCCTTTTCTCTTGCTCCAGCTCCACTGAACAGTCTCAACCAAGGCGCAGGAGAGCCCCAGGGTGCAGACTGGGCCAAAGCTCTCCCCAGCCCTTCACCAGGGCGCTAGTGGAACGGCAGCGTGGCTCAGCGCAGGTCACATCCTTGACCGCTTCCCACTACCTGCTGCAGGAGCTCGGGCAGGAGAAGACGGAGGGATGGGTCAGAATGCGGCCTTGTTGTCTGCCACCCACTGAGGGAAGCTGCGGGCCTTGGGGTTGAGTTGCATGGTCAGGTCCACGTTGCGGTCTGGCTTCAGGGCGTAGAACCGGAACATAGCGGCCAATTCCTTGTCCCCAGGGGAGCCACGTTTCTCATACTCCTCCGGTGAGATCTGCAGAAAGAGTTGTGGGGGGGAAACAGTGTTGTCACAGGGCTGCTGGGGCCTTTCCCTCACACCATGCTGGGAAGCTGAAGAGGGATGCATTAGAGCAGCCAGACGTTTTATTTCTGCTGAAGAGGAGGGCTCTGGTGCTCTACAAGTCATCCCCTTTGCCAGGGGATGTACCTGCACTGGGGTACAAGCCACAGCTGAGGCGGTCTAGAAACATGGACCTGGGGGGCCGAGGAGAGCTCCAGGGAGCCCAAGTGACCCAGGCTGTACCTGGTAACCCAGCACCCAACCCCCTGCCTGAATCAAAGCAGGACCGCTATGCTTCTGCACTTGAGCCCTGGTAAAGGAGGGCTGCTTATTTGTCCCAGGAGAGCAGAACCTAGAGCAAGCATCACAGGTGCTTCATTTTTGCTGAAATGTGCTTTGTTCTCAAAGCAGAGGCTCACTGCACCCCTCATCCATCGCACTGGCTGCCCAAGGGGAGCAGCACAGCCAAAGCACAAACAAAAAACAAGAAGTCATGGGGTACAGAGAGGCCAAGAGCGCTGTAAGGGTGACACAGCAAGGCCCTTGGGGAAGACCTGCTGAAGGGAGGGGCACCCAGCAAAGACATGTTCTGCAGGTGCCCAGCCCCTGGCTCTTCTGGAGACCTTCCACTGCAGCTGCCCCTCAGAGCCCGGCACAGACCTGCTCGGCCACACCCCACGAGCACGCATCGTCTCAGTGACAACACCGACATAGCAGTTTTGGTGCCAACATGAGCTCCAGCTGCAAGCAGGGGCAGTGGGACTAATCCTGGACACCAGCGCTGGGTTGTACCAAACCCGTACACTGAGCCACAAGGACCTTCCACCCCACCAGCTCCTGACCTTGCTGTTGGGGCAGGACACCACTTGTTCTGCCAGCGCTGTCTGTGCTCAGCTCCTGTACAGGGCCCCTGCTATTCCAGCCCAAAGGGAGAAGCTGGCTGTGCTGCTCCCCTGCTGCTGCCTGGCAGCTTTTGGGAAGGTGCAAGGATCATCCCCCCACTGCCCCACTCCCAGGCCATGGCAGGCTGCAGGGTCCTGAGCCAGCCTCCCCCCACCTCGAGAGCATCACGTACAGCAAAGCACACTTCCCACCTTGCTGGCTTCCACGGTCTTGCCTGTCTGCTGGGAGAGGACAGCAGCGTACTCTGCCCCGGTGAGCTTGCCGGCGCTGAGCCCGATCACTCGGCCTATGTACTCCTGCGGTGACTTCAGCAGGCAAAGAACAACAGGCCCGAGGTCCTCCACTGCCATCCCGTCCATGGGGGTGTCCCCCATGGGCAGCCCTGTACGGGAGAGATTGATCCCAGTCAGAGCGCAGCCCTCCCCGAGGGAGCCCAGCTCCCAGGAGGTACGGCTGGAGTTTTTGGCTGCCAGCCTCTGAACACGAGGTGAGGAAGAGCCAAGAGCACCCACCAGTGTGGTAAGCCAGGAAAGCACCTGCAGGGTGCACAGTGCGAACAGGGAACTACAGGACAGTGACTGGAGAGCACGAAGTCCCGTCTTACCCAGGACAAAGGCATGTCCCTGTGGGACCGTCTGCGGCTTGAAGATGGAGAGGAAATTCTCAAAGTAGAATGGCAGTCGGATGACTGTGGTGGGAACACCGATTTTATGGAAATACTCCTCCACCACACCTTTGCCATCAAAGTGGGGCACCTCCAGCTGGCCCCCTGTCAGCTGCTTCACATTCTCCAGGCCACTGTAGATGACGTGGCGCAGACCGAGGCACTTTGACAGGTCAGCAAGCCGCTTTCCCTGCGGGAAGGGAGAAGACAGTCACGAAGAGGAGAATGGCTGCCTTGGGACATGCAGGGGCTCTCATCATCCCAATGCACCCCAATTCCCCTTTGTTGCACTGGGCCGGCAGGCAGGATCCAACACACCAGCTGAGCAAACTCCTCAGCACCTGGCACCCCAATCCCTCAGCTGGAACCAGGGTCAAGCAGACCCAGTGAGCTCTGGGAGCTGCCCAGGTAGAGCCGAGTCCTCTGCTTACACCATCCTACATTAGAAAGGCAACACACCCTCCAGCTTTGATGCTAGCTCCTCCACCAAGCATGCAAACACAAGCCCTAAAGATCTACCAGGACCAACATAACTGCCCTAACATATCTTGCCTTTTGTTCGCTGCCATTCAGTGAAATCTGTCCTAGGAGTGAACTACGCCTTTGGGGAAGACCTTGGGACTTATACCACAGCACATTTTGGCCCCAAAGCTGCAAGAGCACAGAACTACAGGACTGCAGGCAGCAACAGCCCTGCCTCAGCCCCCAAAAGGTTCTGCGGAGCGCAGGCTTCCCACTCCTGCTACTGACTCCCAGGCAGTGCTCTCCATCATGCTGAGTCCTGAGGCATTTAACTGCTCCCTGAGGCACCAGATCCTGGAGCCACCCGACTGCAAGGGAACAAGGAACAAGTTCTGACTTTGCAAGAACTGGGACTCAGCTTGTCTGCAAGGCCTTGGGACTTTTCTGGACTGGCCACTTGAATCATCAGGGCTGGCAAGGCTGCACTACAAGCTGTCGACCCCAATGCCACACAGCTGTCCCTCAATCGCCCCCTCCCAGGCCATTCCGCACATGGTCCCAGTTAAAAGCAAGCAGCAGTACCTGTGCAATTTCTTTCTCTTTGCTGCAGTGCTCCCAGAAGTCGGTTACAACAAAGGCTCCATAAGCACCTGACAAAGCCAGCTCCAGTGACGGCTCATCGTCCTGATCCGCCTTCACCACCTCAGCTCCCCTCTGCTTCAGCTCCCTGGCCGCCTTCTTCCTGGGCCTCCGTGTCACCGCACGGACCTCGAAGGTCCCATCTTCCAGCAGCGCCCGGGCCACGCTGCCGCCCTGAGCCCCTGCAAGAGCAAGAGCTGCTCAGAGCCCCGCTCCCCGAAGGCTCTGCTCAGAGAATGTGAATGGACCCGCTCACCGCCGCGCTCCCTGCGACGCACGGACGCCAAGTCCGTCCAACCCGCCCTCCTGCCGGACCCCCCGCCTGCCGCTCCAGCCGCGCGGGCGGTTTCCAGACCCCCGAACCTCCACGGGCCCCGAACCCGGGTGTTCCGGACGCTCTCGCTGACCCTGCGCTCTGCGGGCGGACCCACAGCCCCTGTGCCCGCCGCGGCAGCCGCGGAGCCCCGGCACGGCCCAGCCTCGCCCCCCGGCCTGGCCACAGCCCGGCTCCCCGGGGCTCCCGGAGCAGCGGCAGCACCCCGGGCAGGGCCCGGGCCTTCCCCCGAGCACTCACCGGTCGCTCCGAACACCACGATCCGTTTCTTCCCGGCCATGAGACACCGCGGGCGGCCCCGGGGCTCTGCCAGGGCGAGAAGCAGAGCGGTGGCACCGCCGTGCGGGCCCGGCGAGGCCGCGGCTCAGCCCCCGGCCCGGCCCCGCTCGAGCGGGACGGGGGCGGCGGGAGGCCCGTCTGCGGGCTCGGCCATCGCCGGGCTCGGCGGGGCCCGGGAGACACGGAGCCGCATCCACTCACAGAGACCTCGGTTCGAATCGGCTGCGCTCGGCTCCGTTCGGCTCGACCCGCTTCTGTTCGGCTCCGTTCGCCTCCACCCGGCGCCTCTCGGGCAGGTCCGTGTGGGCGGGGCCTCACCGGCCCATCCCGTTCCCAGGCCCCGCCGGGCAGCGGCGCGCGTGTCCGCGTGCAGCCCGCGGGCCGTGCCGGACCCCGCCCGGACGGCGGCGCCTCCAGCGGCCGAGCGCCCGCTTCGTCCCCAGCCACTGTCCGCCTAACACCCGAGAGCAGCTGTGTGACCGCCCGGAGGTCGTTGGGGGCTGCACCGCTTCCGCCCCGGGGACCCGGGGTCGTCCCAAGGCTCGTAGACCCCGCGCTGTAAGGGCAGGAGGGTTGCGGGTCCTCCGGGGACGCGTTTTGCCCCTGGGCTGTTCCCAAGGGGCATCCCCCTGGAGATGGGACGGTTCGTTGTCCCCACACAAATGACTCCTGCTCGGGGAAGGGTCCCTGATCACGCCTTTGCCGGGCAACCCTGGGGAGTCATAAGCAGAGACACCTCTGGGGCTTTTCCTGCGGGTTGTGTGTCACCTCCCCAGCTCCACCGGGCCGGTTGGGGACACCGAGCAGGGACTGCTTGCTGAGGGACGTGTCAAACTCATGCTGCTGGGAACTCAGTAGGTTAAACTCGGTAAGTATGTTGGGAAATGTGGGTTTGAATTGAGTAAACAGCCCAGAAAATACACGAGGGATGTGTTATACACAGTTGCCAATAAATAATTCAGATGCATTAATTAACATAAATGAATAATTGTGAAAGCAGAAGGTATAACCCCAACGGGGGCTTCTGCACAGTCATTTTTTCTGTGAGGGATGTTTAGCTACAGCTTGTTGGGAAGGTGACAGCTGATGGGACTTCCCAGATGCCATCTCCTCTTGAAACCAGCCTCCCGACTGGGTTGGAAATCACCAACAGACCTAACACTTGGGAGAGGAAAGGTTTGATCCTTTTACCAGGGGCAGCCCTAGGACCAGCAGAGAGCAATCCCTGCGAGACCAGCAGCCCAGAGCGGTGGCTGAAGGTCCAAACTCCTGCTTGCCCCCATCTCTCCTTCCTAAACATGGTTCTCCACATGCAGATGATCTGGCTGGGAACACACCCCATCCCCAACCAGCTCTTTACCATGAGAGCTACATCAGCCACCATCGTCTCCACCATCATCTCCACCATCAGTCGTTGAACACCTGGCAGCCAGACATAGCAGAGGGAAAGATGTGTAATTATCGATTCAGATAGAGCTTCGTTAGAGCTACCAGCTTGAGGACCCCACTAGGGCAAGTGCTCTAACAGAATGTGCTATTTTCATCTGTGTTCGTCACTGAGCTCTGCTCACTCTGACCTCTCCCAAACCACCCCAGCAGCAGGAGCTTTTGACTCAAAAAATGAGCCATTTGGCATAGACCAGGATGGCAGCAAACTCCACCATGGCATGGAATTATCCTGTTATTTTCCTGATCTGCACTTCCCCGCATTCCCTGAGCACTGCTGCTCTGCCCTGGCACTCGTGGAAAGCCAAATTGTTTGTCTTGGGTCTCAGTGCTGCTGTGCCAGCCTGCCCACCTGCCTTCTGGGGACCTCTCTGCCCAGCATCTCAGAATGGATTTGCCTAAATGCCAGTAAAACCTGTTAGAGGATTTACAAATTAAGGATTTTGTAGAACCAAAATGCAAAATAATGATCAGCCTCCCTTGTCTGAGCAGAGCTGGGGAAGGGAGATCCTGATGGTCCCACTGCTACCGGTGGCTCTGGCTCCTCGGGTGCAGATGCAACGTTCCCTGGTGCCACGCGATCCACCTCTTTAGAGAGACACTCATAATTCGAGAAAACATTCAGAACTGACAGAAAAATGGCTTTGGAGGAAGGAGAGTTTATTCTTGCTGCCTAATTCTATTCCTTCAAGATACAACCTGAATTTACTTGTGGAAATGTTTCCATGCATGGCCCAGCAAAGGGCAGAGATGCTGTAGCACCAGCCTGTTCCATGGGTTCTCCCCAGCATTTCTGGCTAGTGAGGGGGCTACATAGCAAAACCCCTCAGCTCTTCCAGGCTGGGGTGAGCTCGTGCTTTTGCTTCAAGGGAATTTGGTGTAATTAGGACCTGGGTCAGCCTGGTTTTGTGGTTCTCCCAGGAGAAAGCAGCCATGGCTGGGGAGCTGGCTGTGGATCATGCATCCTGCTGGGACAGACCCCACGTCACTGCTGTCGGGGTGTCATAAGGACTACAGGGTGTGCTGCTGTTTTTCAGCAGATAACTTGCACCGATTTGCATAGGCGGCAGCCCTGTGCTGACAGGAAGGAAGATCGAGCGACACCCGCAATGCAGGAAGGGGTGAGGAGCAAATTGAAAGACAGAAAAAGCCACCAGGCTGGAAACGGTGGTGTTGGGTGCCTGGGGAATCCAGACCCCCCTTCCCCAGCTGCTGCCCGAATCATCACCCCAGCCATTGGAACTCATCACCTCTGCGGGTCCCCCAGGGGCAGGGCCGTCAACTGGATGGGCTTCAATTTTCTACCTTGAACCTGAGCATCCAGGCAAGGAGGAAGCAAAGCTCCGGGAATAAAGGGCTGAGCGGGGGCACGGACGGGCTGCAGCTCCTCCTGCTCCTCCTGCTACAATGGCGATGCCCTCTCTGCTCTCCTGCTACCATGCAGACCTGGTGAGGGCGGCATGAGGCCAAGGTAAGGTTTTGGGGGGGCTGCTTTTACTTTGGAGGGGTACGGGGAGAAGGGGGGCTGCTGCTCAGGCCTCTCACATGGGGGTGAGCTGCTGCAGACCTCTTGCTGTAACAGCCACGTGAAAAGGAGTCGCTGGGTCAAGGGCCAGGAGCTGCTGGGCAGAGGTCCCTGGAACGGGCAAGATGTGACCAAGTGCCAGCAGCACCCGGCAGAGCAGGCTGGCGTGGACGGCACCGGTGCTGGCAGGAGCAGGTGTGGTGGTGCAGGGCCCTGAGCCCTGGGTGCTGGAGATGTGTGTGGGAGCTCATGGGGAACCGAGCACTTGTCACAAATTCCATCCCCTTCCCTGCTTCTGCCTGCCCCGGCATGAAGGTGGCCTCAGCCAGGCTGTCCTGCCTGCGCAGAGCTTCTCCACCTTGTGCAGCAGCAGCTTTTGCCTCCACATTAATGTCATTTGCCGAATTCATTCCACTTCAAAACCATAAGAAAAATTCCCCAATATGTACCGCAAATAGAAAAGGATGGGATTTGTGACTTACTTGCCCATGGCACAGTGTGAAATGGCACCAAAGAGTGAGGCAAGGTCCTGGGTTGGTCAGCAGTCCAAGATGGATGGACCTTGAAACCCAGAGCTGCACCCCTGCGTCCTCCTTCGAGAAATGGCTCAGGATGCTTTCCCGGAGGGAACATTGGAGTCTTCAAGGCTGCAGTTGGTACCTTCTTCAGCCCTTTTCACTGCAGGGGATCCCCCAGCACTGTGTAGGGCCCAGAGGAGCAGGGGAGGGAGCACATCAAGGGACATGTGGCCATGTGCCCAGACACTGGCTTGTGCAGGGAGCCTGAGGTACACTGGACTGCACCGACGCATTACACTTAATCCTTAATTAAGCACTCTAAGGTCATTAGGAGTACTATGTAACCTACAGGTATGGGACCAGCTGGAGCACCACCTGGGCACTGTCACCCACCGAGATGCCACCAGTGCCTGGGGTGTGGGTGCTGTGTGGAAGGGTTACCTGAGGCCAGACATTCGGGGCAGGCTGGGCAGAGCTCGGCACAGAGGATGTCCATGTTGCATGAAAGCTTATTTCTGGAGAACTCACAGTGGTCTTTCGCAGTCCAGAGCTGCTCTGCAACCTCAGGAAGCTGGGGCTGACACCAAGCGTCGAACCCTGACAGGGTGCTGGGCTGGGTAACGTTCATCATCCTGGAGCTCTGCATCCCCTCTGAGGTCAGTGGATGGGGCTGGCGTTGGTGACGGGCATGCTGGCAGCAGTGCATTCCCAGTTTTCACGCTGATGTCCTGAGATCCCTTTGGTGAGAAGGGGAGAAGTTGCATGGACAGGATCTGCTTTTCAGTCAGCTGGGTGCATATTCGTGGTAAAGTGTCGTGGGGCCATGATCAGCTCAGTAAATGCATTGTTCTTCATTGCACAGCTTGTAAGGTGTAGCAGTACCATGCAAGAGACCATCTCTCTGAAATTAGCTTCATTTTAGCTGTTTGGAATTGCCCATAGATTGATCTTTCATTTTTCCTGGTGAGATTGGCTGTTGGGACTGCTGGCATTCAGCCTGGGGGTCACTCATGGCTCCTTGCCTCCACTACTTGCTATTTAACTCCTGCTGAGCCTGGGCTCCCTTATTCTGATTGGGGTTTTGGGAAAAAAAAGTCTGGTAGGAGTTAGGCTTGGCCTAGGGAGTCACTCTGCAATTGCAATAAATTTTGTTGGCATTAAATCCAGACTAAAAAAACCAAAACAAAAACACTGCATCCAAAAATCATATGTGAGCTTAGATAACTGAGGTACCTGCAAATCTGCAAGTTTCATAATCGTTATCATGCAGAAGATACTTCATCACTTTGCTTAATTAACATAAATTAACAACGTGAAATCTTTTCAGTTCTGCCAAAAGGTGGCAGCCTGTGTCCTGGCTTCAGGGTCTGCTCAGCACATCAGCTGGTGGGGAATGGCTGGAGGGGTTGGCTTGGCAAATGTTTGTGTGCAGCTCCCTGACCTCTGAAACAGGGTCGGGTCAGGGTGGATAACTGAAAGCTCCAAGGCTGTGTTGGTAAAGGAGCCTGAGATCTGCTGGAGGAAGCCCAGCGCCAGGATGTGGTGGGAAGGTCTGGCAGGGCTGGTTTTGCTCTGTTCCCGTGTCTGGGGGAGGGAGGGCAGTGGTGGTGGGTGCTGTGCTGCGGGGGTTCAAGCTGCACCGAGACACAGCACCCCAAACTGGACACCTTTGAGGAACCGGCTGCGTTGCAAACCCTGCGGTGATGGGATGGGGAGAAGAAAATGGCCGGGCTGTGGGTTCCTGTGTTTTTGGGGCAAGGAGCTGTGCTGGAGCCGGCATTTTGCTGCTCCTTCAGGTGCCTGGTTAACTATGCAATTAGTAGTTCCTATAAGAAGCTTTAAACGTACCTAAACACTGCAGATCAACCCATTTTCTGATGTTTTCCCTACATGTGTCCCTGCAGCCATGTAGGAGCTCTTGCCCAGCGCTTGGGTTCCCATCCAGACCCTTCAGCCCTGTCCCAGCACACCGCAGCAGGTCAGGTCCCCAAGGCTCTGCTCGAGGAGAGCCCTGCTCGAGGTGCCAAGCAGCATCCACCAGCGTGGCTGCTGAATACGCCTACAAGCCCCCATGAGGCAGCGACCACAGATTTCCGCCTGCTCAGCTGTGCAGCCCAACACCGTCCCGGTGCTGCTGGTGGTGGCTGCGATGCCTCCTGGTGTGGGATGGTCCTGAGTCTCAGATTCCCAAAGCACAGGGCGATGGATCTGTCTGGATGGCAGCAGCTGCCATATGGAAACCAAAGCCTCCTCCTAGCAGGAGGAAGATCTGAGAGGCCAGGTTGTGCAGAGAGGTGGTAAATATCTGTTATCTCCAGCCATCTTCATTCTGTGGCCATCCTGGGACTGTCCATCTCAGATCCCCTAGCAAGCTTCTTTTGGTCCCTGTTGGATTTCTAGCAGCAAAAGTGCATATATGTAATTAGAGCCAGAGATGAGCAGAAACACCTGTGTCAAGGTCCGTGTTTTCCAAGGTTGATATCAGGCAATTTGGATCTTGGAGCAGGACGCATGGTGATGAAAATCGCAGTGTCTGTGCTCATGGTCAGGGACCTTCTAGCACAGTGTCTGTGGTTCCCAGGCACTGATGGGGTTTGGGCATGGACCGTCTGCTAACAGGTGTGGTGGGACTTGTCCCAGGAGCCTTGGGGTGGGCTTGGTCGCATCCTGGGAACACTTTGGATCTCTGTAGGGGTTATAGAGATTGGCTTTGAGTGGCCTCTACCCTTTAGACAGCTCATGTAAGAGCAGATAATGCTCTTCACCCTTCTAGGTTGCAGCCTCCATCACCGGGTGGTCCTAGAGCTGCACCTGAAACTTTTCTCCTGGAAAAACTACAGCTGCTGCATTGTTTCTTCTGCTGCTTCGTGTCTTCTTCTGCTTTATTCTCCCAGTCAGATGCCTTTGAACCAGCTGACTCACGGCTGCTGGTTTCCAGCAGCGGGAGCACATTTTGAAGTAGAATTGGAGGACACCACCAAATAATCTCTGGTGTTAGATCAGGTTTGTCACAGCAAAGGGCTTTTTCTCAGCAGCCGTGTTGCAGAGGAAGAGCTGTGGGGAACAACGCCACAAGCAGCACAACCCCCGTGCATTTTGGCTGTGTTCATGGTTGCACAGCAAAGATGAGAAATGTAGGGACTGCTGTGTGCAAAGGCTTAATTGAACTTTCCAGGCCAGTTAGCAACAAGAAGACATCAAAGGGTGAAAATTTCACTGTGAATTGCTCACTGAGCTCCTTTAATTTATTGTATCTTAATTCACCAAGCCACTGCCAGGGGGGTGAAGAGCAAGGCAAGCTGCTGCCGCAGCCCTGCTGCTCCCTGTGTGGAGAAAAGTGCTTTGCTGTGGGGTCACCGTCACTGCTGGGGGCAGCATGGAGGGACCGTGGCATTTCCCTCTCCACCTCAGCTCACAAAACAATTGGACTCAGTGAGCAGTCACACTTCTTAAAAATATAACACCAAACCCTCCGCATGGTTTGGCAGCAGCCGGGGGCAGAGAGCAGGTAGGTGCTCCTTCCCCAGGCAATGATTCACCGTTGTCGCCGAAAGTGGAGCTCTGCAACAGGATGTGGTGTTGGCCATGCTCAGCAAGCCCTGACAGAGCCTCTGCATGGTGGTGGTGGGGTTCGAAACTGAAACGGCTCTTCACTGTTCTGCCTGCTGCCACACAACTTCCTCCACAACACAGAGAAGGAAAGTGCACAAGCACAGTCCTGCTGTCCCTCCAGTGACAGTGGTGGCACTCAGGTGCTCAGTGCATGGCCCATGGGTGGCACAGGGGCATTGTCAGGGCAATTAATGCAATCACTCTACGTGAGAAAGGCTCCAGCATCAGTGGTGGTGAAGGCACTATGTTTGTAGCACGTGAGGTCTGGGCAAAGGTGCTGCAGCGTGGTGGTCCTGGCTCTTCCACTGCCAGGTCCACAGCGCCAGGGACTCTGGTCTCAGCCAAAAGCTGAGGAATGGACCCTTGGCTCAACCACAGCACCGTGTTAGCTCAAGGTGGGCTTCCTCCCATGTTGCTCCTGATGTATTTCCTCTTCTTCCACCAGGAACGTGGATAAAGGCTGAGGAAACTCAGCTGGTGCTGTGAGCATCCCTGGGGACACGGGGTGGTCCATGGGACAGCTGTGCTGCTGCCAACACAGTGCTCCTCACCCAGGGATCACCCATGTCACAGGAGGCCTCTGACAGAAGGTGAGTGGTGGTTCGGCAGCTGAAGATCCATCATGTTGGTGGAGTTTCAGATTCAAAACTGGACCGAGGTTGGCCAACAAGGCGTGAGGGTTGACGGCAGCTCCTAGTCCAGGGGCCTGGGGACCGCTGTGCTGGCACAGGGGGAAGGGCTGTCTCCAAAGAGAAATTATTTTGCTTAGACTTTTGTCTCTGCATGGGCTTGGTTTCCAGGAGGAAATGTCATTTTCATGATTGTGTTCTTTAGTTTCTTTGACTCCAATTTCAATAGCTTCTGCCTTGACCAAGCAGCTCCTAACAAAACAATCTGCCACAGCTTTGGGGTGGCATAATCTCAAGGAGGACTTGAGCAGGTCACTCTAAAGGGATTTAGTGACCCCTGCTACCTTCAGAATCAGACGGGGTGCTCCACTGCTGCCTTTCCCCATCACGCCTGAACAATGTGCCCAGTGCTTGTTCCAGACCCAACTCTCCTGCTCTCCTCTCCCACAGAGGCTTGGATCAACCGCTACCGCAAGCAGCTGGTGAGGTCCATCTCGCCACGGTTCCTGGAGGAGATCATCTGCTACCTGTGGAGGCTGGACTTCCTCACGGCGGAGGAGGCCGGCCGGGCGCAGGAGGCGAGCTCCCTGCCCGAGCAGGTGAGGGTGGTGGTAGATGTCCTGGCTGGCAAGGGCAGCTGCGCCTCCCAGTCCCTGCAGACATTCATCGAGACCACCAATTCCCAGCTCTACCTTCACATCACTGTCTATGGTAGGCAGTCTACTGGACCCAAGGAGGGGTGTCTGCACACATGTCCTGGCTGTGGATGCTTGCTGGAGCACCCCAAGGTGTGCACAGAGCTGGACAGTGTTGGCAGCTCCCATGGGAGGAAGTGATGGTGCCATCTCAGGGTCTCCGCTGGGGAAGGACACAGCCAGGGAGTGACAAGGGCTCTCTGACAGGTCTGAAGGACCTTCCTCCAGTCCCCTCACTGCCCTTAGCAGAACTCTCTGGGCATCCTGAGGAGTCTTTAATGTCTTCAATGTCCAGATCACACCAGTCACTCCCAGCAGCTGGGCTGGGAACAGGGGGACAGCAGAAGGAGGACAGCTGGGCATCCCTGACCCCATCTGTCAGTGGCTTCCCCAAGTTCAGGCTCTCCTTGCAACCCTCTTGCCAGGAGAGATTTCCCTGGTTTCCTTCCTGCTTGGAAGGCTCCAACCTTGGCTAGTGTCTGCTCTGAATCTCACACAGCACCATCCCCTGCTTGTTCAGCCTTTGCTGGAAGGTTTAATATGCTGTACCAGGGTCATGGTACTCGAGACAGGTGAGTTGGACAGGTCTAGAGATGGTCACCAGGTTCAGCCAAGAGTCCAACTCATCACATGAATCTATGGCAATGAGGCAAGGCTGAGGTCAAGCCGGGAGGTCAGTCTGGAGGTCAGGATCAGGCCCAGTGAGGGCAACCAGGTTCAGAGTCCAGTGATCACTATGCAAGTGCAGAGCAATGGGGTCTGAGATCAAGGTCCAGACAAACAGGGTCCATAGCAGTCAGAGGCATGATGGTGCTGTAGATAAGTGTTCCTACAACAAAGCTTAGGCAGGGGCTGAAGGCCCAGGGCTGAGCTTAAATGGGCTCTTGGACCGAAGGGTGGGGCTGATCAGGGCCATTTAAGCCTCCATGCCCTTCGGGCCCTGGCACACACTTTCCTGCCCTCTGTTCATGGGCTTGGCAGGCAAGTGAGGCAGCATGTCTCATTTGCATTTATAGTTACCATCCTCCTCCTCACCTCTGCTTTAATTTCTCTCTGTGCAGAACCCGTGGTGCAGAAGCACCTGGAGAGCCTCCAGAGCTACTATGGGAATGGCTTGGACACGGGTCCCCTCCAGCGACTCACAAACCTGCTGCTGGTGGAAGGCTTGACCGATATCCAGCAGAAGGAGCATGACATCCTGCAGATTGAAGCTACCAAAGGCTTACGAAGCGTATCTAAGAGCATCTCTCTGGAGAAGCTCTTCCTGCCTCTCTCCAAGCTCAGCATCCCACCTCGGATCTCTGTCACCATCGGAGTGGCCGGGATTGGCAAAAGCACACTTGTGAAGCTGTTTGTCTACACCTGGGCAAAAGGGGAGATCAACAGGGACATCGTCTTTGTGCTGCCCCTCACCTTCCGGGAGCTCAACACCTATGAGAAGCTCTCTGCTGAGAGGCTCATCTGCTTGGCGTTCCCTCACATCGCTGAGCCAAACTGCATCTCGGCAGGAGCTGCCAGGACCCTCCTGATCCTTGACGGCTTGGATGAGTTCAAAACGCCTTTGGATTTTTCCAACACGGTAGTATGCACCGACCCCAAAAAAGAGATCCAAGTGGACAACCTGATCACCAACATTATACGTGGCAACCTGCTGCAGGAGGCTTCTGTCTGGGTCACGTCGCGGCCAACAGCAGCCAGCCAAATCCCCGGTGGGCTTGTTGACCGGATGACAGAAATACGAGGTTTTCGAGCAGCAGAGATGAAGGATTTCTTGGACCAGATGTTCCTTGACAACAGAGACCTGTCCAGCCAAGTCCTGCATCACATCAGGGCTAACAGGTCATCACACATCCTGTGCACTGTTCCTGGCTTTTGCTGGATTTATGGCTCTTCAATCGGTTATTACCTAAAAAATAGCAGCAATCAATCCCAAGAAACAACCGTTGTCCCCAGGACCCTATCAGAAATCTACTCCTATTATTTTAAAATGGCTCTGAGCAGCGACTGGCCAGAAAAGCCGAGAGAAACGCTCAGGATCGAGCAGGCTGTGAACAACAGCAAGAAGATAGTGGGCAGCCTGGGCAGACTGGCCTTCTATGGGCTGCTGAAAAAGAGATACGTGTTTTACGAGCAGGACCTGAAGGCGTACGGCATTGACCTTGTCTTGCTGCAGAGCAGCTTGTGCAGTCGCCTCCTGCTCAAAGAAGAGACGCCGTCCTTCACAGCCTACTGCTTCTCCCACTTGACCATACAGGAGTTTCTAGCGGCTATTTATTATTACACGTCTGCCAAGCGGGCAATATTTGACCTCTTCACTGAGAGCGGGATGTCCTGGCCCAAGTTGGGGTTCCTCAACCACTTCAAGAGCGCTGTTCAGAGGTCACTGCAGGCAGAGGACAGGCAACTGGACGTCTTTGTGCGTTTTCTCTCTGGGCTCCTCTCCCCACAGGTGAACAAGCTGCTCTCTGGGTGGCTGTTGGTGAAGGACGAGCACAACAGCTTCAGGAACCAAGCGATCAGCTTCCTCCAGGGCTGCCTGAACACCAACTATGTCATCTCCTTGCGGACGGTGAACACCATGCACTGCCTGTATGAAATTCAGCACATGGAGATTGCTAAGGCTGTGGAAGAAGCAATGAAGAATGAGAGCCTGGCTGGGATGCTCACCCCTGTGAACTGCTCTGCCCTGGCTTATCTCCTGCAGGTCTCTGATGTCTGTGTGGAGGAGACGAACCTCTCTAGCTGCCTCACCTACAACGTCTGTAAGAGCCTGCTCCCCCAGCTCCTCTTCTGCCAGAACCTCAGGTGAGCCCTGGTCGGATTGCACTGGGAGAAGCAAGCAGGGATGCTGGGCCGTGACTCAAAATCCCAGGTGTCAACTGGAGACATGCGTCCACCATCCTTGTCCATCAGCAGAGAGCTGCCCCGGGGATGGCACTGCGTCAGCTCTGCATCTCTGCTTGAGTTTTTCCACCTGTGATGGGCAGATGTCATGGGAGGGTGATTCTTTCTCCACTTTGTTATCCAAATGCTTGCTTTTGCTCTTGTATCTACTCCAGGCTGGACAATAATCAGTTCAAGGACAACGTGATGGAGCTGCTGGGCAGCATGCTGAGCGTGAAGGACTGCCAGATCCAGAAGCTCAGGTAGGACCTGGCCCAGGGCAGACGGGCTGTTCCTGAGGGTGCGGGGTAGAGCTGGGGGTACCTCAAATCCAGGGTGAGGGTCCTCTGGGAACGTCTGTCCCACTGGCTCCCCAGGGTGCTTAGTGACGAGGACAGCCCCACACGATCTCCTGCTCCCAGGCACGGTGACCTTACCCCCTATGTCCCCACAGTGGCTGGGCAGCCTGTCTTGTCCAGCCTTCCTGAGACCGCTGCCTCCTCACTGTTCCTAAAACTTGGTGTAGAAATCCATGGATTATCCTGACAAAGTGCTTCCCAAGGTCATGGCTGTTTGCTGGACACTCAAGGTTCCACACGGAGCATCTGACATATAGAGGGGGCAGGTCCCTGCCCCACGCACAGGCAGATGCCTCAGCCCAGACAGATTGGTCCCCACTTTCCCCACCTCCCTGCCCTTTGTGGCTGCGCATGGAATCCCCCATGCGGCCATCTAAGCTCCCTTTTCACAACACAAATGAATTTTAAATCTGGAAACTCCCCTTGCACGCTGTCCTTGCAGTCCCCTGCCTGGTGTCCATCCCAGGAGAGCAGATCTTGGAGTATCCACCACTTTGTGTGGTTGTACCTCAAACCAAACACTCCCCATGGCTTTCCTCTGTTCACCCATCCTGAAAACAGCCTACGTGAAAACCTCTTTCTCCCCCTGAAAAACACATGATTTTTCTTTTTTTTTTTCTGGGCAGCTTGGCAGAAAATCAGATCAGCAATAAAGGAGCCAAAGCGCTGGCCAGGTCATTGATGGTGAACAGGAGCCTGACGGTGCTGGAGTAAGTGTCCCCCTTTCACCAGCTCCTGCCACGCACGTGTTCCCCCCAGGAACCATTCCCGTGCAGCAGCGGGGCCAGATCAAGGTTATGCTTTGCTAACCTTGGCTTTTCTGCCCATCTCACCCCAGCCTGCGGAGCAACTCCATCGGCCCCACTGGAGCAAAAGCACTGGCTGACGCACTGAAAAAGAATCAAGTCCTGCTCTCCCTGAAGTAAGTCCCGACTTCTGCAGCACCTCTGGAAGCAGATCCACAGGATGAGCCCCCTCCAGCCCTCTCCTGTCCCATCGAGGTTTTCCCCACCTCAAGGGCCACCAGGTGGGGACACCCTGGGCACAACCTGGTTTGGTTGTGCTGGGCAGGATGTGTGAGTGCAACTGGCAGACACCTGGTGACCAGGGCAGCTCTGGGCCAGAGATGCTGGGACCCTCCTGTCTCTCAGCTTCTGTGGGTTGATGTTGAGGTTGAGGTTGATGTTGAAGTTGAGGTTGAGGTTGAGGTTGAGGTTGAGGTTGAGGTTGAGGTTGAGGTCCAGGTCCATGTCCATGTCCATGTCGATCCCCCAGGCAGGAGCTCACAGGGTGCTGGTGCACAGGAGCCGGCATCTCCCATGGGAGAAGAGGGAGGGAGGCCCCCCAGACAAGGATGCTCAGGGTCTGGACGCCCCTCTCACACCAGAGATGGGGACAATCAAATGCCAGGGCAGGTGACCGCCACCCTGCATGGCCCCTTGTCGCATTGTGGTGGCTGCCACGCACAGGTCTGTTCCTCTCTCCTTGCAGCCTGCAGCACAACGTCATCAAGGAGGATGGTGCCACCTTCCTGGCTGAGGCCTTGTTGACCAACCACAGGCTGACGACCCTGCAGTAAGTGACCAGGGCCTGCTGTCCCCGCTCCCAGCCACCCAGCAGTCCGAGGTGCCACCGACAGGGATGTGGCACTTGGTATTCACAGGTGCCTTCCTCACCTTTGCAGCCTGCAGAAGAATGCCATCGGAGCCCACGGTGCCAGGAAAATCGCTGAGGCGCTGAAGCAGAACTGCAGCCTGAAGGAGCTGACGTAAGAGCAGCATGAGGCGGAGGGACAGTGACACCAGCACCTGGGATCTGCGGGCAGGAGTGATGGGCAGGGGCTGGGCCATGAGCCCACGGGACGGGCTCTGCCAGCTTTGCTCCAGGGGTTGGCGTGGGTGGAGGGGGCGAGGACCTCAGCGCTGCTCTCGGAGCAACCCCGTGGAGATGCTCTCCACACCTCCAGGGATGCAGGGAGCCACATAAAGAACGGAGAGGCCAAGCCTTCCCTCCAGCAGAGGCAAGCAGCAGGTCTCCAGGCCCTGTGGATACGTTAAAAGCTATTTCAGCTCAAAACCAACATACAAGAGCAGAGATGTTTGTAGGTTGGAATGAGACTACAGCAAGCTCATGCTCATTGCTGGAGCAGAAAGAGCCTGAGGGAGATCATAGAATCACAGACTGGTTTGGGTTGGAAGGGACCTTCAAAGCTCATCTAGTCCAACCCCCTGCAATGAGCAGGGATGTCTTCAGCTAGGTCAGCAGATCTCAGTAATGCCAGTTCTTCTTCTTGTGTCTTAGACTCTCCAGCAACTCAGTAGGAGACAACGGCTCGGTGGCCTTGGCCGAAGCTCTGAAGGTGAACCACAGTCTGCAAAGCCTCGAGTGAGTCCCTCCTCCGCACCTGCCAGGGACATCGCTGCCCCAAAGTGCCGGCAAATCCTGTCACCTCCGCTCGATGGGGCCGGTGCTGCTGTGGTGAGCAGGAGATGCTGATCCTGGCTTGGCTGCTCCCAAATTTGGTCCTTTAGTGTTGGCTCCCCTCAACTCCTGTGGCTGAGAGATGCCTGTTTCTCAGTGAAATGGGCAAATGGGCACTTTTCACCTCAAACACAACCCCTCAGTGCAAAGACTGGCCCATCCTCACATCTTCCCTGTTTGTCTCAGTCTCCAGAGCAATTCCATCAGCAGCACTGGGGTCACGGCACTGACACTGGGTCTCTGCGCCAACAAGGGACTCATCAGCCTCAAGTAAGTGACAGTCCCTCCAGCCACCCTGGCCAAAAGCTGCTGCCAGGACACGGGATGTGAGAACTTAATTGTGCCCTGTTGTTTCCACAAGTGCTCTGGGATGCTGAAAGCAGCTTCTGTCCCTCCTCTGGCTGTGAGCATCTTCTCTCCATTGTCCCCTTGGGACATAATCGCTTCAGCCATGTCTGGCAATGCAAGGATGGCAGCAGGGATGGGAGACTGGAACAAAGCACCAGTGGCATTGATGCTCACAGCTGTATGGTGCCCAGGGAATGGAGATGCAGATGCTGGTGGGGATGCAAGTCAGACAGACTGCCTGTTGCAATAAATGGTCTCAGCCTCAGACTGGGGGCCGTGGGGGTGCAGCTGATGTCCTCTCCAGCCCTGTCTTTCCCGCTGTCTTTCCCCAGCCTGCGGGAGAACTCCATCAGCAAGGAGGGGGGCCCTGCCATCGCCCGTGCCCTGCGCACCAACAGCACCCTCAGGAAGCTGGAGTAAGTCCCACGGGCCCCAGGAGGGCACCCACACTGCTGCAGTGTCACTGGAGTTGTCCCAAACTCTGTGTGCGTGACTTGTGTGCTCTGTCCCCTACCTCTAGCTTAGCGGCGAACCTGCTGTATGACGAAGGCGGCAAGGCCATCGCTTTAGCGATGAAAGAGAACCAGGCACTCAAATCCCTTCAGTGAGTTTCTGTTTGGACCTGGATGGTTTTGAAGCCCCTTGCATTGATGTGGGGCAGGGACACCGATCCCGCAGGAATCAGGGCATCTTCACAGCACTGGACGTCACCTCCTGTTCTTTCCTGTTTGCAGCTTGCAGTGGAACTTCATCCAGGCAAAAGCTGCCACAGCCCTGGCACAAGCACTACAGTCCAACAGCAGCCTGGCCACCCTTGAGTAAGTGGGGACAAGGGTGGGCAGGTTCTGGGCAGCGTCTTCCTATTGGGACGTGTCCCAGGACCCTGCCCTCACGCTGCTCCAGGAGAGGCGGCCTTGCCTGCTGCCTCCTCCATGCGCTCCTGTCCATCCTGTGTCCCCATCACATGTCCCTGGCTGGGGATGCTGGAGGCACATGGTACTCTGGGGATGCCCAAGCCATTTGGGGAAGCCCAGACACTGTGCTCTGTGCTCGCTGCCTGTCCCCGGACCGTGGGCACACACAGCACTTGCACATGTCAGCTTGCAGGAGAATGCCATCGGCGACGAGGGGATGGCTGCCCTCTCCACCGCACTGAAGGTCAACACAACCCTGTCAGATCTCCAGTGAGTATCCGGGCTGCCGCATGGCCCTGGCATTGCAGCCTGTTTAATTAGCTTGTCTAATTAGCGCACCACGGCCACCTCATGACACGTGCTGAAGGATCCTTGTTCTCTTGCAGCCTGCAGGTTGCTTCAGTTGGTGCAACTGGTGCCCAAGCCTTGGCAGAAGCCTTGATGGTCAACAAGAGCCTACAGATCCTGGAGTAAGTGCTTGGTGGGGCCACCAAGTCCCCATGGCTGTGACACTGCTCCCTAGGGGTATCTGAGAGCCTGGTCCTTAGCTCAGCACCACTCCTGTGTCGTGTCCTACCACACTTGGCTTGACTATTGACTTGCTGGTGTGGGGCCACCTCTCCCACCTCCTCCTCTCGCTCACGGCCACCACTGGGCCATCCCAGGCTGTCCTTCTTCACCACCCGCCTTCCTCCGCAGCTTGCGGGGCAACTCCATTGGTGTGGTGGGGGCCAAGGCGATGGCCAACGCACTGAAGGTGAACCGCAGCCTCCGCCGGCTCAAGTAAGTACCCGCTCCCTGGGGCGAGAACCAAGAAGAGCCTTTCCAGACCTTTCTGGAAGGAGCAGTGAGGGGATGGCCAGGCCAACAGTTCTCAGTGGGGCAAACCCCATAACTGGTGGCTTTCCCCAGCGCCCATGCCATGTGTTCCCTCCTGCTGGCCACATTTCCTTGGCCAGTGCTTTCTGACCCTCCGACCTTCCACAGCCTGCAGGAAAACTCCCTGGGCATGGACGGAGCCATCTGCATCGCCACCGCTCTGAAGGGCAACCATGGCCTCACCTACGTGAAGTAAGTGGCTGCTGAGCTCGATGGTAAGGCAGGGACAGGGTGACCACAGGAGCCGTCAAGGAACCTTTCTTGCCACTGGCACTGCCCATTCCCAGCTGCCCTACAGGGACCTCCCCAGTGGGGCTGGGGATAAGGGCACCCTGTGCTACTCCCGGTGTGAAGCCACCATCCCTGCACAGCTCCAGACCCCACAGCTCCTCTCTGGGGATGCCGCTGGGCCAAAGAACCACGCCAAAAACCAAATACTCTCCAAAACATCAAGGTGACAGGCTGGCTCAGCCTCTCCAGCTCCCCAGTGGCTTTCTTAAGCTTCTCACCTGGCTGCCTCAGGGCTCTCAAACCCCTCTGATCAGGGTCCCTGCAAGAGGTCCTGGATGACATGGGGAGGGTGCAGATGATGCTGATGCAAAGCTGGGCAGCATCTCATACCCACCAAAGATCCTGCTCTGCCTCATGTCCAAGCCTCAGCTCCTCTTCCCTTTGCTCCCAGCCTGCAGGGGAACCGCATCGGCCAATCGGGAGCCAAGATGATCTCTGACGCCATCCGAACAAACTCACCCGACTGTGTCGTGGACGTGTGAGGGTGCCTGGCTGCAGCGGGGAGACAGCCTGGTGGGTCCCTTCGGCTAAGGTGACTCTGCAGGGAGCTGCTCAGCCCTCCACCCACCCATCCTGGGGGAAAGAGCTGGGGCAAGGAGAGCTCCTGAGCTCCCCAGGAGGACCTGGGGCCTCCAGATCAGCAGTGCAGGAGGTCGAGACTCACTAGTATTGAAAGCTGAGGGATGTGTGATCACATCCCTGTTCATCCAGGCCCCGGGGGAGCTTCAAGGAATGGGAGAAATGCAAAAAGGAGGGAGGAGGGGCCAGAACCCACATACCAGCCCTTCGTGTTTTTGTGGGTGACTTATCTGCCACACCAGCAGCAGTGACCCCTCCTGTGATCTCCGCGGGGTGACAGCACTGTGCTCAGACCCTGCCCTAGATGGGCGCATCCCAACCACCCCGCAGCTCTGCTCTCGTCCCAGCCCGTGTCACTGCGGGCCAATGCTGCAGCACCCCAGGCAGGGCTCCGCTCCCCACACCTGCTTGTCTCTCTCTAGTTCTGGCAAGAATCCTGGGAGAAGCAGGTGAAACATGGGCAGGATTCACAGCAGCCCCTTCTCACCTGGCTGCGCACAGCTGGGCCCTGTGGGATCCCCTGGAAATCCCAGAGACAGACACGAGGTTTGCGGTTTCCTTGCTCAGACGTGAGCGCTGCTCTGGACCGGGGCACTGCAGCGCAGTGTGACCTGTGCTGTTTGCCATGCCCTTGGCAACAGGTTGGTGCTGGCTGAGCCCAACGGAAGCATTTGGTACGGCTGTTCTTTGTCAAAGCCTCTGGGAAGAGACAGACATCCCACAGCACAGGAGTGGAAGCATCTAGAAAGACCTTGGGAAATAAAGAGCCCTCAGGATAACAGGAGGAGGCGTGGGAGGGTGAATGTAAGAGGAATAGCTCTGCACGCATCCTGGTGCCACAGCAGGACTGCCTCATCACCAAGTCCTGCTCTCAAGTTTAGGTTGGACTTCTTGCGTCTCCTGCTGTTGTCATCCGTGACAATCTGTGTGACCTTGGGCTCATCTGCTCTGATGAACACACACCAAAATGAACTCTTCTAATCAAGCACTGATTTCTGTTCCTGTGAAGACAAATTGTGATGCTAGAGCAGAGCTAAAAGGAAAGAGGCAGTACACTAGACAAAATGCAGCTTTTGCGTTCCCCTGAATAGACTGATGCCATCAGTGAAAGTGTAACTTGCTGAACAAAAGCCTGACTTTTGGCCCATTCGAATGCCTGAACCTTGGTCTACCCCAGAAGTACCAGTATAATTAAAGGGCTCATTTCTTATGGGTTTAGTTACAGTGCTGTCTTGCACGACTGCTCTCAGAACACCAAAGTGTGAAAACAATTCCCACTGACACAGCTGAAATACTAAGAGATGCTGCACTGCGGGTGGTGTTTGAGGACCCCTTCACCAGTTTCCCACTCCCTTATGGCCACTGCTGCTGAGATTTCTGAAGGCGAGACCTTGATTAAGTAAAGGAAATGTTTAGGATAAACGGATTTAAGCCAGAATTAAAATCTGTTTAAGTGTATTCCCAGAGCAGTTTTTCATCCAGTTTTATTAAGCCAAAAAAATCTGTTTGGACATAATAAAATGCGGGGAAATCAAGCACACAATGCTCACTGGAGTGCAACTTTTGGCATGGCAATGCATGAGGGCCAGTTCTAATGCAATTATGGAAATAACCGCACTCCACATTACTGCGATTCTCGTTACGGATAATCTGCTCATGCTTTGAGAGTCGCAAGACAGGCAATCCAGGTTTAATTTTCAAGTTTAATGAACATTATTTATCTACTCTTGAATTCATACTGACAAGCACTTTTCACATGGCAGGATATCAGCTCCTGGCCTGCATGCTCTCCAAAGCTTGTACTTCCAGATGCCTCCTGGTCCTGCTACTACAGGGTCAGAAGTCATTATCACTTTCCTCTAGTGGCTCTGGCTTTCTTGCTCGGTGACTGGATTTGCTTGGGGAGATTTCCATGCTGTCATCTTCCATATCATCCTCCTCTTCATCTTCATCCAGGTCAATCTCACTATCCCCCGACTCCTCCTGCAGGAAAGTGAACAGAATTCATGACCAGGTCAGTTCTAGGATGGCAAAGCATCTTTGCCAGCTCAACAGTAAAGACCAGCACCCCTGGCTGATGTTTACTCTCTTCCTCCCCTGCACAATCGCACACCCAGGGGTGTTGGGGAAGGCTGTTTGTTTGGGCTGGTATGGATCTGGATTTGGACTTGCTCTGTGGAGCAGCAGGTTCTGCAAGAGGGTTTTGTCACAGCTCAGGCTGCTGTGCTGCTGGCCTTCCAGAATAATGGAAAGCCAGAGCTCAGCTGCCTCTGGGAGGTAATGGCCCACGTGGCTTTCCCCAGCAGCTCCCTGCTTTGCCAGACAGTGGCTGCTCCATTGAATATATTGCAAACCTCTTTCCTCACTTCACGGGCCTGACAAACACAAACTCCCTGACTTCTGCTGAATTTGTGGTATTAAAAACCTGGCAGGGTGTTTAACTTTAAAGTGATACCTATTGTGAGATCAAAGAATCAAGGCATAGTGGAAGAGAATTAACTGCAGGAAAGAAACCCACCTGTGCCTTGGTGACGATGTTGTGCTTGCTTGGCTGTGCTGGGGCAGATCTCCCCTTGGAGAACCAGAGTGGAAAGAACAGGGGAGGCAGAGCAGGAAAAAAAAAGTACAATAGCATAAAAGAAAACAGAAAGTAACCAGAATGGGAGCAGGGGAGTAGGCAGCAAAGCCAGGTACAGCTCATGTGTCAGGTGGCACACCAGCAAGTGACAGAGGCTGGGCACACTGCTGCTGGCTCTCGGGCAGCCTGAAGCCTGCTCTCTTCTCCACTCCATAACCCCATTAATTCTTCAAGGGGTTCAAACCAGCCTCACTAGTTTCCTACTCTGATCTCAGACACATAGGTGCCTGCAAGGATCCTACACAAGCCTCTCAGCCCTGGCACCTCCTGAGATGCTGTATTTAGAGGGCAGATCTGCGAGACAACCAAAGTGGCTGCAGCTGAGGACAATCAGAGGCTGAAGGCCCTGGCTTTCCACACCTGGATGTGCTGGGGCTGTGCCAACAGGAGACATGGGAGAAAGCTGTGAACAGGAAAGTCCAAAGGAAGGAGAAATTGCAGAGAATGACTAAAGCTGGCAAGAACATGGTCAAGGATGATCAGGCAGCACCATGACTAAGGTCACAGCATCTTCACCTACAGCACTGGCACTCCTGACCCTACCCAGAAATGTTCCTGAATGCCAATGGCATGAATCATTCCCCAGAAAGTAACAAACAGCCTTAACCACATCCAGTTGGGCTGAAGCAAAAAAGCAGACAATGGCCTGCAAGTTCCTTTCCAGAGAAAAGGTGAGGATGGGCAAAAAGAAGGGCAGCTCATCCCTCTCCAGCAAGAGACTTAACTCCCTTATCACTGTCATGCCTCCAGGTCTCTGCAATGAACACTAACAGCAGTGGGTTATTCTCTCTTCTGGCACTGCCTGCAGGAGAAATAGTCTGCCCAGAGTCTCATGGCTCACCAAGCAGTGTCAGAGCCATGGCAAATGGCTTTTGTATGTGGTGGCAAACATCAGGAGTTTCCTACTATCCCTGTGTCCCGTAGAAGTGGATTCCCCTATCTGCTCCCCTCCCTTTTTAAACCTCCTGTAGTCACGCTTCCTCCATTAACCTCTGCTGCTGATCCAAGCCAGCGCTTTGCTGCTCCCCCAGGGTCTGGTGTCTGTAATGGGCTTTTGTGAAGGGATTTCTGAAAAGCAAATTCTTTGTTTCAGAGAGGCTTAAATTTCTATCCTATGAAGGCAGCAAAAGGCAGGGCAGTACTGAGAGATGGATAATCCCCTGGCAGCACGGGGCTTCTGTCTGGGCACAGAGAAGATGTCTGAACTCTAGTGTGGCCTCCTCATCTAGACAGGCAGCGCTGGGTGGGGTGGCTGCTGGACAGAGGGACAGAAAGGCCACATCTACACTAGGAAATTAATAGACAGCACAAGGTCAAACACAAATTCACAGTTGTAATTTTCTAGCACAGTTTGGGCCTGTGCCAACTAGCACTCTCCAAAACAATATTCTAACACCACCGGGGAACAGGCCAGCCCCACTGCTCCTGGGTGGCAGCTTGGATGCCAGCACCTTTGTGGGATGGGGAGGGAAGCTTACTGTATGGATGCACACACACCATCACAGCAGCTGGCTTCAGCTTCCTCGTACACATGTAACCACTTAGGAGTACCCACAGGCACAGAAAGATTGCCCGCATATGCCCAAGGCTGAGCACCACAGTCAGTGTGCACCTGTTTAGCCACTATCCACTCACCAGGTCAACCATAACCTGGTGCGAAGCCCGCAGCCATGGGGCAGCTTTATCTGCAAGGCACGGATCCCAAGGGGCACAGCTCGCAGTTCTGCTCTCATCCCTGTCCTGTCATCTGGAGGACAGAAGGATGGATGCTGCTAGTACAGGCTATGGAGAGGGCTCCAAGGCGTGTATCTCTAGGGCAATGAAGGGGATTTACATCCACACATCTAGCTCCTGCTACACTGCACTGATCCCCTCTTCCCAGCAATCTGCCCAACAGCTGAACAAAACAGCTTTCGTGCAGCCCATGTGCCACTGGTTATGCTCTGCAGGCTGAGGCTAAGACACAGGGCAGTGCACAGAGACTTCAAGAGCAAAAGAAAAGGAAAATGCGTGTCTATGCAGATGAGAGATCAGTCAGCTGGAGGAAAGGAGGGGAAAAGCAGGTCTGGGACATGAAGGCTCAGCAGGTAAAAAGGTGCTTCTCTATCTGAGGAGAGGGCTGTCATTCTAAAGCACTATCAGGCAACTTCTGCAGGCACAAGGGATGGTTACTTACCTCTTCCTCTGTGTCTCCACCTTGCATTGTTCCCACGACCCGTGTGCCGGCTCCTCCTGCAAGAGCAAAGAGAATCACCATACAGCCTGGCTCATGATTAACACTGAGGGAGAATGAAAGATGAAGTTCAGAGTTTACGTTTTAGAGGACTAGTCAAATGGCAGTGAGAAGATAAGATCCCAACACATACTGGGTTACCCTCCTTAAGCCTCAGAGCTCAGCAGAAGGTAGAAGAGGGTTAGGCAGACAGTAATTCCAGTAAGGATGGTATTTCCAGAGCTATCTCATGCCAGTATGACAGCTCTGACAGGACAAGAGGCAACAGACACATTAAGAAACAGGACATTCCATCTGAACACAAGAAACCACTTTTTTTTTTTTTTTACTGTGAGGGTGGTCAAACACGGGAACAAGGCTGCCAAGAGAAGCTGTGGAGCCTCCAGCCATGGAGATATTCAAAACCCAACTGGATGTGGCCCTTGACAACCTGCTCAAACCGCCTGATGATCTCAAGAGGTCCCTTCTGTGCATTGGCATATTCCTTCCTCTGTTTTGGTACACAGAGAACAAAAGCCCATCCTTTCTGTGGGACAAGGCTTCTGTCCTTCAGAGAGCTCACTATGCTCAGATCCTTTCTGATATTCCAGCAGGGACTGATGTCTCACAGGAATCCTATGCAACGCCAAGGCAAACCTTACAAATTCCTTGTTGAGAGCTGGATGAGTAAGTGAGGAGGGAGGTGGCGATCTCAGGGTTGTGGGGAGTTCACTGAAAAGTGAGAACATGCTCACACCTGCCTTTGTTACTTTTGGTTATGTAGAGGCCATAAGGAATGGAGAAGATGCCAGCATGGTCTCCTTTGCTAGGAAGAGTGTCTGTCAGGTGTTGGGATGGGTACAGCAGAGCTGTGACAGGGGAAGTTCCGTGTGTGGGCTGACAGGTGACTCAGCCCGGCTTCCTGCAGCCACCTGGAGTCACCGGCACCAACCGGACGCCTAGTGAACAGTCCCACTGTGACCACTGCATTTCACCATCTGTTCATCTCCTGTCATCGCTGGTTTTCTCTATGCCAAATATGGATTTTTCCAATCTAGACAAAATCTATTTTATTTTTTTTAAAGTATGAAAACAAAGTTACTTTAAAATATATCCTGCTGAATCTCTTATGTACCTCCCAAAGCACAAAAGAAAATGGGTCAATTTCATCCCCTTTGCAGACTGATCTGGGTTAGTTGTAGCAAAAAGCTGACTAACTCACCCAGAAGTCATGAAAAAACCCTTGTTGTGTCAAGGCAGGTCATTTAAAGGATCTTACGTCTTTAAACAAAAAGCGGTGTCCTCTATCCATCTGGTTGCGGATAACACAGGCAGCTGGGATGGAATTATAAGAAGATTTCTGGACAGCTGATCTCTCTTCAACCTTTAGAGACATTTTCTCTAATATATGCTAGACTAAACCATGTAAATGAAGAGATTGTTACAAATGACATCATTAAACAACCACAAACCCACATTTTTGCCCAGCGTACAGATTGCTCCAAGAGTTTAACGGCAATTTTGCTATGTAGAAGGCTCAGCATAAAGTATTAGATAGGGAATTATCACCTCAAAGAAGAAAGCAGCAGGGAGCTCCTAAAATTTTCTAGTAAGACAAAACTGAGAGAGATCCTGAATATAAAAGAGAATCAAGATATCACATAAGGAGAGCTGATGAAATTGGACAGCTCAAAAATGCCGAGGGAAGAGCTTAGTGAATGCTAACAGAAGGTCTGCAGACTGCTAGATGCTGCTCTTCCATCATTGCAAACAGTAAGGACATCTCATGGGCATTCATCTGCTCACATTTGGAGGAAGACAACAATCAGGTACTGCCCAGACTTTGATCCCTACATCGTTTAAGCCAGAAGCACCTCTCTGAACTAGCGACTGCGGGCTCAGCAGGATCGGGTCCCGTAGCACAGCCCTGGGACGCTCAGAGGAGACAGCCCAGGGCGCAGTGGGCCTGGAGCTCCAGCTTGTGCACTGCGCTGTACACTGAACAGGGGAGAAAGCAAATATTCCACATTGGTAGAAGAACTTCCATGACAAAAACAGGAGTGTTATTTTAACTTTCAGACGGTAAATCCCCAAGTTTCCACGTGTGGGAGCACGAGGAGGGACAGAGGGCTGTGGTGCATGTCCGAGTGTACTGGGGGAAGGCAGGACACAGGAGTCACCTGCCCAGGACAGGGAGGGCTGGCAGGTACGGGGGTGTTCATCACTTGAAATTTCCTGGGTTCAATTTAGCTGGGCTCAGCTTGCAGCCGCATTAGTGCTGCACCACTCTGGCCACAGAGCCTCACGCAGCTTCCAAGTGGGTGAGAGCCTGTTACGGTTACTTATCGAGAATGTGAATTCAGCTGGGACAGGCTGTACAAAGCAATAATTAGCTAAAATGTTAGTAATGAACAGACTGTAATTCACTGCACCTCTGGATTCAAATCTAATCTCTGTGCATTGCCGCAGTTTATAGCCACCGAGCTACCAAAGATCAGAAGTGAATGTGCATCCACAATTTTAAGCTTGCGAGCATTTGCCATTTTTCCTCTGCATGTGACGCTGCCATTGTACTAACCGTGCAGCTGCCCACAATGGATCCACAGGACTGGCGTGATTTACATCTTCTAACCCAGCAGTGGGCATGTGTTAACCCTGTGCCTGACAGCAAGAAGCGACACTTAACCTGAGAGGTTAGGACAACCAACCATGAGGGAAAGGTGGATTTGCAGCTGAAGCATTTTGCTCCCAGTTTGGAGATCTGCATTTGGGCTCCAGCTCTTAATGCAAATTCACAGTGTGAGCTCAGGTAGGACACCTCCCTTCCCTCTGCATTACCTCTGCACACAGAAAATTGGGATAAATATCTTGCCTGATCCTTAACTTTCTGATCTGCATGCCCCTTGGGCACTGTGCTCTTAAGTGTGAGTGTAGCCCTTAGCACAAGGCCCTGATCTCAGCAGCATTTTCTAGTCATTGCCAAAGTACAATGATTAATTAAGCACACTATAGCTGCTGCCCAGGGTGAGCAGACTTCTTATTTCTTACACCGCCATTAAAGGAAAGAAGCGAGTGACCTGTCTCCCACTATCTCAGACCTACATCCTGCCCTCCTTCTCCACGAAGGCCAGTGTCACAATGGCCATAACACAGGCTGACCGCATACAGAACCTCCCCCTCCCTGCCCGGGAGCACATATCTTCGCTGACACAAAGCACACAAAGGCAGCTCTGTTGGGAGCAGATGCCACAATGGTGGGGAGAAGCTCTGTTTCAAGCTAAAACAAATTAATTTCTGTGAATTCAAAAAAGCAGCCCCTTTTTTGGTGTTCCCAAAGACACTTGGTTGCCCACCATGTCCTGGTAATACTGTCCAGCAGCTGCTCTATCAGGAAAATGAAGATTTTGTGGACTTTTAACTGGGGGGCAGGAATACACACAGAAATCTGTGAAAATGAGAGGAGTGGTTATATCAGCTTTCTCCCTCCCCAGCTGAGTTTTCTCTCAGCACTGGCAGTGAGACCCAGCAGCTCAGACACTTAGTATTGACTGTTTCTTCCCTCCTGCTTGACCTGAAGAGGGAAGGAAGAGACTAGTCTCACTCTCCAAAATTCTTTTATAATGTTTACAATTAGAACTTGATTTGCTTTACTAGAAAAGTATATCCACTGCAGGAGCACAGAAGGACCCACACTATGCCATGCCTACAAAGCCCCAGCCAGGATAAAATTGAACTTTGTGAAGGTCACAAGGAATGAATTTGTTTTTAAAAGTTCACAGAGGGCAATACCAATTTGGTAGAGTTCTCTGAGAGCAGGTGCATAAGCAAAATTTTTCCCCTTGACTTCATACGTTATCAAACAGCTGGAGAACTTGAATCCTGCTAATGCACAGCCAAATCCCTTCCCGCCAGGCCCGCTCTTCATGCCTCAGCCCTCTCTCTCTGCCACCACCATGGTACGTGCGCAATCCATACCCACTCACCTCCTCACTTGCACAGACCGGACCAAGGCAAACACATGCAATGAGGTACCTGCAAACACCACGGTTCATGAAGAACCATCAGGAAGAGTGCGGCCTGGCCAGCTTCGAAGAGGTTTTTGTTTCTGTAGCTCCGTACTTCTTGTTAACTGCCAAGAAATCAGGCAGGGATTTTTCAAAGGAGCTCTGGGGTTACAAAAATAATTACAAATCCCACATGGAACGGAAAGGTAAGGAGAGCTGAGTGCCCAGCAGAGCCTGTCTCATGTCTGCTGCTCATATCTGACTCCACATCGGGTCTGTCGCTCTCCCTTCTGTGCAGACACAGAATCCGTTTTGGCCCTGGAATGCATGCGATGCAGGGCACCTGCAAGCCACAGCGAGCACGTGAACTGCAGATTCCTGGTATTTTTGAGACTCAGGCCTTGCCGTGCCAGACCTGCTGGGACATCAGGAGGACACTGACAGTTTCTCGAGTCTGGCTGAAGTTCACATGTGCAACAGGCCCTTGGCAAATCCCCCCTAGGGGCACTGTAGTTATCCAGTGTGCCCTGACTCGGAACAAGAGATTTTCTTCTGTTTTTCTATGTCACAAGCTCCACATACTCTGACTGCAGCAATGGGAAAACCTTGATCACAGTTTTTTAAGGGTTTCTGAACAGCCTGACTGGGGGAAATGCCTTGGGAACAGTAAATAGGGAAAGCATCCTGCACCAAGCTGCATGCCAGTGAGATGCAGCTGTCCCTGCAGATGAAGCTGAGAGATGAGGGATGGGATCATACAGCACTTGAATGATGCCTGGACAACTGCAGTGGGCTTCAGCATGTTTTTCTTATCAAGACTCATTACCATGACAGAGAAACATGCAGCATTTTCACAAAAGCTGCATATTTGTTATCACATTGTATTTTTACAGATAAATGCACTTGTATATTTTCCTTGGTCTTGGACTCAGAGAAGTAATTTCCTTTAGGAACCAGAGAGAAGGGAAGAAATAGTGTAGTTATTTAACATGCTTTTTCAAAAATTTAGGCAGGTGGCAGCCACAGGAACTCAATGTGAATAAGACAATCAAGAAGGAACAGGCAGTTGTTGCACATTCCTAATTGAATCCCTCCACTCCCCTGCATATTGATGACACATCTGTGGCTTCTACACACCTGGGGAGATTGGGGGAAGGAAAACATTCTAGAAATTCAGTAGCAGAAGTCTGAACATGATCATGAGCTGGAGAGAGAATTTCCACAGGTAGAGTCTGACCATTTCCACCGAGATCAGGACTTTCCTGCTTTTCAGTTTGCATGCCGTATGGAGGGATTTGGAAACACAACTATGAAGGGTATCCTGGGAAGATTCCTTGCTACTATGTCAAAGCCCCAACTCTCTACAGGACTGAAAAAGTGAGGGCTAATTCAGCCTCTGCAACCTTCCCCTCAGAGCACAGGGTACCTTTGGCCCTTTCCCCATGTCTGCTGGCCAGTTCCTACTTAATAATCACAAGCTGAAGTGTAAAAAGAAAATAGAGAGAGGGAGGCTAAACATCACCATCATCTCAAAACAAGTATCTGCCACAAAAACTTCATCAGCATGGTTTGGATATGTGCTGCGCTGTGTGCACTAAGATGCACCTGTACAGGACGGGGGATCCCCACAGGCCTGGCTCCAGCGAGCGCTGGCAACCAGCCCATGTCCACAGAGCCACAGGACTGCACTCTCTGTCTGCCCCTGAACTCACCTCCGCTTTGATTGTTGCATATTTGGTTCCACTTCTTCCAATGAAGTACACTTTGCTTTCTTAATAAAACCCCTTTATTCTCATCTGCTGCATCCAGAGACTTACTTATTCTTGCCATGTTAAACAGTGCAGGTTTTCACAGGCAAAGATCTTATCCCTTTGGTAGCAAGTACACTCGCTAACCTGGTTGCTGGCACATCATTCCCACATTGATCCTCTGGGTCCGTTCTGCAAAGGTAAGAGGCTCCATGAGAGCTCCTCTCTCACTGTTTGATTTTGGACTGATTCTTTGCTGAAAAACATCCAGAGTTTCATAAAGCTGTCTTCTTACAATGAAGACCAAATGGGGTTGAAGTTGTTACTGTCTCAATAGTGGAATAGTCTCTGTGGTCCAAACAGGACAAAAACACCCCTTTAACACCAACATTATAAAAGGAAACATAAGAGCTAAAGCATTTGGATAATTGGTTTGCGGGAGCTGAAAGATCCTGGCAGGATGGAATAGAGGGTGATTTACTACAGACAGGCACAGATCCACAGTTTTGCAAGCATGGATCATTTCTGCCTCATTCAGTAGCATTTCCAGTGCCTGCCCTGTTGCAAGCACAGCGTGTGCCAGTCTGCCATGGCCTCCCCAGTCAGCCAGTGATCCTGCTGGGAACGGGAGAGAGCCTGAATTTGCTCATGGTGCCAAAACGCATTTCAGAACTCCCATCCAAATGACACTGGAAAGATGGATCTCCACATGTAATCACGACATCACTTCAAAATCTGCCACTTTTGATAGCGCAGATGAAAAAATATCCACTTTAGTTCACGGGGAGATTGGACAGGTTCTTAGGAAAAAAAGAAACATTTACTGAGGGTTAGACTAAATTCATGGAAACCACGTCCAGCTCAGGAAATCCTGGTGGGGGTTGAAACTGTTTGAGAGCGGGAGGGAACCTCAGGGAAGTTCCTACACTCTTCCTCGGGCATTGTCTTTCAGCCAGTGCTGGAGACAAAGACCAGGCTTAGATGGACCTTCCATCTGACCTGGCATGGCAGCTTCTACATTCCTAGGACTGGGCTTTGGATTCTTCACCCTGATCTTCACCTCATCTGTACGTGAACAACTGTCCTGCTGCAAACTACTGGTTTATGGCCTGTTTCAGGCAAGAGGTTTCACTACACTGCAAATGACTAAGGCTTTCAACATTGAAAGAATTCTTTTTCTTTGGCTCTCTGACAAAACAAGTGTCTTACTCCAAACACCATCACTAACTCACAGTTTGACCTCAGGGAAGGCCAGACATTTATTCGTGTAACAGCTTCACTTTTCTATTGCCAGACAGAATAAAAGTGAATGTGATTTTTTATTCACATTGACAATGTTAAAATTAAAAATTATAGACAATAAATCAATGTGTTCTCTTAGTTAAACAAATGATTAGTGGCACACGGATTTATTATAACAAGCCCCATCAAGGAGGAGACTTGCCTGTAATTGAGATATTGTGATAACAAAACAGATTGTAGTTTCACAAACCCAATAAGCCAGCATCTGTCAGTCTGATAACTGTCCTCCCAGCCAAGTATTCTCACCCCATGCTGCTCCCTCCTTGTACCAAAACCTTCCTGCCTTCCTGGGTTTGCTGGGTTTGCTGTATTGTTAAACCAAAAGCACCAAACTCAATGGAGACAGAAGCTCCCTAGTGCATTACAGCTTCCTTCTTCACCTGCTACTGCCTATTTCTCTTTTTACATGGGGAATAAGGGTTCGATTTTCTCTCTGTTCCACAGGAGCTCACAGCCTGCCATGTCTCCCCCAGCTAACACTCTTTTCTGCTCCATGGGAGACTAAATCCTATAACTCCAAGTCTTTTAATTGGCTAAAAGAATAACACCAGGGGCAATATTGTCAAAGCTGCATTCAGTTTGAATTTTGCTGCATCTAGACAAATCTGATGAAAGGACTCTTCAGGGTGAAAGTGTGTTCATTTTTCTCAATTATACCAAGTGGCCTAATGAGAGAGATTATCTCTCCCTGAGAATCTTGCCTCTGTAATGGCAAAACACACTGGAATACCTGCCCACCTATTACAGGCAGAGGGAGGGAGTCTTCTCTTACAATACTAATAACCTAGAAATTAGAGATGTAAAACTGAATCACAGCAAGTACAGGAACTGACCACAGCGGACCATTTCTCCTTGGTTTAAGAGCAAACATGGCTCAGAAGCACCACCATGTAAGAAGACACAAAACTTCAAAAGAAAGTGATTGAAATATCGTTAATTGAGTCAAGGAAAAAAGCAGTAATTAATACAAATAACGTTCTTGTTATGCTACCTTAAGTATATTTTAAATGCAAACTACCTGTGCCAAAGAACATGTACAGATTCTTGGTGTGTTTGACAACAAATAGCCAGTGAATGTTCAGGCCGGATTTTCTAAAGAAGCTGATGCACCTGACACTAATCTCATGTCTTGACATGTCTCCAGCACTTCAGTTGGTGAGGGTCTTGCAGTCAAACACATAACCTCACTGTCGATGAGGGACCTGAGTACACAGATGGAGAGGTGCAGATCTGAGCCTGCCAGGGCTGGAAGTGCTTGTCACATGATGGTCAGAGTCACTCACCGCTAACAAGAACGCCATGGAGAACTAACCTGATTTTCTGGTTTTATTTTGCTTGACTATAGGCTAAGCAGAGAGATTCTTTTTCTACCCAGTGAAACACAGACCCTCAGACAGTAATTTCTCTGAGTCACTTCTGACCCAGGCCCTGGGGGAATCAGCTGCCAGAGGCTGTGGTTCCACTCCGCATAAAGAGCGGCAGAAGCCAGACATCCTTCCCTGAAGGCAATAACTCCGGTGTGTTGCACCTGTGACTGTGTCAGTGCAGGTGGATTTATGGACTCACCATAGGTCTCCTTTTGAAGAAGACCCTACCAGAATGAGTGTCAACAGCTAAAGTGAAACAAAGACTTTGCCATCAGGAATGGTATTACTTTTCTAAGGCTTTGTGTATCTGCAAGGCAACACTAAGGAAGAATTTTCCTCACATGGTACTTTTTTCAGTAAATAATCCTTAATTTGCTCCCCTGAAAGCATTGTGTCTTTCCCACAAGACACAACCCCTTACACCTCACAAGAGCTGAGCAATGCCAATGCCCTTGAACAACAACAGAGTCTTCTTACATTTAAGGTTACTCAGATAATTCCAGCATTTCCTTCTGAATAAAAGCAACTAAGGAAAGATTAAGATACCTGGCAGTAGTGTTCCCATGGCAGCATGCTGCTTCATGATCTGCCTGTCTTCCACTTCACTATCGGATCCTTCATCCTCGTGAATGTCTACGTCGGAGTCATCATTATCTGGTTAAAACAAAAGCAGTTCATAAATATCCCTCAAGCCAACCCACAACTCAGAGCAGCAGTTGGATGCAAGAGATGCTAGGAGTTTCTGCCTTTGTTCAAGTCCAAGATTAATCAAAAATAGAGTCATAGACAGAACATTGGCTCTACTGATGAGCACAGGGAAACAGCCAACATCCACATCCTAAGAAAGGCATCCTTCTACACATAGTGCCAAAGAAGCATACAATATAAACAACTGTCTTGGGACAATCCTCAGGCTGTGCCATAAAGGCCGTGCTCTGAATACACTCCCTGGGTATGAAGCATACATACAGTCACAAGGTGCTATTTCAGCAACTGCTTTAAAAATAAAAGTCTTTCAAAAACATTTGGAAAGTGTGAGCTTATTAATGCATCTCCTAGTCCTTTATCCTGACATAAGCAATATCAAAAAACCTGTCCCCTTAGACTCTTTGCCTGTCATTTAATCATAGGCTAGAAAAGCACAAATGAGACATCCCCAGATAAAGGAAAGCAGTTAGAGCCAAATGCAAGATGCCTGGAGAGACAGGAAAGCTTCCCAAGATGCAGAAACTTCTTAAAACATTTTAATAATCTGCCTTTCTTATTTTCTTCTTCCTATCCAAACTAAAGCCTACTTGGTCTCTTACTCCCAGTTCCCCATCACCAAATTGGAACAAACCTAAAGAACTTGGAGTAAATTGACCTTCAGATGTCTGAAAGCATGACAAAAGTCTTTAGGTACTTAAAAGTGCCGGCAAAGAAAAGGGAAGACTGTTCTCCATGTCAGCTGTACAAGTCCTACATTGATGTTCACATGTATGGTCAACCAAAATGGTTGTCCTCTGAGCCTATTCTGAAGTAGAACAGAGGGTGGAAAGTTGGTGCAGAAGTGCATGGGAAGTTTGGAGCAGGCTCTGCTCCATTTCAGTCTCCTTCTATCCCACGAGCTTTTGCGCCCTCTTGGGCCAGCCTGCTTGTGTGAGCTCACTTAAACCAAGCTCCATTTTCCAGCTGCTGCCCACTTGTCATTATTTACTACACTCCTCAAACATTCACTCAGTGAACCAGACCCTCAGCTCCTGTCACCTTTGGAACTCTTCTCACCCATGCAGAGATGAGCCCCTCTCACCAGCTGCTCCCACAGTTCGGGCTCATGGCATCAGCCCCGCTGACAAACCCAATGGGCTCCGCGCGAGGTCAGCACCCAGCACAGCAACAATAGCTGTTCATTATTTAGAGAAAACAGGCAATTTTTTCCCAGGTACATTTAATTACACACATGCCTGAGCTGAAAATGGAAACAACTGCTTTAATTATGAATAGTAATGAGCTGACACATCTTTGCAATATTTAATTAGTGGACAATATACAAATAGTAGACATTTTTCCATAATATTTTTCATTGCAATGTTAATGCCAACATATAACAGCAAGGGATATATTTGATACCCTGGGAAGATTATGAGGCGCCAGCAACGTTAGTTACAATTCCTCTTTGTGTTGCACTTTCTTCTCTGGCAAGTGCAGGAACCACTCACTGCTGTGTGACTCGAATACCGTTTCTGTTTACCTGGTATTCAGAAAAACAAGGTTTTGTTCAGCCCTTGCCCAGGCAAACTCCTTGGGAAGAGCCATGTGGAGCCTACATAAAGGATTCAGGTTTGTGTTGTGTATGTTAAAGAACAAGACTACTTCATCTGCAACGGCTCTTACTGCTCATTATTATTTTTTTTCCCTTCCGCCCTTTCCTTATTTTTTTTTTATTTTGGAGCAGCAATTCCTCCCTTTCAGATTTTGTCACGTGTGCTCCTCCTGTTGTGCAGCACTGCTGGCCAGAGCTGAGGATGCTGCAGAGAGCCCTTATGATTACTTTGTCAAACCACTTCTATTTCATGCCCATTAACACTTTCTGCTTCTGGCTGGGATCTCCTGAGCAGGATTTGCCGGCTGAGATGGGGACTAATGGAGCCGGTGCTCTCTGCTGACAACCCAAAGTGGCCAACCCAGCTGACACCACTGCGAGAGCAAGGACCCGCAGCGAAGAGGCACAGCGACGCGATTCTGCTCCGGCTGGGGGCACGGCTGTAACAACATGGGGCTTCAGTTCTACATTTCACTGTTCTGGAAACCTATTTGTTCAAACCATTCGTGACACCAACTCTTCAGAAATAACACATAAAATACCTTCCCCTTGGGACAAAGCAGCAGTAAGTAGACAAGAATAATCAAGAACAAGTCTGCCATCCGCCCTCTGCTGTACACAGAGGTGCCCTTCCCTGTGTACCCATGCTGACGGCTCAATGCCCTCCCGACCCACCTGAACCCCTCCAGCTCCCTGTAGGACACTCCAGCCATTCCTGACCCATTTCAGCATGTAAAAAGGAGGTTCTTTTCATCATATAATTCCCTGCAGTATCTCTCCGGTGGAAAGCGGGACTTGCACAAAGACCCCATAGTTAATAAGTGCTTTGTAATAAAACTGATTCTTACTGAGGAGAGAGAATCAGTGGCTGGAGGGCCCAAGCTGCTGCTTTATGAAAGGGACTGGTTTAAACATAGCATTTTTCCTCCTTCACCCAGCCTTTTTCTTCTTTCCCTCAGGTTCTCTGCTATTCTCAATCCCCTCTTTCTCACGCTATTTCTTTCATCCTTCTACCCCGCACACTCAGCTGTTGTAACTCTCGCCTGTCAGTGGAGAAGTCACAGTTTTCTGCTGTTTGGCCCACACGTGGATGCCACAGAACACCCC
This sequence comes from Streptopelia decaocto, assembly GCF_964273445.1. NCBI lineage: Eukaryota > Metazoa > Chordata > Aves > Columbiformes > Columbidae > Streptopelia > Streptopelia decaocto. Next base: position 9,971,135 of record NC_138668.1, on the reverse strand, counting down.
AGCAAGCCCCAGAAAAGTGTGCCTTGTGCTCCAGATCCGCCTCTTGTCTTTCAAAGTCTGCTCGACAAGCCAAGCCAGTAGCAACTGTAGGCCTATTTTTTATCTATGCCTTTCAAAATCCTGGATTATCTTTCAATATAAATGAAGATAAGATTCATCAGGTGAATTATCAGAATTATCAGCACACAAGCACAGTGCAACACTTTTCCTATGGAGCTGTGACTTTGAAAGAAATCTTGTTATGGATCTATGGCAAGAGTTTGGATTTTATTTGAATAATCTAGCTGGAATTCTGATGCACATACCCCAACACGAAACATCACTATGGTGAATGCATGCCAGAAGATCAGACAAGTGGCACCTGCAAATGCAAACTGAGCAACAGTAAAATTTTTGCCTCCAAGCCTCCAGCCCGCCACTTGGAAAGACATTGAGCACATTTTTCACTTACAAAAAAATAACTGTATTGCTCTAGCCCAGCTCAATAGCTGTTATCACCAAGCCCGGCTCTGTCCACTGTACAATGTGAGTTATCAGCTGAGCAGAACAGTGCTGAGCCAAAGTCTCAAGGACACAGAAGCAGAGCATATTGCTGAGAATGTATTTAAATACAGGAGATAAAGACAAGCTGAGTACAGGCTTCTTAGCAGAGTGGAACAGCAGAATAGTCCAATGCTGTGTGTGACCTGTCCTAGCCAGAGCACTACAGCGTTCCACCATCCTACATCCCTAGTTTTTAACAAAATATTCTTGGTATTCATAAAAAGGTGACAATTCGGAAAGTTTCTTTTAATGACATACAGAAAGAATCTACTTGTTGCCACAGGAGAAGTCATGACCACATCTGTGTAATACCGCATAGCAGAAATCACAACGCACCAGTTCCGGCGAGACAAGGAGCATTCTTTATGGAGAAAACAGATTTTTCTTAGTATCAGCATAAAGCAACAAAGATACAGCATACTACTACAAATTCCCACGTACGAGTACATGGAGTACAGAACACATTCTAACGGAGCTGGCTTAGGAGATTTGCATGGGTTTACATGAAGATTATTTGACTTTTCACAACAAAGTACTATTCAGCAATCCATGTGCCCAAATTTAGGCCAACGCTGGTAGCTTACTGCAGGTTAAGACTGGTATTTTAACAAGATCCTGTATTTTTACTACTAAAAGGTCATCAACAAAACAACTCTATAATCTGTGTCTGGCCCATTTCCCCACTGCTGTGATTTACTCTGTTGCACAGAGAATGCTGGTTGAATACCTGAGAGGGGATATATTGGGATTTTAAACTCCGCCTGCCTTACATTTCAACATTTCAATTTCATAAAGGTGGGTTTCAGTCAACTAAATTAGTTTAATTTAAAGCAGTCCAGCCACAAAAAGTACATTCTGGTTACAAGGGAAAAACATCGCTCTCAGAAGACGTGTTATTTGTTCCAAAGCACACCCACTGTTTCCAGAAAAAAGCCAGAGCAGATACCTGGACCGGTAATTCTATATTTAAATGATTTAATTTTTTGGTAATTTGCAATGCTTGAACGAAAACCAGCATGATTTAATAACTTAGCAGTGATTTCATTACAGATTTGTTAGTTTGCATAAATACTCAAGTAAATGTATTCAACTGTAAAATAAGAAGGTACTGTGGTGAAGATAATGAGCACAATGGGCATTGTTTATTGATATGGTTTACAATTAAATGTAAGTGTTGTTTAGAATGTTCAATTTCAGAATAAAAATCACTGCTTTGAAAACACAGGCACTGGCTCCACAGCAATTATTTGATTCAGCAGGCCGTTGATTTTGGTGAAAAAACATAATGAGAAAATCAAGTGGGCAATTGACAGCCACTTGATCCCAAATAAAATCCAATTGATAAATAGCATTAAATTTTAGAACAGAAAAAAATAATTAAAAAAAAAGGGGTGGATTTGGATTTTAAGGAGACTGAAGGGAGCATAAAGTTCAGTTTCCATGTGGAAGCCTTGGTCCTACCAAACCCATACTTGTGTCTCACCAAATTCAGAGGCACCAGTTGTGTACATCAGCCCGAATACTTACAGGTGTGCAGCTCTGCAATTTGAACTGGAAGAAATGCTTTGATATATAAATAAATACATATAAAAAGCAGTGAACATCCCTTGACACAAAACTGAGATCCTTCGTCTGATCTCTAAGAAAAGTTAATCTTGGTACTAAGACTTACTGGATCAAGGTTCAAACACCTATGGCTCTCACTAACTTCAGCAGGAAGTCTGGATGTTCAGACCTGTGCACACTCCAACAGGGCAATAACATACCCACAAACCAACCAGTAGGTTGTAGAGGTCTCACTGCACTTTCTTCCCTTGCTTGGTCATTTTGAAATGGTCTATTGCTACATCCACACTCCCATTTTTAACAGTAGGGATGATTAACCACTGCCAAGGGAAGCAATAGGTCTCCATCACTTGAAATAATTAAAATATTTCTCAATGACAAGCTCCATTTAAACTGGGATTTGTACTTTTGGCTCAGGAATAAGTAGCTCAGATATTTTTTGGCCCATTTTATAGAGAGGTCATATTCAGTGACCATAACTATTTCTAATGATCTTAAAAGCCAAGCGTCCATCAAAGTACTATAAAATTAGATCATGAACTTGCAATTATTTAAAAAGCAAAACACAAGACTATTGTGGACAAATTCCAAGTGTCTGTTACAAGAAGATGGATGGTCTGAGCATCCTGCTGGTGACAGTGCTGAAGATCAGCAATACCATCCAAGCATCTCACCCTTGAGGGAATTACCCAGCGACTCTGCTGCACTTCAAATGCCACAACTGTTGCAATGGGGCTTTTTGTTTTCCTGCTGTCAGATTTTGAAGCATCAATTCTGGAGCACAAAGGGTACAAGAGATTGAGTGCAGCACCAAACTGCAACAGCGTCATATGATATGCTGTCCAAAGCACAACAGCTATTTGCTCTGCTTAACTGAGCAAAACGATAGAGCCAAGCACATTTTGCTTGGCTGTCAGAAAACAAGGAGTTACAGGTAGAACTGGCCAAGGAAACACTTTGTGCATTGAGCCCAATTAAAGCTCTCCAGGAGCATCAGTTAATCTTGCTGCTGAACAATACTGAAGTAGTGCAAATTTCAAAATGCTGTGTAACATGGATGTTTGTTCATTCTACGGACCAAGACAAACCTGTAAATAAGCTGATTAGTCTGAAAAAGTGTGTTTCGGTCTAGAAACATTTCCACTTGTTACTTTTTGCTCAGGACACTTTTTTTTTCAACATTGGATGAACCTGAAAAAACATCTTTAATTTCCGCTGTGGTCAGCGACCTTCCCTCTCCTCTCACACCAAACCATTATCAGAGCAACTCTTCACACATCTACACCTGACAATAGTTCTACCAACAGCCTTCACAGTGCTCATCATATGATGTTTAACAGTCACTGTTCCATTAACCACAAGGAAATCAAGCCCCGAGTTTCAGTCAATTGGCATTTGTTACTTTGCACCAACCTTGGTTGTGTGACAAGGGCAGCAGGCTGTGTGAAAACACCACATCACATATTAGTTTCTCTAAGAACAGCTTATGTGAAATAAAGATTACAAAAATATCAGCAATTTACTTACCATTCATCTCAAAAAACATTTCTGTACTGCTGCAAATACTTAACTGCATATATTTTCATTACGTAAATCATACTCAAAGCCTGATCTGTATCTAGAGTTCAACATTTTTACATAATTTAAAAATGAGTTTTTATATAACTTAGTGTTAGCTTTTCCTGTTTTTTGTTTTTTTGTTAGTGCAGTGGTTTTATGGGGATGCTCTGTCAGAAATAAAAGATGACTTGCAATGTATGCTCGCAAAAGAAAAAAAGCACCAGGCTGTTTCTGAACTACGCTAAACAGTTTTTGCAAATTTTATGTGAATACCAGGACATATCCATGAGCCTTCTGTATTTTTAATGCAGACCTGCGCAATTCAACCTACATTTCTCAGCTCTTCTTTACAAGAAACACGATTTCATTTTCTCCCGTGTTAGTTCAGCCTGAAGCTGCCCAGATTCCTGCAACTTCTGCTGCAGAGAAATGAACTGTTAATTTGCGACCCTTCTTACCAAATTAGCAGGAGATAAGGTCAAAGGATCCAGACAATGAGAGAACTGCATCAATTACAAAGGCACGAAAAGGTAAGAGTTCTTACTGGGGCAGAGTGGATGCTGACTTTTAGCAGTTAATGGTAACAAATTTATCACCAGCTTCCAGCCTATGCTGTTAGAAGAGCCTCATTAGTGTTTTGCAGCTCTCAGGGGGAAAGTGTAATGAGAGTTAGAGAAGCTTCCCTGTCCCCTACGGGAGGCACTGGCCCTGCACTACCCCTCTGCGCAGGAAAGTGATCAGTGTGTTCAAACCAAGCTCACTCTGCCACCCCGGACCTTCAAGATTCGGCCAGAGAGTGTTAGGACACTGGGAGCCATCAGGCTGGCCTGCCCACCTGCCACTGCAAGGGGAAGAAACTCATCCCTCCATCTCCAGAACCTGTTGCATGGGCAAGACCAAGCCAGAGCACGTCCTGCCTTACCAGTCCTGCGAGCAGGCACCATGGGCTGAAGGTCTGGACAGGCAAGTCCTACATTTTTGACAAACTGAAGATGGAAGACATATTAGGATAAAAGCACTTTGCTTGGGGATAGGGTGTGTGCGTGTGTTTTTTCCTCCCAAAGCCTACTTTAGGAAGAGCTTTCTGACGGTGAAGAAAACCCGTATTTTAATCTTTATGTCTGTCTCAGTAACAGGGCACATCCCAGCTGAGGAGGATGCAGCATGCAGAACCTCCCAAGGCAGGGGAAAGACGGTTTAAGTGCTCATGCCTGGAGCACTTTACACCATTTCCACATGATACACACAATGCTCACAGGGCTCCTTGATAAAATCACTACCTGCCAGCCCAACATTGTAGAGCTCTGGGAAATCCTCTGCGGCAGAAATTCTGTCCCTTATCGTCCTTCCTATTTCTAGTGAGAATTTCGCTATTAACCTTTCGGGCGGTTGGGGCAGGTGAAGCTGTTCACTGATGCTGCACTGATTCTGCTGCTGTTGCTTTGCTTTTCTTTTCTCCTTGCACAAAAAAAAAAAAGAAGGTATTTTTCTTGTGACTGAGATCCTGGGATTAATGTAACCACCATGTAAACATACCCATAATAGGCCACCACGTGATTTTAGACACCAACCTCTGCGTTCTCTTACCAAAGCAATTCTCTTGGTTTTGAACTGTGTACAGGGCATCATTTAACTAATAATGAGAGGAGGAGAGTGGGGTCTGGTGTAAGGGGAAAGCACAGCCTGGTAACTGACCATCATATGATAGCAAACCGTGGTCTCAGAGAGCTTTTACAACATTCAGTAAATTAAGCTTACAGCACTCAGTAATGAAGTGGTGCTCCATCCTCGTGACTCCAGCCTCTGAGAGCCAACTTTATTGTCTCAGTTACATCCCTGCACCTCTGCAGACTTCCACACTCCGTGCAGATAAAAGCAGATGGGAGCTGACAAATATGACTTGATTTTCCAAGTTATGGAACAATCAAGAAATGAGCCAGCACTGAAAAGCAGGATCCTGGTGCTCTTATCACTAGTTAAATTACTAATTATGACAATTAAGTATGTGAATAAAGATGTATTATAGCAATATTTTTAGGTCATTGAAAGTCATAATCACATGTTCTTAGGTGGCAGTTAAATCACTCACTAAAAGGCAAGGTTCATATTATTTCAGTTATGCAAAATGACTGATAGTTTTCCAAGTGAAAACCCACAGATAAGGAGAAAGCAGGTCAGCAAGTTTTCACGTTATACTTCATAATGCTAATTACTGATGACAGATGTTCTCCTCTTGAACTTACTTACTCTGGAAGCTGTCAGACAGCAAGGCCTGGACTTTTTCACTCAAGTAAATCTTTGAAACGATTCCACATTCTTGTAATTTATATTACAAATCCTATGTTTTAGCTTAACCTTCTTCACTTTTTACTGCATTGACATAAGAAAATGACATCAAAGACGAGAAAAAAATGAGTGACTTTCCTCTTTCATGAGCTTGCTCTGAAAATCTCTGTCAGCAAACAGTGAAGTGCAACTTGTATATCCTTACTCATTTTCAGCTTTCATGAACTCTCTCTCTGATCCTTAACTGCTTCTCTATTTTTTTCCCACTACCATACAAAAATGCACATATTGCAATATTAAATTCATAGGACTAATTAATGGGAAGTTCTTGCTGATGCTTGGCGCAAAAAGAGCAAAATCCGGTTTGTTAGCTTTCTGCAAAATCTCAAGAGGTTATTATTCCCTTCTGATCCTCAGCTAGAATTCTAATTAAGAGTAAGTTTAGAAAAAAAGAAAAAACCCTCAAATTTTACTCGCATTCTCATTTTGCAGGTACACTAAAATCAAGCAAATGCAAGCAGGCAAATGTGGACCCCAGTTTGAAGATTAGTGATATTAAAGAGCATTTCAAGCTGAGAGTTTTTCATCTGTGAAAGTTATGATCTGATAGACACATCACATTAATCCAAACACATAATCGATCTCCATGCCATGCAATGTGGCAGGCTCACTGCTGAGGACATAAATTATACTCCAGATTTGCAATGCACACCAGCACACTTACAATATGAGGCAGCCAAGCGGTCCCACAACGTGATGAGACTACTCACCTACGCACAAGCAATTTGTTGGGTAGAATCCTCTAACCGAGTTTGTTTGCAAACCAACCTTTCACCAGCAATCCCATCGCGCTGGGACAAGGGTGTGTCCACAGCCAGCCGCTCCATGCTCCGTTTCACTGTTCTCCTTTTAAAGTTATTATCATTCCACTTTCCTAATGTAGCCTGTTGACTCCATCATCTATCCCATGTCCCCTCTGCTTCAGGCTTTTAAGTGGATACTGAGACATAAATTACCCAGTATTTCGCATCTTTTCTGCTAACACAAGCAGTGAAGAAATCCCACTTACTTCCACTCTTAAGCAGGCGCTGTTCCTCTTCCTTCAGCCTGTTCTGCATAAGACGTAGCATGTTTGCTGTTTCCTGTAACAGGTAAAAACAACTGAATTAGAAAAGCTGCCTCATTGCCCAGTCAAGTAGTTAACTGGATGGTGCTACAACAACAGTTAAGGGCACTCAGGCAGAATGAGAACAGAAAATTTCAGCATGGGAAGTATTTTATGAAAACACGGTCTTAATTGGAACCTGGGGGCTCCTACTTACTTTGCCCATGAAGGTCAGGATATGAAGCATGTACCCAGGTGAAACACTGCACTGAAAATCAACCACACATTCCCACTGGCTGAATCCTCACTCACTACATTGAAAATGAGCTCACTTGTCTTCAACCCACAAAAAATTACTGCTGCTACAAAGTGGAAGGGGCTTTCTTTGGAAAGGAGCCTTTCGTAGTTGTTAACCAATGCTCCACTTAACAGAAGTGGTTTGTGAAATAACTGCAGCTTCATAATACCCAAACCAGAATAAATTCACACATTTCCACGCATGCAAACGAAGTGGGAGCAAGAAGCCCCATCAATAAGCTGGAGAAGTAGAGCCATATACTATACTATACTACACTACACTATACTATACTAATTTGGGTGCAAAGGAGAACCATGATGGTATGATTGAGAAAGGTGCTTTGTTAATTTTTATTTCTTTAATATAGCAGGTTGTTAGACAACAATATGCTTAGAAACACCACTGTAATGACAGGATGATAAAGTTATGACAAATGCCATTCCCAGCAAATGGAAAACAGTAGGTAGAGCAGTGGCTGCTGTGCTGAGGAAGAGAAGCAAATCGCAAGGATCTGCCCATTCAAACAAAGGCAAATGATAATAGAAAATGTTGCAAAAAGGTCCACAAGGACTTTAAAACCTAAGTCTTGCACAGTCACCCGAGTAAGAAATATGATGGCCCAGAAGGGAAGCAGCAGACTGACAGCAGCGGGGCAGTGGCAGCTAAAACAGGCATTCTGATTCCAGCAGAAGGGATCGGGAAGAAAACGTGGTGGGCTCTGCAGACAGTAACTGATGAAAGAATTTGAATCTTCTAGGATGCAAGCACTTGCAGAGCATCACAGACCTGGTAGACTAACGGGACTATTTGCTTGCTGAACACCACAGAGCAATCATAGGAGGTGTTTTGCTGAGTTCATGAAGTTCTCCATCCAGTTACGACTAAAATCTAGCAAAGATACCAAGACACTGAATTATAGGAACTAAGGCTCGCTATTCCAATAGCAACATCAGAAAGAAAAAACATTTTTAGTGACATCCAGTTTAAGTTTGGGTAGCATTAATGCTGAATAGCAAACTAAACTATCAATAGAGTAGGTAGGATATGAACTTGACACAGACATCTGTGTTTTAGGAGTTGAAATTCACACTGAAAAAGTTTGCAGAGAAGATGTTTACAGGTGGTAAGGAGAAGTGATGTAAATCCCTGTATGTGGTGAGAAACCCAGCTCGGTGCCTGTCTCAAAGCCACAGAGGAGTAAATTCTGATCCAAAAATCTGCTTTGGCCAACTATGCAAAGTGTCTGCTATACAAACTCTCCACTACTAACACAGACAATGGCCCCACGGGTACTAGAAAGACTGCTAATGATTGCTTGGGATTGTAGAAATAACACTGCAAAACATATAGAAAAGAACATAAATAAGACATGACAGCTTCTAGGGCTATAAAGCAGAAAGGTCATGATGCAAAATCATTCTGAATGAGACACTCCAACAGCAACCTGCACCAATATAAACTACTGAAATCCCTGAAGTGATGGATATATATTCTGCATTTCCTCAGTGATTTGCTAGAGAATATTGGCAATCCTACAGCTTTGTAGTACACTTAAAATGAACCAATTTGAGGATGGATTGGACCTCCTCATCTTCACCTTGCTTATTCATCTCAGCAGCTGTTTCTTGCTTTGTTACAGAACAAAGCAGCTGAGATTAGCTCTTGGTACACGCACACAATGGCATTTGCTTTTCATAATAGAGGGTTGTCGCTCATGCAGCAGGAGTGAGATATAAAGATGAGGAGAAATTGTGTGGTGTATGAACAGAGAGTGTGACAATACTTTTAATAAGGGCAAGCCTGCTAGGTACAACAGAAGGTGAGCACAACACTGAGGTTGCACAAGACAATGTTCATGATCACGTGAGGTACCAACCGACGCAGAGCTGTTCCTCAAGAACTGAAGATGATGCTTCCTACCATGCAAACTATTAAAAATCTCACTCTAAATTCATGTCCAGTTGTATGATTTGAATTGGAATGTGGCTACAGTTATGCTTGACCAAAAGTGCAATACTATAGCCTTCTTTCCCTTTTTATTCTGTTGAGGAGTGATGACTCTGGGAGAGACAAAAGATCCATCTGAAAAAGTCGGGCAGAAGAATCTTTACCAACAGGCTTGCTAATCTATGAGGAGGGCGTCAGACTCAGTCTGTTAGGGAATGATGATAGTGATGATGATGATGACAGCCCCATGAGAAGCAGGGGCACTGTGAACAGAGAAGGGGAGGCTCTGGTGTGTTCCTTGTGAAGGCAGCACAGGCAGGAGCCCATCTCAAGTGCCTGTGCACAAGTACATGCACCACAGGAAACACAACAGAAGGAATTAGAAGATGCACAGTTGCACAGCTTTGATCCCATCGGGTTTACAGAAACATGGTGAGGCCGTTTCCACGTCGGGAAGGTTGCACCCGGCGGTTCCAGGCGCTCTAGAAAGGACAAGCTGGGAGGTGAGGAGGAGGTGCTGCCCCTCTGCAAAGGAGCAGCCTGAATGTCACCTTGTGACAGGTGATGAGCCCTTTGAGAGTTCATGGTTAAGGATCAGAGGACAAACTACTGACCTATAAAACAACACAGATAGTGCCGCATAAACTAATGTTCATTTTAGCTTTGAACTTTTAAATGCTTGTTGTTGGCAGATCATCTCACTACAGTTAAAATCACAAACCCCAAAGTCACAGCTGGCAGAATTACCGGAGGGGTCCTAGGGTTTCCCATCTCTTGTCTACAGTGATTTGACCATGACTTTCTTTTTCCTACAAAAGTTACCAAAACTGAACATTAAAAAATTGCTTTCTGCACCACAAGAAGTTGCACTCAGCAAACAGAGTAGCTGCCTTACAGCTCCTCAGAGCCAGCGATAAAGCAGGACCCTGGCCTGGCACAGAGGGATTTTGCGTTTAGATGTTATTCTTCTCTGAATGATGATGCCACCTCAGTAATTACAAAGTGCTATTGCTGTGATAGAGCTTTCTGATGAATACAGGAGGAGCAACTTCCCTCGCCCCTCAATATTAAATCAAGTACAGTGCTTTGGAGAATGTGGTCTCAAACAAACAAGCCACTGCTCCAAATACAGAGTTGTGTGCACAAAAAGGAAACATGGACTTGTTCTAGCAGATTCTATGGATCCCTCATCAAGGTTGATGCTACTAAATACTTAGCTTTTACAGCCACTTATACCTCTTTACTGTTGTGACCTGAAGAGCATCTGAAAGCCATCACCACTGGCCATTTAAACTTTTTTAGAGGTCATCCTTCCAGTGGATGAGCACACATTGAATGAATTGAAAATCATCAGCCCCTATTATAAGACCATCTGTCCCCTCCTTATTATTCCCATCTTCCCCTCGCTTTCATGTGCTGAAACAGTCATCACCTCCCATCATTAATAGTCATTTTACAGTAATCATTTCTCCTGAAACACACATAAAGCATACTTGAGAGTATTTTATACACTTAACTGACACTCGCCAGAAATTCACCAACTGTTATCATAATATTGGCACCAATGTCACAGGAAGGGGATGGGGACTCATTTCTGCTGTAATGTCATTATTTTAAATTATTAATTTGATTCATTGTCCTTCTTCAGAAAAAGGTTTTTTTTATCCTAAAGCTCTTCTGTCCCAGCTAGCCATTATCTGTCATTGATGTATCCATCTAGAATCAAACTCTACTGAAAACCAGCAAATCTTCTGTTACTTTACAACATGACTCAGTCTTTCTAGGTTAAACCCTGCTAACCTTGAGTTTTGCTGCTTCTTGCAGGAGAAGTCTTCACTGAAAGTACTGTAATAGATACAGTAAAACAGAACAGGCAGAAGAGTATTAGTCATGCAAGCTGACAGAATAATACTTACCCAGGTGAAACACCGCATCTGACTTGGTACTGACAGACTCAGCAGAAGCAGAGAGACCCAACTGCAATCCCGTTGGTCAGTTGACAGTACACAAGATACAGCATCCTCCACCCCAAAATTCTGACACACTAAGTCCAGTGATCACACTTATCAAAATAAACATTTAGACCTGTTAGGTGACTACTGAAGTGCACTTTCATCAACAAAAGTCACAAAAATACCTCAAAGGATTATTGGAAGGTTTAACTTTTCAAGGAAATACTTGTTAATTAACTGAACTTCATTCATGCTCTCCTGGAAATTAGGAAAAAAGCTAAAATGTTTTTTAATGTAAATGAAGTGCATCATAAAGGAAAGCTATCATGGTAAAAAAAATCTAGCATGGGCTTGTATGATGACTTTGGGAGAAAACTCTTTATGAAGGTGTACTGCTGTCAGGGGTCTGGAAAGAGGAGCACGGAACAGGGTGCCCAGCTGAGCCTTTGTGAGGGGCCATGGGAGTAGCAGAAGGCAGTGGCAGGAAAAGATGCAATTTGTGACTTAGGATACCTACACTGATGCTGTTCTAACACAGCAGCTCCTAATGCTACCAAGCTTAGGCTACATGAAGCCAGATAGTAAAATGTAATTAAAAACCCCCCACACTTAAAGCAACAGGATGCAACACAATCCACAGCAAGTATTTAGAAATTAGATTGGTTTGACGTGTCTCACATACACTTCCATAATTACTTAGCAGTTCTGGTTTCAGTACGTCCAGCTCAAACACTGAAATAACCACTTTCGCAGAACAGATAAATTGGAGTTGGAAGAGAACAGCACACTTCATAACCTGAAGCTGAGAGGCAGCGTCCTGAGACTTCAGGCAGACCAGATACTGTTCTCCTTCAACAGCAGACTGACTGCATGTGAAGGTCTCACCCAGACATGAACACCTTCCCTCTGGAACTCAAAAGAAAGGAACTAAAGAGAAAAAGCACATAGCTCAGGGGGGTGAATTCCAGTTGGGTGATTGTTTGTTCTTGCACAACAGAATAGGTTTCCTGACTTGCCCTATAGACTAGGGTGCTATATTCATGCTTTGTATGAACTCTCTTTGCATCTCTCTACATCCTCATCTCCCTTCTTATCCTCATAAAGTAAATAAGTAATTCTGACAGTGGCATGTTTCTTAGGGAACTCTTGATGGAATAGAAAAGCAGCACATGGATCCTGCCTACAGGTACATCTAGCATGTTTAGACTAGGTTAAGGTTCTCCTTTCAGCTTCAGCAAGATCCAGATTCAATTAAGCCGGCTGGAGGCCCGAAGGTGAATGGCCCAGGAGGATGTAAGAAACACCCTGGAACCATTCAGGATCCACAGGGCAGAGCCAAGGGAGCGGAATATCAGAGGAAACACAGCACTGAGCACACGGCTGAGGATTTGTGTGGCTCTCCACAACAGGGCACAGCTCAAGACTATTGTGAAAAGACAGAAGACAGAAGGATTGGTAAGGCACTGGCAGAGACAGCAACGTGAGACCAGTCAAGATCACAGGACTTTAAATCAGCCACCAGCACTGGATGACAGCATCCAAACAGAACTAAGGAAAAAAGAAGGCAAAAAAAAGAGCCAGACTCACATTTTCTGCTCAGAGTTTCCCAGTTAAAATGCTTTCAGGCAAGAAGCTTGAAGTCAGCACTAACACTCAGGAATTCACTGCTGCTTAAAATAATGTGACAGAAAATGGACTTTATGCTGTGAATCAAATGTATTAATCATGAGATATATAATGTGAATTTACCATAACAACAACTCCTCTCTATTTTTCCCATTCGCTTTTGAGGAAGATATGAATTATAATGACTCAATAACAGCTCATTGAGCATTCCCTTCACGTATTACATTTTTATTGTACCAAGCTTACAAGCAATATTGGTTGGATATGTGATTTATTTGAATTAATGTACAATTCTGCAATGTAAACCTGAGGTCAGTTTGCACTGTCTGAAGAAATTATCATCCAAATTAATGTTGATTGGAAGTTAGTATTCACAGCTGTGTCTTGTTCACCACCATAAAGCAGACAGTGTCACATCACTGCTAGAATCTAACGTTAGAATTACCCTCCCCCTGTGTCACAGGTAGCACAAACCCTTAAGTGTTCAAAGGGGAGCCAGGATTATTCACTCTCTTCAAGGACAGCGTTTATTATATTAAAGAGTAGTTGTTCTTGGTGAGCTTGATGGTTCCAGGAATTGATAATGGAATCTGCTGCCTTCATCCTGAGATCAATTAGCTCCAATACAGCCTGTGTTCCTTAAGGCAAAGAATCTCTTCTACAGGTGGCTGACACATACTTCGGTTTATTTCTTATTTCCAACCAGTGAAGTCCCAAATTAAGAGGCAGCACCAGCAAGCCTCTCTCTAACAGTCTTCTTAGAGCCCTAGCACAGGAATTAGAGACCTGTTTTTTATGATTTCTCCGGCTTGAAAACATGTGCACTCCTAGTTTCTGTTCACCAGGACTATGCTCTAGCTGCTAACTTAGAAGACCAGGATAAAACTATTTTTAAATATCTCATTGTGGTGGCTTAGAGAAGAAAGTAAAGATGTCTAATGATGCAGACAAGCCTCTTCTAAAAGAAAATGGCAAGCACTGTTTCTACAACTGTTCACATGCATCAGACTATGATTCTCTAATACAAAATGAGTAGGTAATACTCGCTGGGCAACTAATGATCTACAACAACACCACGTTTCACCTTACACATTCTTCTTTTCTAGTTTCAGTAATCCTGTTCTTCACATAATCACCCATCTTAAGTAGTAAGGACACCGCATAGCTTCATTCTAGCCTACTCTACAGATTAAGAGACAGAAGTTGTTGGTTTAAAAATCCTTGTGGCTGAGGAGGATCTGAGATGTAGGATGCACTATGTGAGGCCCTTGTTTCTTGCCAGAAGACAGCTGCCACCAGGCACGTACAGTGAATGAAGCACTGCTGGAGTTAAACCCTGCTTAACAGGCTGGGATCATAATCAAGTCAGGTTTCTCACCAGTCCTCTGAAAGATGCAACAATGCTTGAGTAGGAAACAGGCATACAGGTCAACAAATTTTTAAAAAGCAGGCTCTCAGAGAGTCTACTGGCCTAGAATGGAGGCTCCCATTTATTTCAGGACCTTAGTGTGTTCACAATAAGCCTGAATGAGAATTTAAATGGAACTGTAGCAAACCAAATGTGACCCATATTCCCTGGGCAGAAAGCTGTACTGTTTGCCTCAGGATTTCTGACCTTTCCTCAGTCCTGATGTTTGACCCTGCTGCAATGCTTCTGAAATGGTACGGCTCACGGTTTAGTCCACTGGTATCTCACTATCAGAATCATCTCCACAGAATCCCGACAGTATTCCAGAGCTCTCAGAGCAGAAGGCAATGACTGTGCAAGGGGCAGTAACTCACACTGCCAGCCCAGGCACTGGGTGGTATCAGCCAAGGGTTCGTCCACAACACTTGTTCTAGAGGTCTATGGTTCATCTGTGCATAATATTTCATTTTCATACATTTCACAGAATTGAACCAGAAATTGTTTCTACACAGCTAGAAATCTGAGAATTACTTTACTACTTAACATTAAAAACCTCAAACTTTACTGTTTTTCACTTTATGAGATTACACATGCTTGTACCAATTAAAATGCTGGTCTCATAGCTACTTCTCTCTCCTGCTAAGTATTTTGTGCAGTAGCAGAGCATAAACCTCCTAAATTTCACATACATCATTTTAACATCACCTACTTATGTCCATTTGGTGCAGATCAGTTGCAAAACATTAGTCCTAAAATAAGAGTTATTTGAACTTTTCCTTTCAACCAATTCCTTGGGTTTTAATCACCTACTAAAAGGTTTCCCAATGATTTTTATTTCTATGTTGATTTCTGGGGAAAACCAAAATTGATCTGCTTGATCAATTTTGCTTCAAGTGACTGCATTGTCTCCTATTTTGAGTGAATTTCAAGCTAGATTTCTATTACATATTACACACATCTAAAATACTTGTGAATATTCAAAAGCTGTAGGCTGACAGGGAAGGCATAAAAACTGTAATATGAACAACCCACTTATTCTACTTTCTTACTAAATAAAAACAGATAAAGAGAATACTTAAGAACTAAAAGGCAATACATTCAGAAAGGAATACATTCAGAAGGCACTAAACAGACACAGTTTTCATACAATGTTTCATGAGGAGTGGGATCACTGCAGAAGAAAGTCAGTGAAACGAACTAAGAACTGAAAATATTAGAGATCAGACAGTGTCTGATTTCTGTTCAAGGAAATCACAGATTTCCAGCCTACACCGTGAATGGGAGCTGTCACATCTCACACTTCACAGAAGCAATTGCTGGCATGGCACAGAAAATCCCCACACCTTACTACACTACAAACTTAGTAGATACTGTCCCTGTGTTCCTTCCCCAACTACAGAGCAGAATTAGTGCAGTTTTACAACAGCAGTAAGAAAGAATGAGACTGAGTAGCCCATGCAGGGTCCATATCCAGGCACAGCATCAAGCCCTGATGCACAAGGAACCTCTTTACCTCTTCTGCTGAGGACTTTGTGTGCTGCTGAAGGCAGAATATGAATGTTTCTGGTTTTAGGAACCATTCTGGGAAGTAATCTTCGGCCTCAACACCTCCCAGTCTGCGAGTAACTTCTTTTAATGAATCCTACTTGTCAGATTGTGGCGGAATTTGATGTGAGAGTAGGGATGACCTGCATTCCTTCATAATTCTCCTGTTATCAAGCCCCTGCCATGTTGGTCTTTGCTCTCTCCTCTATGGAGAAAATTCAAATGGGTATTGGCCTGTTCAAAAAATGTCACTGGTCTTCCCACATATCTTTAGCTTATTGAAATGTTTTAAATCTCATCTTGGGCTCCCTTTTCAATTTAGTTTAGTAAAAACAATGTTATTAACACAGAGTTGCAGTTTTCCACGCACACCTCCCAAGTTCCCAGAAAACAGTTATGGTTTCATGAATATCACAGTTTTGTTCTCCCAAAGCCAATCTAGGGGTTATCATGCACTAGATATAACGGGGTTTAAGTGGGATCATTTTAATCAGTTCCTGTTTGATCCCTAGGCCTGTGAAAAAGCTCTAGAGTCTGTCAAACATGAAGAATTTGAAGCTCTGAATCAAATGACCCCAGATTTGGGATCTTAAGGCAAGTTTGTTCACCCATTTGGTACATTAGGTGTCAAGATAATCCTAACAAATATGTGGACCTATAGCACTCAGTTGATGGATCCGATTGAGGTCAGTTGAGCTGATTTCAACTGTTTGTTCATTTCCTCCAAATTTTTGCTAAAGCTTTTTAGTGTGAGAGAACAGCAGTAAAGCACCGGGAGCAGGTACGCACACAACTGCTGCAGGGCACGGAGAGGTACACTGGAGGGTCTACATCCAGTTGCCGTGGTACTGGTAGGGGATTGCAGATTTTTGCTTCAGTGGAATGAATGCACACAGCAACAGTTCCAGCTTTTCTAACATGCTCTTCACATGCCCTCCCACCTTTTCTTTATCTCCGTCTTATCCTTTTGAGTGACCATCATTTCTCAGGCCAGCAATTTCCTCTGCCCTTTTCTCCCATGCTCCATTGCCCCGACTCTCTCCCTGTGCATTCCCTTTCTCCTCCTCTATTTTTTTCACATTTCTCCATTATGGGATTTGTGTGTCTCAGTGCACCAATACTATCATACTTGTACACTGGACTAAATGCTGAAATAGCAGCAATCAACAATTAAGATGCTTGTGCTTACTTTGACATCTGATATTCAATATAATTCAGCAACACTGGACCAGAAGTGCTCTCCTGGTACCCATAAAAATGTTACCAGTCATAATTCAAATGTACATTTGCTAGAAGATTAAAGACTGTAACCAACTGCTTTTCATATTAACCTTCTGTCTGGCTGTTCCAGTAAGCAGACATTGCAAAGGGAATGGCTAGATTCAATATTTCAAATGGGATAGCATGCAAAGCAGCAGAACCAAGGGGTATCTCAGAGTGCAGCAGAACTCAGACACCCCTATTATGTGGATATTGAGATTAAAGCATCTGCTTCATATATGGAGCTCTGATTAAAAAACCCATGAGTTTAATGAAGAGGGGATTTTATTGGGGAAGGTGGGTTGCAGAGGGAAAGTCACAATATAGCCTGTTTATTTGGCTTTTCCTTGCTTAATCATAATGGACTGCTGACTGATAGTAATAACATACTAAGGAAAAGAAAAATGGCTTAAGCAAACCCAAATGAAAGATAATGACTGAGTGGATTAGAACATTCTCTTCTGTGTGTCCGCCACTTCATGGTATTCCTTGGTTGAAATTTCACAGCACCAGCATAAAAAGCAGTCTTAAAATACCTCAGGAGAAGGTAGCTGAAGAAGAATGAACTTCAGCGATGTCCTTTGAGAAGCACAAGAAAGAATAAGCATATTCTGCCTAGAGAAAAGGCAAATGCTAAAGCATCTTGCCAAGTTATTCTAGCATGACACAAGCTAGTTTCAAAAACACCTTTTTGAATTGTATTGGTCTATGTTGTCCTTTAAAAGAGAGGCATTCATCTACAGTCACAGAAAATTTCAACGCTCAAATCTACAGCCCCCTGAAACTTTGATTTTTAGAGCAGCCACGGTTCTAATAGCTTGCATGTCTAAGCATCAGAAACAATTTCATCCCCAAAACAGGATAAAAATTAATGAAATGTACTGAATCTTTTTACAAAGTAGAAAAATAAGAACAAATCTTTGAGGAGACATGGCACATAAATCCCTGCTTCTGCACAGAAATGCAGGAAGATGGATTAATCCCACAAGCAGCACAAGAGAACAGAAGCAGAATAAAAGAGGTGGCTGAAAATGAAAAAAGGCAAAGGAAACTGCCAAGACAAAAGACTGTTATTTAAATTCCTCAGATCCAAAAATAAGTGGTGCATAACGGTTTGTCAGTAAGTGTGAGACACTCTCAAAGGAGTCATTTGAGGGCTTGTGACATCTCCACAAATGAGAGTTGATAACAGACAAATAATTTCATATTTTTCATACATTTCAAAGGGCTTCTACATCAAACGAGCAGGTGCTTTGCAGGTGGTAATTTCATCATTAATTAACTGTTCAGTTCCGGCAATACATTCAGTTCAGACTCAACACTGAGCCTTTAAATTCCTTTTAACACAGTGATTTCTCAGACTGGTGCCTGGCGGGAGACTCCTGCCCATCGCTCTGCAGCCGCTGCTCTGTATTCTTACAGACAGCGGGAGGCAGAAGTAACAGGTGCCTCAGGACAACACCAAGAGCTACAGAGTGCTTGTCTCCTGCAGCTGCACCCACCACAGCAAAGAACAAACCAAAACCATCCACACAACCGACTGGCACCGCAGTCTGGACAGGCTGGAGTGCTTCAGCTGCTCAATGTCACTTAATTAAAATTGTGTGCTTGGGTACAATCTTTAAATCACTTTTCTAATTAAGAAATGCACTCTGGCCCAGGTCATTAGCTGTGCAACGTCAGCAGGGTACCAAAACAGCTTTGAGGCTAAGTGCACCAGAGATTAGTCTCGTTATTCAGCAAGGGTCTTTCAATCAGAACAAAAATTACTCCAAAAAACATGCACCTAGTCAAGGAAGGGGTCCAAGCATCAGTCTTCGGTGCTGAGCAGCACATGGTGTGCCGGTTTAATCTAATTACATTGCTGTTGCTTTTTTCTGGCAAGCTATTTAACAAAATACACCGCGATGATAAAAGAATTGACTCTCACTTCTACTACAGAAGATAATTAAGATTTGTTTGGTGGAACGAAAGACAAATCAGGGTTGAAAAAAAGTCAACAGAAACGTCAGTGGTTTTTGACAGTTGTAGAGAGTGTGTATTAAAATGGATTAAATATAATTATCCTTGTTAAGTTATAAGTTATCCTTGGTTTAACTTCACTAATCCAAAAAAAGAGCTGTATTATCATGCTTGTCCAAGAGCAGTCACAATTATGGGATGGTCAGTAAACTGCCAGGCACTCGGGGCTGGCTCAACAACTAGTGATGCGCGGCTTTGGCACAGGGGTATTAAAAGATTTTCCTGCTTTACGTTCAAGAACTATGGGATATACAGTCTTGCTGAGCATTTCTAAGCTGTCTTACCTCAAACATCTCTTGCTCTGTCCTACGATGATCATCCAGGAGCTGCTCCATGTAGGTCAGATTACGGAATTTTTCTAGGTAACTGCTGTATTGTTTCTGCAGTTGTTCCTCAATCTTCTCATACTCATCCATAAAAGCAGGACTGGAGAGAACAAGCACAAACTACTCAGCGGAGTATTGACCTGTATATGCAGAATTCTGAAATATGCATTTTTTGATTTTGCAGCTTCCTTTCCATGTCTGCTCAACTAATCTAAAAGAACCTTTTGTTTTTAAGGTTCCACACTACTTCTGAGACTAAAAGTATGAGACAAAAAACCTCATTAAATTATTCTGCAAAAATTAAATCCAGTAAAGGAAAGGTTGTTGCATACCCACTACCATTCCCTTCCAAACAGGCTCAAAGGCAATATTTCGGCCCCTTTACCAGGCAAATCCAAGTTAATTATCCTGCTGTGGCATAACTCCAAAAATCTGGTTTGTAGCATGGCTGGTGAATCACCAACTTTGCTGGAGACTTTATTTGTTACAAAACTGTGCTGTGTCATGACAAGCAGAACTAGACTTAAGAGCAAGAAGTGATGAAGTCCTTACACTACAGAGCCAACTGCTGTGCCCCAAAGAACACAACTGCTGTCTGGTGCTTCACATCTATCCCATACCCTTCCTCCAAAGTGCTACTGATCCAAACATGTATATGAACCAATGTCATTTCTTCTACCACTCATTTTTCTAGTATTTCCTTTTTTTTTTTTTTTTTTTTTAATGTATGAAGTCAAAAATAGAGCATGACCTTGTAGATTGCATAAACCTGTGGTTTAATAAGGGCAAGAAATCAACCCAAACTGTGAATCTGAACATCTTGACTTTATGGCAGGCTGTATCACTGCATAGAGGAACCAACCCTAACACAAAGGATGTATAATGAATAATCAGTGGCTAAGAATGCTTGAAACCTCTGGGAACAGAGCGAATGTTTGCACAAGTTGCCATTTTCAAACTACCTGACACAATCTATGATGAATGACAAAGTAAAAGGCATGCTACCTGACCATTCTGTACAGCTCAAGTAGTGATTAAGCAATTCCCAAAAACAATATTCTGGCCACTTCTAATAGCCCTGAAATTCTGATTTCAAATACATGGTAACAGAAAAACAAACAATTATAATACAATCCAGACTAGGCATTTGTAGAGAAGAGAATCTCTCTTTTCCACAGGCCATCATCTCAGTCTCATTACAGACTGCATTCCTTGCTGCTCTAAACATTAACAACACATCTTCATCATTTATGCGAACGCTCATTTATGCAGTAGAGAATCAGTTCATAATCTTTACCGAACACTTTGTAGAGTCTGTAGCCTCTTCTGGCTTCTTTCCAGTTCCAATTTTCGTTTTTCAATCTTGACTTCCAAACTGGCTTCATCCAAAGCCACATTATTCAACATGTCTTTAGTCTTTTGGACTTCCTCCTAAAAGAGAAGGTTGGTGAACCATGGCTTGTGTTGGAATAATTAGAATTATCTTTCAGATGCTGAACATTTTTCTGGGTAATCTTGCTCACATGTTATCAAATAACAAAATAATGATCTAGAACAGTAAAAGATAGGAATAAGCCTCCTCAAAAAAATCTGACAGGATACATGAGGACACCTGAATAAACACAGGTGAGAAATAAATATATTTCTTGGTGCTGTTTTATGGATTTTTTTTTCCATCTTCAAGATAAAGGTCACTTTTATAAATAACTTACTCTATCTTAATATCTTCATCCTTTTCTAAGTCTTGCTTTATTCATAATTTTGAAATCTGGGAAGCACCCCAAACATTACAACATGTGCTACAGGAATCAGGAGGGGGAAGTGGTAATATTCTAGTTTATTAAAATGCGCTGAATACATTCAGTGTGCTCATGCTCAGGAAACCACGAGCATCTTTTCAATGAGAGAGAGAGAGAGACAGGACTTGACACGTGCTGAAATTCCAGCAGTAACTGTTAGGTGCTGCTCATCTGTAAGAGGTCATTTCATCAAGCAGTCCAGAACTAAACCAGCTGAGATATGCGTTAGTGCTATTTCCCAAGAAGCCAATTGCTCTACTATGCTGCTTATCCTTCCTACAAAGCTTCTGAGGCTACTACTGAGCTCCTAACAGAGGCAGAGAATACGACTAAAATTCCGAGGGTTTTTCTGTCATTTTCTCCCAAGAGAGAGGCCATGGGAGGCCAAGTCCAGTTCTTTGATGCATCAACTGGGGGAATGTTTCTGCACATTGAACTGACAAAGTTATACAGTGCAACAGAGACAGCAGAGCGGGTATTAACATGCCCTCCTAGATGCTGCTGCCAGCATGGTTTACCCTTCTGCTGCAGGCTGATTTCTGCCTGCCACCTCCTTCACTCTGCCAGGAAAAGCTATCTGTTCAAATTAACATGCTTGTTCCCTTTGGACACAACAGGCTTCACAAATAAACCAGCAGTGACCGTATTCATTGCCACAACACAAGGAGTCGTCACAGACTGAACTCTGCCTTGATGAACTCCTGCTCACACCTCTGATGTTACCTAAACACCAAAGTCTGTATTAGCCATTAACTGCAGTTCCACATTAGCTATTAACTAACCAGGTGTAGCAGCACTTGGCCCAGCCAGCTGAGGGTGAGGGCACTCTTAACCCTAGGCTGCTGATAAATAGAGCTATGTTCTTCTTGAAGGAGAGGAATGATAATTTTACAATTAAATAAATATCATTTTGCTTACCAGAACACAGTCAATGGCAATTTTCATCATCTTCTCAGCCTCATTTATCTCCAAGGGTCTGGCAATAGATTCTGTTCTTGCTTCCTATGAAATAATACACCAATACATTCAAACACTACACAAAGGAACTAATATATATAGAACCGAGGGCCGTCAAGGAACAACAATATGATCATCTGCGTAATAGATGGAGTAGGATTTAGTGCTTATTCACCAAGGCTCAGATGATTTAAAGAACAGGAGATGATGAAAAAGTCAGTTAAATGAGGCTGAGTTTAACACTGAGCAATTAAGGCATCTTTTCAAAACTAGGTAAGTGCTACTGTCTGAACTGCAAGTATTCTTGAAAGAAGGTTTTTGGAAACTGCACTGGTTATTACATGTTGAGCAACATGTGCAATGTACCACAGAAGATTTCATCAACTTTACAACAAGACCCATGAAACCCATAGTGCAGGTAGATGAGCAGTGTCACAAAAATTGTGGAGCGACAAACACTATAAATCCATCTACTCAGCCAGGCAGCTGGGACAGTCAGCAGGTGCCTCCTATGCCCATACGAAAACCAGATGACACAGATATATGGGTTTCTCCAGTTCTGATAACCAAGTGGTTCCAAATCCTCATCAAAAGAGTGGTCTTTGTTTCAAGCCCAAAGGATGAAAAAACCTCTTCTATCCTCAGCAGTTTTGGGGACAGATGGGCTGTGGGGTATTCAGCGTGCACTTTGTCTGTCTTATGCCTTACAACTCTGACCCAGTCATGATATGATAACATTGGATTACGTGTTTGCTACTGGGAGGAGGGAGAATTTCGCAGTTAAATGTCCTTAAAATAATCTTATGTTGGCAAACTGTTTGGTAACAGGTGGGTAAAGATGGAAATAGCACCTCTCTATAGAACATCTGACTAAGAATCTAAAAATGCTTTATTCCCATTGCAACAGGCTGTACCCAGCCTACTACAAGATGAATTCTGGAAGCAGATGCAATTACTTTATTAAGTTACCATGCCAGACACTCCAGGTCGCAGAGGCAAGTACCAGCAGAGGAAGCCTGGCTCCCTCTCCACCAGCTCAAGTTCAGGGAGTTGCCTGGTGAATCCCATCAGGGAGCCCATCCAGCCAAAAAAAAACCAAAAACCAGCTTTTTGTGCTGAGCTTATTCCTCTGCTGAATGAGGTCCCTGAATGAGCCTGCCACGTGCTGCACAAAGGCTTTTTTTCTGGCACTAGAACAGAAGTAGAAGGAATATTATGTTGGGAACAGTGACAGGAGCTACATCTGTTAGTGGCAGTGACAGCTTATGCTGCCTGAAGCGCTTGTGGACATTCCTCTGTCCACACAGAAACACAGGCTCTCAGCAGCAGAAAGTTAATTTGGAAGAAAATGAGATACGAAGCAGTTGCAGAACACATATTACTGAGTAACTCCACAGGTAGACACTTCTGGAGGAAGACTGGACAAGAATAATGTAACTTAGTAGCTACCATGTGAACATTATGCATTTAACAAGCTCAGTGGGATGCCTGTTCATTTGTGAGGACTTTGCCTGACCTGCAGTGGCAGCCAGGACCAGGCTGGTGCAGACACTGCCCTGCCAGCCCAACGTGGTTCTTCTGATGGCAACAGGAAGATCTCTGCTACAGAGCAAACATATTTCAAACAAAATAGTTTATCACTCAGCAGGGGGAAGGAAATTATTTTCCTTCCCAATTTTAAAAGAGATAAAAGGAACAGCAAGGATCTTAGTTTTTAATTATGAAAAACTCCTTATCAATTTCCTTTCAGTTGCCTGGTAGAACACCCACAGAACAGGCACAAGTCACTGCAGTGTGTGCTGGGGAAGGGAACTGATGGGTTTTAGATCTGTGGATCTACCCTTTTAAGTTGGAATAATTTATACAAGTTTAATGTCATGTCTTCTACCTTTCCTCTACTACCTGCGGAAGTTTCACTACAGACCAGTCTTCATGCAGAAATCCACACCATTTCCTAGAGGAGGGTTCAGTCCTACAGTCACACCTGCTCGGAAAAATCTGTCAGGCTAATGAAGAGTAGCGTAAAGGCAGAAATTTGTATTTTCAGACTGCAGAATCAGGGATAAACTGGAAAAGAAGAAGGTCAGGGCAATTAACCACCTTGCACCCCAGCAGGCCAAGAGGAGAATCCAAGGGGACGATTACAGCTTCTGTACACACACAGCTCCTCCCTAAGACTCTGTATTTGTATATACATTTTTCACTTCACTGTTACAAAGAATGATTCCCCACATGAGCAAATAAAGCACATTTTTTTCTCCAGCCTAACTCAACCTCAACTGGTATGTCTTACCCAATATAACATACGCAGTAACACGACAACTGAGATTTTTAAAGCCTGGCTTTACACAAAGGCTCATCTCTTTGTGCTTAAATCTGTGGGTACAAATAGGCCATATACTTGAGGGCAAAACCAATTTTGTCCAAATATCAGGTATTCCATTGTTACTGGTTGTACTCGCAATTCCTCAGGCTCAAAAAAGTGTGCAAATGAAACTCAGCTGAAAAATACGGCCTCATTCATTTTTTTTTTAAGTAATGTACTCTTTGCAATTAGGTGTACTAATCAGAATACACATTATAATACTCAAGAGGCTTTCTTTAAATTAACCATTAAAAATAGAGTTCTCAGGAGAGATGAAAAATATAGAAAAAATTATCCAAGCAAGAGGAGGTAAGAAGCAGAACAATTTCGGACTACGCCTGGTAATTACATCTTGAGAAAACAAACATACGCCAAAGCAGAGAGGTATTCATGAACAGGCTGATTGTTTACCACTCACCACTCTTCCTGTTCAAAGTGTCCAAGAGCTCCCTAGCTATAGCTTTACATGATAAATACTAATTAAAAATCAGGGAAGCCAAGTGTAAAATTATTTTTGATGAACTTAAGCTGACAATTATTAAAGAAAACACATGAAAACACACAGGAGATACCATTTGCTGGCACTGCTTGTCCTCCCTGGTTGAACTAATATTTGGTGCTGCACAGAAGGGCTGAGACTTATTTCTTCAAGTTTTGAATCTCACTTTGGATAAAGGCAATTGGAAGCGCTAACAAATCAGTTGGCTGGTTTAGACTCAAAAACTTTGTCTCCTTTGGAAATGAAAACTTAATTACTAAGTAAGAAAGATTTCTAATCAAAGACTAGCTGACTGCCCAATCAAGCAGAACAGTGCCCAGCCGAACAGGACATTCCCCACAGGACATGGAAAGTTAGCATTGAAGCCAGTCGTGCCCAAATTGCACCAGTTTTGGCATCAAAAGTGAGGATAAATTTCCTTAGAGCAAAACTGCACTGCAGTCATTTCAGGAAATAACACTGACCTTAAAGCCTTCAAAACTCCATCTGTCTAAATAATTTACTCGTCTCAAATCTGTGTCCCTGCTGAGTGACGGTTCCCTGGGTCCAACGCCAGTGGGGGAGAAGGGCACAGCAGATCTTCAGAGCAGGAGCCCGAGGTTCTGTCCCCGGGACTCAGAGCAGCAGCCAGGCTCTGTAAGAGGCAACGAGCTGTGGTTCTGGCCGTTTGCTGCGGTGATCACCTTTGGGGGAGAAGTTGGCCTGGCACAGGACCACAAGTTACCGTTATTCTCACAACACTCAGGTTAGTGTCACAGTACAACTTCTTTCTACCAAAAGATGATAAAGCAACTGGTTCACCTAAGCAGGAATTCTACCTCACTCAGCAAGAAAGCATCCTGTAGGATACAAATATAGAGGTAGCAACCTCATCAAGCCCTCTAACAGCTTCAGTGCCAAACACGCAGCTAAATGTACAACGGCTGGTTGAAATATAAAATGCAGAAACATGGCACAGGAGTTGCCTTTCCTGTCACTGAAGACCTGTTCCACAAAGCTCTGCAGCCTTCAGTTTCCTAGATGTGGAACCACATGGATTTCTCTACTCCTCCAGGATCATTAGAGAATACCTATCTTTTATTCAAGGTATCATACCTTTTAGGGTGCGTACACAATCTCTGAAATGCTCACTAATATGCAGGTGACTCCACTTCCTGAACAATCTGATCTTCCAGATATGCCTTATGTCCTGTATTAATATTATATTCACCAACCCTCCTCAAATGTCTTGGACACCCTCAGACATTTGAAATGAGACTGAATGTCCATATTTAGGCACCTCTATTGCACATGACAAAAGCGTAGTACAGCATTGTCATCTTCCTGAATAAATAAATACAAACAAAAGCCTCACCGCCATCACCAAAAAACCCTGAAACAACAACAACAGCCAACCAAACAAAACCACATATACAAATAAAGGCTCCTGAAAGTTTGGATTTCAGCCCACTTACATGTCAAATATAAGACAAGAAATATTCTCTACAGACAATTAAAATTGGCAAGAAGATGATGTGAAACCCTGCAAAAGCATCAGGAATTAGCAGTAAACACTAGAGAGGGAACTGGTATGTTGTAAAGTATCATATGAGCTCCACTGACCATGTAGTGGCAGAGGGTCCAGGTAACAGTTTCTAACATCTTCTGACCTTAACAGAAACAGGGAACAACAAACAGCACGTTCTAGGTACGTTGCACCTTTCCATTGTGTGCAGTGTTAATGTGGAACACCGAATCCATCCTGAATTCCCACACTCTGTGCAGAAAGATAAATGCACTTACAGTCACAACGAATGTGGGCAGGAGGACACCACCACCTCTGCAAATGTACCCCACCACTGCCCTTACTGAGAATTTTCCTGCAGGAGCTTTATACTTTATACTTCACTAATAATGAAGAGCCATTATTGCAAAACCATCGTGCAAGTATGCTCAGTGAAGCATTTCCAACTGGTAATGGTTTTCCATCATGATGCATCAAAACCTGATAAACCAGCGTCCTGCATGCTTGATGTCTGGATAAATGGATGCACAAATCTTCTGAACAGCAGTAAGGAACCAAGGCAAGTAATTAACCATGACTAGCAAACAAGTCACTCATGACAAATGTGGAATAATATATGTATATATTGATGTGCACAAGGTCTAGCAGAGGTTTCCAAACACATTTTTGTGATAAGGACCAGAAATAAAAGCTTTTTTCCAACATATTGGTCTTTGCACCGAACATTTTTTGACCACAGGTTAAATCTTTCCTCATTTTTTCATGAGTTTTTAAGCCTGATGCAAACAAAAGTTACCTCCTCACTACCACTGCCTGTCACTTGCCGTCTTAGTCCAGGAACCGTTTTATTATACATTCCGTACTCCCTGCAAATAGGTGTTTTGCAACTACTGCTGTCCATACAGGCAATAAAACTCTCATTTTGGAGAGTTTATTATTCAGGGAGTTCCCTACCACACACTGTGATCACATTTGACCAATACAGGGACGAGATTATTAGGCATTGTTATATATGAACAGGAAGGTACAGGAGGGACATCAAAAATAATCCAGACCTTCTGAAGGAGTCGCATACCTCCTAACAGTCAGTTTTCCTCCTCAACAGATTAAAGCTCAAGCTAGTTGTGAATTTGGCTGCTTCCAGGCTCCCATAAAGCTATTTTGCTTTCTCACATACTCATCTCAGCAGTCCACAAAGGGAATCCAGAGACATTTCCCTGCTCAGCAGTGCAAAACCCTCAATCAAATACAGTGTCTGAAACCCCCTGGCTATCCTGATGCATAGAAAGCATCCCGCAAAAAGATCTGAGATAGAGAACCAACTGGAAAACATAATTTTTCTGCAAACCAAAAAGAATCAGGCGGCCTGCCTAGCCAGATAAGAAGTAATCTGAATATACGCTTTATGATAGAAGAAACCCCTTACAAATACTGGCACACAGAAAGGGAAATTTAAACCTTTCCTACAGGCACGAAGTTCCACTGCTCTTCTCCCTCTCCACACACCCCTCCAGGTCCACTGTTCCTCTGGCTCAAGAGCTGATTCCACTGAATTACCCTCAGCTCACAAAACCCAGCATGTGCTTACTGATACCTTCCCACATCCTTAAAAACCTCACCTTTAATTTACTTCATGCAAGGTTTCATTGCACACTGTGCTGGTAAAGCTTGGATTAGTCCACAGGACTATGGGGTGTCACTTAATGGGTCCTTAACCAGGAGGTGGCTTGTGAAGTCTTCCAGAGTCTGGCAAAACGACAAGGAACGTATCTCTTCTCGCAGAGCAAAAGCCAGGTTTGTGAGTGTATTTCCTAACATCAACAGATAGAAAAGCCCTTGGGTAGCATGGAGAGGTGGGAGCTTGCTTTTTGTTTTTTAAGGGAAAAAGAACAGGGTCATAAAAAAGCCAAGACACCCAGTTTCTCATTTTATCCACAGTCTTCTGTAACAAAATTAGACATAGAAATTCCTTTCCTCATAGGTAACATATAAGAAAACCTCAGGAAGGGTTACAATTTTCTGAGGAAAAAAAGCAACAAAAAGAAGCATATTTTTCAGCAGCATCTTTCAGACCTCAAAGATACAACATGTAAAGTTGCAGCAGAGGTAGGAGCAGGGATTGCCTATGCAGCAATACCACCCAAAGAGATAGTTTAAACTTCTAATTCACATCGAGCCCTTGACTTCAGTAAACACTGTCACACAACTCGTATTTCCATTCCCCACAAAGCTTAACCAGCAGGAAGCGGAATGGCTGTTGTATTCCAGGGACAGAAATACTGGGTGGCTCTCTTTGGGCAGAAAACAGGCATTTTTTAATAGCTAAAAAATAGCTAAAATCACTGTCCTTAAGCCAGCACATTTTCCTCTTCTGTAATTAAAAATTTGTCATGGCTTTGAGACACGTACTTTGGGTATCGTGAAGGAAGGTTAGGAATAATGACCAACCAAAATCTCACCAGCTAGTCAAAAGACACTGTTTCTGATTTAGCCCAATGAAGTGGAACTTCTTGCAGAGTCACGGAGGTTTTGACAAATGCTGTGACATACAAAAGATGGTTCAAATGTGATTTTCTTCCCAGCCAAGCTTTTTTTTCCCCAAAACAGTCTAGAATTGAGATAAAATAATTCAGATCATCCAGCTCATTGACAAAATTATCAATGTGCTGTCCCCAAACTGCAGGGAGAAAAGTGCCATCCATCTGTAGCTGACACTGTGTCTACACACCGAATACTAATGGGAAGTTCACTACAAAATCCTTTGTTACATAAAACACATATCCACAAGTGTTATATCCACACAGCGTATAACCATGGCTATGGTTAGAACCATCTAAAATTTAGGGTAGTAGTGATTCAAATATATCTTACAATTGCAAGGTTTGATTTTGGCTTCTGTTTTACGTGGCTTCCTTCTTTGCAATAAGCCCTTTTTCTCAAAACGGAGAGGTTAGGCTTTGGTTTGCAGCAGAGCAGTTCAAAAAATCTGAAACAAACTAGGCAATTCTCCAGAGTTCTGGCAATTTCAGGTTACAAATTTCCACTATAAATAATTTTTCTCTCCCTGATGTGTGGCAACTTTGTAGCCAAAGCACAGGAAATGAGGGAAATTAGTTTATCAGCCTCCTCCAGGCAGTAGCTAGTACCCAGAACTAACATTTGGCAGATGGGAAATGTTTCCAATGCTACAAATAAAATATTTTTCATAGTTAACTTTCAAAGGGTACTGAATAACGCAGCCGTCACTCAAATCAGATCTACCTCTCTACAGAAGGAGTAGGCAGCAAGCTGCAACAGCGCGAGGGGGAGGCAGGGAGGAAGGGTTCTTTAATCAGAAAAACGGCAATAAAGAGATCCAAGTTCAATGTCCTCAGTGGCAGCTCTTTTCATTGTAACTAATACTGTCTCAGCTCCACAGCTGGATCTAAACGCCTTTGGCTCTCCTACGAGTTTAATTCAAACATTCCACAAACTGAAGTCAGTAAAGAGATTCTCAGAGACTTCCATCAGTTTTGGAACAAGCTCATACCGTGTGCATACAGAACAGTAACCCTCATAGCAATACCCTGTACTTAGAAATTTATCCTCCACAGACTGAGAAACGCTTTATCTGCCTGTTAAAAGCTTTAATCTACAAAATTACAGAAATTACTTTATTTACCCAAGAGGATATGTAGGGAATAAACAGTTTGTTCAAGGTCACAGGTGGAGTAAGTGAAGGATCCGGGGAAGGTGTGTGGAATGAAGAGCAACTCCTTCCTGCCCTCAGCACTGGCTACTTAGCAAGAGCTGCAGCTCCACTGACTAATGTGGGCATCAGCAGACCTAGCAGAAATGGAAGGAAACAGCAGCATTTGTCTCTAAGTCTCTCAGTTGATGAGCAAATTTCATACTTCAAGTGAAAGGCAGAGCTGCGTGCTTATAATTAAAAAAGGAAAACTTGACAAATTCCACGGAACTATTGGTTACTACAACCTTGTGTCTTCTAACCTAAAATGTATTCGCTTTGCTGCAGCCTTAAGTCTCAAACTTGTTACATGCTTTTGTATCAAGCTTGGCATTTAAGACACAAGGCTAAAATGGGTTCTTCGGGTTTAACAGATCATTGAAGAAGGCTGGAATCAGTCACAAATCATAAGGAACAGAGCAGGAAAGTCTCTCCCACTGATTTTTGGAGGTTCTCATTGTGCTGTCATACTGTCACCTTGTGCTTTTAGGATACAAACTCAAGAGTTAATTGAGACAGAAACAAAGGTCATCTTTCCCAAGATGGGATTTCGCAAAGACAAGTTCAATCTGTTAAATCTTTTTGCAAAATATAAACTGTGTACCAATGTAGGATTAGGTAGATCCATCTTGTCATTATGCCACGAGAAACATGTGCCCACTACCGTATATAAGAAATACTGTCCTTTCAGAAATTGCACCTTTAAATAGTCTTCCATTGAAGGTTTCTAATGGACCCAATGAGAAGTGGCTGCACTGAAGCACTCCCTCATCTCTTGATTTTTCATTTCATGCTTTCAGCACAGTGCACTTGTGCAAGTCCCTTTTCTAAGGCCCAGTCCTAAAGGCAGCTGGACTCCTGAGAGCCTTGATTTAAAGTGATTAAACAATGATGAATGTCAAACCAATGTTTGAGTACTTTTAAAAAATGTTGCTTTATACTTAGGGATGCTGTACACAGAAAAAAAAACGTTTAATGCTCCGAAGCAAATATTAATGTGCTTGGTACTATTTCTGTGAAAACTATTTCAAAGCCAAGAAATTATGCAAAGAATACAAGATGAGAAGTGACTGATTAACAGTTTTGTGACAATCGTGTATGTTGAATCAAACTGGCTTATCACTTTTCTCTCCCTTTTGAAAAATTAACGCCTTTCACACTGCTGCAAACCATGCTGACTTCTAGCAGAAAAGGCAGTGTTCCACAGATAATGTTCCTTGTATATCATCCACCCTTTGAAACACTTGTACTTCATCAAACAAGGATCTGGGAGCATTAATCGTCAAGACACACAGTCTACGGCTCTTACAGGCTGCGCTTCCTACAGCTCAGATATTGCAAATCTGAAGATTACCAAAACCAGTACTAGAACTGTTTAAAGGTTTCCCTTCTTTAAATGTCTATTTTCAGAAAATGAATAACCTCCAGCATTGCAGATAATTCATTTAAGAAAATAATTGAAAGACTTACTGGCAGTGTTCTAGGACACTTCCGTGACTTCAAGCAACAGCTTGTGATTTTCCAACTAAACTGAAGAATATGTACCCTGCAGCTTATGAGGCCTTCAATTACTGTAACAGAACTAATGTGCCTTGCACTTGGAAAACTAATGCCATTAATCATTTATCTTTCAGAATATATCTATGCCCACCATTAAATGTACATATAAAGTTATATTTCCAAACAGTTCTGCAGAGGGTATTTCCTGGTAAAGAGAAGATGCCAAACTGTTCTCTCAGGCTTAATGCAACCCAAGTATGAATATGAGTGGGAAGGAAATGCAAACTTTCAGATACATTCTTTCAAACTCATCATTTTAGACGCAGCTATTAAGAAGAACTACTGATACTTTTTTTCACTTTTTTCCTTTGCAGACCCCGGGGAACACAAGTTCCCATACACTCTGCAGTGTGTACTTACCCTTAGTTCAACTTCTTTGCCAAGTAAGTCATACAGACTTGCTCCTTTGGAGGTGATTTCGGAAGCAAGCTGTCTAGCTGCCTTCAAGTCAGAAATCTGGAAACAGAGCAACAGCAATTAGTAGCAAAAGAGAATCACCAATATCACAAAGAAAATCCATGACAGATTATTCCCATTTTGATGTTAAAATTGCACAGGAGGTCGGCACAGTGGCTGAAACTCTACTATAGTACTGATGTCCACTAGAATGAGCATGAGCCTGTCTCTTGGCTTTAAAATGGTCCAGATGAGGCAGCATTTAGACATGGGCTTCTGGGTGAAACCCCAGCCACTTCAGCTCGACAAAAAAACCCACCTCCTCAAAACTGAAGGTTAGTAGATAGAAAATAGTATTCATTCCAGCCTACTCCAATATTTATATAATTTCAAGAGCAGTCCAAATCAAAGATAACCAATTTTGTGCCACTGCTGCCTTGTATTTTGCTTCTGGTTGAGAATTCACAGAGTTAAAACAAATCATAGCATATAACCTCAACTACAGACAGTATGAGTTAAAACCATACCTACTCCCTTGTGAGAACATTCTCTACTTAAGCTCCAGGTAGAAAATTGATTTGTTTTTCAGAAGTTAACACAAAACTCCTGCCTAAAACAAGAGTACATGATTTCCTTACTTTTGAGCCAAGATCAAACTTGAACTTGCTGCTGTCTTCCTCATTCATGTCTGCGCGTTCCACTCCCTTGGTATTCATAGCACCATAAAGCACAGAAGTGACCTTTAGCAGTTCCTTCACCGCATAACCATCTGCCTGGTAAAGCTTCTTGGTATTGAGCTTTATGTGAGCTTTGGTAGCCTTCAGGAAGAAAGAATGATTTCATCATGTTAACAAAGAACAAAATCTTCATTTCCCTCTTCACACTTCACTCGAAAGCTCTGTTCAAGGGCATCATGCTCTGCTTTAAAGAAATAGATCTTCCTGTTTGGAAGCACAAGTTTGCATCATCATATTACTGATGTTTCTAGAAGATTTTTTTCTGAAACGTGTGCACTTACTTCATGTCAGAATATTTGCAGATAATTGCCAGAATGAAAAAATCTCAATCTATCCATTAACTTTTTCCTGCATGAAGATCAGCAAAAACCCTGCGCGCCACTTAAATTCAAATTAAGTATAAGTGGAATGTAAGTGCTGCCCAGGTCTTCTGATAGTGCTGCAGAGAAGTAAATTTCACCCTTAATGAGTTACAAGAATAAGATCAATTATCCTAATTTAACTGTCTTGTCTTCCAGCAGTACTTTCAGATTATTTTATTATTTCTCTCAAATTTTTCCCTGCTACGATATTAGTGATTTTATTCCCTTGTCTTCCATCTCTGAAAAGTACAGACGGACCAGTAATGAAAAAAAATTAAAAATTATATTTTTTATACTTCAAAATAATAAAAAAGGAAAAAAAGCATAATAGAAATGATACATCTGTCACAGAAAGGATGCAAATGTTGTTCTTGAAATTCCTGGCAAGTTGATATTAGAAAGGAACAGCTACAAGGAGCCAACACCTTGGCACTGATGGCACGACTAAACGAGGAAGCAAATAAAAATTCATCACTGCTTATGAATACAAAAACTAAGTATCCAAAAGACTTAGCATCTTCTTTTCAGTATCTTTAAGATTAAATTTCTGATAAAATGTTTATCCTTCGGGAATACTGTGTGGTGGAAAGAATCTATCCACAATTCACTCATAGTGTTACACAAGTTCTGTATTTTAGTGTTATCATAAGCAATTCACACCCCCCTGGGGCTCTGACAGTGCAAGGTCTTCAATTTGGGGTAAAATACTCGAATATTAAAATGGCTGGTGCAAGCTTTGCCCACCCTGCACTGAGCTTCACTGAATAACTGACTGCAGGAAAATTTCCTGTGAAACTAAAACGAGAAAGGGACACATCTCAAAACATAGATTTAGCTGCAACTTTCCAAGGGACAAAGGAAACAAAGCAAATAGTTGTTGGCCCATGTTTCTTCATATGCATTGTCAAACTTTGTGACTTTACCATCAGATTTCCATTTCCAATAAATATTTACCTCTTGCCTCTCTGGTCCCAAAATCTCAGTGCAGCAGAGGAAACTGAGTCTACATTTGCTTCCTGCTGGCAGGAACTCAGCTGAAAAGTGAAGTCAAAACTTCCAGAACAGGTTACTGATGTTGTACACCCTGATCCAGGGGAATATGAGACTTATGGTACAAAAAACCCTAATCACTTTGGAAAAATTTGACCAGTGTGACCTCAAATGAGCCGATACACGAAGTGGAAAGCCAGAAATGTTCTCCTTCCTTCCCTTTCAGCAGAAGGAATCTAAACAACGCATAGAAACAGTAGGTATTAAACTTTAAGAGAAGCTGATCATTAAATTGACAGAATCTGTTAAACATCCCATACACAAAGGCTAATGCACCACATCATAAAGGATGCTGTTGAAGACAGAAATTCCAATTTCAGTTCCATTCAACCCAAAGAGAGAAAAATCAATGTCTAGTAAAGGGATTTTTGTTGGTTTGTTTTTGCTCAAGGGCTACTTAAAAAGAGAAAAAAAATACACACAAAAGTACATAAATTTTTCAGACCAGCATAATGACACTGTTTACTCGAGAAGGTAACTTTGTGTATGGAAAGCGTGAGACAGTCACCTATTCTAGAGAGTTTAAAAGTATAATTAAAAATTACTTCCGTCTGTAGTGAAGATCAGATTATTACAACACAATAGCAAAGAGAAATAGTAATACACTGCAGGAATGGCAGCCTCAAAGTTTGCTTTACTTCAGAATCTGCTTTACTATTATCATTGAACCAAATTTTGGCGGTGTGATGGAGATACAAAAAGAGCCCAGAGGAAAACCAGAACTCCCAGCCGAGTGCTCCAGCCATTCAGCTGCAGAGTCACAGTCTTCAGCCTGTCTAGTGCAAACATTTTACATTCTTTTCTGTACAACAGCACATTCCAGACATGAAGAATGACGATTGCTCTCATCTTTCTGTCTCGATTAATACTTAAGGTAGTCTCCTGGGTACTGAAGTAGTGGCTCTAAATCTCACAAGCTGAAATGGGAATCGAACACATGATAATTCCCAGGAAACACTACAGGAGATTATTAGCAGATAACTCATTGAACACTTCTCCCACTACTTCTTAAAAAACAAATATGCCTGCCTTGTGCAAAAAGTTTAGGATCTTGGTTTGTTAAGTACGTTTTCATGAATGCATTTTTATGAGACTAAACTCATCAGAAGCTTTTTGGTGCACTCTACCTCAAATTTGGATCCAAATGGGCTCAAGTAGGAACCACATATTGATCCACATAGACTACGGTAGTTCTAGGTGAGCAAATGATTAAAGCAGCACATAAGACAATCCTGCAGACACTTCAAGAACTTCTGGGTCAGAAAAGGAGGCATTTGGTAAGTTCTCAGACTACCTGTAACACATAGCAATACATCATTTGCGTAAAAAATTAACGCATCTTCACTCCTTGTTCAGTAAAGGAGAACAGTATTCAAGTCATATTTCATGATGATTAATCCATCCTGATATTCTCATCTAAGATGAATCTGTCTCCATCAAATCTCACATCTGGCTATGGATGCACAAAGCTATTAGCTACTGGAGAAGATAACTGTGGATTCCACAGACAGTGACTTATTAAGGAAATGTCTACAAGCTTTTCTCATTCTGAAAATGCTGAAAACCTACAATAATCCCCATATTACCTTGTAATATTAACCAAGACTAAGTACAGGATACTTAATGAAATTTCAATTCATTGCATTTTCTGAATCATATTATGTAATTCTTCAAAACCCTTGGGATATTTTTAGATTAAATCAGCTTTTAAAGGGAAAAAGTACATGTAACATTGTTTTTGCTTCCACACTTGTCCTTTCAAAACACACTTGATTTGTAGGAGGGAAATCCCTCTGAACAAAATACATTTGTTCATGACATCTTATGATGCCACAGGACTCAAAAGTTATGTACAGTTATGTTATGTACAGCAGTGTATCGTGCTCTGAACATATTAAAATTAAGCAAATTTATGGCGGACATCATAAAAAATCAGAAGGTAAAGAGCTGGCTTGGTTAGAATGTCATTCCAATATATTTTTAAAAGTCAAAAAGACTTCCATTGCTTCCAGATCCATTGAGTTTCTTGTACCTGACTAAGAGTGCTATATAAGTGTGTCATAACAGCAAAGGCTCATGCTGCATCAAAACAACGAGAATGATACGAAGGACAATGTTTTATTCCATGAGACTAAAAAAGCTGATGGCCCAATTCAAGTATGCTCATGTGTAACATGGTAAAAAACTGATCTGAGAAAAATATGACTCAATCTAGTAAGTGAGAAGGCTCATACAAGAGTATACCAATATATGACTCTACATCTTAATGAAAACATCACAAGTTATTATTATTCAAGCATACAAAAGAATCAGGCATTCCAAGTTAACAATAAGTATGATGGGATCTCTTCTAAACCCATTTAAATGGCTTAAAAAAATTCCATATCTACAGCTGTATCTTCCACTATTACCTTTTTATAAATACGAAGAGAGAAGGATGAATATTGGTTTAGCGTTAGATGTTTAGATCCCAGTTCTGCAAAGATGTGCATAATTCTACGTGAGTTCAGTAGCAGCACACCCTGGCCTGTTCAACTTTCTAACAGCACAAGACATACAATATAGCGCAAGAAGACAGTACATGCTCTGCAAGGAAATTGCAAGGGGTTGAGAGAGAAAGCATAAAAGCTAATACAGAACCAGAATTTCAATGTGCTTAAGCACGCCTCCTAATGCAGACCCACCATGAACTGAGCCACTGCCTTAATGAAGAAAACCCGGTCCTGCTCTGTGTCCACATCAGGAGGAATATCAGTCTGAGGTTCATACCTGTGGAAAGAAGCAGGCATAGATTCTGACAAGAAACACCTGTGCAATATTAAAGAGACTGCTTCATTTGGGAGGCAAAAATCAAACAAAACATTTGATTAGCACATCAGGTTTCATAAATATTTAACCAAAGTCTGTCAATGGGTTAAGTGGGTGTAAAACAAGAACTAGAGAGTAGATTAGTATATATATATTTTTTTTTATTTTATTTTTTTTTTAATTGGCATGGATGCTAGACAATACCAAGTTGAACCAAGAAAAACTGTAGCAACATGGTAAGGATGGACTGTATCTTGGAGGTTCTCACTGTGTCATCACCCTGTTTGGGGTACAAGGTCAGATACAGGCAGAATGGTAATGCAGTTTGTAGAGTGTGTGAAAGAGATATAGCTAGTTTTGAATGAGCATGTCTACCTTCAGGATAGAGTTTTTGCCTGGACCGAGTAATTCTATTTCCTACTTCAGCTATTAAAACACATTTCTACAATAAAACTAAAAGCCTGCAAACTTAACTACCATATCTTCTATCTAATATTCAGAATAATAGATCTCAAAAGAATGAGTAAATACCATCATGTTCCTCTTTAAACTTCTTACTACAGTTTCACACCAAACCATCAGCTCCAAACATACATATTGTGTCCCAGGATAAGCCCCAACATTTGTTAGCTCAGTCACCAACCTTTTCACTAGCCAGAGAAGCACTTCTGAAACAAGCCTGAAGTTTGGGGTATGGAAATTCTCCATAGATATGAGTCGGGGATACCCCAGCGCCCTCATCATCTCAGTAAAATCTGAAAAACACGCAAGAGCAGGGATTCCTTCTTAGGTACCCAACACGGACATTACCAAGAACTCTGCTTCCCACAGCGTGCTGTTCATTTACCATTAGATACCCCTGTTCAAAGTACTGTTCAGAACATCCTGAATGAATTAATAAATATATATATCTATATATATCTATAATTTCACCAGAGAACATGCCTGAGTAAAAAGGTGAGGTTTTCACAAGAGATTCACTGCGCAGAAACAACGTTAGAACAGTTTCTCACCACAAACCCCACCATTTAAATGAAGTTAACTCTGGAGTAGGGCGATCACCACTCTGCAGGAGCTGTGCTACCCCAGCCCTCGGCATTTATTACACCCTGTTAAAGCGCAGCCTGCCAATCAATTTTATCAATTTTTCGATTTTCTCAATTTCTGCCAGCCCAGGGTTTCCTCCAGTCCTCGCTGAAGCGCCGGTTACATCCCAAGCGCCCCTCACCCGCCTGCGCTGCCTCCTGGATCTCTGAGTGAAACTACCGGGCAAAACTTAAAAGCAAAGCGGGAGCCGCTCGGCCGCTGGGGCACCCAAAGGACCCGGAGCCGCTCCGCAGGCCCCAGAGGGACCTCAGAGGGGCCTAGACCGGGGGCTGCCGCGCCCCGTTCCCCCGCCCCACACCCGCTCCCCTCAGCGCGGCTCCTCACTCCGGAGGTCGCGGAATGACATCGCCGTGGGAGCCCGCGGGTCCCCGCCTGCCGCCGCACTAGGCCGCGCCGCTCGTCTCTATGGCAACCGCGCTACGGCGCAGCGGCGGGGCCAAAATCCTTCGGAAAGCGCAGGGCCCCGGTCCCTACGGCACCTCCCGGGCTGGGGCAGCGCTGGCTCTGCCCGGGACACCCTCTCACCAGCCGGGATGGCAAAGGGGAGCGGCTCTGTGGGGCGCCCAGCCTCCCCCTTGCTCTGCAGGGTGGTGGAGTCTGCTGGGACAATGGTGGCATGATGGCTGTCCCCGAGGTGCAGGTTGGTCCCGCTGCCTGGGACAACCTGCATGTCATGGCTGTGCCTTGTGCGCTGGGAGACAGCCCTGGGACTCCACAACTCCCTGCTGTCACACAGCAGCCACCCGCCAGCGCTCTGCCCACGGCAACACCCAGCCGGGAGAGGAGCTTTGCTGAACATGGTCTTAAATGTGTTATTCAGGGAGCGAGACCTAAGAGCCATCACCAGTTATTTTTGGAGAACACTCAATAGTACCTTAGCTACAATAAATCATGGCTGCTATGGTTTGAGAAGGCCATGCTCCCTGGTAGGACAGCACAACAGTCACCAGGGATCTGAAAATCCATGTCCCCCCTCACCTGGCAGACAAACCCATCACTGCCACATCCCGGGGGCTGAGTCCCTGGCTCTCTGTCCTGTTGGAGTCAGCGCATCCACCTTCCACTTGCTCCGCAGGGACGGACTCTGATCTCTCGGAGGACAGGAGCCCAGAATGCAGCTCTGCCCGGTGCTCGGATACCGCAGGGCTGAGCCTGAGCGGAGGGTGCGGACCAGCAGGAAGGCAGGCAGGAGCACCTTCCTTCTCTACAATCACACATTTCTGATGGGCATCCAGGTTGCCACAGCCATGCAGACAGTAACTGCAGTAGTGAGCACTCGCTGAAATGCACAAGAGGTCTTTGGCACAGCCCACACTGCTCATGGCTGCCTGTCATCACAGCCAGAGCTCTGTGCGCTCATTGTCCATCCCCACAGACACCCACACAAACCAGTGTGCCCAGGCCAGCCAACATGGCCTCTTAGAATCATAGAACGTCCTGAGTTGGGAAGGACACACAAAGACCATTGGTTCCAACTCCCGTGCCTGCAAATGACAACCCCACAGTTCACACCGTGTGTCTGAGGGCATTGTCCAATCTCTTCTTGAACACTGTCAGGCTTGGGGCTGTGACACCTCCCTGGGGAGCCTGTTCCAGTGCCCAGCACCCTCTGGGTGAAGAATCTTTTCCTAATGTCCAACCTAAACCTCCCCTGGCACATCTTCCTGCCATTCCCTTGGGTGCTGTCATTGGTCACCAGACAGAAGAGACCAGAACCTGCCCCTTCTCCCCTTGTAAGGAAGCTGTAGACCACAATGAGCTCCTGCCCACAACTGATACTGACTGATCCTGCCAGCAGTTTCATAGCAAACTTCTTAAAGGCTCTTGATGTCCTGAATTTGCCCCTACAGACATAACCAACAGCAGTTTTCATGTTGATGCATCAAGTAAGAACAGTGTGACAGCTTCTCCGCTAACACGTGGTGGTTTCAGATGTCCTAAAGGAAGAGGAGCTCTGACCACGAGAGTCTGCAGAAACACTGGACAGAGCAGCTGCAGCTCTTACTGACAGGGTCATCAATATCACAGGGTGGAATGAGTTGAAAATAATCTAGATGTCAGGCTGATCTATGGATGTCTCAGGATGTTTTGCAGAGCAGTCCGCATTTTTCCAGTTCTAACGGCTCAAGCATATATGAGACATGCACACTTGGGCTCTATATTGAGCAAGTACTCTACCTACGTGACTGAAAAAATAACCAAAAGCAAGGAAATAACAATCAGTCATAGAAAGAATAGATATTGAAATGAAATAGTTACATTAGAAAATAGGAGACATGATAAGTCTCTGGGTTTCCTATGCCAGAAAGCCATGAGATGGCAAACCTTAAATAATTCACTAGTTCAAGAGTGTATCAGCCACCCAATAACTTGGGCAGGGCGAGCAGAGAAGGAAGAAAATGTTCTACTGCTGTGTTACATTGACTGACAGGCAAAAAGCAGCTGGGATGAAATATGGGGTGGAAAGCCAAAGCTGTAAAATAAAATAAATAAATCACCAGCATACTGTTTACCTCAGCTTTTCACTTCATATAAATATCATTAATATTTATATATTAATATTAGGCAGCACAAATATGCCAACTGGAGAGTGGCTGTAGCTTTGAACTAAACAGGGGCTCAAAGAGGAGCAAACTGTAGCCATGTAACTGTGTCAGGAGCTCACACCGCATCTGCGAGGTCTAAGCCTTTCTCCTGCCACATTCCCATCTCCAGAAACCTGCACCCAAAGGCAAAAATGCCACATCTCTACTCATTTCACAGAGACACAGACTAACCTACATGGAAGCAGCTCCCCATTCCACAGCCCAGTTCTCTCTTTTGAGGGATGGGGCTTTTCCCCCACTCATCACTACAAAAACTGGAAAAATTTTTTTGAAAGGAAAGAAAATCTAACATTTTGGCACAGTTTTCTGTGGCAGTGGGTCACCTATCAGATGACATTGCAGCCTTCTGAGTACCAACGGTAATCTCTTCATTGCACATCTGCAGTGCCTGGTCTCCATCCCAACCTCTGGTTTTTTTTAGATGACATTTCATTTCTTTAGGGCTATACGAAGCCACAACTGCTGCTGGGGGCCTGGTAGAGGTGTAGGAGGAACCCAGCCGGGGCTGGCAAACACTGTCCGAGCAGCGTGTGAGCATCCAGTGGCACTGACTGCCTCTCAGGCTGGTTTCTAGCAGAAGGTGGTGACCCCACCTTGCAGCCTGAACCGCTGGTGATAAGGAATTAGCAGCCCCTGCAGTGACCAGCTTTGCTCTGAAACACAGTTTGGGATGATAGAAGCAACAGTTATTATTTAACACCTTGTGGAAAAACATTCTCCTCTGCCTGTTTCAGATGCTGTACACAGGAATTTTGGGGCTCCTTGGTTCACTTCAGGGCTGACAAGCACCGTGTGTGCTGCAAGCAGGGCCAGGCAAACCCTTCCACACCCCAGCCAGCATCATCTCATGCTGTTCACTGCCTCCATCGCGGTTTCAAGACTCTGCCAACACCTTTTAGCCTCACTCTCTGGCTCCCACCCATCCCCAAACACAACACTGAAGTAAAGTCATCCTTTGGCTCATGAGCATCCATTAATCAAAGATTTCACTGAAAAACCATTAACTTGGACAGCTGAACATCATTGATCCCGGCTATGTGCCATCGGGCCCCTTTTGGCTGCTGTAAGCATGGTTAGCACAGCGTGCTTTTAAATAGTCCATCATTCTAAGATCACATCAGCCTGATGTCTCTGTGTCAGCTCCCAATTTAGCAAGAACAATGCCCAAGTTTGCTGTGCACTGGGAGAGCCTTGGTGTCCGGACCAAGGCAGGAGATGAGGTCTGTAATAAAAGAGATTTGGGAAGGACAGGGAAGGAGAAACCACCTCACTGCAAGGATGGTCAGACCTTGTAGCACCCCACCAGTCTCCTCTGCTTGTAAGAAACTCTTCTCTCTTTTTGGGAAGAAAGAATAATTTGATCACATCTGCCCACCCTCCATTTGTGGAGCAAAACCATACAACCTCCATACATGATTTTTGCTGCTTCACCCCATTATTGCCATTTTAGGACCAGCAAAATAAATCTTAACAATTTGCAGGTTGAGACCCCTTTCCTTACCATGTTCACCAAACGCTCTTTACATATAAAACAGTGTTATCGATCTCCTGGGCAGAGACTCCTGGCCACCAGCCAGCAGTTTGTCACTTCTCCCCATCTCATCTCAGCAGTGCTGGTCACACCCGTAGCAGCTGCTCCTCAGCTCGGGCTGTGCGTGACCCCAGCCCTTCAGGATGCCCCCCACCCCAGTACCTGCCAGGTTCTCAATAATCAGCTCTATTAATCTTTCCCTGTGGGCTTCCTTTCAGCCATCTGAACTCTTGTTGCCATCATCCTGTAGATTAAAGATTCTTTTATTTTAGGTTATATATATATATATTTCATTTTTTCTTTTTAGTGCTCTAGTGTTCTCTCCTCAGGTTGTTTTGTGAGCTTGGCATTAAAGTTACTATCACATGTGTTTTTAAGTCAAATTCTCACACCCTTACATTACAGTACCTTGCAGATCATCCTAGAACATTTTTTTCCTATGGTAACAAGGAATAATGCTTTGTGGAGAGCTGTTGTTTCATGCTGCTACCATGGGGTGAACTCACCTGGAGTCAGGCTGACCTGGACCCCGCTGGCCAGTGGTCTGAGCACACAGCAGGTGCCACAGGCCAGGTGCGAACCCCAAGGAGCACCTGTGGTGTCTCTGCTGCATAATTGGATGCTTTAAAATCTGTAAAGAAACTCAATGCAGTGGCCGGGTGAGCCATGCTGGCAGAGAGTTTGGGAAGAGAGAGTGCGAGGGCAGGTAGTGGCATCACCATTGCGGACAAAACACCTTCCCAGGGACAGGCTGAACCACAGAAGCAGGGGGAAAATAGAATCATAAAACTGCTTGGACACTCACCTGTGCCCCCACATCTGCTGTGTGCCTCCAGCAACAGCTCTGCTGTATTCATGTTGCAAATAAACCATCATTCTTCCCCCTGTCCCACCACCTGGTGTCCTGTGTGTTAGCAGAGCAGCTATGTTTGATTTTGCCCTCAAAGATGCAGAATCACTCAGTTTCTAATAGGACCACACAACAGGGCGGATAACCAGGCTTTTCTGAGACTGGGCTTTGTCTCCAAGCTGGTGTCAC
The DNA here is from genome assembly GCF_964273445.1 of Streptopelia decaocto. NCBI lineage: Eukaryota > Metazoa > Chordata > Aves > Columbiformes > Columbidae > Streptopelia > Streptopelia decaocto. Next base: position 9,927,644 of record NC_138668.1, on the reverse strand, counting down.
AGGCACGATGCTGCCCAGCTCCCCTGGGTCAGGCTGCGCCCCGGTTCCTGATGGGGTGTTTGAACAGCCTGTACCCGTTTCCTTCAAAATTGCACCCTGGTATCCATTTAGAAATCTACACATCAAACTGGAAAAGAGCTTTTAACAGCTGAGTGCAGCCACCCCAGCAGCGCACGATGGAACCTCCCTCCAGCAGCACCCAAGTCCCCTCACTGCCTGTTGCCTTTCTGTAAAACAACCTGCAAAGCAAAGAAAAAGATCTTCAGGATTTTTCCTGCTCTTTTTCTGATGTTGTCTTACCTGCTTATTCTTGCACTGCAAATTCAGTCTTCAGTCCCAGGGACGGTAAGACTAGGACATAACGTGCTGTTGAAAATATGATTAACTGAGAAAACAAGTAATTTTTACTCTGATTTCTCTAATGTTTTTTAAATCAAGAAAAATAAAATTGAGAGGATCAGTTATTCTTGAGATTCCTCAAGCACAAAGTAGAGCAACACTCACCTGTGCCCTCCCTGTTGGAAAAAGGTGTAAAAAGGCCTCGAGCTTCTTTTACATCCCAGGAGACCCTTGTGCGAAGTCGCTGTATGCTTCAATATACTCCTATATAGTCACTTTTTGGACACTGTTTAAAAATAAAATAAGACTGTGGTCCTCTTGATGGTTGAGAAAATAAAACCTGTTTGTGCTGGGTTGCTTCCCAAGCTACTTGTTAGATAAATGCTGCAGGAGGGTATTAGCTTTACAAATAGCCCCTTTATAGCTTGAGAGAGGGAAGGGAAGGGAAGGGAAGGGAAGGGAAGGGAAGGGAAGGGAAGGGAAGGGAAGGGAAGGGAAGGGAAGGGAAGGGAAGGGAAGGGAAGGGAAGGGAAGGGAAGGGAAGGGAAGGGAAGGGAAGGGAAGGGAAGGGAAGGGAAGGGAAGGGATTCTGCCAGAGGAATTTGCTCAGAGGGGCAGGTGCAGAAAAAAAAAAAAAAAAAAAAAAGATGAGATTTTAATTTGGCTGGTATATTGAAGTGTCACACAGACACCTCATGATGAGTTTTTTGTATCCACTTTCTGCTTTTACTTGCAAGTTGGGCATCAATTTTTGCTCCTCTAATCAGAGTGTCCCCCGTTACCCGGGTGAGACGTTAATTTTCGCCTAAAAGATGTTTTCAACAACATTTGCTCTACCCATCCACGTGATCCAAGGTCTCTGCAGCTGAGGACTGGCTCAGCTTGCGAACTCCTTGGTGTTGCATTGGCAGAGAGTTTGATGAGCAGCCTTCTTCCTTCCCTCTTGGTGTAACATCAACTCTCAGCTCAGCCCTGTGCTGAGGACCCCGGGGAAACCTGGAGCCTTTGTGTCTGGGGAAGAAAAATATCCAGGAATGTCACGTTCCCTGTAATTACATTGCAGAGCAGCTCCCTCCCTGCTAACGCACTGGCATTCAAGAAGAGCTCTGAGAGCAGAGTGTGGTACACAGGATAAGCAGCAGCCCATGTATCAAGCAGAAGGGGTAATAAATCAACATCCTCCCTTTGATCACTTGGCAGATAAACAAGAGAAGCTACTTAGGATAAAAAAACATCTCCAAGCAAGTAGCTTTCCAGATCTATCGCAGACTTTGTCTCACAGGTCAGGAGAGGAGAGACTGGGTTCTCATTTATATGCAGTGAAAAACAAGATTATATTTTCACTCTCCATTAGCTCCCTCCAAAGCTGAGTGCCATTTGGCATGCCTGAAGCCAGCACTATGTGCTTATTTCCCAGAATCTGCCTAATTTCAAGGTGTCTGATTTAAGATGGCACGGCACAGCTTGATTTATAGACAACACGGCATTCCCTGTGTCCCTGGGAGCTGAGAATCCAGATCACCTTCAGTACAGGGCAAAGGGGTCCAAAAAGGATTTTTTTCTCAGGAAAAATTTGGATGTGTTTTTCCACAGCACCAGCATTTCGGCTCTTGACCTACCTGGAGGGAAAGGTATGGTGAACAACCAGCCAAGGGAACAAAGAGTCAAAATAGTCTTGGAAGGGCACTGTCACCACTTACTCAACTTGCCCTTTTTGATGAAGGTCACCAAGCAAAATGCTGCTGTCACAGCAGAGGAGCACAAGTCCTGCACAGCACCAGGGTGCATCAAACCCTCCCGGGCAAGGTCCCCTTCTCCAGGCTCTGCCCTTGCCAGAACTATGTTATTTAACTAATTGACATCATCATTTGGGCACCACCATCAAAACCAGGGACATGAGGGGAAACGAGAGCTCTTCCAGGATTATCCCAAGTCCTCCTTACCTGTGAAGGTGCCACCTTTGCCAAGTTTTCACCCCAAGTGTGTCTTTCTCTCCTCCTGCCTTGCTGTCAGGGTGCTGCTTTCCAGCAGTAGCTGGTGGGATCACGGAGGTCAGTGTCCTCAGCCCCACCATGCAGCCTTGAGTGGGCTTGGGGACCACCACAGCAGGGGAAACCAGTGGCTGCTCAGCCAGCAATGGGCCAGCAGGAGCCCTGCTGGTGGCCACAGTGGGATGTGGATGGAGCCATGTCCTCTGAAAAAGGGAGAGGAAGAGTCCAAAGGGAAATGCAGAAATAAGTGTTTAAACAACAAGCACAACTATTTATGCTGGCAGGAGAAGAAACAGTTTGCTTAAAACCCTTTCAGATTTATCAAACTGCATGCAATGGAAGTCTTGAAGTGCTGGGAGCTGGGTTTATGTTCTGTTCTGAGCTCTGCTTCAGTGTTAAACTGTCATTGGTGAAACAGCCACTCCAGGAATCCCAGATCACAGGGGAAGTCGTGGTCTTGGGTAAATAGACCTTGAGGCTGAGTGAGTCCAGCAATTTCATGTCCTGTGCTGGCAGAAACCTGCGATCTCAGCAGCAGAATGAAGTGTTGCGCTGTTAAAAGGAGAGAGCAGCTGCTTTATGTTCTGTACATCTAAAACCAGGTTTGTGACAAGGAGGAGTTTGGAGTGAAAGCGATGGAGGGGCTGCAGGCGGGGGCTGGGGTGCAGTGGGAGAGCTGCAAGAGGAAGCGGGAGGTCGCTGGGGTGGCACTGGGCACAGATGAGGCAGCAGAAGACTTTGCGATCCAAGTAACACCATTACCTGCAGACAGCGGGCGATGGTGGCTGGGGAGGCCTGGCACTGCCGACTTCTCCCATGGGACCGTGGCTCTCGGCAATGCCAAAGGGATCCCACCCCCAGCTTCATCCCCCAACAGGAACCCCACCAGACCAAGCCCGGTACAATCGCAAGGAAAAGATGAGCAATAGCATGGATGTGCCTCATCTGGAAATAACCCCTTTCTTATAACTACCTTTTTCTATTGCAAAAAAACACTCAACTGTGAAATCGAGCCTAGAGGAAGCTATCCCTCTTAGATTAATTCAGCATCACTCCCAGCAGCTGTCTGGAGCGTATGGTGGATGTCGGGAGACCTCATAACCTCTTTGCTGTTGAAGCAAAAGCTATTGCACTGCAGATATTATGGGATTTGGGGAATTATTATCCCCTCTTGGTTAGGTAACGAGGATCTCTGGCTCCCTGGGCAAGTGATAGATTGTTTTCTCTGCAGGCTGGGCACCTTCATCAGGCATTAAGCTGTTGGAAGATCTCTGGTCACATCAGAAAAAAACCTCATGATGAGGATGTCTGTGTCTCTTGATGAGCAGAGGTGATATGTGCATCCAGAATAACTCTTTGCTGGAGCTTCAGAAAATACATCACATTACCAGTGGACCCAGGACCCAGCTTGAATCACAGAAGGATTGCTTCCAGGGTGGGAAAGCTGCAGAGCAAGAGTCTGCGGTCACATTTGCCTGCCCCTCACTGGCAAATGGGTTTGCTAATACCCCATCACTACACACGGGTGCTCCCCTGTGCATGGCACCCTCCAAGTGAGTTGTGCAAGTCCCTGGTGCTGGTGATGCCCAGCAGAAAGGAGCCCAGACACTATCTGAGTGATAAAAATCTCCTCTGGTCTTCTACAGGAAGGAAAGTTCCTTGAAGACAGAAGCTGCTGAGTCAGAAGGCACAGAGTCTGTTCCGGTGCTCCTGGAGAGCTTCCCTGCACTAGCAGGAATGGGAGTGAGTGGGGAAGGAGCAATAACAGGGGCACCACACAGCCTTGACTTTCTATAGCAATTAATTGGCCCTTCCATCATCAGAGGGAAAGGAATACACAGGCAGCCCTGGGTAACACATAAAAATCCAAGGGGCTGTTTTCAGCCCAGGTCATAGCATCTATCGATACCTTTAGATAGACACAACTCAAAGTTCCAGATTTTTGTACACCCACAGAAATCTGATGCCAGAAAGAGCCCAAAACAACAGCATATGCCCAGGCTCTTCATGTTGGAGCCTCAAAGGAGAGCTGGATTTGAGCAGGGGAGCCGTTATCCCTCAAATATCAAGAGAAGAGAGGGGCAGCAAACAGCAGCCCCTCCACAAACCGCAGAACACAGCCCAGCCTGCCAGGTAATTAGGAAATTGATGCAGTAATGTATGCGAGGAACTGCTAAGAAGGGGGAAAAGCCAGCAAGTCACTTTCTTACTTAATTTTCCCCAAAGTGAGAAGGAGGAGAGAGTTTTCCCAGCAAGTTGAAGCCGGACAGCCAAGCGTGCTGCGATACAGCACTGAGCCTGGCAGGCTGCCGTGTCACAAAGCTGCAGTGGGATGCTGGAGGAGAAGATGCATCCTGACATCTCAGCCAGGAGCTGGGCTTCCAGGGCCCATCAGTCCCACCTCAAGCCACCTGCCCCCTGACAGACTGTTCAGCTTCCTTTTAAACTTTTTGGAGAACAACCTGCCTCCTGCCCAGATCTGGCACAGCATCACCTTAACCATGAGCCTGGAAACCTGCTCATGTCCCCTCTGCTTTTGCCAAACAGCTGTACGCTTATTTCCACACCAGTGGGTGAAAAGGAGATGCTGCTTCCCCTGGATGTGGCTACACCACCAGTCTGGCCAGAAAGAGAAGACAGGCAAGTGATAGATCAGGCACAATTCTGCCTAAACAGGTGCTAAAAAGAAGATGCAACTGAGCTGCAAATAGTCAGGAAGGAAATAAAAGGTACAGCCCCTTCTCTGCTCCTTAAGTTCCTGATGTGGAGGATATAGCAACCCTGACGTGCGATAAGAATGCTGTGCTGCCAGTCAAGGCTTTACATATGGAAGAGGGCAAGCCGTGCCCTTTGGCAGAGAACGGGTACAAAGAGTCCAGCTCCAGGGCAGGATGTGAATATAGATGACTTTCAGAGAAGTTCTTGATCTTATCATTTAAGCCTTCCTGCTTGAATAAGGTGAGAAACAAAACAGAAACTGAAGAGACTTGGTCGACTTTAAATACAGACCCAGCAACCTGCACACCTGGGGCTCTCGGGAAGGATAGCAACTGCTGAGGATTTCTCTGAGTAAGTGCCAAATTCAATAGTGCCTTTATGAGCTGGGAACAGTAATTTATCATGAGCATGTGGCAACACCACGCTGAGGCACTGGCTTGGGAGTGACCTTTCCTGCGAAACAGTGGATGGCGTGGGGTCCCTGGGCTGTTGCTGCCTGAGGGGATGGAAACGGGGTACTCCTGTCCTGCAAACACTGTGCAAAACCCTGAGCTCAGAGCTCCAGGTCCTGTATGACCTGTGCAAGGTGCTGGATTGGGGCACCCTCCAAGGCATCTCTTAGGACATGAGTTGCAAGCTTCTTTCTTCTCTACTTGAAAAGAACATCTCTCCCCGTCCTTCCAAAATCTTTTATCCCCCAGTAGCTTTTGAAACCAGCATTTATTGGGAATTAATGTTCAAGCAGCCAGTTCTCCAGAAAATCCCCTACCTGGTCATAAATGGGTGTGATGGCAGTGATGCTCAGCTGATTTCTGGCTATGGACAGGTTGACATATTATCAATCTCTTTATAATAATATTGTAAAAAAGACTGTAGCTCAAGCATATAATGTAGTACTGAACACTACATTTCTCATTGTCTTTGCAGAAATAAGCCCCAAAGCAGCAAATCTCCCAGAGGTGAAGCATGATGGTCCAGCCCCATGAAGTTGGTGGTGATGTCCTTGTTGGTTGTAGTGACTTGATGTCTCCCAGAAGTTAATTAAGCTGTTGCTCTGTATCAGAGGTCAGACCCACCCCAAACCGCTGCTCATCAGAAAGAGGAAACACTCTATGGCTGGGCAAAACTCAGGGTCATTTCTCTCCTCAATCAGAGAGGTTCAAGCAAGAAACAGCTTCTGCTTGGGTGCAGGTAACAGCTTCTGAAAAGAGCAAACCCCAGGGCAAGTGCCTCTGTGCTCACGTGAGTCTGCCTCCATGTCTTGTTGGGCTGCATTTTTGCAGCTATCTTTAACAGCACCATCTGCTGATATTAAAAATACTTTGCTTTTTGGTATATACAAGAGCCTTTGGTGCGGCTGAGCTTAGAACAGCCCCCCAAGTCCAGAGCAAGCAGTGCAGAATTGATCAGTTGCAATGAGCGATGTCCCTCCTCACGTGGGTTCGTGGGCATTCACATGCTGATGGATTTCTCTACCTGGTAACAGTCTGGCAGGCTTTTCTGAGAAGTTCACTGAATAATTGCAAGTCAGGATGTGTTGATTAGCATTTCTGTTCCACGAATTGCTTCTCTATGGGAAGAAAAACAGTACAATTAGTGAAGTCTACAATACTACACACATCTGAATTTCTCTGTCAATAACAGCTATGTAAAATGAAACCTGCTTTCAGGACACTTCTGCTGGTAAGCCTGGTAACAGTCCTTGGAGAAAGGGACTTAGCCCTGCATGGTTGTCTGGTTGGACATCTAGCCCATGGTGACAGTGCTGGAGGATGCTGGAGGATGCTCTCCTCTCCCTGAGCACCCCTGCAGCTCTCAGGTTGCCAGAGAGGCACCAACACCTTCAATGCATGAGGCCATTCAGGGGCAGTTTTCTCATCTCTAATGGTGAACGCTGCCTGTAACATATACATTTATCAAGTGTATCTCCTTGGTGACAGCCATGCAGCACAGCCAGCATCTCAGCAGCTGTTGTAGAGTGAGGTGGTGGTGGTCTTACAGGGTCTTACCCATTGTACAAGGAATTGGGAAGGTGTTTCAAGCAGCTGTGTCTCTTACAGAGCTGCTGGGGCCTAGCTGAGCACAGATCAAGGTGCTAAAACCACCATCACATGCTGATGGGCTGCGAGCATTACAGCTGAGAGGAGGATGCAGATACACATGGTCTGACTGCAAAATTGCTGATGGGAAGTGCCTGTGCATCCCTCTCAAACACAGGGGTTGTCCCTGGACAGGGACAAGTGAGGATACAGCTCCTACCCAGCAATGCTTGCACCTGGATGTTGTCCCAGCCACCCTCTCCATGCCTGTGACCAGCTCTGCAGCACCCCACATGTCAGGATCCGGCTCCAGCTGAGCCACAAGCACTGCAGTCGCTATGGAGACCCTGCCCAAGATGCATCAATATGGAGAGGAACAGGTTGTTCCTCATGTCCCATTCAAAGGACCAGTAAGCAAACCCATTCCAGATGGACCCTTCACCCCAGAACTGTCCCCACCAGGGACTGCACAGGGCAATGATTCTGGGAGTTTTGTAGTCTCTCTCCAGAGAACTGTAGCTCCAACTCCTGCACCTGGATGCTGGAGCTCTGGGCTCTCCCCCAAATTCAGCATCACTATGGGATGAGCCCACCCCATGTTCCTGCTGGCATTAGATGGGTTCATGCAGGGAGGTCTGCAGGGCAAAGCCATAAAGCACCTGAGTCTGGGGTGAGGGACATGGCTGGAAACACCCTCCAGAGGTGTCCCAGGACCACATTATGGCTGTGTGGGGCAGGATGCAATCCTGGGAGAGCTAGCACTGGCTCTGGCCCCATGGCAGGGTGATGTATGGAAGCAATGGCAGAGCTTCTCACAGTTTGTCTGCTGAGACAGAAGTCTTCATCCCTTCAGGATACTTTGTACAGGAGCTTTCTGAACCACTGAGCATCCTCCTGGCTCCACATCCATTTGTAGTGGGAGATGAGGCAGCTGAGATGCTGCCTCCCCACTGTCCCCAGTCACACTAAAGCCACCACGTGGCAATGTCAGCCTGTAGAGAGAGGGGCAAACAGAGGATAGGGCCAAAGCAACCTGGCAAGCAACGCCCATGGGGGAACAGGTAGGATGAGAGGTGCAAGAATCGATTCTTTACCTGGAGTCAGAAGCAGCTGGGGGAAGAGGAGCCAGGCTGCAAGCGGCAGTGAGACAGCAGCTACGTGGGGCAGGGCGAGACATGGGAGACCATCTGGAGCTCAGTCTGCACAGTGAGCCGCTGAGCTCCTGTGAATCATGCTCCGCTGCCGATGGTAACGGGGAAAGGAAAAAAAAATCACAGCAAAAAAGCAAAGTTTAAGTGGCACCATCTGCAAGGGGCAGCCCTGGCCAGTGCGTCCGGGTGGGACTGGGCAGGGCCTGGGGCCTCGTCCCTCTTTGTTTCCATGGGTGCTGCAGGAGATTCAAAGTCTTCCAGTAAAGGTGCTTTTCAGAAGCCATTTGGGAATTACACACTCATACAGAAAGTACCTGTCACCTTGAGAAAAGGTTAACTGTCCACAAAGGAGGAAAACAGCAAAACTCCCAGTAAAACTGCATCAGCAGCATGGCTGCGGTGACATCTCCAAAGCCATATGCCTCCATCTTGTCCCCATCCTTCTCTGCTACTTGGCCACCATGGTGGGGTATTGAGTGATACCAACCATTCTCTGTGTTAATAGTTATTGCACCTTCTTCTAGCAAGGCTATTACAGCACCTCTGTCCGCATCAGCTAAAACTGGAGATAGGAGCCTGGAGAGGCTCTGCTGTTACTCTTTGAAAGGTCCCCAGGGGCTTTTACAGAGGACTCAGTTGTCCCTTAAATCTCCTCCACCCACTCTACTGATAGGAAAACCACCTTCACCTGCCCTTCACCTGTCTGGACAGGAGCAAAGCAGCTGTGGATGAGCACAGACCCGCTCCCTCCACACTGTGAGGATGTGGGGTGGCTGGGAAGACAGCGTCACCAAAGCTGGGGGGCCCTGGGCTTTTCCCATGGCTTGTCTCTGTCTTTGTGGTTTCCTCACTGTTGGGGTCAGTGCAATCTGCATCATGTGCTGTGTCCCTGTGCCACCTCTAGCTTTGTCCCCTTGGCCACCTGCTCCTTTTCCCAAGGCTATGTGGCTCCTGACAGCGCACTCTGTCTGCACAGGGCTCTGCACGACAAGGGGCAACCACCATGCCGGCACCCCACATCACCCACCCAGGCGACAGCCATCGGGGTGCCAAACCGGGAGGCAAAAGGCTCCTGCCACTCTCCCTGGGGCTGCATGGGGGGGCTCTGGGGGAGACCGGGGGGATCTGGACCAGCGTTCCCATCCCTGTGACCCTTAGTTTGAGGGCTGGACATTCATCCCTGTCCCCATGTGATGCAGCGAGGTCTCCATGGGGGCCGTGCCGGGCGCTCGGCGGGGGCGGGAGCATCCGTGCCCGGGACCCGCCGGGGCCCGTCGGGGCGGCCCAAGCCCCGGGAGGCGGTGCCGCTCCCCCTCCCACCACCCCCACCCCACCCCGCCCCGTCGGGGCACGGCGCTGGCGGGAGGCGGCCGCTCCGCAGGTGCCGCTCGCTCGCTGCCGCGCTCACGTCGCGGAGCCGGGGCTGCCGGTAATAGCGGGGCTGCCGGTAATAGCGGGGCTGCCAGGGCTGCGGAGCAGGGTAAGCAGGCGGAGGGAGGCGGTGGCACAGTCCGGGCGGAGTGGGAACCCCGCGGGCACCGAGCGGGACCGGACGGGGAGCCCCGGGCGGGGCAGGGACCGGGGATCATACGTGCTGGCCGGGGGGCTCGGTGGGCACAGAGCGGAGAGTGTTCGTGCTGGAAGGGGGGTTCCGAGCTGGGGCCGTCTAGGCTGGAGCCATGAGGGGCACGGGTTGGGTCCGTCCGTGCTGGCCGGGGAGCCCCAGGGGAGCCCGGGCTGCTTCCCCATCCGGAGGTCCCGGTGGGTGCCCCGCGGCGGGGCTGTGCAGAGCAGGGCGCTGCGGGGCAGAGGTGACTGTGAGCAGGGATGGGGCCGAGAGGTGATGGGGTGTAGCTGATTTGGATGGTCCCATCCTGGCTGGCAGGCAGCGGGGCAGGGGAGGCACAGTGGGTCCCAGGGAGTCCCAGGAGAGGTCTCCTTGCCTCCCCGGGGTCATCCCTGCAGCCCTACCCCCTTTCCAGGGCTTGTTTGCAACAGGCCACCCATCAGGTGCTGCCTGCCTGCAGGGGTGAGCAGCTGTGGCACAGGGACTGTCACACTGGTTACAGGGGTGGCTTTTGCTTCCCTCTGGCTTCAGCCTCACAGTCCTCTTGCCTGCCAGCTACCCAGGGGCCAGCAGCGGTGGCGTGGAGGCTGGCAAGGCTCAGCCAAGACGTGATCCTATTATGCCCCCGCTTCTGGCTGCTCTGCCTGATGCTCCCCGAGGTTTTGGGTCTGGCAGGGAAGTGACCCAGGGCTGTGGCAGCCCAGGACATGCCTGTGGCTGGCATTCACACCCTGGTTCTTCTCCACTGCCTTGGAGAGCACATCTCTTCATCCACACTGGTGTGTGTGGCTAGAAGAGCCATGCCGTCCTCAGTCCTCCACCTGCCACCTAGGATTCGGGTCCTCAGCTCAGCTTTGAGACGCACCCAGCACCGGGAGCACTGGCCACAGGCTGGCAGTGGCAGCCATGATGGATGTGCTCAGGTCCGGGTACCAGCAGACCCTCGTCCATCTTGCCTGGATGTTCCTGTTTTCCACCATGCCGGTAAGAGACAAGCTGAGTCTGGCCCGCAGGGTTGGTGCTACCAGGCTTTGAGCTGTTGCAAGTGGGCTCAGTCCTAGCTTTGTTGCATCTTCCTGCTTGTCTTGAGGATGCTGGCATGCAGCAGCTCCTCAGGGGGGTGCAGGCAGCTGGTGCGGGAGCCGCTGGGTACTGCAGTGGGGCGGGCAGGCCAGCATGGGCTCTGTGCACGGTGCACAGCCTGGAGGCTCTGACCTGGCTCTGGGCTTGCAGCACAGTGGGGCCAAGGTGCTGGAGAAGACATTCGAGGAGTGGATGCGGTACCGTGATGAGTGTTTGAGGAGGATGGCGAGTGAGCCCTACCCAGCAGGTACCCAACTGTGCCCAAGCTCAGGGGCAGACATGGGGGCACGTGGAGCTGAGTGACAGCTGTGGCTGCGGCTGGGTTTTATCACCCCTCCAGCATCTTCTACACCAATCACCTATGGAGGGATGAGTCAGGGGCTGAGAGGTGTCTCCTCATCTCAGGTGGGATGCCTGGGGCTGGGGTACCCCAGAGGGCTGAGGCCGGCGTGGGGCCCAGGGCTCTGTTTGGGGTGGCACCCCATGGAGGTGCTGGCAGGGGGCTGTGGTGACGGGACTGGATGTGGCTGTGCTGCTAGCACCTGACCATTGGCTTTTCCCTGTGCTGCTGTTGGAAGGGCTCTTCTGCAACCGGACATTTGACATGTATGCCTGCTGGCCTGATGGGAGCCCCGGCACTGCCGTCAATGTCTCCTGCCCCTTCTACCTGCCCTGGTTTGAGAAAGGTGACAATGACCCTCTGCCACCCCAGAACTGGAAGCTAGGGCTGAGGCATGTTAGGAGGGGAGAGGTTCTTGGGGTTTCCCCTCCTGCCCACTGCTGGGGGGGAGAGGACCCACGAGCAGACCTGGGGGAAGGGGGCATGTGTCATGGAGCAGAGCCAGCTCTTTGGGGTTGAGCAGAGTCCAACGCATCGTTTCAGGAGGGGGTTTTGGGTGGAGCCCGGGTGGAACATGTTGTTGCTTCATGTCCGCAGTGAAACACGGGCTGGTGAGCCGCAGGTGTGGCACCGATGGGCAGTGGGTGATGGTGAACAACAGCCAGCCCTGGCGGGACTACTCGCAGTGCGAGGAGGAGATGGAGTTGGCTGCTGAGGAGGTGGGATGCCCTGGCCTGGCCATGGTGGTTGAGCAGGGACAGGCAGGGGCACCCCGGCCGCATGGGCAGGTGCCGCTTGCCCAGGCTCACCGGCGCGGTGCTAACCTGCAGGAAGGTGCCCACCAGCTGATGGTGAGCTTCAAGGTGCTCTACACTGTGGGGTACTCGCTGTCACTCCTGACCCTCATCTCTGCCCTGCTCATCCTCACCATCTTCAGGTAGGAGAGCTGGGGGCACATGGTCCTGCCCCTCATCCTTCCCAGCTGGTGATGGTGGAGCTGAGTGATGTCCCCACCTGCCCCTGACACCCTTGCTCTTGGCAGGAAGCTCCGCTGCACCAGGAACTACATCCACGCCAACCTCTTTGCCTCCTTCGGGCTGCGAGCGACCTCAGTGATGGTGAAGGATGCACTGCTGGAGAAACACTGGGGCATGGAGGTGGTGCAGGTGGCTGACTGGGAGGCCCTGCTGAGCCATGAGGCAAGAGCTGCCACCCCCCGGGGGGACCCTACTTAATGCAATTGGGGTGGGGACCTCACTTCAGGGAGGGGTATGCAGCCAGGTGCCAGTGCCCATGCAGCCCCAGGCACCCTGTGCCTGAGCCCTTGAGGCACCTCTATGCCTGGTGGGTGAGCTCTTGGGGTGCCTGTGCAGCACCATACACTCAGTGGGCAAGTTCTCGGGGTGCCCATGCCCCCCGGGCACTCTGCTGGCCCCATGGTGGGTCTCCCGTGGCAGGCGGCGCTGGGCTGCCGGGCGGCACAGGTGCTGATGCAGTACTGCATCCTGGCCAACCACTACTGGTTCCTGGTGGAAGCTGTCTACCTCTACAAGCTGCTGATTGGGGCCGTCTTCTCCGAGAAGAATTACTACAGGCTCTACCTCTACCTGGGCTGGGGTAGGAGCCACCTGGGTGCATGGTGGGGATGGTGCCTGGTGTCGGGCAAGCACCGCGGCCCCAAGTGGCCCCAGGAGGTTGCGGGGTGGGGGCTCTGCTGACCCTGGGGCAAGATGCCACCCCACAGCATCCCTGTGGTGTCCCCCCTCACGGGGCCGGTTTCTCAGCTCAGGCGGGTGCTTGGTTTTACAGGGTTTGCTGTGTGACTTGCAGGGACCCCTGTGGTGTTCGTGGTGCCCTGGATGGCTGCCAAGTACCTGAAGGAGAACGCGGAGTGAGTGCGGAGGGATGCTCAGCCCCAGGCTGGTGTTAGGGCTCAGCTGGGGAGCAGGACAGAGGCCGCTGTGGGTCCCTGACCCACCTTGCCAGGGCTGGCACCCTCTTGGCCTCATCCTGCACCCCCCAGCACAACGTGATGGTGCTGCTCTCTGTGTCTGCCTGGGCAGGTGCTGGGCACTGAATGAGAACATGGCTTACTGGTGGATCATCCGCATCCCCATCCTGCTCGCCTCCCTGGTAAGGGGGCACCCGCCAGCCCCACGCCTTTTTGGAAAACAGCAGCTCAGCCTGGGGCGGGGGGGAGGGGGCAGCTCCCTGCACAGCCCAGGAGGGAGGGACTGGCTTCCAAAGCATCAGGCTAAGGGCACATGGGGTTGTTTTTTGCTAACCACCACAGTGGGGGGCAAGGAGACCCCTGGGCTCTGAAGGCCCAGGCTGAGCCCTAGAGAAGGGTGGATGCTGCTGCTGCTGCTGCTGCTTCTTGGCCAGGAGTTTGGGATGGTGGAATGGGATGAAGAGCAGCCCTGGGGACCTGGTACCACAGGGCTTGTTGTCTCCTGTGGTCCCCAAGGGTGTGTACCACGGCCAGGGTGCCCCGCAAGGGGTGGGGGTGCTGGGTTGTGTGTGCCCCCCTCTGTCTCCCTGCAGATCAACCTGCTGATCTTCATGCGGATCCTCAAGGTGATCCTGGCCAAGCTCCGTGCCAACCAGAAGGGTTATGCAGACTACAAGCTGCGGTGAGCCGGGAGGGAGGGGGCAGCAGGTCAAGGGTCCTCCACATCCACCCTCCTCCTCCTGCACATTCTTAAATGATCACCCTGAAATTAACTCAGGGCTCGTTGCTGCTTGCACCTGTGCCCCTGCCCTTTCTTACTCACTGCCAGAGGGGACACCTTCTGCTCTTTCAGGTTGGCCAAAGCCACACTCACCCTCATCCCTCTCTTCGGGATCCATGAAGTTGTATTCATCTTTGCCACTGATGAGCAAACCACAGGCATCCTACGCTACATCAAGGTGTTCTTCACCCTCTTTCTCAACTCCTTCCAGGTGAGGGAGGAGTGTGACATGTTCTTGCTTGGCCCTGGGCACCATGGAACAAGAATTAGGGGGTCCCTGTTCCAGCTCCCTCTCCCTGCAGTGCCACAGCTGAGCTTGGGGATGCGATCACCAGCTCTTCCACCCCCAGCCCTGTTGTTGAGTGATGTCGCCTGCTGTGCAGTGCTGGCAGGGGGAACCCACCCCAAAAGCAGCCTGGAGGGACTGAGCCCATCCCAGCCCCGGGAGAGGGGGTGGCAGTGGGGGCTCAATCCCCTGTTCTCCCCCCAGGGTTTCCTGGTGGCCGTGCTGTATTGCTTTGCCAACAAGGAGGTATGTACCCACCGCAGCACCTCCTGCTCAGCCCTGCCTCAGCCGGTGGCTTTGTCATGCCAGCCCATGCCTGGCATGGTCTGTGCAGAGGGCACAGCCAGGGAAAAGCCCCTGCTCTCTCTCCTCCACCATTGCAGGTGAAGTCAGAGATGAAGAAGAAGTGGCAGCTCTGGAAGCTCGACCACCCAGTGCTCTGCTGTGCTCAGTGATGCAGTGACCAGCCCCACGGAGCCACAGGAGAGGGGCTGTGGGGAAGCCGTGCTAGGGCAGCACCTCATGGTGGGACAGTGTCTCAGCTGTGCTGCACCTGTGAGCACTAGAGCTGCTGGAGAGGACATTCCCCGACTGCAGTCCAAGGGGGAGGCAGGCACCCTCAGCTCACACCAGACATCACTGTCCCTCAGAGGAGCCTCCCCTTGCCCAGGTTTGATGAGCTGCATAGAGAGATGTGCCTGCTGCTGCCTGTACACCATCAGCAGCCCCCTTCCTAGGCATCTGCAGGGGAAGCCTGGCCCTCACCATCAGAGGACACAGAGCAGGGAACAGGAGACACTGCTCAGTCCGGCACTGCTGCCCAGACCTGCTGCCCCACTGAACAGACATCTGCTGTGCCCAGGGCTGTGACAGCACTGCTCCCACCCAGGGCATCACCTTCATGCTCTCCTTGCCCTAAGCAAGGACCATCTCACCAGCACCCTGAGACCTCCAAGATATCCAGCCTGGAGGCATCCTGCAAAGCTCTTCAGAGCAAGGTGCTGCTTGTGCACCTTCTCATCACCATCCTCACTAATGCAGAACTTGGCATCAGCACCTGCTGCGCTCCTCATTGCTCCCCAGCTGCACAAAACACCAGCTTTCCTCCTCTTGGAGCTCCTCCTGCAGCACAGACCCCCTCACAGCAAGTCCAGCCAGGGCAGCACATACACGTTTCCTGCAGTGCTTGAGCACTTTGACTTGTATTTACCCCCTGTGTTAAGTGTAGCATTGCTTCTCCTTTGCTGGCAGGGAGAAAAAAAATTAATCACAAGGGACAGGGAAGGACTTGAGAGCACCAGCCGCCCACAGCCAGGCTGGGAGCTGAGCCCAACCTCCCACTGCCCAGGCCCAGCCCAGTTGCCTGTCCTTGGCAGCAAGGAGAGCTGTGGAGTCTTGGGCAGGAGCCACCCTCACCTTGGGAACTGTTCTGCTGACAAAAAGCTGGGTGTTTCTGAGCTCAGCTGTGGAACAGTTGGGGATCAAGGTGTTTGCTTCCCAGTAGGGTACCAAAGCACCAGGTGCCTGCCCTGCCCCAGCAGCACGGTGAGCCCAGGAGTATCCACACCTCTGCCAGCCAAGCATTAAGGCTGTGCAGTTTGAGCAGTGCCATTTGTGCGTGGCTGCACACATCTGGCTATCTGCTCCTGCCCTGGGACAGGGCCTAGTGCTCTCCACCAAGAGCTGAGAGCAGCAGCAGATGCCACCAGCACGCACCCCACCCCCACCCTCACCTTCACCAGCAGGACAGACATGCTGCTGAGTCCATTGTTCCTACCACCTAATGCTTTACCTTACAGAAAAGGCCACACCAGGAGGGAAAAAGCAGCTTTTACTCTCTACTACATGCAAGTGGACACAGGTGGTTCTTCATCTCCAGTCCCTCCACCCCCAGGGTTGGAGGAAACACCTCTTGCAGACACAGCATCTCTAACAGGGAGCCTTGACCACAGACAGAGGCTGTGCCAGACTCAGCAGCAGCTGGCTTCAAGGTTGGAGAGCCATGCAGGAGTTTTCCTGGATCAATGTAACCCCTGTGAGACCATTTTGCACATAAACTCTCTTTTCAGGTGTAAATAAATGTTTCTTTTTCAGCAAGCAGAGCGTGCTGCTTCTGTCTGCTCTGGTGGAGGGGAACAGCTTTCAGGCTGCAGCTGTGAGGGTACAAATTCACACTGGAGCACACGCACTCCCAGGGACAGGGGTATGAAACAGGCACACAGAGCCCCTGGCTCAGACAGCACTGCATTGCTCTCCCTGGGATTACATTACAGGTTACGTAGGGAGGAAAAGTAGCAAAATAAGACAACATTATGGTCATAAATACAAACAGCAACCAAAATCACTTGCCAGCTCTGGTACCAGCAGAGCCATCCCACGCAAAGGGCACAGGCAGGAGCTGGATTACTGTCTGGATTCTCCTCTGCTCTTTGCTGGGTGCTGCAAGCTCCAGGAGCCTGGCCCTGGTGTGTGTGCACAGGGCACTGCTACAGGAGCAATGCCAAAGCTGTATAAGGCCACAAAGCCTTGGAAGGAGAAAACAGACGCTTTTGAGACCCAAGCTTGGCTCCTGGATCAATCAGAGCTTCCTGTGCTTCCAGGTACTCTGTGAAGTGCTGCTGTATGTCAGATGGAACTGAGAACAGTAACAGTTCTGAACACCAAGGGCCTAGAATCAGCATGAAAAGGGAACCCTTTCCAGTTCTCTCCTCGCAGTTTCAAAACTGGCTATGGAGAGAAAAAGCCCTGGCTACAGCTCAGGACACAGCAGGGCTGAGATCCAGGCATCTGAGAGTGACCCTGCTCCACTCCTACCAGTTCAAACCCCAACTCAGCTTAAATGTGTTGAGATACAGCAAGAGCTTTAGTTCTGACAAAAGATTTTTATGTTGCCCTAATTAAAATTTTTTATGGTAGCTGCTGAATGCTGTCCTCTTGACCACCTGTCTCTTGTGACAGAGGCTGGCTGAAGGTTTAGAAGAGCAGAGTCACACCAACAGCTCACAAGTCTCAGACCAGAGTACTTCATTCTGAGAGCAAAACCTCCGCACACAACTCAACAAGGCCTAAACTCTTTTCTAATCAGTGTAGAGATAACTTTTGTCATGCAGCTGGAACCTTTTGGGGGCTAAAGTGGCAATGGCCAGCTAGGAAAGAAAGATCTGAGCCCTCAGAGGAACATGGACTTTGGAACCTGTGTGTGCTCTTCTGCTGCACCTCCAGCACTGCCTGATGACATGAATTCCCACATCACGTACACAGCTAAAATTGCAGGGGTGTCACCTTCACCAGGAGCCAGGCAGGGCTAGAAGGACAGCTAAAACAGCCCCTGATCCCCTGAGAGACAAAGCTGGAAAGCACTGTATATATTCCTGGTTGTCCTGAAATAAATCAGTGAGGTTATTAACAATTCTACAATCCCAAGTCCCTCCAGAGAAACACACCAGAAACATTTTCAGTTTTTATTATTTTATCCATGTCAGCAAATACTATTTTATTCAGACAGCTTGCCTTAGGGTAGCACCAGTCTCCCTGCCACCTGCTCCACCACCCCTTCAGCAATGAATGCTGTTTGAAGTCCTCCATGTAAGCAACTGCCTCCTCAGGGAACCACTAGTCTATAAAATCACTTCTATGGTGTTACCCTGAGGCTACTCTAGAACCCCTTTAAGTCTTTACACCTGGGCTCCTGTAGCACCTTTTGTATGAGTCTTTTTCCTTCATGCACACACTGCTGTGGCTCTCATCTACCCCTTCTCCCAGTCTCCAAGCATTACAATCTATTGCATGTACCATTTTGCCCCCAAAACCCCCATTTCTTCCACCTTATGACCCAGCAAAGTTAGCCCCAAGTCCATGCAGTCTCTCCTTCCAGCCACCTGCTCTCCTGCAGTGTTGCTGAGCCAGGACTCCTGTGCTCACCAGATGCTCCCAGGCCCTTTCACTTTTTTCCCCCTTGCACACAAAAATTTTCCACCTTTCCCCACAAGCGTCTTGCTTTAAATTCAAGACTGGGCTTCCATGGGCTACAGCACTGACAACCCTGTACTGGTGCAGCCAGAGACCCCACCAAGGCTGAGGCAAGGGCATTACACACTGCCTGGGCACTCCCCACCATTCCTCCAGAAATGGGGAATGAAAAACAAAGCCCAAAATACTGTTCCCAGCACACCCTCAATACTTCTTGGGAAGCTTCCAGGGATGCTTCCTTAGGAGAATTGGCTCTACCTCACCAAAACTACTTAATTGTGAAACTTCCTGCAGCCTTGTCCCACTGCCTGCTGCACAGCTGGTGCCAGCTGCTCCCATGCATACACCCATGTGATTTGCTAAAGATTAAATTAAAAGTGTGCCGTGTTAAATTTAAGAGCTGAACATGGGTAGAAAGCAGCAGCCCACAGCTGAGCACTCTGCCAAGCACAGACAAGCTGCCAGCAGAGCAGGGTCACATCAGAGCCATACCCACCTCAGTGCCCCAGGATTGTCACCCAGAAGCACAGACACCCTGGTTCTGTGGGACATGCAAACCAGATGTGACCTTCAAACACAGCCCAGCCTGCCTAAACATCCCAGGCAGCTGATCAGAAGGGGTGACTAGCTCAATGGGTGGTGCCAGACTGGGTTTTTGAATTCTGACATCTGTGATCATGGTCCAAAAAAATTAAAATCAGAAGGAATACACACTTTCTTCCCCTTCCCAGCAAAGAGAAGAACACTTTTCCAGACTCATCAAGGCCAATGCTCATAGACTTCAGGTTTGGCTTTTCCCCACCCCCCCACAGCTCAGCAATACAGTCTCACTAGAAACCATTTTACATCAATGTTACTGTCACCAGAGCCCCTGTGGCTGCTCACAGAGCTCCAAGAGACAGAGCAGCCTCTTCCTGCACCAGTTGTCTGCCTTTTGACAACACCCACACCGCCAACACAAGAATGCCTTGGCAGAATTACTTCCAAACACTAAAGCCTGGAAAACAGAGGGAGGCAGTGGTTGAGGACCATGGCTTTGTACTGCAGCTACATCTGGGATGTGATTTCTTTGCTCATCTCCCCTGCGCGACAGCTCTGTTCCCCAGCTCTTGTTCTGCCTGCCTTGGCACTCTCTTGCCTGCCAAAGGCACAGGAGATGGAACGGTCTCAAGCTCTTCCTTCTCTCTCATGTCCTTCCAGGGGAACATTTGCCTTGCAACCACTGCCAGCATTGGGAGCTTGGCACTAACAAACCAGACAGAGTCTGTACCATAAAGCATTTACCACAAAAACAAGTTATTTGGGACTGAATAACATGATCACAAACAACCCCTGAGGCAGGGAAGAATCTGAACCAAAGCAGGGTTGGCTGGTTGGAGGGAGAGGTTTTTGAAGCACAGGCAGACATTCCTGCTGGAGATTAGGGCTGCATGAGTTTCACTGCAACTCAATGAGCCAAACGTTAAACTCCACTCGCTTTACCCATTCACACCAACCCCACATTCCTTATTGCCTCAGATACATTTTCTGAATCAGCTCCTGAGCAATCTGCATGGCATACAAGGGGCCAGGGCAAGTGTTAGAGACCTTGGGAAGGACAGGATGCAGAAAAAGATAATTGATTGCTGTCAGTGAATGTCAGGTTTCTAACACCACACAGCCCTGAATGACAATGGCTGCAGGAAGCTTAAGGCAGAAAAACCTTTTAGGGTCAGTGCTTCTCCTCTTCACTTAACCTTTTGGTATGGACAACAATGATCCTGGGAACCCAGACAACAGTCAGGCCCAAATAGTTGCTGGCTTGTCCTCTGCTGTCCCTCATTCTCCCAGGCATGTTCTCTGATCGTTGAGACCTCCTTCCATGCATCTGCCAACCACTGTGGCACTCTCAGCGGAGCTGCGGTGGTGTCGGCACGGCTCTTGCGCTCATTCTCCCAGGCACACTCAGCTTCCGGGTGGAACAATCACCCGACGTCAGTATTCCTGTAGCTACCAGGAAAAGAAAAAAAAGTCACCCTTTCAGTGAAGCAGAGGGACGAGGAGACTAAGGATTTTTCAAAGGGAAAGCTAACCAGAAGGCACACAAGGACTAGTTAGAGACTCGGTGTGCAGGCTATGGGCAAGCACTCGGCACAAGCAGCAGACGCTGTTACTTGCTGCAGGGAGTGATGGCCCCTGAACGTCACAGCTCCCAGTGACCATCACTAGTTTCCACTCACCCTCCTGCTTTGTTATGGCTCTAGCCAGCTCTGCCCCGGGGCCTGGAGCCTTTGGAGGTTTTGAGTCACAGTCTGCAGAGCTTTTCCTGAGGACAAACCAAAAGAAAAAAAATCAGCATTAGCAACAGGTCAACAAGTGGTAAAGACCAGGCTGCAGTCTGCATTCAACCACTGCTTTCCTGCCTCCATACTGCCTTCTCCCCTGCAGCTCCCAGTGCCCTGAAAACAGGAGTGTCTCCACTCTGCCTGTTGCTGGGACAAGTTCCTGTCATCAGGAGAACAGGATGCAGGCTTTGGGAACCATTTCACAGGCAGCTCTGACCACTGAGCAGGAGAGAAGCATGTACCCCCTTCTGCCAGCCAGGAATGAGGCAGAGCCCAAGATCTGCAGTGAGATGAAGTGCAAGAAAACGCCAGCACCAACTTCAGAGCCTGGAGATTTCCTCGAGCGTGTCTTGTTAGGTCCCTCCAACCTGCTACCACCAAATCAAAAATCTGCGCAGCCACACCTCCCCACCAGCACAGTCACTTCACATGCCCAGAGTCCTCCCCGACCTTACCCATTTCTCCCACACACTCCTCTAGGACAGCTGATAGCTCAGGCAAGCTCAGAGACTTCAAAGAAGGCGGCCATCCTTCCAGCACTGCAAGAAAGAGAAACCACACATTTAATTAATCTCCATGCTCTCTGTGACAGAGCAGAAACAAGGGTTTGTTGTTGCTGTGAAGCACCCACACACAAAGCAGCTCTGGTTAGCAGTTCTGAGTCACATGGGAAGAGAGCTGGAGCTGGATGTGACAAACTGAGGGGTTTTTCCTGGCAATTCTACCACTCAAATATTTTTTTTACTACTAGTTGGGTCATATATTAAAAGAATCTCAAAGTGACTACATGAAGTGGACAGAAGTCAACAGGATTTGTAATTGTCTCACTTTTAGAACACAAGCAGCAAAAAGCACATCTCTGGAAGTGTGTCAGGAGTAGCAGATCACTTGCTAACTCCTTGTGATAAGGAGATGGTGGCCTGAGCTTGCCCAGCCATGCACAGCAGTTCACCCAGGGCCTGAACAGCACAGTCCCCCTGACTGGGTCAGGGAACAACCGTGGCTTCCAGTTCAGCCCTTGCTCTAGTGCACACTGTGGTAACACACCTGAGGTGCCCACATGCTCCAGCGCAGGAAGAAGCCTGTGCTTCAGTTTTGCATATTTAGCCACAAACACCTGCAAGATCTCAAGACTTGCCACTTGCTAAGAAGCAAAAGTTGCTGAGAATCTCAGGTGCTTTGTATACTTTCCCTGAACAATAATTTTTACATTAAATTTAAGAGTTTAGCTGCTCATCCATTTCCAAATCACTTCTAACTTCGTTATTTCAGCAATGAAAGACAAGCATGTGGCTTGCTCTGGGGTCTCCTGGCATTTACCCACCCCCTGCACCCATTTGTGTAGTTTGACAAGCTCTTCCTCACCTGGACGCTCACCAGGCCGTCTGCTCTCACCGGTTCCCATTTGTACCTTTGCGTCCAGCACTCTGCCGACCATGAGCTCTTGGGTCAGCCGGGAGGACAGCTCTGCTTGACAGGATCTGCCAAACAAGACAAAGCCCATCAGAAGTGCACAGGGGCACTTCTTGGGACAACATGCCAGTCTGTGCACTCCTGCATCCTGCAAGTACCTGCTCAGGGTGCTGAGGGACCGCATCTAACGCCCTGGGTTACAAACTGCTCCTTGTTCCTTCCCAGGAAGAGGAAGACGTGCCCCAGACAAAGCTCAGGGCGCTCTCCACTGTGCCCCATCTCCACAGCAATCTCTGCCCCTGTCCACAGAGGAGCTGCGGAGGGAGAAGAGAAGGAGGGGGCACAGTGAGCAGGAGAAAGCCCAAGCCAGGGGCTGTGCCTGGTTTATATGAGAATCAAACATGACCCACGGTTCCTAAGGGGCAAATGAAGCTACCTCAGGACAGGCATCAGGTTAAAGCAAGAGCAGCACACAAAGTTCTCTGGTGATCATCACCACACCATCAATTCAGACAGCATAGCCTCAGAGCATGGAAGGGCACTTATACCAGACAGCCTTAGCTCCTCAGGCAGGGAGAAAAGACCAGTGCCCATGGCAACTGGGAGCATTGCTCTGCTGCCCTTCTGGAAGCCAATCCCGGTTCACCCTTGCTTGGCAGTGAGCAGAGCTCATCCCCTGTTGGGTCAGGAACTACTGGGGTAGGATTAACACCACCTTCAAGGACACATCTGTTCTATCAGTAGACAAAAAAGGGCACGTGATAGAATTGTAGTGCAACTGGAACAGGGGGAAAAGCACCACACAGGCAACAAAATATGTATTAGGAGGTGAGGGAGAAGAGAGAACTCAAAGGCAGTGGTGTGAATGAACAGGGCAGATACTTGTTAGGTGTCAGAGTTGCAAGAAAAGTATTCTTCACTAGCCAGGGCAGGATATTGCAAGTCCTTTGATAGAGCTTGGAAGTTAGAAACTCTTGTCTGCATTTATCACATCACCAAGTTATACCCTGGTCACTGGGTCTCATGTAAGCACAAAGCACTAAGCCTTTTGGTTCCAAGGGAACTGAGCACCTTCACATTCCAGTTGAAACAGGAACACTCAGCATCTCTGGAAAGTTAGGCCATTTATAGCTCATGCATCTGATTAAGGCTTCACATCTGCTCACATGACTGTGGCTTTCCACTAGAGAAAGTCAGGCAGGATCCACAGTGGGTTCAGCTGCCTGGTGAGTTCGCCTGCCTGACCCTAAGCCTCACCTGTAAGACTGTCAATATGAGCTCTGATCTCTGTACAGCCCAAATCCCATTTCCAGTAACCTTAGTGCCATTTCCTGGGAACGACTTACTTAATCTGATCCAGTAGGACTCCAGCATCCTTGGTGATGGCCTGAACCTCTCTGAGCTGGCACTGGATAGCATTCCAGGTCTCATCCCGCTCCATCAAACAGCTCTCAGCCACTGCACGCAGCTTCTGCTCCTGGCACACCTGGCTCTTCATCATCTCCACCTCCTCACACCTCTACAGCAGAGCAGAACAGAGGAGTAGGCTGGGGTTACTGTATGTCTCATATGTGCCTGCTCCAACATACCCCTGGAATCCCTGCTAATTTAATGGCTTAGGCAGCCAGATGATTCCTGCAGAAGTGCACCCAACCCAGTGGGAAAGAAAGCTGGATAAGGCTTGTACACTGCATACATTTTCTCTCCACACCAAGACCAGTCCCACAGTTACAATTCCCCCTTACTCTTCATTTGCAAAGATACTCAGTAGGCCCAATTTTGCAAGTGAAGAGAAATCTGTTCACTAATGGCTGCAAAACTTCACCATGAAAATGACACTACTGAAAAAGAGTAGGCACTTAATTCCTCCCAATCACTCCTTTAGTTCTCAGGTAGATGGGAAATCAAGACATGAAGCTTCACAAGCATGGAGCACAGATGATGAGGAGTGGATAAGCTGCACTGATGGTGTTACCTGATCTACTTGACACCAAGCGTGCCCACTGAAAGTTCTATCTTTTCCTTTACCCCAGGCCATTAGAGGTATAACAAAAATACGCTACGAATCACTTACTGGAGTGTGATGAGGCACTGAGCAGCTCATGGCAGACTTACCTTGTGCAGCTGAATGGCCAACTCTTGCATCTCAGCCTCCAGTCGATCTGCATAGGCCAGCTCCAGGGCATCGCTGGGTGGTCGAGCGTTGCTGTGCCATCGGGCAATGGCAGAAGTCATCTTCCTTTTGGGTCCAAACAGACTGGTGGGAGAATAGCAAATTGTCAGGGACCAAACGCTGCCCCACCTGTCCTTAGGCCAAGTGGGATGCCATGAGGACCTCTGCAGTCTACTGGTTCCTCCAAAAACAGAAGCCTGTTGCAGCCAAGAATTAGGGGATATCAAAATTGTGTGGGAGACTACCAGAGCAGAAAAGCACTCACTAGCTAAACTTTCCTGTGCAGGTTGTGCGCATGGTTTATAGTGGGAAAGATGAGAACTACATTAAAGACACTTACGTGATGCCTATTTCCTTCAGATCACTCTCTGTGAGGGTCAAGAAGATCCGGAGGTCAACATCTTGTTCCTCAAACACTTGCAGATACTTCAGACACCCAATCTCTTCAAGGAACGTTGCCAGGTCCTGCAGCCCATCCAAACCAAAATTATTTACACCCTCAGAAAAGCATTGCTATGTCTCTCCATCATAAACATCTGCTTCCTCATGTGGCTGTTATGCCTTCCTGGGTTCTAGCAGCAATTGTGACTTCCCCTGGTTAATTGCCCTTCTCTGCAGTCACACAACAGGACCTGGCCTGTCTGCTGCAGCCATTGCTTCTTGTAATGAACGTAGAGAAGACACACCAACATCTACCCTAGCACTCACCACAGACATTTGGTAGCACACCCACAGGCCTGAGGGTCCAGAATAGCCCTCCTAGCAACAGCAACACCTAAGCAGACAGTTCTTTGTACAATAAATTTTTGTTTTACAAGTGCTGAAGTCTGGGCAGAGGTTTGGAATCAAACGTGTGTTGGTAACAACTTCCCTTTTATCTGAGAAAGCCCAGAAAGCAGCTTAGGCAACCTTGGAAAAACCTCCCACACTTGATAGAGTGACACAATCTGCATTACTTCAGAGACAAGATTCTGTGTGTAGTTACCTGGGGCCCTTTATAGGCTGGGGGCTCAGGAAGGATCAGGTGCTGACTAGAGCCCCCAGCTTTCCCTGGGCAGTGGGTCCACTGACTATCACTGTTGCTGTAGCGGTTCTTGATCTTAAAGCTCTTGGCTTGTTTCCGACTAGGAGGGCTGTTTGCATGGTCAGAATCCTGAAAAAGAAAAAAAAACCAACCACACCACACAAAATATAAAGGTTAAGGTTGATCACGCAAAGGTAACAGGATCACTACAGCAAAAAAAATGCAGACTCCAAGTCCAAGCTCTAAATCCAGACAGCAGTCCACAAACACCAGAAGCAAAAGATTAACAAACGCCTTATTAGGAAGGGTTGAATTAAGGTGCTCCCAAGATGGTAGCCTGATACCATGTCTGGAATGGCACCAGGCTCTTGCAATCTCATCTTAGGAAGCAATAAATCAGAGCAAAGAGCAACACCAAATCCTCCCCTGAATCAATACAATGCACCGAGATTCCATCTATGAGAAGTTCCTCAAGAAAAAGAGGAAAAGGGGAATTAAGCTCATGTCCAGCTATAATCAACATTCTGTCTGTCAGCCCCAAAGCTGGCTTTAAAATGTGAGCTGTGACTTGAACCATTGAGTAACCTCCAACCTCCTCCCATTTTCCTTCTCTAAACCGCACTATCCTGCCTGTGATCTCATCAAGCTCAAGAACTGACCCAGCTCCAGGAGGTCACATCCTTTCTTGACCACCATCTAGCCAGAAATCTACAAAAAGTTCAGAAGCTGCAGAAAGAACTTAATTACTAACTAGCCATCAACAACCTGCTCTAGAGTGAATTTGCTTTGAGAGCTGGCTATTAGCCAGAGATCAAATGAGAGGAAACAGCCTCAAGTTGCACCGGGGGAGGATTAGATTGGATAGTAGGAAAAATTTCTTCCTGGAAAGGGTTGTCAGGCATTAGAACAGGCTGCCCAGGGCAGTGGTTGAATCACCATCCCTGGAGGCGTTCAAAGACACACAGATGAGGTTCTTTGGGTCATGGTTAAGTGACAGTGTTAGGTTAATGGTTGAACTTTATGATTGAAGGTCTTTTCCAACCAAAATGATTTTATGATTCTATGATCTTCAAATATGGAAACTGGTTTTCTTGTCCCTGTAATTCTACCTTTCCTCAGCCAGCCTGGTGGAGGCAGTGTCACAACAGGCTGTGGAGGGGTCACAGTACTGACTGAGCTGAAGGCAGAGAAAGGAAAACTGAAACCCCCACCTCATTGCTTTCCAAGGAGCCTTCACTGCTGACCCCTGGGGCTTTGGTCAGGCATTCACTGCTGCTGCTGCTGCTCCTGACAGTTGCTAAGTTGTTGGTGAGGAAAACATTATCTTCTGGAAAGGAATACAAAATAAAAAGTTTCACATTCAACTTTCTTATACTCAGTGCTGTTTTTGCTACAAAATTACCAGCAAAAGCTGCTGGAGGTATAAAAGATGGAGAAACCCAGAGCAAGGCTTCATATGCAGCACTCATGACAAGATGATTCCAAGACATAAATACCACATCTGATATCAGGCACTAATCTTTCTTCAAGTCTGTTAAGTACCACAGAGAGCAGGAAGGCTGAGTGTGTGTATTTCTGTGAGGCTTTTGGTTATGGGGTGGAAAAGTGGGTTATTGCTACCAAGCCTGCACTCCCATTAGTAAAGTTCCCTTCACAGAATCACAGAATGTTAGGGATTAGAAGGTTAAGGCTTAGAAGTGACCTCAAAGATCATCTATCATTATTTGTCACTGAGAAGAGCCTGTCTCTGTTCTCATGGCACTCACCCTTTACATATTTATAAACATTAATGAGGTCACCCCTCAGTCTCCTCTTCTCCAAGCCAATGCAGAGCCACATTATCCTTTATTGATTTAGGAACTGCCCACAGATCCTTCCTTTATGCTGTTTCACAGAACAGTGAGGTTGGAAGGGACTTCTTGAGGTCATCTTCTCCAAACCCCTGTTCATGCAGGGTCAGCTACTACAGCAAGTTGCCCAGGACCATGCCCAGGAGCATCTCCAAGGATGGAGACTCCACAGCCTCTGACACCCTGCTCCAGTGTGCAGTCACCCTCACAGTAAAACAAAAAAAAAAAAAAAAAAAAAAGGTGCTTTTCCTGATGTTCAAGGGTACCTCCCACCTTTCAGTTTGTGCCCATTACCTCTTGTCCTGTCACTGGACACCACTGAATACAGCAGTGGGAAAGAAACCTGCAAGCCAAGGGGTTGGTTTCACATCCAGGTGCACACTGCAAACCAGACTATTTTCTGAGACAGTGACCTACCCCTGCTGCTGCTGCTCTCCACATCCTGCTCATTAATTGGAGAGGTAACATCCCGGTTCCGGATATTGTCTGCTTCACAGCTGCCATCGTCATTGAAGGTAACATAGCCCCGAGGAGGGACCTGCTCTGTGTGCAAGAGGAATGAAGAACCAATAAAATTAGGATACAGGTTACCAGGGAGGCTCCAGCAGGAAAAGCAACCACTTGAGGATTTGAAAGTAGTCAAGAGAGACTGTCTTCTCAACTACCAGCTCTCATTCTAAAAAGCCCACAGGAATACTGAGAAATGCATTTGCCTACAGCTTCCCTCCCAGAAACACACATCAGCTGTACATGGTTGCATCGAAAAAACTCAGAGGAAACAGCCTCGTAGAGATGCACCTCAAATAGCAGCTTTCATTATTTCCTTTATTCTTCATGCCCCAACTGTCAGAGGGGAAAAGCATCTGCTTAAGAGAGCAAGATGCCAGCTCTGTCCCATCCCCAGTCAAGCACACCCTGTAAAACCAACCCCTCTGCTTCTCTTTTAACACACTAGTAGCATCCCACTGTCACTTCAGAAGCTGACAGTATCATTTCAATAAAGCCTCTGCCTATGGGATAGCATATCTGTATTAAAAGAATACAAACTTTGAACATGCTTTTAGGTCCATATTCTTGGCTACTCCAGACAACTGGGTAGTCAGCCTGAGAAATACCTATGGCTATGACACATATCCAACAAAACTGATAACAACTACATCCACGGGCTGATGTCTCAACTGGGATGATCTTTCTCTTAGCCTGTTGCAAGGTTTTGATAATCTCATTTATTAGTATTTCAAGCATTGGGGAAGACAAAATTGACAGGTCTAGGACCAGCAAGCTCACTGTAGTGGCCTGTGTGACCATTTCCTCTACCATCAGATTGAGAACGGTTCTCAAACTTTTGAGCCCACCGCAAAAAGGGAAGCTGGACTGTTCTCAAGAATCAGTGGAAGAGTAATTGAGATAAGAACAGTGTTCATTCCACAGAAGTGTCCCATTCATCAATATCCAGCCTTGACAAGAGAGTTCAGGGGGTTTTCTTTTTCAAGTAGGCATTGGATAGCCTTGCATGGTGTTTGCTATCTTTGTTTCTGTACAAGTCACACATTAATTCCAAATCAAAAGAAAAGAGTGTTGGCACAGAAAAACGTGCAAAGCATTTAAAAGACCCCAAAGGACTCTCAATTAGGTTTCTAACTATTCTCACCATAGCAAGACTGCTTCCTTCCCCCAATTCCAACCGCCGTTATCTTTGCCAACGCCTGGGGCCCATCATGGATGCTGGGACCCTTGGTCCTACGAACAGGCCTCTGTCTCTGAGGAGCAGAACATGATTCATCTGAAGAACTCAGCTCTTCATATTTTCCTGTAGTTCAAACAAAGATTTTTAGCAGCATAGTAATTTGCCTACTTTATTTGCTACTGGTCCTACAAACACAGTGGAAAATAAAGGGAAATGTTAGAAGAAGGAGGGTGGAACCGTTTAACTAGATTGAAAAAGGGTCAGCAGAAAATAAATGTTGGATCCAATCCTCTTCCATCCTCATCAATGCTGGAATTTTGAGAACAGACCAGCTAGTACTACCCCTTAACATACTTTCAAAATATCAAGTATCTCTCTTCAGGTTCTATCTTAAAAATAAGAAGCTACAACATCTGTTACCTGGACCCCTGCAGAAGACCTTGGGCACTGGGGCCACATGCAAATCTATCAGCCCCACAATCTTTGTATGTCCGTACTTCATGGCCAGTGTCCGTGCTGTGGCTCCAGTGTTATCTCTGACATCTGCCTTCACCCCCTATAGAAAAAGGAAAAAACATGTTTAACATACACATAGCAGAAGGCACTATATACAAAAATTTAAGGAAGTCTAAGAATTGTCTTAGTTCCAAGCCCATCAGAAATACAGTCTCACCTTTGACAGGCAGTTCAAGCTCCACTAATATATCTTTTGCCTTTCTAATTATCCACAGTCTCTCCAGTCCCTGAACACCAAGAAGCCCAGGGATGTGGCTTTTGTGCACTGCCACATGGAACTAGTTTGTTTTATCTGCAAAATGTTTTGCACTGCTGCCTCCTTCTGGAAATAAGCTGGACCAGTTAAATGGGATATCAAAACCAAGTTATTTAACATCAAAACACCTGCATGCTCATATGCTTTTGGAGGTAGAAGACACCCCAGAGCCCATACATGCAAGCTTGTAAACACAATATGCAGATTACCACATTAACATGTTTTCTAATTCAGTCATTATTCAGTTAGATCTGGACAGTTAGACCTCACTCCTATTCCTACAAGGCCAGTGTAAAATCAGAGTACTAGCCTTCAGAAAGCACATAATTTCAGAACAGTCCTGGAAGTCTGGGACTTCAGAGGTGACTGTCATCAAGGTCAAACATAACACTGTAAACAGTCTAGAGTCAAGCTTATGGTTTTTCCTCTCTGAGGGCTGGAACCACAGGTTTTCAGCTTTACAGAAGACAGCCTACACACTTACATGATTGAGAAGGTACTGGACAATTATCTCATGGCCAGAAGCAGCTGCTTCCATCAGAGGTGTATATCCATACACTGGCTCCCTACAGAGAAAAACATGCACACGTGGACTAGAATAATCAAAACTGAAATATGCTGCAGTCTTTGCCACTCCCTAATACAGCATCTTCAACCTCTGCCCCCAGCTGATTACAAACTGTACCATGTACTGGCTGTTCTACCGCATTTTAGTCTATCCCAGTAAAACTCCCAGTGGAGATCCAGTAAGTGTTACTGTATTGGCTGCACAGCAAAAGATTACTCTTCTAGTTGCAGATCTGCCCTTCAGTAGCAAAATCAGTTTCTCAAGAGCTAACAAAACAAGAACTCTTGTTGATCTCAGGTAATTCAATATGCATAAATGCACAGGCAGTTCCCAAGACACAAGAACGTACTACACAACTGAGAAAAAACTGAACTCCAAGTACACAGATAATTCAATAGAGAGACTTGTAAAGTGGACTTGAGTTCAGAAGGTATTGCACCTGCTTGCTAACAGAATTTAGCTCATAATTAAACCAGTAGTAAATCTAATTTCTCTTGATCTTAGTTACAGAAAGTAACAACATGGGTGGACTTCACTGTTCAGCATGCATTGGCTAACAGTGTGCCATACTTCTTAAGGTATAGGAGGGAGAACAAAAGCAGGTATCTGCTCCCTGCCCATGTTCAAATGCATTCATAAGCCAACTGGCTGCTTCCATATCTGAAATGAGGTATCTTTTGAGAAATGAAATGACAGATTCCTCCTTACTTGCAGTTGGCATTTGCCCCATTGTCCAGTAAGAACCTGACCATCTGCTGATGTCCAGCACTGGTGCAGTGAAACAAGGCAGTCCAGCCATGGATGTCCTTCATCTCCAGCTCTGCACCTTGCTTCAAGAGAACAGAGAAAGTTCTTTACTGCACCCTCTCTCCTCCATCTCTTTGCTACTGCCTCTCTGCTCTGTGATACCAGACTTTAAATCCTGTCAAGAAGCTGAACTCACAACAGAACATACATGGCACACTTCGGTTGCAACTGGTAGAGAGTCTTACCCTGTGCATTTAAACCATGCACTGTGGCTGTACCTGTTTCTTATGGGATACACACCTGTAGAAGAAAGTAAGCAACACTTTCATTTCCACAGCTGGAGGCCAGCATGAGTGGTGTCTGCCCTTCTGGTGTGGGGATGTTCACATTCACTCCCGCTTCCAGCAGCAGGTGCACAATGGTGTCGTGGCCAATGTAGGAGGCATACATCAGTGGAGTCCAGCCACCACAATTCCTCTTATTTAAATCCAGATCTCCACTAAATAAGAGAGAAAAGAATTCAGCTGAACTACTGTCCTGGAGCTGTATATCACAGTAGGTTCCTGCAGCCTCTTGCTACCATCAAGTCTGAAAAAAATTCTAGCACTGAAGCCTACAGGGGAATTCCTACCAGCTCCAGCACAGCTTCTACCAAGTCACTAAGGTGATAATTTTTATCAGCAGACTCGCCCCTTGAAACTTTGCGCTTTAAGAACCCTTTTGGAGTCCCAGTGACGTGCCCCAACTGCAATGTTAGACCAGCCTGTATGGCAGCCAGTGAAAAACCACAACCAGCATCAAGTAACCACAAACCTGTGCCCTCCCCGACCCCTCCTTACCGCTGGATACACTCCTGCACCACTTCATACTGCCCAACAGAAGAAGCCGTATGCAAGTCCAGGGGAACGTCCAGCTCCTCCCGACAGATCATCTGACCGACCCCATGCCACATGGAGAGACTGCGGCTCAGCAGCTCCGACTCGCTGGCTTCATCACTCAGCTCTGACATCCTGCCCTGAGTAACCAAAGCAAAGCAGAACTTTCAGCTGCTGATCTCAATTTTCTATAGAATGTGGCATTACCCATTGGTGCTATAGTTCCAGGGTGCCATGGGCTTGGAATCTGAGGTTCTCAGAGGTGTAGTTTCAAATTCCTACCTCCACTTCAGTCACCTCCTTAGCCTGAAGCAATAAGACTTGTTGAAGAATTTTTGCTGGCAGTTCTTTCTTGCTGCAGTGGACTCTGGGATGCGAATACGCTGGAAAAATAAAAGCCGATAATACTAGAAACCCCCAACTTTCTAATACAATTTTAAGACTTCAGAAGCACTGGCCATTTTTTCCCCTCCCCTCTAATCAAAACATGCCTAAGGCAGATTTGGATACGTTTGTGAAGAGAAGACCAAGCACCTATTTAGGTGATGATGCCATTCTTCATGTTATAAAAAAAGGGTGCAATCCTTAGTCTGCATGTTTTATAATTCAGAGAGAGAATTAAGAATTCGTGTGTCAGATGTTCCTGTTCTTTCTTGTTATCTGTCTTATATTACAGGATGGCCCTGCTTAAATTAAGCTACAGTCATTAATAATGACAACTGTCCACTGCTCCCAAAAGTAGTTCATATCATCTGAACAGGGCACACACTTCATTATGCCATCAGGCCGCAAGTACACTGTTTCTACCATTTATTGTTTTAGCACTTCAGGCGCAGTCCAGTCCCATCTCTGTGAACCCTGGCAAGCGCTGAAACACACGCACCTGCCCATTCATTATCTGAGCATGTCCACCGTCCTGCAGACACTAACTTAATTACACAGCTAGTAGATTTTCCTGGCTGTCTGAAAGGTTTATTTCCCATTCCTAGCCTTAGGGAGCAATTGCAAATTAATCATTTTAACCACTCACAGGAGACTGTTCCTGTTTGGTACTTCATAAAAAGCTGGTCATCACAACTTCATCTATCATCCGGTGTCTTCAGCTGCAGTTTCAGGCTACATCCAAGCCAATCCAACGGGAAGTGCCTTCCCCTCCCTGTAGTCTCTGTCATCCCCCAGGCAGCATGTCTGGTCCCATCACATATTATATGGGCAGCTAAGCCAACATGAAGTATTTGTTCTTTTTGCTGATGATTTCTTGCCAGTTTAACTCCTCAGATTGATTAATTCCCAGGTCATGCAAATGCCAAATCTGGCATCCATGAAGAACAAAAGAGAACAGGAACACACTTTTCAGCAGCAGTTGCTCTTTAGATTGCCTCAGCTGTAATGCTTCAACTGTACTCATATTTTCTAAATGACTGGGGATCTTCGTCTTGCAAGCACAAGCCCCTTTTCTTATAACATAAGCAAAATGCCCTTAACTCCTACCTCTTCACTCCCCAACTGGATCCCTTCTCCCACACCTGGCTTTTTTTTTTTCCCCTTCCTCCTTCTTAAGTTTAAGACTACAAAAGCACTACCCATTCTACCTAATCAGCATATACTGGTAATAAATTATTCCTTTCTTAAGAAATGTCCAAAAGCACCCACTTTACCTAATAGCAACAATTTGTATTACACTAGCAACTCAGAGGCCTCAGGCAAGAATATGCAGTGCTGAACACAAATGAAAGACCTGAAAACCTCACAATCAAAATATAAGGAGATAAATGGATTTAAGTGGATCATGAGGGGAAAAGTAGAAGTGTTTCTCACTACAACAGATTAAAGCTGCCCCTGGAAGGCAAAAAGGCACATTCAAGGTTAAAGGAGGTAAAATCCAGGACAGTTTGTAGATGCACATCAAGATGAAAGCAAAGCTCACTGTTCTTTCTGCAGATCTTTGTTAACTGGACACATTAACTATAAAAACAAGACATATTTTTGGTCTTTTTCAGAATCGGCCCCACATCAGGTACTAATTACCAACACAAGACAGAACAAACCCAACACTGCTCATTAATCACCACACAGCAGGCACAATTCAGCTGTGCTGGCTCTGCTGAGTTCATTCTCTTACCACCTCTTCCATGAGCACCAGTAACACTCACATAGGTCCTTCTGTCCCAAAAGACATGAGGCACCCAAAACAGCACAAGTGAGGATGTTGCTGGAGCTTCTAACTGAGCCATCAAGCTGATAACACAGAACCATAGAATCACAGAGTATCCTGAGCTGGACAGGACCCACACAGATAATTAAGTCCATCTCTCTAAAATCAGAACCAAAGGCTTCACTTCCGCTCCTGACTTAGTTCTATCTCTGTTACGTTCAGTAACGATCTATTGGAGAAAATAAGAAGTCTTGCTACAGCCCACAAATAGCCGGTACCAGCTCAGTCACAACACCAAGCGCTTCCAGAGCCAGAACATTCCATCTTCATGCTACTGTTGCCTGCTGGCTACCCAGGAACAGGTACACACATTACAGCTGTAGGAACCACACCAAGTTTCCCCAGACATTGCAGTGTGTGCAAGAAGGGGTTCCTGCAGCATGAGCTCCAGCTTGAGTACCCACAATACCTGGGCTCAATCCTACACATGCCTGTTGAAAAGACACTACATACTAAAAGGCTGATGCACTAAGCATGTTAAAGGATGTATTGCACTCCCAGAAAATTAACAGAGCCAGATAAGATGCACAAAACCATTTCAACAGCCACATTAGGAGCAGATTCCCTGGGACAGGGGCTACACCAGATGAGATGGAGCACTCCAAGGCAGCCAGCCTCCAGCCCCCCAGGGCTGAGTGCCAGACAGCCTGCAGTCCCACAGCGATAAGCCTGAAGAGAACCCAGCCCGGCTGGCGCCAGGAACCCCATAGCAAAACGGTTTCCAGGCACGTTATCCCCACAGTTACTCCCGAGGCCCTACTCGGAACTCGCTCCCAGCCCCAGGGTGGGCCGGGCCGAGCTGCGCGCCGCTGGGATGACCCGGCCTACCCCACCGCGGAGCGAGCAAAGTGGAGCCGCTCCGGCCATAGGCCCACCGAGCCCAGCAGCCGCCTGAGAAGGAGCCCATAGACAGCTGCACCCGAGCCAGACATCCCCACAGCCACCAGAGAAGAGGCCAGACCCCCCGCAGGCCCCGACGGCCCTCACCTGCACACCCGGTGAGCTTCGCTACCGGAAGTTGCCCCGCCCCGCAAAGAATGCTGGGAACCCCCCGTCCCGCCGAGCCGGCAGACTACAAAGCCCAAGAACAGACGCCGAGACAGCAAAGGCTCCGCCTACCGCGGCGCCGAGCCAATACACAGCGCCGCTGTGAGGAGACGGGGCGAAGGACAGCCAATAGAACGCAGGATCCACGCGAGGGCGGGCGGTTCTAGCAGGAGGGGCGGACCGGAGCCGGTGGCTGAGGTACGGTGGGAAATAAACTGTACCACAAGTGATACGGGCAGGCGGAGCGACGATCGCGGACGCCTCAGAGCTGCGTTGTTGCTGACTGGCCCCTCGTGTTTTTTCTTCATCTTACAAGTCACGTCGGTTTTTTCTTCAACTTATAAGTCATGTCGGTTCGCTTTACCCCGCTGCCAGAACCTCAGGCCGGGGCGGGGGCGGTTCTCGGAGGCGCCCGGGTGGGTGCTGTGAGTGAGGGGAAGGGGCGGTGCAGGGACGGGGGTCTCGCGGCGGGGAACGGCGCCGGGCCGGGAGCGCGCGCAGCCGCCGGCCGCGTTGCCATGGCGACGGAGGCGTTGGCTCAGCTGCGCGTGCGCCGCCGGGCCGCCATTTTGGTGCCTGTCAGGGGCGTCTGTCAGCGGGTGTCCCCTCCGTGTCCCCCTCGCACTGCGGGTCCCGAGCCCTGTCGGTGTGGTGTGGCCGGCGCTGAGGGCAGGGGTTGGCTCATGCTGCGGCCTGCCCGTGAATACCGCCCCGAAGTGAGGGGGTGTTTCCCGCCATTGCTTTCATCTTCCTGGCTTCTCCGTTGCACCCGTACAGCGAGGCTCCCCAGAGCGATGTGACAGGACATATCAGTTCTAGTGACATGGCGAAGCTCAGGATTTCACGTCTCAATCAGCCCAAGCTCTCCAGAATGTGCCATTTGTGTTATAGCTCTCTAACAAGCCTGCACTTTGTTTTAAACATAGAGCACTGCTTGCTCCCAGAGAAGATACGGGATTAGATGACTAATAAATCAGATGCAGTATAGGATCCTTGCCCATGGGAGACTGACCTCTCAAGCTGGCAGAGGGAGCCACAGCAGGCAGTTTGGTTTGATCTGCACGGGACTCCCCTTGCCCTTGGCAACTTCCGCTTGCTGTCAGAGTACAGCACTCCAGCCCACTTTACCTCAATCAGATCCACGGGTTGTCTCACATGAACAAAGCCACCACTCTACAGATACGGCATATGAAGTATATTGCAAAGGTGCTTTGCAAGTTGTATACTTCCCAGGGCGTGAGATGAGTTTCACTTCATGTTTAGAGTGTTGTTGGTTCATGCCAATGCAAATAATAATGACACTCTAATCATATGAACAGTTATTTCAGTACTGAATAACATGCAGTCACAAACCTCTTAACCTTTCTTGCCAAACAAATTATTTACTCTCATGTTTGATTCCCCAGGAAACCATGCAATAGTGGCATAAAATTTTAAAAGCAAAGGTTTTCCATGAGGAGTAATTGTCTAACTTGTGAGTACAGCAGTAGTCCCTACTGTATTGTCTTGACTCCTTGTGCATATCAAGGAAAATACAAGGAAAGAGTATACTTTGTAAACGCTTTGAGAGGTCAGAATCCAAAAGCATGCCTACTCTCAACTATTTTTATACAGATTCAATGAAAAAAAAGAAAACATAAACATTTCGTATATCATTTGAGCAGTGAGGAGGGGAGCGTGAGACAAAAAGGAACAGGGAGAAAAGAGCAGCTGAGAGAGAGGTGTCCAGCTCGCCTTTGCTGTGTACTTTCCCTCCCTATAGGCAGGGAGAACGTGCTTTTCTGAGAACACAGTTACCAGTCAGTCTGGCTAAGAGTCCCCAGAACACTTTATAAATGAGGGGATAAAGTGCCCCTCATGTGGCCCTGGTTCTGGGTGTACATGATGAGCAGGGCAGAAAGCTCTCAGCCCTCTGGACTCAGGTGGGAAGGAACAACTCCAGAAATGCAGGTTTTATTGTTCACCGCTGACAGTGAAAACCCTGGCAGTGCTGAGAATTGTGCTGACCCTGAATGCGTGTGCTTTGTTCTTGCTTTGTACTGTTGTTGTCCCTTGTGCTCTTTGTGAGGTGTACTTATGCTCATCTTTTATGTGATTGAAGGGAAGCTGTTTGAATGGCCTCAGAAGAGCAAAGTGAGGATACAGAGCATCTATCTGAGCCTCCTGCAGCTCCTGTTCAGAGTAATAGAACGTTTCAATGGGGAGCCATACTTGCTGCAGTGAAAGATCAGCTCCCATCTCTGGACTCTGACACCTCCACAGTAAGCACTGGAACCTACCTTTCTTTCTCACTGTGTTTTAGAAAAACCTCTCAAAAGAAAGAGAAAGTCACCTTAGCCAGGCATTTCTGAGTATGTAGCATGGTATCCTTGATGAGCTACTTGTTGTGGCAACAGTGACACTGTACATTAATCCACAGCCTTCTGGGTTCTCTGATTGTCAATGTAATTGCCGTCTCCTCTCCCTGTATTCTTTGTAACCTGAAAATGGGACTGATTTCTCCAGACAATGTGTATTCCTAGGTTGGGAAGAGGAGGGTAATGGGCATCTTGCAGAATGAGCCTGCATTTCTTCTTAGTTTGGTCAGTTGAAAATACAGTATGAAAGACACATACAGCTTATATAAAATGAAATTATAATGTTTTATGCTTGAGAGTATTATACTATTCATTCTAATGATGTACTTGCCAGACAGTAAGCCTCTTTTTCTGGATATGAGAATCACAGGAAAGCAATATTCCTGAAGACACTGTGGTCCACGGGAAAAGGCATTTGGCAGATATTTCAATCCTGGATTTGGCTTTTTTCCCTGCCTGTAATTCTCCACAAACCATGTTGCCTTTTTGTGCTTCAATTCTACCTGCAAAGAAGCAAAATGCCCCTAACCTTTTAATATAAAGCATAGGATTGCTAGATATTGTGCAGCATTCTTCACCATTACGATATTTTTACTTGCTGGGTCTTCGTGTCTGGGACAGGCTGCCTCTTGGCTGCTAAAGATCTCTGTTCACAGGACAGCAACAATCTGGTGGAAATAAAAAAAGTGCCTGCCTCTCTAGTCCAAGATGCTAGCTCTGGCATTGACTTTTCCAAGGCAATAACGTGTCTCAAGGCTCAATTATTAGTGGCCTTTTGTCCAGATCAGAATATTTTGTTAACTGTCAAACATGTATGCACTTGAAAAAATATTTTTGAACACTTAAAGGATATATTTTATTCTTAGTGTGGCCGTTAATGATACAAAGGGAGTCCTGTGAGCAATGAAGGAGCCAGAAAGGCCTCCATGGGGTATTTATTACTTATTATTAGTCAGTCATCAGAAGCAGTTTGGTCTAGTGCATGAAGTGTTGATACAGATTCCATGACTTGTTTTCTGCACCTGGCTCTAACACTAGCATTTTGGACAAATTGTATTGCCTCACTGTTTCTCAGTTCCCCTCTACCTACATTCTGGTTTAGTTACTTAAAACAACCATTGCATTTTAATATGTGTCTATATAGTATAGATTATGCCCAACACTCTGAAGTTATTTTTAGGCATTCTTGTTGTATAATTTTACAATAAGATTAAGATGGAGAGAAAGCTTTGTACTTCCATGCCAAATATCATTCTATAACTCTTCAATCACATTGAACATGTTTTTACTTATAAATAATCTCCCAGTTCCATGTTTCTATTACAAGTGGGAAAAATTTCCTGCTGAAGGAACTGAGGCAATCTGTTTGGCACTTACTTGCTACCCTTGATTTGCATTCAAAAGATCTGGTTGTATAATCCCTCTCCTGCTTAATATGAAACAGTGGCCTGCTGAGCCTGCAGTTTCAGTGCTGCACCTTTGTCCGAGTGGTTTCCACTTGTGTGAAGATACATTTGTGCATTTGAGATCTGTAGTCTCAATGGGCTGTGCTCCTGAATTTAAAAAAGGCACTGACAAATGAGTTTTATGCCCTGAAGTTCTTTCATTACCCTCACATGCAATTTATTAAGAGGAAGGAAGTTCTGTTGCAGTTTTCTTTGTGTTAGGAGAAATTAATTGTACCAGACAGACAGAATTCCCCAAAGTGTGAGTTAGTGAAAATGTCCACTTGCAAAACAAGGGGACAAGCAGGAAATCTGTGTCCTGACTGCTGAGGGGGTGCTTGATCTCATTTTGGTGTCTATGCATAAGGATTTGTTTCAAATTTATATCTTATGTTCAGAAAAGAGATTTTCAAAACTATGTAACCTCTGTCCAAACAAATATCGATACCACTTCACGTTCTGAGTGGGTGTGTGTGTCATGGCCCTGATTGCAATCACAAGCCTTCATGGCCCTTACCAGCCTCACCTGGGTCTCCCACCTGCATGCCCAGAAGCTCTATTTAAGCTCGGTGCTGAGCCTTCACTCTTTGTCTGAGTTTTGTTGGAGGAGCACTGATTTTTAGTTGCAGTTATGGTTGGTCTGGACCAGAGCTGCCAAAGTGTTTTTCACCGGGGGCTGTATCTGCTGCTACTCCTATATTTCTACAGTCCTAAAATTACATTCTGCCCTTTGAAGGCAACCGTGAAGCAGATGTGGCCCCAGTAAAAATAAGTTGGGCACCCTGGTCTAGGCTTCTACCTGTGAATTGGCTTTTAGGCGTGATCTTTGACCTGCCTCATCACCACAACCTTGCCTTATAACCTCGGTTCTTCACTCAATCTGGTAACTAGCTCTGGTCTGTTCTGCTTATTAGTCTTAGGTGTTGTGGGACTGGGCTTTGGCTGGTGAGGCTTTTGCCTTTCCAGTTATGTGCTGCTGCTTCCCTTAGGGAGCAGCCCTGCTCTTGTTATTCTGTGATGGTGAGTGAGGTAATACAAAGAATCACTTGGGAGTTAGAGAACTTGCCCACTTTGGTCATTACTTTGCTTCAGAGGGATGTTAGTCATCAGCCTTCTTGGTGATTCAATGTTTTATGGGGTTTTTACAATTATAGCTTGCTCAAATGTTGGGTCACTGTAAGACAGCCTAAGTTATTGAGTGTTGGGCCATCAAACTGTCTAGTGAAGATGCACCTGCAGAAGAAATTCTTGTCTCTGAACTTCAGTCAAGTGGTAACATAGGGTTTGTCACTGCAAAACAGATATTTAGGTGAGCATTGTAGTCTCTCATTTAATTTTTCTCTCTCTTTTTTTTGTTTACAGTCTGATTGTGAGAGTGATGGGGAGCTTTTCATTTTCCAGCGGGAGCAACCGAACTTAATTCCTGACCTGTCGGAAGAACTGATGGAGTTTTCCCTGGAAGACTCAAACATGCAGGTTGTTGACTGCTGTGCACAGGCTGAGCTGCTGTAACCCCACTCTTCTGATTGTCTCCAGTGGGGGTAGCTGCTGTTCATTTGAGCTATTTACCTGAATTGTGTGATAGAAGAGCATGGTCCCTAGTACTTTCTCCCACTAGAGACTAGATCTTTCTGTTCATACAGTGACCTTTTAAAGTTTTCTGGTTTTGAGATTTTTTGACCTTTTTTGGCCCATCTCCTTGTAGTTTCTATTGTTGTCCTTTTTTTTTTTTTTTTTTTTTTTCCCCCTGTGTGCTGACGCTGTGCAATGACTCCTAAAGTTTTCAGGTTTTAAATAGTTTCAGTTACCATTTTACATATCTAGAAAATGTAGAATTAGTTAGGTCAGTGAGTCCTTAGTAAGGAGGAAGAGTATGAAGTTTATCCCTTGACCAGCTTTTCTGAGATAAAATGATTATGTTGTGTCTGCAGTGATGAAGACTGGGCACCATTGGAAGCTGGCAGAGAAGCCAACTGACCCTATTGTTTCATCATGGGAAGACTAACTTACTGTGCTGTTTTTCCATTTGTTTATCTTGCTATAAGAAATATCATATGATGAACAGATGTAAGGGAAATTAATTTCAAAGATGTTTAATACTTCCTGAAGTTAGACTTTGAAAAGTAAACAGTCTTACTATTTTCCATGATGGATACGATGTGTGTTGTTACCAGATGGTGTCTGAGTTGGAGCTGCTATCTGCCAATCACTTTGTTTTGCTTTACTGTCATGTTCTAAAGCTTAGTGAGATGTGACTTTCTGCATGTGTGTATTTTTTCTACCTGTAACAAATGCAGGAAACAGGAAGGCACCCATGGGAGGTCTGGAATGAAGATCTGGAAAGTTTTGGTGTTCAGGTAAAAACAGATGGTGCCCAAGTCATTGCAAAAGATGATGTAGAAATTATTAAAGATGAGACTCCAAATCTTGCCAGCCATACTGAAGATATTTCAAGCCAAAAGGGAGCTGGTTTTGAAGAGTCTCTTGCAGATCCCACAGATCACATTGAAGAGAAAGAACTGGACAGGAAGCAGACCAGGGAAAGAGGAAACTCTTGGCTTAAAACAGCATTGTCTGTGGAAGAGCTAGACAGTCAGAAAGAGAGAAGAAAGCTGATAGAGACAAAAATACTCTCCAAAGTATTTCTGGAACCATTACCAGGCTGCCCAGAGCTAGACGTGAAGCCTCCCTCACATGGCATTAGCAACAGTCTAGAAAGATTTTCTAAACAGGAAACCTCCTCAGATGATCATCTTCAAGAACTAACTCATTTATCATTTCGGGTAAGTGGCCCAAGTAAGTGGTTTCGGGGAGTGCTGCTCGAGGGGTAGAGGGCACAGTCATGTCTTACAGAATCCTGCTAAAACAAAGAACTGAAATGTCAAATTCTGCACCCACCACAGCCACCTTTGTTGCTTTCATTGTTGTCCTGAGTTTGGGTTTTGTTTGGTCATGTGCTATACAAGCTACCAACAAACTACCTTTGTCTCGTAGGGCTGTTGTTGAAAGCCCGTAATGGTAGGAAAAGCCATGGGCCTGCAGTGTGGTTCATGGTCTCATTCAGGAAAACCAACCATGACATCTGTGGGAACTCTCCTGGTCCCAGGCAGGCCTTGCATAAAAACAGTGACCTTTTCAGCCTTCTGGTATCTTGCTTTTCCTGGGGAAAGAGAGGAAGGAAAAGGCTGCAGGCCTCACTTCTGAGAACTAGAAAGCCAGAAGTCTCTCTCATGTTAGTGGTAGTGAGGAGTTCTCAGCATTATTCAGGATCAGAATATGTATGCTTGGTCTTGTATCAAGGCATCTTTTCATCTGTTTTACTATCTCTGGTAGTTTTCTGTAGCCTATATCAAAAGGGTTCATAATTGTCTGAGAAGAAGCCTCAGCAGAACTGGATGAAGTAGCTGGAAGGAGGCACTATCCAAAGAGATAACAGTAAATGTATTCCTTTTGTTACAGCACTTCCTTGGGGAACTGCTTAAAGCAAGCTGGCAGTGTAGTTAGGGGCATCATCTTTTGGAGACAGTGAAAGGCTGAGGAAAGGTACTTAGAGGGATGGACAGAGAGAAGTAAAATATGTGGAGATCTGGTACTGTGGGTTTGAGAGATCAAGGAGAGTACTTGCTGTTGGAAAGATACTTCACCATGCAAATGCATGTGGAAGACTGAGCCATGTGAAGGACATAACAAAGTTATAGCCCATCCTATAGCACGAAGGGTCAGGTGGATATTGAGGGTGGATCTATGCTTCTCCTTTTAAGGAGCTGTCAGTTCAGGCTATTCTAGAAACATCTTCTAGACTTTGCAGTTTCAAGTGTGGAAGGAGGAGGTACTCTACCTTTTTTTTTTATATTTGAATGAATGTTGGTTAATCCTTCACTGATTTCTCATAGTAACTATACTGTACTTGCCCATGCTAGATGTGCAGAGCCTTGGCAATGATGTGAGGCAAGCTGTGTTCAAACAGTAAATATCCTTTTATTAGTCATGCCGTGTCTGAAGTGACACACTGGTTCATCTACTGGCAAGTGACACTGCTGGAGATAAGTAAGGTGAAATTCAATGCCATTTGTGTGTTTATATGTGGTGGAAAAATCTGATGGAGTTTATTCAAAGAATGTGAGTCAAAGAAACTTTTATTTTGTAGCAGTCTCTTGAGACTGAATTTTCCACCACGTTTTGGCTTGTCTTCTTTCAGAATATTGAGAAATGGGATCTAGACAAGATTCTTGAGGAGCTGAAGCAGCGGAAAGATAACACTCACGCAGAAGTTGCTTTCTCCCCACCAGATCATGGTAACACTGCTAAATTAATACCAACTTTGCTGAAAAATGTATAAATATAAATAAAATTCAGGTTCCTGTGTTTAAGTCATTCCCTGCAGCATCATCTTGAATGTTGAAATTGAGGTGGGTTTTTTAATGCCTCTGTATAAATATTTTTAATTAAGCTTCCCTCAAGATTTCATCTTGCTTGTGTAGCTTGAAATCAGTGCCTTGTGACTTGTCATGGCCTAAGAGTGAATTGAACAAGAAGGATGAAGGTTTGAAGTTAGAGCCAGATGCCAGTCGTGTCTTTATCCTTCCTCTGACAGGCTGTAGAGAGAGGGACAATGTGAAAGTGGGGA
This sequence comes from Streptopelia decaocto, assembly GCF_964273445.1. Taxonomy (NCBI): domain Eukaryota; kingdom Metazoa; phylum Chordata; class Aves; order Columbiformes; family Columbidae; genus Streptopelia; species Streptopelia decaocto. Next base: position 9,884,305 of record NC_138668.1, on the reverse strand, counting down.
AGGGCTATATTGGATGATCTCGTGGCAGAAGACTGCAACTGGTGATTTTTTTTTTTTTGCTTGTTTGTTTGTGGGGTTTTTTTGGTGTGTTTTTTTTGTTTGTTCTTCCACAGATACCTTCAGGATTAGGTCTGAAAATCAGCTCATGAAACAGCTAGAAGAGTTGTGTGCCAGGCAGTCCAGGACAGTGTCTCCACTCTGCAGGTGGCCGTCATCCAAGCTGTCCTCCTTTCAAGAACAGCAGGAAAATAAGAAGTAGGTCCTTTTCTGTCATATACACTAGGTAATTATGGTTGGCAGTGGGGATACCTGGAAATTTGTGTTCTGTAAGTGCTTTTCTCTTTATCCTCTGCAGAAAGCTAATATAGTAGTTGAAACACGCTACAGGGATGTTAAAGGGGAAAACTAAGGCTCATTCATGTACATTTAATGATAAACAGTGTCCTGCCACCTTAACATTGTCCATCAACCACCACTTTTGTCTGGACCTTACAAGATAGTTGGGACAAATGAGAAAAGCAGGAAAACAATGCTGAGCAAATTATCATGGCCACACTTCTTGTCATATAGGGTACCAGGTTGTCTTACCAGAACCTCAATTTAGCTAAAATATACAGGATTATTTTTGTAGGTATTGATGGAGATGTCAGTGCATCTTAGAGGGTTCTGTGTGAAGAAAGTGGATTTCCAGACTGTTCAGAGAGAACAACATCAATAGTGGCAGCTCAGAGGAACCAACAGTGAAACAAGCCAGTCAAGCAGAAGGTGCAATGAGGATACTTTTCCAGAACAGGGAGTGCCATGAAGATTTTAACTTTGTTATGATCTGAAGGATGAAATAGAATTGCGAAAGGAGGTAGAGAGGAAAAAGGGACCTGTTTTTACTGATTTACACCGGGTTTTTAAAATCTGTAAGCTCTTTGGTACCATAGCTGCCTGCCTTTGTTCTATAGAATTATTTGACGTTGCCAGTTTTCAGGAGATATTCCTCATTGTGCTGCCTGGGATCTGTATTCCTTGGGGGAAGCTGAATCTTTGAGTTCAGCTTTCTAAGGTGGTAGAGAGTAGGCAGGAGTTTGAATCTATACAGTAGCCAAGGACAAAGCTCTTTTCACTATCCAATTTTGATCATAATCCACACCCTGCAGGACTTCTTGTCTGGATAAGGCAGAGGACATGCTTAAACAGTGTTTTCTGTACTTAGGGATGTGGCCTTCATATCAGCTTCACAAAATTCTCGAAGGATGGACATGATGAGATTACAGTACCCGCCAGAACCTGTAACTGTGTACATAGATTTAAGAGATGCTAAACCACAGAAGTCAGTAACATCGGCTGATGAGAAACTAAGGTAAATTCTGGGTTTATTTTTAGTGAGAAGTAAGTAACGAAAACTAGGAAACTGAAACCTCCTTTCCACATCTCATACTTGTGAAATGTAACTTTAAAAGTGTTTTCTTCCACACCTCTGTGACTTTAGTAGGAAGGCATAGCTGCTATCTGAGCACAGACAGTCTCAGGAGAGAATAACTTGTCTCAGAACACATGAATGTGTGGGGATGCAGGCAGCACAGAAAGGACATGCAAATCATTCAGGGAAATAACATTTAGAAAGTTTCCATCCATAAAAGAGTGGGCAGTGACTGCAAAGCTGTGCTACAGCTGTCTGAGTTGGGCCAGCATTCTGACAGCTGTGTGTACAAAATGCACATCCTTCACTCCAATCCTGGCAAGAAACTGTAGGTGCTGATTTCTGCCTCCTGTGTGATAAGAGGGGCTTATATAGTCAGTTATGAGAAGCCAAATTCTTCTCAAACTGCAACAGATTCTGGCAAATGTCTTCTCCCTGAGAGCTAATGGTGTCTGAGGTAGCTGTTTGCTCCCTTCTCAGAACGTATGTTTGCTGCTTCAAGGGGCTGAAGAAAACAGTCACTGGAAGAAACCTTGTAGTTAATAAGTCTCTAATAGTCGTTGCTAAACAGCTAACATATTTTGATATAGTTGCTTGATTTTTTTAATTGCTAGAGTAATAGTGCGAAGAACTATCCATAATACTGGATACCTTCCTTGAAGGTATCTCTCTTTTTCATAATGGCTCTAAATTTGCATCCTAGCAGTGATGAAAAGCCAAAATTCAGCTGGAACAGAGTTAACTAATGTAGTCTAATTTGTTTTATAGTGCAAGTGACAGCTCCAGTGAAGAGGAAGAGACTATGACAATTAAGGACCAAGCAGAAAGGAGAATGTAAGATTTTTACTAGGACCCTAGTTTAAATGATACCATGTTCATTTTCTCTGAAGTAAAATAATTGTGCTAACAGTGATTACAGTGAGGGCCTGCCTACTGAAATATCAGCATTCCTGGTCTTTGCAGAAAAAAACCCTAAGTAGTAATAATGAAAGTGCTTCAATCTGTCCCTAGGAGATCACTCTTTTCTTGTGGCATGGTAAAGATACTAAAGCTAGAAGATAGTTGTTGATCCTTGAGGCAGTATAGCACCTTGCTCCTGTACAGCTGCATGGAAACGGCTCAAAAGACAAATAGAGCAGACTTGGGTGGCTGCAGAACCTGAATCTTTCTCCAGACATGTTTGAGTGACACAAGAACTGTTTTTTAAATGACTCAGAAACAAACTTTGAAAATTTTGTAGCGAGTTGACTCAGATAAACCTTTTTTTTTAGAAGTAATAAAATAGGTTAGAATAGATGTTGATTGAAAGAGAATATTGAATACAATGTGTGGGCAGGAATGCTCTCAATTCTCCTTAATTGCGGGGGAGAGGAAGAGGGGAAAGGGGAGAGGGTGTGATGGGTGGAATCCTAAACTGTAAATTCTTCAATATGCCCAGATGCCAGTCTTTTTCTGTTGCTAAACTCTGGGCTTGATTCATATCCGTAGGTTGATAGACATTTGTTTAATGTGAAGCAGATATGTCAAGCTTTAAACATCTTGGTGCATTTATGCTCTGGATTACATTTAGAAGTCTGAAGTGTGCAAGTTCACATTACAGCAGTGCAGAGGACAAGCAGAACATTTGTATTGTTGTGCCAGCCAATTATTCCGTTTCTACTTGTTTGAAAGATTAAATGATTCAGCAAGGAACAGAGCCTAAACACTCAATGTAATTTAGAACATCTAATCCCAAACCAGCATAAAGTAGGGGCACTCTTGGGGAACTCTGGCACTGATGCAAGTGTGGAAATTGCATCAGTGTAAATCTGGAGTGATGGGGGGCAGAGCTTAGCTGATTACATTTTGATTCATTTTAATGTTGCTGAAGAACATATAGAAAAATGAAATGCCTGGAAAATGTCGTTCAGTTCTGTTTTTAAGTAAGGAAGTCTCATGGTCTCAGGGCATGATCCTGGTCTTGTTCATGAGGGGTCAATGCCACTTGTACTCTTATCTGGGTGGGATTATTAATAGGGTTACATATTCTGTAGTACAATATACCTACATATTAGGGCCTTGGAGTGTTAGTTGTTTTGATCTCCAGGCACTCAGCCTAGAAAATACACTTCTGGTTTGTCTGTGGCCTACTCAGGTAGTCAGTGCCATCTCTAGCACTGTAGCAGAATGCTGCCCTCCTATACATGGCTCTCCTAAAATTAGCACTGCTTAGACGTAGTCCTTAGTGGTGCAGCCATCAGTGTGAAATGTTGATTTGATGGTACTGGATATGATGGCAGATGTGAGATCCTTAAGGAGAAAGGATCCTAAAGCATAGGTTTAGTTTAGGTAAGTACAGCAGTACAATGTATACTCATACGCACCACCTAACTGCACCATTAATACTCAACTAAATCTGTTACTCAGTCCATGTACTGCCATGAAAACAGTGTATATTATTTGCTCATAACCACCAGCTACAAATTGATGGTAGTCTTCCTGTAGCAGGTGACTCTGGAGACTCATCATTGAAGAGAACAGCAAGACAAAATAACCATATCTGCCCATTTTGTCATGATAGGACACTTCACAGCAGAGTGCTATCACAGTGTTGTGGTTGCTGACAGTTTAGCATTAACCTGGAGGAGAGATGGGTGAAATTAAGCCAAACACTAAAAATTAGAAGAACTTTTCTTCTGTATGTATTTGAATCCCAACCCCTGTATCCAAAGGAGACAAAAATCTGTAAACTGTAATTTCCGTGCCAACGTTATATTTGTTCAGGACTCTTCTGGTAGGTGTGTGTTGTGCCTGAAATGCAGAAGAGGTGAGGAAATTGCTAGTAAGATCAGTCTCATGTTCTGTCACTGCAGTGTTTTATGTGTTGCCTGTGTGCTGGTGCTGCCATTACCAATAGCTATTCTTTGTGTAGATGCCCAGTCCTCATTTTGAGCTGTCACTCCTATGAGAAGTTCCTCAGAATTTGAATGTATTCATATAATGCTCTATCTTGATTAAATCTGGGGTTTTTGGGACTTTTGTTTGTTTTGTTTTGTTTTTTTCAGGAGGAATTGCTCAGGGAAAAGCCTGCTACTGCAACAACTCCGTGCAGCCCAAAAAGAAGCCTCAGAACTTCTTCATAAAACATCTACCTTGACTGAAAATCTTGAAGGCATAAAAAATGGAAAGCCAGAAAGACTGGAAGATACAGGTTCCTCTAAAATAAAGGAAACTCAATACTTCAAAGTGAGGCAAGAGACAAATAAGATGATTCCCAGGAAAATGATGAGATTGAAACCAGAGGAAAAAAATACTCCCTTGTCAAGCTGTGGGGGCAATGGAGCTGACACAGAAAAAGAAAACAGAAAGGAAATTGAGGAGGTTCAACATCCAGGAAATGCTCCAGAGTCTCTTCTAACTGCCACTGAATTCCCAAGGTACCACACGGGGGGCTAGGGAGAAGGAAAAAAGGGATCGATTGAGGAAATAGCAGAGTTATTTGTGTGTCTACCTCCTTGGGCTTAGTTTAATGTAGTATGTTCTGCATAAGGTCTAATTTTAAAGTGAAATCAGGTGGTTGCCTTATGCACCTGCCCAGCTATTTGGGAGAGCTGCATTATACAGACTTTTCAAAGGTTATATTTTGTCTGCTATTTTCAGAGTGAAATTTAACATTTTGACTTTGACATATGAGCCCTTGAAAGAATTAGTATCTGCTTGCTCTAGAGACTATTACTTTTTCAGTGTTAAACAGTTGCCTGCCTTGCCACTTAAACACTTCAGCTGCTGTGTACTTGGTTTAAAAGGCAGATGGTTGGTTGCAAGTTTTTTTTTTCCTCTATGGGACTCCTGACATTAAAGCTCATTGCTTCCATCAGTTCCATAAAACTCCGTTTTGTCTACCTGTTAGCCTGCAACATGGGTGGCAGACCATGGCTTGGCAAGAATCTGGGTTATTTATTGTTGGTCAAAATAACTTTAATGAGCTTGTTTTTTTTGCTATTCTATTGTTGCGGCACCTGGGACTTGAAAAGTTAAGAAGAAATTGAACTTAATACTTGCCATGGAAATGGCAGATTAAAACTTTCTGCAGACAAAGTACAGAAAGATGGAAGGCCTTGGCTCGGGGCAAAATTGTCACTGTGTTATAGCAGATAGGAATGGGAAAGGAGTTAGACTGACAGTTTTGGTGTGGACATGGGAATGAAACATCCCAAGCATGCCTCCGCTTAATGGAGTTCTGGTCTCCAAGTAGATTGTTACCACTTATCCGAGCTTTGAGGTCTGCTTTTCTTTGTGTTTTGTGGTGGTTTTTTTTGAGAGGTGATTTCATCCAATGACAACTTCTTGTGTCCCCCCACAAACACCATAAGTACTTTCTAAATCTATTTTAGCCTTTCACGTCATGATTCACTGTCAAGTGTGTGGTATAAATATCAGCAAAAAGAAATGCAAACAGATGAACAAAGTTGCTTTTTCTCCCAAGTGAAAAGCTTAAGTGAAGCAGAATCTGTATATTTTTCAGGACAGAAGAAAGTAAAAGAGAGAGATCCCAAAAGGAAGAGCAGATGAAAGAGAGACACAGGAGACAGAGATTCCAGGAGCAGCTGGAGAGATTGCAGCCTCAGCTGTCGGTTACTGGAAAGCAGCCCATGGCAGAGAACACCCCTGTTTTGTTCCACATGGTTAGTAGTTCAATGTAGGACTGTCCCTTTCAGAATGGCTTCCTGGCCAAATGTATGTTCCTAGAAGCAAAAAGTAATTAACATTGCATTGTTTAAAATTGTTATGGAGCACCATTACCTGATGAGATGAGCAGTCCCACAGCTCTTGTCTCATGCTAATATAATATTTTTCTCACCTTTCCTGTGTGGGGAGTGTTCCCCTTACAGCTGCCCACCAGGCTTGATGTGTCAGGGTATGACAGGAGTCCTGGCTTGCTGGAGTCAGTGGGCTCCGTGTCATGGGAGCAAGACTTTCTCACCTGATTTTTCATAACTTTTTAGAAAAAGTGAAATATTTTTACTATCATACTGCTAAAGCAAAGCTTATGTTGAGTCCTTTTGGTTGTCTGTCCCTAGCAGCTTTATATTTCAATTTTGTGGCTAGGTTTTGAAGATTGTGGTTTTAATAATAGGTTTTGCTTTTGGCTGATGTCCTGATTAGGGGACTATGAAATTATCCTAATTTTTTCCAGAGCCCAAAATATGGCTCAGAGGACAGGGCTGGTTTTCCTCCTGAAGAGATTTGTGTATGTAGTCCTAATTCATCCTTGTACTGATTTCACTGAAAACAGGGTCAACTGAGAAGGTAAGGAGAGAGGAGAAATTCCAGAATTTGTCCATGGGTACAACATCAATTGTGATTTATTTGGACTAATAGCAATAAGAAAGCTCTGCTGTTGGTACAAAAATTGGAAGACCTTATAGCCCTAACCTGAGGGCTGGCCTGATTTGTTTTGTAAGCAACTGATTGCTGTATTTCGGCAGATTGAAAGTTTTTCTATATACATATATATGTATATATATATATATATACACAGAATTAATAACTGGTGAGAAGTACAGGGCTAACACTGACAGCTGAATTTTTGTCTGTCAGCCTGCCCTGGCAAGGACAGTGCACTGCACAGAGCTCTCTTTTGAAGGTTGTAAAGGTTGTGAATCTAGTCTTCAGACTTGCTGCTTTCTCAGTGTGGGAGGTGCCACCAAATTCCAGTTAGTCCTTATTAAGATGCAGGCACACGCTCAGTAGAAATATACTTAAGCCTTGCTCACTCATTCCTGACAATGCACCAAGTGATTGCTGGATTGTTCTGTATCTTGATAATTTCCCATATTTGCTGCATCAAAGCCAATAAAATGAAGATAATGGCTTGGTAATACGGTTCCTCTCAAGTATGGCTCAGGGTGTATCTACACCATAGTCTTGCTGTAGCTGAATTGCAGTGTAAAGTTGCCTGTAGTAGCTTTAATGGTATTTCTGCCAGTAGGTCATAGCACTGTGGACATTGGCACAAGCTGTCCAGCCCAGGATTTAGTCACTTCCGATGCTTCTGGCAACAGCTGCCTGGTACCTAAACTGACAGCCTGCTTGAGGGAAACCTGCCTGAACTTCTGAGGCACACTTGGTAGAAACAAAATCAGCACAACCCATAATAACTGTCCTGTGAGCAACTTTGCTCTTAGTTCTTCAGAAATGCTCATTATTAAAATTTAGAATGAAAAAATGTATCAGTATCATCTATCATATACAACAGTCATTTATCAGATTGCTTGAAATACATCTTGACAGCAAAATGTTTTCTTTTTATTAGAACAAGTTTTTCTTTTCTGCTGCACTTACAAAGGCAGAAAAACTTGTATGTTTTGACATTTAAAACTAAAGAAGCTGTAATTTGGCAACTGTGCCTCAGTGAAAATATCTAATATCTATATATAAACCTGTATATTCAAAGAGCAAGCCGCAGTGTTTGACAGAGTAGCACATTTTCAAATTTGTTTTTGAGTCCTCTGTTTCGGCAATGATAGATGTTCAGATCTGGAACACTTGTCATAGTTTCCAGAATTCCTCTGACCATTTATAATGTACATAAATAATTGAATTGAATAATAATCAGAGGGAAAGTTTAGAAACTCTGTAATTACTGTAACTGAGGTGCTGGGAAAGAAATGCAAAGGAGATGTAAGAAGCTGCATTACAGTTCTTGTCTAAAATTTAAAAGCAGTGGAATTCAGATTTAATGCTGCTGTCTTTTTTTCTTAACCTAGTTCAGTCAAACTCTGCACTCAGCTTCACTCCGTGTGAAGCACTAATATAATGAGAGTCAGGATTGGGAAGAACGCTTTCAAAACAGAGCAGGTAACTTAGGAGATGAACTAACTTTCAGAGGTACTCCAGCATCTTAAGGAGGGGCTGATATCCAGTGGTATTTTCAAGACACGCAAGTACCAAGTTTCCCTGGAAATCAGCGGGTTCATTCTAAGCATTCTGCCTGCCAAGTCTGTGTCTTTTGGGTATCTGAATACTTGTGTGATCTGGCCCACCTCGTATTTTCAAAAATGCATGGAAGAACCTGATTTAAAAAATCTGCTCCCTTCCACCACCCAAACATTCAGTGACACTTAAGGCTGACACGGGTTGATCTCTTCTGAAAACGTGCCCCTTAACCACATTTTTACCTTTTGATCTAATTCAGAACTGATTTAAGCATTTAAATTTCTGCTGAAAGCCAGCGGAGTGCTGATGTGATACATACTGTAAGGTCAGGCTGAATTAATAGTTTAGAGTAACACGCATGGGTTTTGTTTCAGTATTTCAGCAGAATTGTTATTGACAAGGGAGACAGAAGGAATGCTGTGCAGTATGTAAAACAGTTAAATGGAGGATGTAAAATGAAATTAGTTTGATCTGTCATTTCACTCATCTTGTGTATAATGATACAGTAACTTAGTACTGATGTTGATTTCTATATTACATTCCCATTAGATGCAATCTAGATAATAGTTGTTAGTGTTGCCAGGCTTGTATCTGAGTTTGATGCCGGTGAGCAGCACAGGCAGGTTACTCTGTAAGGGAAGACAAGCCAGGAGCTACAGGTGACAGCAAAGCAGGCAGGGGCAGAGGCCCCACCAGCAAAGAGTGCGGTCCCATGGTATTCAAACAAGGAAAGTGGAGAGGGTCAAGTGAAGGTAACCTGTTCGCAAGTCTGGTAATGATGTAGGTCCAAGATCAAGGCCAGAAAGTCAAGTCAGGGTCCGGTTTGGGTCCTGTGACAGTACACAGGGTCAGCCAGCAGCCCAGGGAGTCCACAGGGATGGAGCAGGTCTGAGATCTAGTCACAAAGTCAAATTGCTTAGTTTAAGAGCGGAGCTCAGATCACTGAGGTGAGGCCAGGCAGAGGCATAGCTGCAGTGGAGCTCAGTTGAGGACCACGGCCAAGTGTCTCAGCTTAAAAGCAGCTCCCAAGCAAAGGGGGATGGACCCAGCAGAGGCTTCATACTGTTCTTTCCACAGCGATCTCATTTGAAGTTACGTGCCTGAGCTTGCGTCAGAACTGGCCTTCAAAGCAGGCAGCTGAACTGCTGCAGGGAGTGGTGCTCATGACCCTGATCCTTTACATCCAGCTATGGATTTAATTTGACAGCAAATAGCATTTAGCTTTTATTAAGCTCTTTTATTGCTAGGACAAAATAGGTGTTTTCAATAGGGTTTCAGCCTGCTTCTTTCTTTACCTTTATTGTTTTATTGAGATATGGCAGAACAAGATAATGCAGTTTGAAAGCTATTAGGAAACACCTTGTTACCGGTACCTTAAAAACACTGTTTTATCTACCTTTTACAGCCAAACTGTTTGGAAAATGAATGTGTTGACTCATACTGAGGCATCTAATTTTTCTTGGCTACACAATGACTTTGGCTAACCTTGTGTTAGTTATTCTATTACCATGATCATCATCTTATTGCAACTTAGCCTTACAGCTAGCTTACAAAACAAAAACATTCAGCCACAGAACTGAGTCATTCTAGCTTAACAAATCTATTATGCAGATACTTGCTTTTCTATCTTGAAAACATAGACTCTATGACCTTTCTGTCAAAACTGGTACATTTTTTATATTAATATGCTGTTGACTCAGCTTACTGATGTCAGGTAAAATTCTCAGCCAAAAAATTTTCTGCTTGCATTCCCACAAAGCTAAAATTAACAATATGCTATGGTCAAAAGGTTTCTTGCCCTTTGACGGCCTTATTCTCACTTCAATCTAATATCATTTCTACAGGAAAATCCCTGACACAACTCCTGGATGGTACTTACTGTCAAGAACAGTGCTGAAGCATTGTATGTTCAGTTACTGTGACAGTTACCCTGGATTTACAGAGTATGACTGAAAGTAGAGATTGACTTCTGAAACTTGAAGGGATCTTTTTAGTTCAATTACTGGTCCCGTATGTTTGTTTGATGTAGTAGGTACCTTGATCTGCACAGTTGTCAGTGAAATGCTTTTGATTCTTTTACCTATCTTACTAAAATAGGTGTCTGTAATTTCTATCACTATTGTGTGGGTGTATTGATCTTTTTCAGGCAGCAGTGCTTGCATTGACATTGGAAGGTGCATTTTTCTTACATCTTACTGAGCACAGGGGGTTGCTCAAGGACATTGTGAGTCCCAAGATCCCAACCTAACAGTTTACCAGCTGGACCATATGACTTGGGCATCTCACCAGCTCCATTGTAGAGCACCTTACATGAATGCACTTAGGTGATGTCCTAAGCAGTATTTAAAAATTATCTGTTTTTATTGCTGTGTTGAAAATACAGAAAGGAAAAGAACTGTAAGAAAGTGAAATTTGTCTCAGTAGAAAGAATGTACACCAGTTATGAAAGGAATAGGTTTTGTTCTGCACAGAATACGCCAGTGTATCTCCAACAACGTGGTGCCTTATACAGATTTGGAGAAGCTGAGGAAAACCATTTAATTTTATTTCAGTTATAATGATCTTGTGACACAGTAGCAGATTTTTTTATATGTCTGTATTACTCTAAAGCTGATCTCACATGTAATAAATCACTCTGACCAAATGTTTTCATTCACACTGAACCAAAGCAACTGTTATGTTTGCACCTATGTGTATGTAACTGAATCCAGTATTTAGCCCTTACTATTATTTTACTATAGCTTAAAAAAAGAACATTAATTGTAAAAATAGCAAAATATTTCCTACGCTAAGTCTTTTTCTGGCATCAGAACTGAATTTGGCTTGTGCTTCGCTCTAGGTCTTCTCACTCTCTTGGATGGGCTCGGGCAGGGTTGTGGCCAGCAGTGATGTGCCGAACAGCCAGCAGATGGCCCCTGAATTCCTCCTTTTTTTTCCAGGGAGGTATTTAATGAGTTCCTGAAACAAGATTAAAATCTCTTGTACTTAATGAACCGGCTGCCTCAACTCAAGAAAGGCTTAAAAATAAACTAAGGCAATTAGAGATGTAGTTAAATTTAGCATACAAAAACAGAAGGCCAAGATTCCTGTTTGTACCACCAGTCCAGCACACAGGATTCAGAATAGCATGGAAGTTCCCAAGAAAATGTTTTTCTAGCATAGATGACTGTTAGCTGGCACAGAGCCTGTAGTTCTGGCCTCCTCTTCAGCTTCCTACTTGGTACTAGTGAAAGAAAATAGGGAGGGATTTGCTGGCACCGTACATTATGCTTAGGTTGAGTTTATCTGGTCTATGGTCTCTTTGGCTGCAGCCAGAGGAGCTGAGGCTGCTCCTGCCTCTGCTGTGGCTCAGGGTGGCACAGATCTACCCTAAGGATTTGCCTTAATAGGCAAAGCAGAGGATCTAGGCCTTAAATGTCTAAATGTTTCTGTTATAAACAACTTCCTTTGCACAGGCAGAGTCTGCTTGCTCGCTGTTCTCTGAGGAAGAGATGTTACGGTAGTGTGTGCTTTGGCACTCTTAGGGCACAGATTGAAGCAAGTCAGGCTTTACAGATACATAACTCTCCTCAGTAGTTCTGCTCACGCAACCAGAGCAGTTAAAAAATGACATACAGCAATCCCGCTTTAATAACGTGCTGTCTGCTTCAGTAGGTTTCTCAGCCAAGTTGCTGCATATATGCTCAGAATCAGGAAATTCACCTTCTGTACTGAATGTAACAGGACTACCAAAAGCCACAGGGAACCTTCCATTTAAACTTCCATGTGGAGATCCAGTCTGACAGTTTCACAGGGTCTCCCACCTTTGTCCGTTGCACTTTCTAGCTATGGAATGAATTAAACAATCTTTTTTTTTTTTTTTTAAATAAATGGCTCCTTTCAGTGTTGTTTCTCTGACTGGAGTTTGAAATGGCCCCAGGAAAATGTGAAATATTTAATCCTTTCTATTCCTTGGCATATCTTGGAAGTTATTAAAATGAGTTTAGGCTTATTCTTGAATATACTTACACATGATCTTGACAGATAAGAACATTTGTTGCTATTGCTTAAGGGAAAGGTTAATGTAAGTAAAAAGAACATAGTTTCCAGAATTACATGCATGAACTTGCTGCCAGTAGAGGTCCTAAATACTCCTCCATTCACATCAGCAGGATGGCTCAGATTAAACTTGAAGACAATGATGTAAAATGTCCAGGGGCTAAATTTTAATTCTCATTTAGAAGAGGGCAAGAGGACAGAAAATCATTTCTATACCGTTTGTCTCCTCAGGTCTTTGACAGGTCCTGTGTTTGTTGGCAGAAGGATTAGTGACTGTAAGTTTGCAACATGTGAACAAGTGCCAGTCACGTTTAATTATACAGAGAGATACTTTCTGCCATGCATCTCTCTTGGAATTGGAATAGAATTCACAACTTCTGGCCTTACCTCAGGGCTGTGATCAGTGATGCTATTTGTAGATGAAAGGGTGCTGAATTTGTCCCTCTGTTTTTTGAAGGAGATGTACAGACTTGTCTGACACAGGTGCACTACCTTAAAGAAGCTGTGTAGTTTAAGCTGTATCACAGTATCACAGTATATTTGGGATTGGAAGGGACCTCAAAAGATCATCTAGTCCAATCCCCCTGCTGGAGCAGGAACACCTAGGTGAGGTCGCACAGGAACATGTCCAGGCGGGTTTTGAATGTCTCCAGAGAAGGAGACTCCACCACTTCCCTGGGCAGCCTGTTCCAGTGCTCTGTCACCCTTACTGAGAAGAAGTTTCTTCTCAAATTTAAGTGGAACCTCTTGTGTTCCAGCTTGATCCCATTACCCCTTGTCCTATCATTGTTTGCCACCGAGAAGAGCCTGGCTCCATCCCCATGGCACTCACCCTTTATATATTTATAAACATTAATAAGGTCCCCCTTAGTCTCCTAGTATTCCTAGTTTTTCACATGCCTTCTGGTTTAGTGTTATGTCTTAGGTTGGACTACAGTTCCAAATCTTAGCATGTTGGGGAATGAGCTTGGTCACAGCTTGTAAACACATTATTATACAAATAATAATTATGGACACATTATACTTAGTGGTAGGAAATGGAATTCAAGGCTTTATCTGAGATTATGGAGTAGAAATATGATGCAGTTATTTTATTTTAAAAACACAGAGCTCTGTCCAGCTCTGTGCCAAGCATCTGAAGTTCCCACAAGCTTCAGTGGATGTTGTAAGCACTCAGCAGTTCCCAGAATCACAAAACCCCTGTATTTACTGCCTTGGAGAATTCATAGGTCTGAAGGGTTATCTGCATACTGTTGTGCAGCTGGACACACAATCACAGAGCCTGTATGGCAGACAGGACACAAATCCATTTCTAAACTGGAAGGTGACAGTGTGAAAAGCAGGCTGCTTGAGCTTTGGTAAAACTTCCTGATAAAAGCAGCTGAGCATAGTTGCCTCCTCCCCACCCCTTTTTTTTTTTTTAATTGGGGGATTTCCATAGTGTATCAGGGGAGATACAGGAAAAGATAAATAAAGACTAGAAAAAAATAAGGCCTTACTCATGTTGATGAGTACATGGTGAATCTCCTGTTGGATCAAACTAGGAACATATGCCAAATACCAGCCTAGTTTTGAGACAGCTAAACACCAATTCCACGCCCTATCACAGCATTTCAAAGTGAACATGTACAAGCTCATTCCCTGCTGTGGGTCTGGAAATCATGGCACATTTTATTTGTGAGGCATTTTGAAATCATTTGAAGAACAGTGCTATGGAAGATACAGATACTACTTTTTGGGGTTTGGAGGACATCATACTGTTTCAGGAATGTCAAGAAAGCTAACAGATGAATTTTGAAAGCTCCTTGATAACCTTACACTGTTCCTCTTCACAGTGTTTTACAGGCTTTTGCTAATTAATCCAGCTAGACAGGGACTAGGATAAGGAAATATTATCTTCACTTTACAGTTTCGCAGAGAAATAATCCATTCCAGAGGCAGGACTAAGGCACAAGTTCCTGATTCCCAATCTTGTGCTCGCATGAAATGTGTAAGTAATTAAACTTCTATTACTTAATTCAGCTGCTTCTTGTTAACCAGGAGTATAAGCTCATTAGAGGAGGAACTTTTTGTTACATATGCTTAGACTATCAGCACAATGAGGCTGTGAATCCTTCTAAGCCTCTCGAAGTGTTACTGTAGTGTAAACACTAATCATGGAAAAGGCACTTCTCATTTTTAATGATTATGTCTCAGAAAGCAAACAAAATCAAATAGGATTCAGTGTTACTTTGATTTTAAATTTTAGTGCAATTTCTAGAGTAGTTCTGTATTTATCTGAGGAGTCAAGCTTTTGTCAGAAAATTTTCCCACTTCTGACAAATAGAGAAGCTGCTTGTTACTAGTTACTTGTGCCAGTTATTTGGGTGTTTTTTAGCTGCACTCAGTCTTGTTTCTAAATGGCCTCAATTTACACATTTTTTCTTGAAAAATATTTGTGTGCAAATACCCATTTTCAAACATTTTTGGTTTGGTAACATACTTCACAACCACGTAAATGTTTTGTGTTCTAATAAACAGCATTATGTTGGAATTGGTCCTTAGTTATCTGGAAGCTGGGCTGGTATTTGACCTGTGCTCCTAGCTGGCTGTAAATACTGCTTAGAACATCTATGACCTAATGAAGTAATTCAAGAGCAATTCCATCAAGGAGGTCGTCATTGCTTTAACTGTGCTTGCCTACCAGAGCTGACTAGATAGATCTTCCTGTTTCATTCACAGTATTCTGGTCCTAAAAAGAACATTAGCTGGTTGTGTAAGACTGTCTAATAATAACAATAATGTTCAAGGCCCAGGACAGGACACAGCAAGATGATGAGGGGTCTGGAGCATCTTTCTTATGAGGAAAGGTGGAAAGAGCTGGGTCTGTGTAGCCTGGAGGAGAGAACAGTGAGAGGGGATCTCATCAGTGCTTATAAATATCTTAAAGGTGGGTGTCAAGAGGATGAGGGGGGACTCTTTTCAGTGGTGTCCAATGACAGGGTAAGGGGCATCAGTCACAGACTGAAACACAGGAAAGTGCATCTGAATATGAGGAGAAGCTTCTTTGAGGGTAACGGAAAAATGGAACAGGCTGCCCAGAGAGGTTGTGGAGTCTCCTTCTCTGGAGACATTCAAAATGCTCCTGGATGTGATCCTGTACAACCTGCTTTGGCAGGGGGGTTGGACTTGGATGGTCTCCAGAAGTCGCTTCCAACCTCAACCATTCTGTGATTCCGTGAAGAGATCACAGTAAGACATACATATACAAGAGAGCCAGCATGGCAGGGGCAGTGCTGTGTACTCACATCAGGAGTAGTGTGGCAGGACAAGCAGAACGGAGGAGGTTAGGACAGGGTGCACACCCTAGGCTACAAGATTCTTCTTATTCAGGAGATAATGTCTGATGCTGTGGAGTGTTCTTCACTGCAGATAGCAGAAGAAATGTCTGTTGAATTTCGGGCCACAAATACTTTCTGCCTCAGTGATCACGCAGTGTCTCTCTGCTTACTATCTTCTACGGGCCACATCCTTGACTTTTGCCAGAGGGGTTATGCATATCTTTGATAGCACAGATGAGCCGTTAACTCTAGTGAAGCAGTTGAGAATTCCCTTGATGCAGGCTAATGCAGAAGTGGCATAGAACAGCGTAATTCACACTACATCACATCTCTTGGTTGCCTTAGTTTGTGTTGGGAGGGATTATGGACAGGATGAAGAGGGATTTTTGCAGAACACTGACATGTCCTGAGCCAGAAATGTAGCTGATCCTCACTATCATTAACTGTCTGCTGGTGTTGTGGTGGCCGTAAAGCCGCTTTAAATTGCGCTTGGGGTTAACCATGCTCAGCTGGCAGCAACGTGAAAAGGTGTACAAAGTGAGTTTTGCTGTCCTTGGTTCCTGTGCCGAGCTGTTCCCTTCTGTGCGTCTCGTCTGAACTGCAGTCCTATATTCAGTAATTTCTGGCAACGAGCTGACATTTCTCTTTGACACTTGCCCTCTTTATGCTCCAGCAGAGACACTGTCAAGCTTTAGCACGCTTATGCTGCCAGACATGGAAAAATGGTTTCTTCTGAATCAGAAGAGGTTATGTTCTTCATGCCCAAAATGAAGAATATCTGTCCAGAACAAGAAGATAACTTTCAGCAAATAAATTCTCTTTATTATATTTTTTTTTTAACTTAAGCTTATGATATGTAATGCTCTAATTGAACTGGAGGACTACAGAGTTCATAGCAAATAATGCTTCCATTATGCAGCTCTGAATTCGTGCAGTCTTACTTTGGCAGAATTATCTCCTTCGGAGGATCGTAACTCCTCCATTTTAGCAATCTGAAGCACAGCTCAGATCAGAAAATGTCAGTAACATCTTGCCACCATCATATTTTTCACATAACCTCAGCATGCTTGATTCTCAGAAAGCCATTGGTGCTATAGAGAGTGAATGTAGTACAAAAATGCATTAACAGAAAGACCATTCAGACCATTAACATCAATTGTACTCTGCTTTTTGTTTTCAAATGTTGCCTTCCTAATTACAGTATGTTCTGCCAGTTGCATGCAGTAAATGCAGATACTTTCCTCATCCTTATCCTTTGTTCCCGCTTTGCAATGATAAAGCATTTCTTTGAATAATTTCAGGGTTTATTCCACAATTTATTGTGGAATTTCAAATAATTTACCAGATGGCATTGTCATCATTTTTCCTTCCCCACAGAAAGAAAATGAACAAACACTTGACATTTCCAATGTGTCTTCACTGAATGCAAGAATTTTTAGAAGCCATGAGAGTGTTTTCTGCTTTGCCTTAGACGGACAGAATGGTTAAATGTGTCCTAACTATCTCCTCTCCTACATTAGCAATGTGACCGTGTGGAAAATAGATGTATAACCACATAATCAACATGGTTGTGTTTTGTACCATGAGCTCTGTCTATAATGAAGCATGAACATGCAATGCTAGAGCTATTTCAGCATAAGAGTATAGAATTTTCATTAGAGAAATTAGCTGGAGCTACTAAAGGACCTAGAAATCAGCTCACATTTACAAGCAACACAGCAGATGCATCATTTGGCAAAAGATTTCTGCAGTCAGTAATTTGCCATTCATCAGGGATTGCCTCTTAAATCTGTGATCCAAGCTAGGGTGCAGATGACATAGAAGGATAAATTTAGACATGGCTGAAAACAATTATTTTGATTAAGCCTTCAACCAATGGGAGTAAGATTCTTCCTATTCCTCCCCTTCCCCCTCCCTCACCCTCTCCAGTAAAGAAGGAGGAGACTGTGTGACTATAACTTATCTTCGTTTTACATGTAGTGGTTGTTTTGATTTAGGTCTTGCTGTTGTAGAGTCTGCTCAATGTAGTAGCGAGTGTTTTTTGATGGAATATGATACCTTGCTTCAGGGTTAGCATCATTTTAGTTAGTATTGGAAAAGGTGCTGGAAGGAAAACATCGAAGTTTTGTTTACCTGTGAAAGAGAGACCATATCTTTAACTTAAATTGACTTCTCCCTGACCTGTCCTTCTGCTGGGAGAAACCCTCAGACTGGGTGAGCTGATTCTGCCTGGAAATACTCATTTGCTGTCTCAGGTTTATATGGTGAAATGAACTTTCCAAATGTTTGATGTGGGGTGGTTCCCAATCAGCAGTTGACAGCACCTGCTCTCAGCCTTGTACCTGGCTGGAAACCAGCAGCAAAGTTGTCACCTGGCCCTCTTGACTCCTGAGCTGCTACTCGCTCATTCCAGCTTCTAACAGTTCTGATAATTTTTCCCACATTTAGGGCAACAGGGATGTTTGTCCAATCTAGTATGCAGGAGTAGTAAAAGCAATGCCAACTAGTCTTTTAAAAAACAATCAGCACAAATATCATTTAACCAATTAGAGCCATTTTAATAGAAACAAAATGATGTTAATCTTGGCTGATAAACCCGTATCTACTAAGCTTCAGCTTGCTGCGATCATAAACAGCTCTGCTTTTTTAAAAAAGTAAAGGAGGTAAAATGCCTTTTTTTTTTTTTTTTAGTTATGTGTATGGATGCCTTCACATTGCAGGAGGTTTTTTTATGAACAGTAGTTTCATTTGGGGCTGTGCCTCTGTGTGTAACTTCAAAACCGCTGTAGCTGAAATCTAGAAGATTGGGGGTATCCTTAAGTTGTCTTGCAATTCCTTTTTCCTCATTCCTTTGTTTGGTGCGGGTTTGGGTGGAGGTTATTGACTGCTTAGTGTCGTTAATGCTTCTGCTTGCGCTGTTATGTTAGAGTGGAGGAAGTTGGCCAGAATTGGGGGTGGAGGGCTGGTTGGAAAACCTAGCTGAAGGGTTGTAAGTTGCAATATTGTAAACTATAATTGTAAAACACAAAAGCAAACACTTTGGAAATAGAAAATTTTGTCTTATTTACTTGATGGTAATTGTTGGCACTTGACTACAATCAGCTGCATGCCTGTCTGTGATTGACAGCACAAGTCTAGCCAGAGCAACCAAAAATAGCCCAGCGTGTGAGTAATTTTAGTCTTTTTATAATCTAATATTGTCACAAATAAAAGCTGGTGTAACATGTAGGCAAATTGAACTCTCTTCACAGGTAGACTAGGCTAAATTGGGTAATGCTGTGGAAAGGCATACTGAGAAAGCACTGAATGTATCTTACTTCAGCAGTTCTTGCCCAGAATTAAATAGAATTAACTACTTTTTTGTTCATTAGCCTTAATATTGCTGAACCTAGTTAATTTCTTCTATGCCTAGGTTCTTGTTTTGGGTTAAGGAGGCTGGCAGAGGGAGGAGAGGGAAGGACCAATATTGATCAAAACCTCCCTCATTCTCAGAGAACCTTAATAAGTAAAATTCTTGGCTGATCTTGATCAGAAAACCTATTGAGGCCTCCCCTGCCGTTATGCCAAGCAAATCTGGAATAGTTGGAAATTTCCTGCTGAGGCATTAGTAGATACTGTTCTAATCTTTAGCTCTTGAGTTACCTCCTATCATTGATCCCCACACCCTTGTTGAGAGGAAGAATCAATCATTTCTCCAACACAGGATATAGAAGAAGCTCATCTTTTCTCGAAAGTCCCCAAGTTTCTTTTAAGGCCTCTTCCTCAGAGAATTACAATGGTAGGATCAAAGCCCTGATGAATCCTGTTAGCTCTTCAGGACTACAGTAATGTTAGTAATGCAGATCTGCAGCATCAGAAACTTTTGTATGACTATTTTTCCTTTATTACTAATTGCAATTTTTATTTGGTACTTGTAGGCAGTGCTGTGCCTGTGGCATGTATTTTGGCACCACAGCACTGGATGACACAATAGATCTGCTTGTGGCTTTTTATTAGTATATTTTTTTGAAAACCATTTTAAGGAATTGTCTATTTTGAGGACAGACACGAAAGTCAGGCTACATTAACTTGTCAAGTGGATTAGTCATTAAACACCTTTGTGGACATTTTAATTCAGAATTAAAGTGGCTTTAATTGGATTTAGCTTACTTTGCTTCCAAAGTAAATTCAGGTAAATCAAATTAAGTTTAATTCAGTGTAAAGATGTGGGCAGGCATCGTCATTACCGGCTATCTGGAGCAGCTGAAAACATAACTGCTTAGCTGCTCCTCGACACCCGCCTGCTCCCGTTGTGTTCCTATGGTGTTCCACACAGCTCAGTGCAAAGAAAGGAGTGCTTGCTAGTCATGTGCTAGAGTAGGTTATTTAAGATTAATTCTGCTCACCTTAATTAGCAGTTTAGTCTGTTGGCTGACCATGCTGGCAGGTACAGGAAATGCAGTCGTATTGTACTTTGCTGACTCTGCGGTGCGGAGTTGGTGCTCTAACATGTAGCTTGGAACTGTTAACCCCCTGAACAGCTCCAGCTATTTGCAAAATGAAGGTATGTCCACATCTGTCTGCACTCAAGGATGCTTTGGGGGGGCCCTGAGGGTCCTTATGAAAGGATCTTAACTGCTGATCATCAGTACTCTTATATATACTAGAGAATCTTTGCAGTTGTAGGGACTAGGTTCCTAATTTACAAAAGAAATTTCAGGGACAGCAAATCTACTATAGACAGGAATAGCAAGCCTGCTATTAATTACAGCTGCAGACCCAAAAAAACCTGAAGTGCACAAGGAGGTGTTGCTGATATAATGACCTTGCTTTTATGGCTCATGCTTACTTTTTGATAAATGCTTGCTAGATAGTAATTGCCCCTCCTGTGATGGCAATGAATGTAATTAATTTGTGATGATTAATACAGTTCCAGTAATCTGAATTACTTCTATTTTCATACTTTTTTTTGGACAGGAAGCCTCTTATTTGCCAGAAATTGACACATTGCCTAGACCACACAGTATGAAAAATGAGGTGCTGCTTATGACCATTTGGCTGTCAAGTTGTGGCCAAGTAGCAACAGATCAGTGTGGTGAGCAGGTTCCTGACATGGTGCTGAGAGCAGCCAACATCTACCAGGCCCTTGTGACGTGGCTTCTCTCTCTGGTGAGTACATGCTGTGACAGTGCACAAAAGAAAATCTGCATGATTAAAGCAGTGATTTGCCCTCCAGTGAATACATAATCATTCTTGAAATCTCCTCCTTCCGACAGCTACACACACACACACACAAAGTAGTGGCTGAACAAAGGGGAAATTATTTTCTAACTCACCTTATCACCTTAAAATCAGTAAATAAGTCTTGCTGAACTCTGTGAAAGCTGGATTGTGCCTGTAGTTTACAAAGAGCAGGGCACAGAAAGTAAGAAAAAATTGTTGAGCCTGACTTGCAGTAATCAAAGGGGACTACTGGAAGCAGAGAGCTGTCTAAGTATTATACTTTGGCCTTGGCAAAAGAAGCAAATGGGGACAGGTACCTATTTCTTTATGCTTGTTCTATTTAAGATTATATCCTTCTGACAATCAAGAGGGCTATAAACAAGTGATGGTCTGTTTTATCTTAATTGTCCTTTGGATCACATATTTTTCTCCTCTGAAGAAAACCACCTTTTCCTCACTATTCCTGTTCATCCCACATTAGCCTTTTCCTCTAGGGAAAGCAATGTGTGCTTTTCCTCCCTACCCTGTGTATTGGCCTCATTCTTTTCCCTGGTTAAAGACATTGGCATGCCAATACCAATCCATGCACGCAAGGTAGATTTCTCCCTGAGCGGGCAGCCTGCTCAAGGCTCTTAAATCACTTAAACTCCACTTAAACAATATTAATTGTTAATGATGTTCACACTTCCATTAAAACATTGCTAACATTCTCTAATGTTTGTTCAATGCTAATGAAAATTGCCACTTGAACAGCCCCAGAGTCTGGATCTCCCATTCAGAATGTAGTAAGCTCATGACCAGCTGCAGAGTGAGCTTTCTTCCCTTGTGTTATTCCCATTTGAAAAGTGTAAGCTCTGATTGTGGCAGCTCTCTCCAAGCCTGAGAAGGTAACTCAGCTGCCAGGGCTCAGCGTCACTCTGCTGAGACTGTAGGGTCAAATGCTGTGATGTGCTTTGTGTCTAATAGAAACTGGGGTAAAATCCACCGGTTTTTCACGCAGGTTCTCAAACAGGTGTTGGATAGCAATGAAAAGTCTGCATTTCTTTAGTATAAAAAAAAACCAAACAGGAAGTTTGAGGCATTTTTTGACCAAGTTCTCCTCTGGTCAAAATCTATGTAATTCCACTGATTCATTGGATTCCTGTCTTGCGTAGATCAGAATATCTTTACTGATTTCATTTGAGATACGTTGATTTCTGCTGGTTGAGAACACAATGCTTCTGATGCAAGCATTCTCCCATGGCAGAGCTGCTACAGAATTTCCCGTGTGAAATGAGTGTTCAAAGCAGTCAAGGACTTGGTAGTGCTATTTTGAGCAATACAGCTCAGCTACACAACAGTTTGAAAATTCACTCATGCTTTATGTTGAGAACTCATTTCTAAAGGCATTTATCTCACTGTAAATAGTTTTGGTTTATAGATGCAGTAAATAGCAGAGCTGTTAATCCCTCTAAAGATCACAGTGATGATATAAAGCATGAGAACAAGACTTAGTGATTTCTGTATTCACCAGAATCCTGGGAAGGAATTATACTTCTGTAATTCAGACTTGCCTGTCTCCTCATCTTGTGCATGACCTGGTTTGGGCATCTCTGCCTCATGTGGCTGCTATTCCTTTTGCATGGCTTTGCTTGTTACCTCTGTCTCCCACAGCCTTCTGCCCTTTTCACCTGCTACCGAGGTTTCAGGATGCTTTGCAGCACTACAATACCTTCCCAATTTGTTTCAGGTATCTTTCCTGTCTCTTTTCTACTCTGTAATAAAGTTTCTCGTGTATTTTGTATGATAAAGTGCATCACATTTCAGCCTGTCTTTGAGCAGCCTTACGAGCCAATGAGTGGTCTATCCTACTGGACACCTGTTTCTGGAACTAAACTGATATTCAGGATAAAAGATGTCTAGTGTTCATCTTGGGGTTGGCAGAAGTTGCTTTTTACCGTTCTTGTTTTGGATCAGATCTGTGTATTGGAATATTGGAAAATAGAATGTTTGCCCCCCGCACACATGTGTATGCAAAAAAAATCCATCAAAAATAAATCACTTCAGTCTAACTAAAAAGTGTATTCACTGGAGAGGGATTGATGGGATTTTGGCTATTAGTGGTCACTAGCAGGGAAGACAAAGTCACATTAAGGAAGCCCGCCCTAAGTCCTCAGAGTGGTATGGTCATTTAGCATTGATTTTTGAACTGAAATTGGATTGATCTCATCATATCATTAATGAAGGCTGCACATGGTGCCACTGTGGTAAGATCACACAGTGCGGTGTTGACAGGAACTGTGTTCTGATTTCTTGCTAGACTAGGGAACTAATGCAAGTTCCTGCTTTCACATAGTGAAACTGGTGGAAGTCAGAGCTTGCAAGCCCTCATTGAGAAAATAAATCCTACGACTTATCAAAACCTACTTGTTATTCCTACTTAATTTGGTCTTTATTGATTTTTCTACTGGCTAAACCACAGCTAATTCACTAATCAAGTGAGAGTGCTCCCTGGATTATTGTACATTATGGGGGTCTACTCAAAAGCAACAGAGAAAGATAAAGGGTTCTTTTCAGTCTCTAAATACAGCTATCTAAAAATGAAATTATGTTCAAATGGATTTACAGGTGCCTCCTGTGAAAATGAAGGGTGGACTCAAAGCTCCGTTTCAGGTGGTAGGGCTGCAGCAGGTCTGGCGAGAGGACGGCTTGGCCCTCTATGCTTGTCTAATGCCAGCAGAGGAGTCTTCTGCCCAGAACAGCACCAAGATCCAGAAGATAAAAGTGAGTAGCAGCATTTACACTTGCTAGGCATGTCCAGCAGCCACAGGCACTTACCACTGCTTTTTGCTAAGGACCAGGCTTGGATGTGCCAGTTCCAGCTCAAATTTCAGTGAGGTAGGGTAGAACAGTGTAAGTGCTGCTCTAAATTAGTATGTGGGAACAGCCCAGTACTGTGGGAACTGAAAGATTGCTTACAGCTAATTGTCAACTCAAGCTGTCCTCAGTTACGGTGAATTTAGATTACGTGCAGATGTGAAGCCAGCTCTCTCTGGTCTTTTGTCTCTGCTGCTCATTAGCTGTTAATATCTTTTTGGTGGCTGTAACCCCACAGTGCAGAAATTTGTCTGGGTTCAGAGGAGACATATCTTTGGCATGTGTTATCATTTTTGCGCTTACATTTTATCCATGTGATGAGGGCGTGTTGTCTGCCATTTGGTCCCAGGAGGTAGGACCCAAGACTCAGCTCTGGTAGACTACAGCGTCTGTGCTGCGCAGTGAAATACCAAGCTGAAAGGTCTAGCGCACAAGCTGAAGATCTAGCACATGTAGGTGGCACAGTGTAATGTGGGGCATGTTATGAGCTTATGTCCTGAAAACAGCAGAGCTATGACATAGCAGCTCTGGGTCCTAGTTTGTTGGCTCTGTCTTTTCACAGAGTTAATATGATACAAAATGATACTCTGAGCATCTTGTTCTGTTTTCAGTTTTGAAGACAGTTTGTTAGGTGTTATTGCTACTCTTGCCTGGTATAAATACCCGTCCTACCTATGCAGTGTAGCTGACTGTTGCTGGAAAATGTACCCAGGTATGTATCAGGAGCAGTGATCTTGTGTACCCAAGATCTCCTGTGGGTCACTTGCTTGAATAACCTGTGAGATGCTGGCCCTGTGCTCTGTTCAGGCTGATAAGTTTCAGGTGGCTCAAAGCAACACTCGTGGCTTTAGTGAGCTGGTAGTGGATTTTCTACTCTATTTTTGCCTGTTCCACCCCGTTAATGTTAACGGGAATGTCATGATATGTGCTCATTCTTGACACTTCCTCTGTGCTGAAAAGACCCCATTGGACCCAATAGCAGGTGATCTTAGGGAGGCCCCAGGTATCCGATTCACACCTGCTAGACACATAATGTGAAATTTAAATGGAAGAGGAGGTGTTAACATATTTTAAAAACATGCTTAAGCTTCCCCTACTCAGCTGCAGCAAGCGTTCTTCGCTTGCAGCTGCCTGCCTGTCTGTGAGCAGTAAAGATTAAATTTCCCATGATGTATCATAAAGCCTGGAGTATGACAGCTGTGGCTCCAGTGCTCCTGCAAGTAAATGGCTGATGCTGACAACAAATATCATCATGAAAACACTACCAAAAAAAAACCAACCCCAAAACAATAGGCAACCTTTCTGTTAGCATTTGAGCACCTGTTGGCAGAAGCAGCCAGGCTAATGACACTAAGCAGTCTGGCAGACCGGACGATGGCTTAATGTTGATTTCTGTCTAAGGCACCTGAATTCAAGATGTTTTCTCTATGGAACAAATAAAATGGAGGAACAGAGACTGACCTGACTTCTGTCCACTTGCCACCTTGCTCCCTGCTGATTTTGACTGAGGAGCTGGCCAAAGCATCACAATTATTGAGCACTGAGTATATTCAAAATATGCATCTGGTGTTGTGTACTTGAATGAACTCCTGAAGCTGCAGGGTCAGGCTGCTCTGAACATTTGGTTGGAGCTGGAAAGGGTTGTGTCCCAGGTTGGTGGAACGAGCCATACAGAGTTTCCAGTCTGCATATAAATTGTAAATGCTATTCTGCTGCCCCATTTACAGTTACTGCCACTGCTGTTGAGCTCAGCTGGTGCACACAGCACCGAACATACAAGGCATTTGGATGGTGTTCCTCAAAGCAAGACTGTGTGTAATGGAGGTTTCTCCTCATTAGAAGCTCTACCGTATGTCTTTTTGGTAACAATGACTTTTCATCGGTTTTGCTTTCTTGAGGCATTTGCAAAGCTCTGCTGCTCTTTCCCCAGCAGAGATCCAAGCTGACAGGAACAACAAAAGTCTTCCAGAAATGTCAGCCACAGCAGAGACAAGGAAACCAGCAGCAACTGCTCTGGTGTCCCCATTCCTTCCCTTGAGCAGCTTCAACCGTTGTTGGAGAGAAACGTGGTAGATTTGATTCTTCACACTTAAGTCTCTTGCTGTAGTGTTAACGTACAGCATTTTAATGATTTAATCAGATAACAAAATTCTGATGTGGTTCTTGTTCCAGTTATCTCCTATGGCCATGAAGAGAACCACTTATCAGGGCTTACCTTCAAAATTTGACTATGTTTCCAGGCATTTTTGCTGCATCTATTTGCTGTAAGAATGTAGGGAAACTCTAGTTACTTCTTTGGATTATTTAAAAAGATGTACCAAGGAGTGTAAATGTTATCCAGAAGCATTATAACAAATTGATATTTTAATGTTGTTAATGTGTAGAGTCCAGAGTCCATTTTCAGTGCCAAAAGCTGGTATGTACAAGACTATGCAACATATTAGGTACAGACTTGTGCCTGCTTGATGCCAGGAGGGAAATGCCAGTCTTTCTATGTGTATCTGTACTCGTGTCTCATAACAGCAGCAAAATTACAGTTGTCCATAGATTTTCTTCAGTTTGTAATATGAATATGATTTTTACAGCAGATGTTGGATTGATAGTCTAAGAGCTTAAGGACCGATCTGTGTCAACAAGGCAAGGTTTCACTTTCCCCAGCTTGTCCCACTGTTAATTCCCAATCTTGGTGTGACTGAACATGCTGAGTGCATTTATCAGTCCCATTGGCTTTGATGTTGTCTGATCCTGTGGATTGTTGGCTGTTCTAGGTCCACAGCTATAATGAAAGGGGACAGTTCATCACCAAGAACTGCACCAAGACAGTCTGCTAGTTTCATGTTACCGTATGTTGTTGCTGCAGCTTTTTGTTGCTTTGATGTTTTTAATTATTATTATTTTTTTTCCCCAATTACTAATATTTGGAGCTGAGGTACATTCCAGACTTCTAAGCTATCAATGTCTTATTTACTGGCCACTTCACTGTCATCTGTGTGTCTTCTGTTGTTTGTCACATTTTATTTCTCCATCCTAATGTCTAATGGTTATGAATACAAATGTAGTAGTGGTTTCTCAAGGCAAATGCTGAACCTTTTGCCTTATTCAACTAGAATGAAATCAGTTCCTATATCAAGTGGTTCTGCTATGTTACCTCCCATTTTTGTCAGTTTTTTGGACTTCAATTTTGGGGTGTTCGTTTGTTTTCTGTCCTCCCAACAACTGACAGTTGGTAAGGTAAAAAGTGAGGTAAATTTGAACATTCTGCATGGCTTCGGTTTCTTGACTTGTTGTCAGAACAAAGGCTTATACACTCACCTCTTGTAATTCTTGCATGCTGATGGGCAAGTTGCAGTTACAAGCATGTCTGATGGGAATGAGATTTGTACAGCGGATGCTTTCTAAGAATCTACTAAGCATTCCAAATTAGGTATTGTGCAGAGCAACGTGGTTCTTGTCTGTACACTTCCATCATTTAACAGTTTTATGGTGGCTCAGAAGAGCTCATAGGCTCTGTCATTAGATTTGGGGCTTTTTTGCAGACCTTTTCTTCTTGAGCTCTAGTTTTTAGGTGGGATAATAGCTGGTGTAGAGAAGACGCTTTGCATAATTGTTGATACTGTTAGTTTCTGATTTGGTCTTATTGAGGTCACCAATCTTGTTCTCTGACAGTCCTGCTAATTAAGAAACAACCTGGAAGAAGAAAGGGGCTTAGATGGGAGGTTAAATGATGGAAAACTGTAATTTAGCAGTGCAGTATTCAATATTAATGTATTGATATTAGTATCAATATTTTTAAAAAATCTTGAAATTAATGAATCTTTTCATTTATATCCACGTGAAACCCTTTGCAAATTAATGTTTCATTGTATTGGGCTGGTTTACAGTCCTGTTTATAGCATTTTCTCCCTCTTTAAGTGTGGTGTGTGACCTACTTCAGAATAATATTTGTGGGCTGAATGGGTGTCATGAGCCAGTTATTTTATACCAGTGTCTTCACACCAACTGAAGATTGCTATTAACTCGTCAGTCATCATCTGTGGTGGAGTTTTATAGCTGAGCAGTCGGAGTGTGTTGGGCGCTCTGGTGGAAGGGGAATGCTGCTTATCCCCCCTGCCTTCACCAAGGGACACTTGGAGTCAAGTCTATGTGGAGACACATCCCCATGTCATGGGGTGAGCCCTTCCATGCAGCTGGTGCATGTAATGGACTGTTGCAGGCAGCATCTGTTCTCAAGTTCCATCTCCTGGGCCAGGAATCCAGACAGTATCAGGACCTCCCATTCTGTCTTTGGACCTGGGAGTAGAGACTTTGTGGGGTGATGGCGGGAGGAGTGTGGTCTCTGTGGGTGAGGGGCTGATTTAGAGCTCTGGTTGCAGGGATGCAGGGTGTGATGGTTTGGGAGGCTGAGGGATGTTACGTTAGGGGTTTGGTTTGGAGAATCTCAAGTCCAGCTGTAGGGTAGATTTGTGAAGAATGAGGCTGGGATGGTTGCAGACAGAGAAACTGCTGCTACACATGTATGGTACAGAACAGAAAGTTCCCAAGGCCATCATCAATGTTTTTTAACCATTGTCTCTTTGCAGACTAAAGAAGATCTACAAGGAACATCAATTTTTTACCAGAAGATTTCTGCATTTCTAGCCTGTACATGGCTTCCAGATGTTGTTTGGTGGAGGGCAGAACTGGCCAATCTCTTCCAAAACCAGCTGTGTCCACTTCTTCCTGAAATTCCCTCAGTCCTGCTCAATTGCATCACTGCTGTTAATTCTGATCCCCAGGTACTGTACAGAAATGCTTGGACTTCTGGTGATTTGTTTTCCGATTGGGTCCGGTAAACACTGCTGTTCTTCCAGTGTTAACAGGTATTCCCATTTACATTAGTGAAGGATTTAAACAGTTTGAGAACAAATGCTTCTAAGCACTGCAGATTTCCACTGAAGTGTATGAGATTACAAGGACATAGCACCTCTTAAAATCAAGTGCTTAAAATCACTTGCCTGCCTAAAGACATCTGCAAGAACATTCACTTCATGCTGTCTATAAGTAGAATGTTAATTAACTTTTCCACTTCTGTCAGGTTAGCAAGTGCTCCATAGCAAACATTCAAGCGAATGAAATGTTAAGAGAATTCATTGTACTTACTGAGGGAGTTTATTCCTTGAGGGCAATCAGTGTTGCTTTTAGGCCCTTAACAGCCTATCATACCTTAATGTAAATATTTAGGCCAGATTTTCAAAGAAGTACTAAATATGACATGGTTTCCATACCTTTTGAGGGAATGTTCTACTTCTTTCTTTCCCATGACATCACCAGCCTTTGGAAAATTGTGGTCTTTTCCCAATGTATCTCAATCAACAAAAACCTTGAGACACAATTCCAGGGAATGGTGAAGACTGCAATTCTGGTTCACAACAAAGTTTAGTTCTGAAAATAATGTAGCATAAGAACTTTTCTGCAGTTTCAAACAGATTTGGGGATTACTATTACTCTCTGCGAATCAATGCCATGAAAGCTTAGGGGCTTAGCAGTGCACTTAGCAATTTGCCTAGAGGTTTATCCCACTTCTGTAGAGGAAAAGGAGGCTTAATGTTGTTGATTTGCAGTCACTGTAGCTTTCAAGTAGAAGCAAGTGCTATAAAGCAGTCTGACGTACTTGTAAAAGATAAATCTGATGTACATTTTAAGGCATAAAATAAGGCATCATTTAAAACAGTCAGGGCTTTTATGCAAATCCCTTATTAGGGGAATTATAAATCATTACAAATTAAGCAGCAAGATAGCAGGCAGTTTCTGGGTGTGGATTTTTGCCTTGATGCAATAGGAAAACTGAAGTCAATTTAAAGACCATGTTCTCTTCCTAAGTTCAAATGCACTGTGCCACCCTGGTTCCCAGGCCTGAATTACACAGAGACCACTATGTGTCATGGCTTTTTGGTAAATATATCTTGCAGTTAAACAGAAAAGCTGATTTCTCAAAGCAAGACTCAATGAGCCAGACTCTCAGCAGGCAGCAGCTAACCCTGTTGTCTGCCCTGAAGCTTTATGAAGTGGCACCAACTGAGAATGTTCCCAAATGTCATTAACATACAGCCAAAAAGTGCTGCATAGAAAATTCAATATCATATTCTTCTGTTCAGGCCCGGTGATCTATGCTTGCTTTTTATATATTTATATTTATTTTGAGGTGGTATATGGAAAACTAAGTAGACCAAAGAACCTGCTACTATGTGTTGGAAAAGCATGCAGTGAATACCTATTTTTGCTCCAGGTAGCTTACAGTCTGAGACAAAAATCTAGACAGGTTCATGAAACAAATGGGTAGAAGTGGAGGGAGAAAGAACATCAGGTAAAATTGCTGTCTGCTTGTGTACTGATTGGCTCTGTGTATGATTTTTATAAGCAATTGTTAGCAGTAATTGTAGTAACCTTATCTAACATTGTTTGCTGGTGCATGAGCTCATGTCTTGTTTTCAGTCAATTGGTCTAGTGTATTTTCAGTTTGCTCTGGACCCCAAACAGTTGCTTTTCTCTTGCTATTTTTCTTTGAGGCTTTTCTTATTAATGCTATGTGTACAGCCTATTAACCTGCAGTAATTCACTTCAGTAATTCACTTCTGATATGAAGAGTAAACTCAATGCAGTCATTAAAACCCCAGGTTAGGTTAGGAGTGATGTAATCCCTGTGGAAGTTATTAACAGCGATGTCTCTTGTCAGTGAAAAGAGGATTGCTTCATTTTAACATAAAAAAGTACTTGCTCCTTTTAAGCCCTAAGCATTAACCTTAGGGATACAGACAACATACGTAGCCAGCGTTTATGCTGCTTTTCCTCTGTCTGTTTGCTCCATTAAGGCACAGGGGATTTCTCTTGCTCTCTCTCGGTTTTTATGGCCACTGGGACATTTGTCCAAAGGGTGCAACCCCTAACGGTCACAGTCTTTTTGGTCACCTTCTAGAGCATCTCCTTGAACTCTCAACCTATCCAGGTGCTGGCCG
This sequence comes from Streptopelia decaocto, assembly GCF_964273445.1. Lineage (NCBI taxonomy): Eukaryota > Metazoa > Chordata > Aves > Columbiformes > Columbidae > Streptopelia > Streptopelia decaocto. The sequence goes on along the minus strand of NC_138668.1, from coordinate 9,853,568 downwards.
TGGCAGAGGATTCAGGCCATGGCAGTATTGGATGGGGAGATTGTGTCAGTGAGGTTTCAAGGAAGAAGGGGAATCTCCATCCTTAAGTCAAGGTGAATGAGACTTTTTCTTTTAGTTCCAGAAAACGGATTTTGTTGCACCTTCTGGTGATCAGTCCCCTACTTCCTGCTGCTGTAGTTTCCCTGCTGACTCCCAGTGCAAGGGTTGTGTTTTCTTTTTTGAGACAATGGTACTGATTAAGGGCAGGCCTACACAAAGTTCCCTCCTTGCTTTTCACTTAAGCAAAACTCCATTTTTTTATTTTTTTAAATGCAGTTTTGTCTAGGCATAGGTGGGAATTCCAGAACTGGGTAGAGGGAGTTAAATTTGCCCCCATGTTGTAACTCGATGCTGCCAAAAACATCAAACAGCACAAACGAACTAACAGGAAGTTTGATGTATGGGAGTGGACTCGCAGAAAGTACAGCAGTCCTTTAATGTGGCATTTCAGACTTTTGGGGTTTCCCTGCTAGAGAGTTGATGGCAAGTGTGTTACCAGAGGAGCCCTGCACGTACACACATTCACACAAGCTTTGAAAATTGCAAACTTTTTTTTTCAAAGAATGAAATAACCGTGTAGCAGAAGAGCTATGCATTGCTGATGAGACTAGAAATCACTGTTTCATGCTGTGGAAACGCAGGTCCAGATGCATCACTTGTTACTTTGTGCACTTAAGGCACCTAATTTAGGTATGTGCTTGCCCTGTCTGTAGGTGCAGTCTCTGAAGAGGAAGTGAGGGGTATTTCCACAGGATCTTTCACATCTGTGAATCTGTTTTAATATGGACTCAACAAGAAGACTCTGAGCTTTAGAGTTTGAATGCTGTGACATTATTTCATTGACAAGCATCACAGCCTTAGCCCTGCTGAGTGGCTTCAGCATCTTCCTCTACCTTTTACCATAACTTCTTTTAACCTCAGTGCTAGTGACAGACTTGCTCAAGGAGATCTGCTTTTCACCAAACTCTCTTCAGGCCCTCGCCTGTGTGGGCATTGGCGTTGACACATCTCAGATTGTAATAACTGCTGGTGTGCTGTCATTCAGTGCCCCACAGTGCTGTCAATTATGCTGTTTTGATTTGGGGCTAGTGCCCTGTGTGTTCTCTCTTTTTCCTTTCATGCTGTGTGAGAAGCAGCAAACTAACAGCTTTGAGCAGTACCTAAGCCAGGCCATGTCATGTTTTGTGGGTGGAGAGCGCAGACTGAGCTACCTGGAGTGCGACAGCATTTGGCCTGCCGTTAGACCTGATCCACATGTTGCCGTAAGCTCTCAGATTTAGTGTATGGCTCAGGGCTGCACTTTCCTCCTCCAAAGCTTCTGCTGAGCCTGATGCCAAAGCTTGAAGGATTTGACTGTTGAGCAGCTGGAATTGGCATTAGGGAGGGATAAAACACCCAGAAAGGCACTTCTGCATCTGCTTCCCCAAACCAGAGCCAGCAGGATGTTGCAGCTTGCAGCGTGGCAGGTGCCAGCTGCTAAGTCCAGCAGTTTGGTTTGAAATAGAGGGTAAAGCTGTAAAACAGGAGGTTCAAAAGGACAGGTTCATCCTGCCCTTTGCTTTCCAAATATCACTCAGATCTTGTCTTTACCTGAGCTGGTGCTAAGGGTCATGTCTCACGTGTCTGGCACCCGAGTCTGCTGTGCAGTCTGGTAATGGCTTTGGCGATAGCACATCAGCTGGCTGGTGATTCCACATGGATATGTCTCATCTGTTGGTGAGACATTTGTCCTGGGGAATCATCTATATGCATTTATAGAAATTAATGCATAGCTGCAGACACGGAATAGCTGCATGGCTGTATCTTCACAAGGCAGAAGGGAGAAGGTGGCATCCTGGCCCTAGCTAGGCCCCAGTGGAGTTTATCATTGATTTTAGAGGGACCAGGAATTCAGGCTGTCGCTGGTATTTGTAACTAAAAAACCCTAGCCTTTAAAAGGAGAAAGGACTACCATGATGTCTGCCAGAGCTCACGCAAAGATGAAGGCATAGCTTGGGGAGGAATAAACTGTTATAGATTTTTTAATTCTTCCTAAAATTTGATAGCTCACATTTAAACTGTGGCCATTTCTAATTATTCCAGAAAAGAGCAGCTTAAAAGAACTCTCAAGCTAATGTGCTTAGCCATTAGTATTGTGCTTGATGGGCAGAAAGGGTGGAAGTTACTGTCTCATCCTTTCTCTTCTGTGTTTTAAGATATCCCATTTCCTGTCCAGAAGGGAGGGCAAGGGAAAGTGAGATGCCTCTTCAAACTGCATGAAATACAGTAATCAGAACTGCACATATTCAGTGGCAAAGCTCTTAATTAGCCCTCTCTATCCTCAGCCTTTTTGCTGTCTAGGATCTTCCTACTGTGCTTCCACCTTTCCTGTACTAAATTCTGTAGACATGTGAAGTGAGCATGCACAATGGGGAGGAAAGATGTACAGGAAACTTTCAAATTTGTGTTCATCTGGATTCCATAAGGAGTACTACACTAAACCATTGGGATTCATGATGGTGGGGAGAGGAAAGAGTCTGAGTATAATGCTACCTAATTCAGGGGCACACTTAGTGAATCACATCAGACATGAGCCTTGCCTATGTGTTAGCATCAAGGCCTTTGCTAGATTGAGAATAGTGCATCCTCTGCAGCCACTGATGTGGTTAGCGGAGCTGAAAGGGAGAGGTTTTATACCTGTAGAATTTACAATTTGTCTCTGGAGGTAGTGGAGGATGCAGCGTCTTCCTCCAAGGGATTTGGGTATCGTCTCATAGTGATAGTGGTTGAGCAGATCTTTGCATTGGAAAGTCCCTTGCACGTCAGGAGATAAGATTGTAGCATACACAGAAATTCTTCCTGCGGTTTCTGTTTTCCTGCTGTGGCTGGAAAGGAGTCTAGAAGACTCACTGCAACTTAAAAGACTCTCTTAGATCATCTGACAGCAAAAGCTATTTCTTTGTTGTCGGAAATGAGAACAGAACACACTGTAAGCAAGAAGAAGAGAATTTGGATTTGGTCATATTTCTGTATGACAGTTAAAGATTCATGGGTTTGTTGCATGCTGCTCCAGTCTTCTCTAAAATGTGCTTATTCTTGTTTCTGTTCAGTATTTTACGACACATTTTTGTTCTGCTGAGAATTTCTTTCCCATAGCTGTCTGGCTTCATCTCAGTAATATTTTCTGAAACAAAGCAGTAGCTCTGGGTTTCTTTCTAACATTTTTTTATGGTACAAACTGGTCTTTTCCAGTGTCTTAAGGTAGCAGAAATCAGAATTTGTCTCCCAAAACAAATAAGAAAAAGGATAATTGACAAAAAGGAATAACTACAACTAGGAGGTTATGGACATGCCCTCCCTTCCTGCCCTTTCTGATCATGGCAATATGGATGGAGAGGACACCAGTGCGGTAAGCACCCCTGCTTTCTTGCAGCAGGGACTGGGGAGACATGGTCATGCAAATGGCTATGGTTAAATGATGCTGGATTTTGCAGCCTGTCACAGCTTAAGTCAAAGTATCCTTGGGGCTGCTGTTGTCTGACTGTAGGGTACCTTTCCTCCTTGGTATAATGCCTTTACCATGACGCGTGAGATTATTGCAGTGCTCTGAGTCTGCAGAGCCTTAGAGCAGAGGAATTTTTGGGTAAGTATGGAAGGCTGGAACTGCCTCTTCACCGTTCTGTGGGGAAGGAGTCTCTCTCCTCCCTGCCAAGAGACAGGTCAATGTTCAGAGATGATGCATCAGCCAGCCTGGGAGGTGCTTTCTGAACTGCTGTGTTTGCACAGAAGCTTTACAGCTACTGTAATGTTGTTGGAGGCATAAGAAAGGAACCAGCCCTGGGGTGAAACCAATACAATTCTCACGCCTACCCTTAATACAATTCTCATGCAAGGTTAAAAGTAGCACCAAAGTAGCATAAAGATAGTGTCAAAATCACCAAAATTATTTCAATGAGAGTGAGGTCGTGCAACTGCCAGCAGAGGGTCACACTCATTATGTGTCAAACAGGGCTCATCTCAATATTATAACAACTGACTGGATGCACTTCTCTCCTATATGAACAGGAAAGTTGCTTCCTTCCTATTTTTCCTGTGGATTGTACACTCAGGCTGTGTCAGTTCTCCTCCACTGGCACATTTTAGCTGGACTGGATAAAGCAGGTGCTGTCTTACTGCAGCCATCTATGTGCATTTTCTAACCCATGAGGAAAAGGATTTTCTAGGGCAACTAAGACTTTTCAAGCTTCATTTTCTGTTGCTTTGTGAAATCACATTCAGACTGGCTGCTAGAAAACAGAACCTGACAGATCACGGTAAGAACTTCCCACAGGCCTTGATTCTTTAAAAAGCACGGCTGGATCTGTGTTGTGGTGGGGAGGGAGGCTGGCGGTGTGGCAGCATGCCTGGGATTGCACCTGATCCACAGTTCACACCACACTGCTTCCTAAAGGTCAGCTCTGTACCTTGGCTTTCCCAAGCATGGGTCCTCTGTATGGTAACTAGGGTTGGATGATGATAATGGATGTTTCTGTGGAAATGGAGGCTGGAAGTGGTTTGACCACATTTGTCCCTTCTCTTTTCCTTCTTCTTGAAAGCTCATAGGCTTGAGGTTTGTTCAAGGACCATCCTGAACCCCAGAAGATTGAGGTCTTGCTGCATTCCCCTGTATGTAGGGCTTGTCTGTGCTCACTGCATTGTTCCAGTTTTGCGTGCTGGAGCTGGCATCAAACATTGGAAACAGAGAAGATAATCTGTTTCCTTAAATAAACAATTTCTTGCTTTTCCTCTGGTGATATTTTCCACAGCAACCAAGTGTAATGAAAGATGAATTGCAGGACAAAAGGGACAAATCCATTGAGAGACGTCAAAGCTCTTTGTTTGGTGTAGTTCTGTTGGCTGAGACCAGGTAAAAAGTGAAATCTCCAGTTCTGCTTTTAGGAAAATATCTCATGAAGCAAAGAAGTAGAGGGTGAAGAAAACAAAAGGTTGCTGAAGCAGAAAGGCAGATGTCAGATGGGCTTTAGTATTATTCAATTTAATTTCATTTTCTGGTTGTTGTTTGTAAACAATTATAGAATGATATGAGGTGCCTATCATTTGCCAAGCAGTGCAAAAAAAAAATCTCAGGTGATTACGCAATTAAGTAGTATTATATGGACCTCATAATCCAGAATGGATGCTTCTTCAATGCAGTGTTAGTCCATTCTCTATCCATAATAAAAGTCCTGATGACACTATGCTGAGATTTAATTATTGTTTTATTTTTTTGAAAAGGTCTGTCCCCATGAGATGAGGACAGATTAATGTCTGCTGTAAATCAAAGCAAAGTCTTTAAAAATAGTGAAGCTACTCTGAGATACACCACCTGATGCTATGTCTCAAAACTGAGAATTTTTTTTCACTCTAGGAGTGAATCTTGCCCACTATGAACTCTGCCTAAACACATCTGTATTTCTGGAATGTTCAATATTGGCATAGCTGCGAACATCACTTCTTCCCAAACCAGAACTTAACAAACATGACTTTCAAAAGCTGCATTTGTTCCTGGACTATGGCCTTGCTTACTGAGCATGCAGTCACAGCAAATTCTTGTGAGTGACGCATCCTTAAACTTGCACTTGTACAAGTTGCTTGCTTGGCTGCCCAGAAAATGTATGAGAAACAAACTGAGGTGCTGAGGTTGGGAAATGCTGCACTTCTCTAAAGCTGCGACCTAGATGCCAGAGTCTTTTTGCCTATCCATGAGTACGTGGCACAATAAGACTTGCAGATACGTGTCACTTGTGGTGACATGAGCACAAGAGAAACGTCCTATTTTGGTCACAGGCATGTAGAAGTTCATGCCATTTTCCCCTACCCTTCCATTTGATTAGTTAATTAGAGCGTTCCTTTCACAAAGCTCTTTTCTGCTGGATGCTCTGCACAATGTGGAGAATCAAGGTCTTGAGCTGCTCAGCCTGACCATGCAGTACTTTTTGCATGCAACTCCTGTCCATGGGTACTCTGCAGGCTGGAGGGTCACTGGATTTGACTCTGGGAATGCTGGGTCTCTCAGGAAGCAGTTGCGGATTCATATCACTTAATCTGAGCTAGTGGTATGGATGTGAGAATTAAATGACAGACCAACAACACTGGAATAATGGGTTTAATCCATGAATGTGCATCTTTTTGTGCTCTCTAGCCATAAAATACTATTTTTTCCTAGCCCTTTATTTTGAGGCGTCAGGATAACACAGGTAAGAGGCATCCTTTGTACATTCCAGGCAGTGGAGAAGGTGTTTGTGGTGCCAAATGGATTTCACTGGCAGACAGTTGAAACTGATGAAGAATACTTCCCTCATAGCAGTGACATTGAGGCTTGCAGAGATACAGACACTGAGGTAAAAGAAACCCCAACCGCTCCTTTCTGACTTGTGGGATGATGTGGGAAGCTGAGAGATTATTAAGTTACCTGAAATATTTCAGTCTTGAGGTTTTGTATAAATACTGAAGCATTTCTCACTCAGACCTAAATACATCAGGTGAGTATTTTGTGTCATCCGTATCGACGTGCTGATTGCTCTGAGCCAAAGAATATTAAACCATGGAATGTGCAGATTGAAGAAATTCCTACCAACCAGATGCAAATCAGTGAAGTAGGCAGAATTTTGACAACCCAAACCCACTTGACTGCAAGCCAATATACAACATAACTTTTTTTAAATTTGCATTCAGAAATATTTTTAAAAATGCCTGAATCTTCTGGTACTGTGCATGACCTAGAGTAACTGTGTATGTGTTGTATGAAGAAGTTGGAAGTAATTCTACTTATTTTACCCCAGAAGAAGAGAAAGTTAAGGTAACTTCAATTAGCTGATATTTACTTCTGTTTAGGAGTGCATACCAAAATGTACTGGATCTCTACCCATGTATGATAACTTGTTAGCATTGGTAACTCACCTTTCCTAGCTCTTGCACAACACAGACCAGCATGTTTTATCTGACAGAGTTCAGTTGGCTGTTAGCATTGACTCAGGGAGATGCAGATATATTAAGCTCTTCCTGAGCATGCAGCAAGAGTGTACCAGGCTTGTCCTGGAAGATGCCTGAAGTCCACAATTAGGAACTGAAGTTACCTGGCGCTTGGTGCAGCTGGGAAGTGCCTCATGTCTTTGTTACAGTTCCTTGACTTGCCTCGGCAGTGCTGTTAGCGGATCCGTACAGACTCACAGCAAGGGCAGGGTGTGCTGGCAGGGAAGGTGAGCCAGGAGCTGAGACTGACAGCCAGGCAGGCAGGGCCAGTGGCCTCGCAGGCAGCGTGCAGTCCTGCATCACCCAAGCAAGAAGAGGAGGGCAGGTGCAGCAGTAATAACTGTGGTCAGCCAAGAGTCTGTAGTGACAAGGCCAAGCCAGAAAGTCAGCTGGATAATGGCTGGATTAGTGACACGTATACTGGGCCAAGGCAAACCTGCAACAAAGCTCAGACAGGGAGCAAAGGCGAGTGCCTGGCTCCAAAGCAAAGGGGAGACAGGTGGTTACGGCGGGGGCTCAGTGCAGGACAGCTGCAGGATCAAAGCTGGCCCTGAGCCCACGCAGCTAAGCCCCAGGGACGCTCATGGCAGCTACAGAAAATAGTTCTTCACTGGCTACTGTGAATAGTGGGTTAATAACAGGAGAGCTTCAGCTAGATGAACATAAAGAAATAGAGCTTTTATTCCTAATTAGACCACTTTTTTATGATTTGAGTAAATTTATAGCTTCATTTATCATGATGGAATAAGCCTCATAATGTGTTTATGGGGGAGTAGCATTTCATTTAAAGTGTCCGATAGTGATGAATTCATTTGGCGTTCACTGCAGCCATAAAACTTGCTGCTGGGGATAGCATTGTGTTGCTTTACATCCAGGAGAACTGTGCACAAATTTGAGGCCAGTACCATCACGTTTGTCTGATCTACAGCTAGACAATTTATTACCCACAGCACCATACAACTTCCTGTCATAAAGTGCCTGCTTTTTTAAACAATATGTTTCTTCTATGGGAAAGTAATAGTCATTTATTCCCTTTTGGGTATAGACATTCAGTATGTGTTGATGCGTGTCTTTCTATATGCCAGGGTAGGCTGAATTGGATTAGTCTGGTAAAGAAGGTTTCAAAAGGTAAATGTGGGACAGTACCAGTGATGTGTCTGCCTTTTGGTTTTTTTTTTTTTTAATGTTGATTTTTGGCACTTTTGTAGGTATAGAGGAAAAAACAGTTGGCCTGTTATTATTTAAATAACTTTCTGTAATACACAAAGTTGAGCAGCAGGAATGAAACACTTCAGTCTCTGCCCAGGAGAACTTGCAGTTTTTTATTAGTAGGTTTATGTGACAAAAGGCACAGTTATATCTGCAGAAATTGATTCAGACTTAATTATCATAGATAGTTAAGATTTAATCTGAAGCTAAGATCCAACTGTGCTGAACTGCACATAAGCATAAAATAAAGCTCTTAGGATGTAAGTAAAGCATGGGAATTAAAGGTGCGCAGAAGAGATACAGCTGTGTATTGAGGGCTTGGAAGGTTTTGGCTCATTCCTCCAATGTGCTCTTGCTGTTCAGGTTACCATGGCACTGCTCTTTGAAACTCTTTTCCAAAGTCCCCTGGCTACCCATCACATGCTGCAGCTGGTACTCAGTTCTGGTCTGGATATCTGTGGACTCCGCCTGCTCTATCCTCAGCAGGACGTGCTGCTCTCCAGCTCAGGTGAGGCCTAGTTTTCCTTCAGAGATTCCATCACGTGGTGATACTGAGGCGAAGGCAAAGATCACTAAACGTGCCAAGGAAGAACAATGATGTGGTGCTGCATGCGCAGGGGAAAGGGTATCAGATTTACACGAGCGTTGCTTTATCAGTTCCTATATCTTTCCCTAAAGAAATGATAAAAGATCCTGGGCTGTTTCTTTTCTTCTGTTCCCAGTGTTGAATACCCATGAGTTGAATTTTAACCCTTGATATATTTTTGTGTCTCAAACCACTTCAGTTGTCATTCCTTTGCAGTAGTCTTTCCCAGACTGCAGCTCCAGGGTTAGACTCGTGTAAGTTAAATATACTAAATTAGTTTCCACTGGTCTTCTTGAGGGTTTTAGCTGCAGAAAATCCAGCCTCCCCCTTCCACAATTTCTCCTACCCCATTGTTTATGGAGCTTTAGAGGCATGGGCAAAAGTACTGATCTAGCCATCCTGTAATGTCACCATCAGAAGATAGTCTGAGATGGGAGATCAAGAAGATAAGGTAAACAGAAATTATATGGATCTCTGAACTCAAATCACTAAGTCTTTAACATTAAGCACCAATATTTTTAAATATCGGCATGTACCACTTAAGTCTTTTTTTCCATTTATGAAATAGAAATAATGAAGCCTGTCTTAAAGTGTATATGGAATATTATTAGTTGCTAATGCAATATAACTCTAGAGCAACAGGCATTACATTAGCTGCAAAGTACAGAGATTGCCTCTGTAGTATAGCATGGCTTGTACTTCCTTTTAAGCCAAGAAGTTCTCCTGGGAGGTTTGCATCTGACACCATCACAAATGCGGGCAATCCACTTCTCTTGGGGAAAGGTATAGGCAGGCTGAGAGTGAGAGAAATGGGTTTCCTTTTCCTCAGGCAAAAGGTGAGTGAAGACCAGCTTAATCAGATAAAAATTCTCCTGTCTCACTCCCCCCTTATTTTACATTTGAAAACAATAGGAGCAGACCGCCTTAGAAATGGGACTGCAGTTGTCTCAGCACTGTGCACATAGTGCATTCATACTGATAGCTGGAAAAATGAAGAAGGAATCCAGAAATGAATAAGAAAACCATAAAATCACCAGTCATTAGGAGATGACAGGCAGCAGATCTGCTTCAATGCTCTGTGCCATGTACCATTATTTAGGAACGTTTCATATGAAGAAACGATTCATTTGAGCTGAGAACTGCTATGCGAGTTTGTAAATTAGATTTTTACCCTTAGCTTGAAAACTTTAAAAAGATTATTTTAAACATTTATAGCCAATTTTTCCATTATCTACCTGCTCTGGAGACTTATGTTCTGGCTTCTGATTCTTATGCAACAAATGATGAAGTTGACTATGTTTTTAAACCTCAGGGAAGAAAATGACACACCTTGTTTTTTTTCTGACATCTGTAGTAAGAAATGCAGAGGAGCCAAATTTACCCTTTTTCTGGGGTTACTTACTGGCCTCCAACTACGCTGACAGTTGACAGGGAGAAAGGTTTGCCAGAGACATAGGGAAGTGTTGTTGCAGGAAATAAGGGAAGCCACAGTTCAAGTCCTGGCAGGGAAGTAAAGGTGGCTAATCAAATATTTGCATGGATATGTCATCTTACAACATAGTATGAAATCTGTATTAGATGCAGAGGGAAATCATCTATAAAAGAAATCCACAGGTTTCCAGTTTGTGATCCCCTTCCCAGTTTTCCCATATCTGATGGAAAATTAAAGAAAATGTCCCTCTCCTCAGGCCCGTGTTCTTGTCCTGTCTCCCCTTTGATATCCCAGCCTTCCTTGTGGACATGAACAACATGCTGCACAAGTTAAGGTGCTGACTTCTAGTGTATCAGTAGTAACTAACCCTGTACGTGCCCCTTTTCACAGCGAATATGCGGCAAACAACTCCTCTTTATTTAAGAGATTGCCTTGAATAATCTCATTTACTGTTGGGTAAAAACATGCAGCTGGTTGCCAGCATATTACCCACAGGACAGGTAACCAGTAGGTTATTTTGTTGAAGTCTGGCTGTGACAGATCTGAAAACAGCACTTGAGTGGAATGAATGACCTTGAGGTGAGTTGTGCCATGTTTTAGTCACATGTGTTTGTCTTTCACAGAAAAGCTGCCTTCTTCCTATACTTCAAAGACTGGCAGGGTGCCACCAGTGGTGGCATTAAGCCTGAGAGGGCCTAAAGCACGTAGGACCTTGCAGAATATCTTTGGGCCATCTGACCCGAAGCTGGCGAGTGTGACAGACTGCGGTTCCATCAATGCCATCTATTGCCGGAGCCAAGCGGAGCCTCTTGCCTACCTGCCCCAGCGGGACAGCCGGGTGCAGCGGGAGCTGTGCCTCTGGTTTGCAGGGAGGGCTGCTGGGGCAGCGCTGTGTGCTGGTGGCCTGGATCCGGCTTCCCGATGTGATGGAGCAAGGTAATGACCCTGGATAAACTAGGGTTTTTCTCACACACGAAGTGTGACAGGGAGGCTGGGCAGGCACGCAACTAGCGTGCTTTGTCTTTATATATCAGTGTTCTGATAAAGGTCTCGGTGAACAAGAGTACAGGGTGGGAACACTCTGTCCACTTTTTATATTTCCAAATCAGTTACTAGAGTCTGCAAAAATCCCTCTCTCACAGGACTATCTTCTCTGCAGCACGTAATGGATGTGTCAAGGTATCAGGTGTGGAACTCTTGCAGTTATTTCACATTCCTTGTTCCCTGGTAACTAGGCCTGTAATTCATACACATACAGTGCCTGCTCTGGGGCTCTCTGTGCCAGGTACAACTGATCAGTCTGACTCAAGACCTCCTCCAGCTGGGCCTGGTGCTGGAGAAGGGCTGCAAGGCCATGGTCCACTGAGGGGACCTTTGCTAGAAAGCCTGGTCTAGCTTTGCCCTATGTGCCTTCTGAATCAACTAATTAGAGATAAGAGGCTTCAGATGAAGAACGGTTTTTGGAGGATTATGACAGAAGAGTGTGAAAATGAAGGGTGGCTTATAGACTTTTAACTCTGGCAACCAGTGTGAGAAATGCAATTTAGAAACTAATGGCATAGCAATAGGGTGCCAAAAAGTGCTGGGAACAAGTGAGGTTCAGGAGCCTGGAATCTCACTCTCAGATGGGTCTGGATATGGCTGCAGAGGGAACTGGGCTTTGAAGCTATTGGCTTTTCTCAGCAGAGCAGATGCAAACGAGGGAAAGGGGCGAGGGACAGCGAGCAAAGCCTCGGCAGCTCTGTGGAGGTCGGCACTGAGCAGCCCTTGCACGCTGTCTGCCCCTGCAGAGAGGCAGAGGCAAGGTGGGATCAGTAGCCTGGACTCTCTTGCACTCCTTCCCTGCACTTCTTCCCAAGCCTCTCAGCAGTTTTTTCCATTATGAGGATGATCTACAGCACAAAACAATCACTTTGCTTCCTGACGATCTTGCAACTTCCTGGGCAGAGACTCAGACCTAAGGGGGTGTGTGTAAATGAAAGGTTCTGCTGCACTTAGAGGTCCCTTTCCTCCAGAGGGTCAGAGCAGGCTGACCTGCAAAGGGAAGAAAAGAGGAACCTGTCTTTTTTCGGCTGCTGAAAGTCACCCCTGCGGTTATTCCAAGCATAGGTAGATCTGTGACTTGAAGCATTTGTTTTACAGTGCTTTATCAAAAGATTCCTTCAAGGAATTTCCACCAACCAAAAGAATGTCAAACTACAGATCTCTCCCTGGCTGTCATGCTTGTCACACAGGCCTGTGCAATCACCTGGGGTGCCAGCCTCTACACAGAGGGGTTTCAAGCTCTGCCATCTCTCTTTAATATTGCTGAACTGAATAAATGGTGCTGTGGTGAAACTCCCCTGCAGAAAGCTCAGACAAGGCCCTGTACCTGCAAGTTCTGGACAGATTTTTAAAGATCCCTTCTGGTGCTGGGTGCAGTGTGGCACACTGTGTCAGTGGCAGCAGACTAGAGGTGAGGTCCTGTTGGCGTTTCTGCAGAGTGGCAAAGTGCACCCTTGTAGAATTAATCTGATGCTTGTGGAGGGACTGCGTGTCCGAGTTCAGTTCTGCTTGGCCATGAACAGTAACTCATAATTTTCTCTCTTAAGATTTGAAAAAAATGATTTGATAGAGTTTCATTCTCTTTATTTATTTGTTTATTTTCCTCAGGGATGCTTTTTTCGTCTTACAAAGATGATTAATTCTGCTCCTTTGGTATAACTTAGCCAGTCCAGAGTGGTGCTACATTCTAAATAATGCACTTGTCTTTCTCCTAATGCTGGTAATTTGGTCCACTGGGAGGCAAGAATACAAACTGCAACTCAGATTGCAGTTTTCAGATTATACTTGCAAATGCCGTTGTCTCCTGGGAGTGAACAAGCAGGATATATTCCAGTCAACCCTATGGTGGCAGGGGATGAGGAAGGCAGGTTTGCCTGAGCAGCCTGCACTTCACAGACCTCACCAAACTGTTCTGCAGACCACAGTTTGCATTTTTGTCAGACCCTGGCTTTCAGAATCACACCTTATGTTCACCATGCTGTGGTTTGGTCCTTTTGAGTATGCAGGAATGTTGTAGAGGTTTCACTGCCATGAACATCTTTGCCAGACTTGATTGTGCTTGTTGCCCAATGTGAACCTTTAAAATTGGTTAAACTCTGGCTGAAGAACCAAAAGTGAATAGCAACTATGATAAATCTGTGGGCAGGAAAAGCTCTGGTAATACAGCCTAACATATTTCTTGATTCCCAGATTTCCTTGCCAAGCTGGCTACTTTGCATTAGCTGTTTTTAATTTAACACGGAGAGTCTTGCAGGGAACAATATAAAAATATGTTCAGTGAGAGACGTTGATGCAGCTTGCATCACAGACAGTGTATTGGAATGGATTTTCCAGTAAAGCAGTTTTACCAGAGAAGTTTCTGTGGCCCTGGGTTTGTTGTGGGAAGTAGGTTTCAGTCAGAACTTGGCATAACAGCTTTTAATATTTTTTATTTTTCTTTAGCTCGCAGAGTCCTTCGTCAACTAGGGCAGAAGCAAGTGAAGAAAAGGTTGATCTCCAGGGCATGGTGCTGTCTCGACCTCCAGCAATGCTTGTCTCAACTACCAAAGGTCAGTGTTAGGGAATGAACCTTGAAGTCTTATGGTTATCCTTCAGTGGCAATTTTATCTTGCTCTAGCCCATCTGTTTCAGGCAATTCTGTCTGCCTGGATTGCTCAGTGCTGTGACCTGGGCAGCTCTAGAGCCAGGAATGAATTTCTAGTGAAACGCTGTTGCCTAAAATGAAGTGGGCCTGTTCATCAAAGAAATGGCCATGTGAAGACCTAAGAGTGTCCTTAACCTGCATGTTTATCTGTTTAGAGATAGTCTACCACTACTGGTGAAGAGTTGAATATAATAATAATAGGTATGAAATGGTTAAGACTTCAGGACAGGACTGACCACACAGCCAGAAAATGAAGCACTTCATGGGGCTAATATTAACTGGATAGCACCTGGCTCTGCCCAGATCCCTCTTTTCCCTTTGTAGGTGTAGTCTTCCAGCTTCTAAATTCATACCTAGCTAGCAGCAAACTTACTGTGTCCCAGGGAAACCAGATAAGGCATGCAGGCCTTGTAGCCACCTGAGAAGGATCTGTGTGCTGCTGGGGTGTCTGCTGTAGCAGGCTAGCATGCTGACAGTCCTCTGCAGTGGGGCCGGACACAGCAGATCTCAGGCACAAGTGATTTTTAGACAATGCTATTAAAGCATTGATATCCAGTTTCTACTATTGAAGGTAGTTTCACAGGAAAAAAAACCTGAGGAGTGTGGAAGCTCAGCAGCTGTCAGGGAGATGGCAGAAGGAAAGCAGGATTGTACTGACATAGAAAGTAGGCACAGAAAATTATATTGCTAAAGGAAAGAATGTATGAGAAAAGAATGAAAGCATAAGCCAAAAAGATGAAAGGAGTGGAAAGTAACAGAAAGAAAATGGAGAAGGTAGAAAGAAAAGTCTCACCTTTGAGATGCTCTTTCATATAACTGGGCATGTTAACTCAGGTAGCTTGGCAGACAGCCATTGGCTGTGTGTTATTTGGGACTGGTATTGATGGCAGCTGGTTGCTGCTGATGGAATGAGTCACACTTACTGCCTCCCCTTCCTTTTATGGCCATTAATGATTCACTTTGGCTGTGGGCTGCTGAGTTACACCACACCACGTTCCATCTGTATTTGGGCTCAGGAAGTCACTTTCAAGCTTTGCTCCTCAGATAGATAACTATCTCATGACTCTCAGAAGAGAAACTGAAAATCTGCTCAGAGAACAGATATCCTATGGGGTTTTAAGGAAAGGAAACGTTCACTGACTCCTTCCCTCAGGTCTTCAGCAGGTTCTCTTGGAGACAGAGCGTACAGAACAAATATACTGCAGCTCCCACCAGGTATATCTGGCCCTTCAGTAATGAAAGCTTTACTGACCCTAGCAGGTATTCTTGTTGATTTAGGATATGTGTATGGGAACTTTTTTTAAAGTGTTATCAACTAGAGAGGAACCAAAATCTTACCACCTGCGACCCTAAATTTTGACAGTTCACATGTAATAGTTGTGGCACTAATGTCAGTCTGGCTCAAAGCTTGCAAAATTAAAGCTGTAAAGTCAACTAGAAATTTTAGGCAAAGAAACACTCTGCCTGTCCCATCCTTAGTAATAAACACAAGCTTTCCCTTGTTCTGTTGCCATTGCTTTGAACTACCAGGCTGAGCCTTGGTCAGATTCTTGAGGGAACAGATATCCATATCGCAGTCTAGAACTGAAAGAAACATTCACTGCTGCTAGTCTGCCCCCAAAAAACAAGTGTAAGTGGGACACAGAGAGTAAAATACTCCAACCTCATTGTATCATTTGGTTAGAGCCAAGAGAAATTAATGGGGCAGTGTAGAGGAAACTCACGTAGAAGAAGAATTTGTCTTCAGAGCTCGCTCTTGGCAGGTTGTGGAGATCTGAATGTACATTGTATACAGAAAGAAAAGCTATATTAGGACTATGACAATATAATAATGAAAGTAATGGTAAAAGTGAGACCCAAGATGATTAGAACAAAGCAAAGACCTCAGGTAGCTCAGAGGTTTCAGGGAAAAATCTTGAGCTTGTTCTGTGTTACCTAGGATGGGGCTTAGACACTGCTCAGGAGGTCTTGTAGGCTCTTTCTCTTCAACTTGCTCATAGTATGTGTTGCCACCTTGTTGGCAGTGAGTTTGGGGTTCAACTTAAAAAACAGGAGTCTAAAATCCCAAAGTTTTAACCCAATGTAAATTGCAGTTGCTTCTACAGCCTTACCTACTGGGATGAGGGATGCAAGGAGAGCATGAGCACCCAGACCTAGTAGATTAGAATCGGGTAGGAGAGAGCAGGCTGGTACCATTATCACAATGACCAAGGACAGGAATGTGTGAAATCACAGATGGTGCCAAAACAAAGAGTGAGGTGAGGTCATGATCACAGGCTGGTCCAAAGATTTGGGAGCCTGTGCCACAAGGCAAGCTCTGGGATGAAGGTTGAAGACAGGACTAAAGAAGGAACAAAAGGAAACAGAAGGTAGTGCTGAACAAGACTGTAGAAGCCAGCCACAGGTAGGACCACCAATAATAGCAGAGAGGAATGGCTGGGGTTGCTTCATGCACTTTATAGTGGACTAATTGCCAGTTGGTCTTGTTGACCTTATTTAGTTACTCATCAGTGTGGCCAGATTTGTCAGCTCTTTAGCCCCTGAGGGCACTGCCTGCTGTCGGGGTGCCAGCTGCAAGGGTAAGAGCTCAAACACAGCCCGGCGGGGGCTGGTGCACAGCCAGCATGTGAACTGAGAGCACAAATGCCACAAAGATAGATGAGTAGCTCGTAGCTAGATAGACCTGATGAGACAGACTATTTGGGGTAGATGATTCACAGAGATATTAGTGATGATGCCATAAGCTTTTCCATTCTAGATTGGCATTTGACAGTACTCATAATGAGCTGGGTAGAGCAAACAAACCATAAAACACAGTGTCACCATTTGGGATGCTCTTAAGTTGGAGCCAGCCACTGTGAGAGTTGCGTTGCATTGATACCACAGCTTCTGTGGAAATAATATGCTGCTTTTCTTACCCTCTTTTTGATCTAGGGGACATCATTTTGATGGTGTCACCTGTGGTATCTCCTCATGCATACGGTAATGTGATTTCGGTCTGTACTCATCGGGGGTTTGTTCTGCAAGGAATCAGACAGCTGCAGCTTTCACCCAAGCAAGCCGTTGTGCTGAGCATGACAACAAGTCAGGTACTGGACAGAATGCACAGCTCAGTTGATACCTTGAGCTACCAGTTGTTCTGAAACTAATTATGCTGTGAGCTTGTGGGTGTGTGAGCCGACACTCCTCCAGTAAGTGTTCTCAAGGAAACTCATTCTCTCTTTACTAGGTAGCCAGCACTTGTGTTCTCTGTATTCCTATGACTGGGACTCTGCTTTCAGTGCTGTTTTTTTCTTTAGTAGAAAAATCCCACCAGGCCTCAGCCTCTCACTGAGAACAAAAGTGTAAATTCATAATTGGGCCTCCTCCTGCTAAGGCAAATATGAATTTTACCATTGATCTCAAAATAAGCAAGAGCAGGCAGTAGCCCCATAAACCACAATAATAATTCCTGACCTGTGAATGTGTATTCAGACCAATAGTCTTCCTCTAACAGACTGATGTTTGATTATGTACTTTCCAGTCCCTCTGGGACTGCTTATGGCCTTTCAGCATGAAGTCCCCTAGTTTAATGCATTCCAGATGGGTTGCAAAAAGATTTTTCCTATTGTCAAAATTAACTTTTTTCTATTTTTCTCTGAGCCTCTGTCTAACATGACGATAGATTTGAGTTAGAGTACAGCTGGCATTTTTACAAGTCAGCCTAAGGAAACAGCAGTAATCATAAATGCAAGATTTCAGTCAACATTAATGTATGCAAGAAGTCAGATTCTGCACTTCTTACACAATAAATCACCCAGGAATCACGTGGCACCGTCTCTTACAAAGGAGCGGACCCCTTTAAATTATCATACTTAGGGCTGTTTGCTGTGTCAGTCGGTAAATGCATCATTTTGTAAATTAAACTGCATACAAAGCCCCTCTTTTCTGCTTGTTCTGTGATCAAGCCTGAGGAATAACGCTGCTTCTCCCCATAATATTTTTGTAGAATAAGCATAAATTATTTATGGAATACTACAGCCTGAATAGCCAAATATTTGGAGTATGCTCCTAAACAGCCATTTAAGACGTTAACAGCAGCAACTATTGATTCAGTGTGCTGTTTGGAGCTAAATGTTTCTGAAAAATCATCCCTTCATTTGGGACTCAAGATCATTTTTGCATCAGTGACTTAGGATGGTACCACATATCAGCTCAGCTATAACTGTCCTGGTTTTAGTCCAGCCCAGTTGCAAGGCAGAACACTTTTATGTTAAACTTCTTCCCTGAGGTTTAAATTACATTCCTCTGTCTCATGAACAGATGAACATCTAGCTACTGGAAGTTACTATGGCTCAGCTGGTGAGCTGTATCTTATGCCATCATAATTTAGATATTTGCAGGAGCCCTATAGTGATTACATCTGGATTTATTATCTAATCTAACCCTCATTATTTCAGATTTCTGTATTTTGCCCTAGCAAGATTTCAAGTTCACCTGGTACCTGTTCTGCAAGAGGAGAGCTTTCTCCTGAACCACGCATGCACTGTCTCATCTTGTTGCTGAGAAAGGAGAATGCAAGTCATCACATTCCCGCATTGGTAACAGGTAATGCTTTCACTGCTCAACAGCATTGAAGAGGTTTGCATTTCAGTGTGTGTGAGCTAAACATGAACAGTCTAACTACAGCTGTTACACTGCAGGGAATATTTACTGAGAATATCAGGGCCTGATCTTATAGTTTTGCTATATGTATCTCCACACCCATGTGTAAATTGGTCACTACTACATATCCAATAGAACAGGTTGATCTTTGTCTGTTGATTGATCTTCAGCACTGGAGCCCCCTTGAACTTAGAATCATAGCGTAACTCATGTTGGAAGGGACCTCAGAAGCTCTTGAAAATCTGCGAGAACTGAGATTCCCCCACATCTCTGGGCCTTTGTTTCAATGCTTGACCATCCTTATGGGGAGCTGTTCTTCCTTTATGTCAAGTTGAAACCTCGTCTTGTTGGAATTTGTGAGCCTTGTCTCTTGGCTTCCCACTGTAAACCTCCATAATGGACCCGGCTTCACCATCTCAATAACCTCCTCTTTGGTGTTATTGCACAGAGAGGTAGGGTAGCAAAAATATGTATGTGCCACTGAGCCTGAGGATAGCATCTAATCCTGTCAACCTCAGTCCTGAGTTCTGCATACTTCTAACTCCCAAGCACCTGAACTGTAACTCATTTATATGTAGGTACTGTCAAAAAAGAGACAAATTGCTGTCCCAAATCATCTTACTTGAGTCAGAGCTCTGTTCTGAGGCTCTGGTTCTGGAAAAGTGTTACTTAGGTTTTTTTTAAGGAGGAGCTGACATTGGTCTCAAGTGGGGAAGAACCCAGGCAACAGCAGTGATCAGTAGGGAACAAAGAACCTGCCCTGCATGCTTCTTCCTGCTCTGGCAGTGGGCGTGTTGCCTGCAGGAGGAGAGTCCAGTTCATTCCTGAACCTGTTTTCTGCAACCTCCCCCTCAGACACCACTGCTGAGAAGAGGATCACATTTGCTGACCCCTCCATTAACACCACCACAAATGGCTCATGATGGAGACATTCATCCACTGCAAGATTACTTCCTTTAATCCATCCACAATAGAAAAGAAAGTTTAGAGGTTTGGAAAAAATGACAATTCAAAAAGTCTTCTGCTTTTTCTCCCGAGACTATCACAGAATGTTCTGAAAACATGTACAGGCACAGCAGATTAATCACAGCAGACTAATTACAGCACTGTGTCACCTGCTGCCTGTAGACCCAAGGAAAGTTGCTCATTAGAGAAGTACAGTTTCTGCCACTTTTCTCACAAAGTGCCACAGATTATGTTTACAGTGTTCATGTTTTGCATGGGGAACTTTGCACTAGAAATATACAGGTGGGCACTGGAACAAAGTGTATTCTGGAAAGGTAAAATGTTTTCCCTCATTGTAGAGAGCTCAGATATTTGTTCTTTTGTTTGTAGGTGGATTTTGCAAATCCCTCTTCCCGTGTGTTCTAAGGTTGCTTCAGAACTGATCTACAGAGATACCTTAGTCCCCCCTGGAGAGGGGAAGCCAACATTCTTGTCCCATAAGCTTTGATTTGGCCTCTGGGAAGTATAGAATAGCACTAGGATTTGAGGATGGTAAATACCACACTAAAAAATTTTGCATTTGTAATCAATGGCCCTGAAAAGCAGTTACCTCTTCAAGGTCTTGAACCTTGTTTGGTTTTCAAAGCAAGGAAAAATTCAACAATCATTCCTGAAATAGAGCAGATATAGATGTCTTTGGGTGATGGATCTCTGTCTTGAGGCTCAAAGAACATAAACTTTTGTCCAAGCTTTACTTTTTGCCATGCATTGATTTTGAATAAACAGCAGGTAATGCTGCTGTGGCAGCAATGGCACATTTTTTGGTTACTCATGCCACTGAATTTTGAAAAACAGGTAGGTGATTGCCAATGGTACAAGCTCAAATCTCTTGTCAGTTCTGTGTTTGATGTCTGAGGTTTGCCATCAGCCTCTAGCGCTAATAATCCATTTCCCATGCTACACTATAGTAAATTTTTGACAGGCTTGTAGAAGGAAAACATATACAAAGTAACTTTTAAATAACAAGCCTTTAAAACTGTGGTCTGAAATATTATTACAGAAAGCTGAATTAATTGTTGTGAAAATGTACTGTATGCCAGTACCTTAATGTACTGCCTGTGTGTAGCCCAGCCTTTTGGAGGAAGAATAGGAACTGAGAAATTGCCAGTTTCAAGCATTTAGTGTCTCTAAAAGTGGTGTGGAACAGGTGTTTTCCAGACTGGGAGTTACAGGAGCAGAACATGATATTTCTGTTCAGGTTTGTAATCCTACCAGTGACTTTGTGGCCACGTGGTGCTGTGCAGGGTACAGGACACTGGCCTTGCACCTGGGGGTACAAGACACTTTGAGGGCCTGCACTTGAGCACTGGGCTCAAGATTTGTGACTTCTCTCCCTTGGGGACAGCAACTTATTTAAGACACTAACTGTAATTCAAGAGCTGGTAGCATCTTCCATGCATTTGTTCCACATTTCAGTTCACAGCAGGAGTTAGAAAGTAATGGGAACAACTGGGGTGCTGGGCACAAAGCAGAGGTGTCTCCAGAGAAAGCCGTGTTCAAGCCACAATTTTCAACAGCCATTTGCCCTGCTGTAAATGAATATGATTTGTGGGAGAGGGGATAGTTAAGTTGCGTTTCACATCTCTTAGGTAAGTTCAGCATGACGCACGTTAATGTCTCCGTAATGAAACTGTGGTCAGATGAATCAAAACATTTGGTATGTTTTCATATCTAACTGCATCACACAACGTTTCCTTGTGTTCTATGAACAGGGCTGAGGAATGAACTGGCAAAGCAAGGCCTCCTTAGCAACGGGCAGAGCGGCCTGCCTGCTACCGCTGGGCTGGACCCCTCCGTCTGGTTTCATGTGGTTCCTTACACCGAGCCCTTGCTGCAGACACTGGGTAGGTCAAAGCTATGGGAAATGCATTGTTCTCACTTTCATAAGGTCTGACAACCTTATTAGGGGATTTTCCTGATGAGAAGAACATTACAAATATGCTTATTGTCTATAATAACTTGTTTAGTGTTCTGCTGTCTGTCAATCATAGTAACTCTCTTTGGATGTCTTCTCTTGCTGAGTAATGAATGGAAGAATCAATAGAAAAGTAAAATGGGAATACATTTTTTTAAATTAAATGAAAAATATACGGGAAAATATGTTATTTAAATGTGACATCATAAGCCTTAAACCACCAACCATAGTTACAAGATTAATATTCATCAATACATATTTTTTAATTTCAAGATAAGTCAAAATATTAAAATGAGATAAGTTGGTGGTTAAGCATGTAAAACTAGAACTTCCTGAAGTGATATATGTTGGCAACTGTAGTTTCTTCCATAGGTGCAGAGAAGGCACTTTTTCATTTCACTTTACTCAGATGTTCTTAATTTCAGTTCATACGGTTGAATTCATTTCAGTAACTCAATCATTCAAAGCTATGAAACTGATAGGACTTGAAAAAGCAAGTAAATATGTTTTCATGTTCAGTATGACTCAAATGGGTGGGAGAGTCTTAAATCTACTAGTTCTATATACTTGGAGGTCACGGTAATCAGATATTTATTTCACTAACTACAGGTAGTGTTTTCTTAGTTATTTGGCAGATTAATATAGCTAAATTAATGTATTTATTTTAAATGCTGAGTATCAGAATTCTAAATTTAAGTAGATTGCTCTCCAAAACCAAAGTAACACTACATCGCAAGGAAAAACAGTAATCAAATGCATGTCATTCACAATTTTCTGCTATTATGAAATGATAAGATGTAAGAATAGCTAAGCAAATAGATGCAATCCATACAATTACTTAAATAATAATTTAGTGAAACAGTGTGGAATCAAACATAAGTTTCTGATGGGCTAGGGATTCTGCAGGCTATACTGTTCCTGATAGGACCATGGGTATATGGACAATATTGTAACAGACCCCATCTAGCCCTCGATTGTATGCTGTGTAATCTTCTAGAAAGCAAAATGAAATATCAATTTAATGTGCAGTCAGACTTTAGTTATCAATCTGGAATTGACGCCTTAAATAATTTTGGTATAGATCTATCAACTCTGTTTTATAGTGTGAATAAGGCTATCAAAATTAGGACTGAATAGATTTGCTTTATGTGGCAAAAAGTAATTCAAGTTAAGGAGTGTGACTAATTAGTAAGGGTTGGCTGTGATACTGCTCCTTGTGCATGATTGTTTTTCTGGCCATGCTGAGCTGCAGTGTGAGGAGCAGTATCACAGTGAGGCACTGGCCTTTGCTCAATCAAGAATTGGTCAGTTCCTTCACACTAAAAAAGACTTGAGATTTATTTTTGTGGGGTAACTAGTTTTGGTGATCTCCCTGGGTAGGAGGAAACCTCAGTGCAGTGCCAGACCCCCATAACATTCCTCTGGATCTTTTACGCAATCGAACATATGCTTCCGACCCTGACATGGAGCAAGTTGTCATGCTGACGCTGGTTGGAGTGGATGCTATGAAGAATGCCGGAGAGCTCCTTCACCAGATCCTTCTTCCTGGGGACAGGAACCAATCTCAGAGTGCAGGTGATCGCAGGTCTTGGGGAGATCAGCAGAGGTTCGTCAGGAAAGGTTTACCATGTTTAGCTATTTTTATCATAGCAGAAACATTATGAAAAATGTGGTAGAAGGAGCCTCAGGAAGGAAGACGGGTTTCTTGTCTAAAGAACTGTAGAATTTATCGTGGCTAGTCAGTCATAGACAAGGCCACTTTTCATAATGCAAACAGCTCAGGTGGGCATCATTTTCTTCAGAGAGTGTCACATTAGTCCAAAAATGTGCTTAGGTTTACTAAGCCTTTTATGTAATCCGGAGAATTGTGTCTCCCGTAAGTACTGGGAGATAATACTGCTGTGTAACTGGGGCACAGCAACAGGAATTCAGAAGTCGCAAACTCTGTTCTGTCCACTGACATCCTTTGCAAGCAGAAGAAAGAGACTTCACCACTTCATGCTTTGTTTCCTCATGCACAGAGGAGGAATAATGACACTATCCCCTGTGACAAATGCTTACAAATGCATGAAGAGTGCTGTGAAGTACTGAGCAGGATAATGACTTTATATAATTTCATGGTACAGATTGCATCAAAGTGTAATAATACAGGAAGTGTACCAACAAAGGGCAGAAGTCTGGCACTGTCTTATACCACGTTGTATCCTACTCTCTTGCTGTAATAATATGGAGTAAATTCTGTATGACAGTAGGTGAGGAGGAGATTCTAGCTGACAAAAACTTCTAGAAACTTGCACTCATGGACTAAGGCCCTAAATATCTTGCTACATTGGAAGAAAGACTACTTTACAAACACAACAACATTTAAACTACTTTAGAGACAAGTCAGCATTAAATTGTAGCTTTTTACTGTAATGAATATAGCTTACAATGAAATGTTATGAGAGGTGGTAAAGGATCTATAATTTTGGATTATATTGTGTCAAACCACATTGTTATCAGTGTATTCTCAGTGTTTCCCTTTCAACTCTTCTCCATTAGCTGTGTTCTCTAATCAAATCATGGCACTTATTCTCTGTGGCTCCCTGTTGATTTCCCAGATAGCCCATTTTTTGTTTTCACTGTAATGTAATTTCCTAGCATTTGTATCTTGTGGGTTCTCCCAGTATATATCTGCATTATGGTCCATTTTGGATGCAATAGGGGGTAAAGTAAAAGCAGCTTTGGAACTTGTTGTCTAGTTAAAAACAACAACAACAAAAAAATCAATGTGAATGTAGAACACTTGTCTCCAAAGGCAAACGCAGCTTCTATGAAACACATGCTGTCAACTGACACTAAACAGATTTCTCTTGACTTGCAGAAAGACCCGATTTGGGATTCGAGCTCCTAGGTCTCAAGTGGTTGCCCCATCTAACTGGACTTCAGGCCAGAGAAATAACCCCCTTTGAGGCTGGAGATACTTCCTGGCAAAGAAGCCTTGATATACTGATGTCAAACCCAGTCCTTGTGTGTGCATTACGGCGGATCAATGCCTTCAAAGTTCTCGCAGATGCATTGAAGAGATTAACGCAATGCAGAGAGAAGCCAAGTGAAAGTGGCAGTCCTCTACAGACAGTAATGGCCTTGACCCCAGAGGTGACATTCAGACAAGCCATCTTCTTCTTCACAGAGACAGATTTTGTAACTGGTAAGACATGTTTTTACCATTTATGATGTCTTCAGGTGTAAGGTGCTTGGGGATTTCTTAAACTTGGACAAAAGAATCCATTGCTATGGGTTTTTCTCAGGCACAGGAAAACTTAATGATTTGGGGTTAAATTCCATGCTCGGCTGAATAATGAGGAGGGATATTAAATCAGCAGGAGCCGGGTGAGGTGTTCTGCAAGATGGCCCATTAATTTAATGTGGCTATGTATGGCCTGGTGCCCTTTCTGAAGATCTCAAGGTGCTCCATAGATACCAAAGAGATATTATAGCAGTTTGCAGGACCTGTACATAATACTATGCATTTTGTCTCTGTTTGTAAGAGAAATTGGGAAACAGAGGCCAAGATCTGTCTCACCTAAATGTGGGCATCAGATTGCAACACCTAAATTCTTGAGGCTAGATTCCCCAACCTTGCTGCTGTACTCAGAAAGACAAAGTTACTACCAATCTGCAAGAGCTGAAGAAAGCAGATTTCTTGAGCCTTTTTTTTTTAATTCTAGAAGAGAATGAAGAGCTCATGAGGAATGGAGACCTTCGTTGTCTAATTTCAGTGATATATGCTAGCATTGATATTTTAGCATAGTAAACCTGCTGCTTTCTGCCTGTAGCAATAAATGTGTAGCCACACCTAATTAAACTAAATCACTGTGCAGACTGTAGTGTTACTGATATCGGTTGCTTTGGAGCAGCAGAGAATGAGCTCCCACTGTTGTCTTCTAATGTGAAATATATTGGCATATCACCTCCATTCTTGAGGAAGCCTGACTCCTCACACCTAAAGATAAACTGTTCTGAGCCTGATGATTTCTGATCATTCAGAAACAGAGATAAATCAAGACTGTGGTAACACCATGTATCAACTCAGGAGAAGTGACACAGTTCCAGAAGTGCATTCATGCTTTGTAATTTATAGCTCTTCTCCTATCTTTTTGTGGGGAAGAAAGGTCCTTTGTTGTCAACACAAACTTAAGATACTTGTGTCAAACACATAGTGCTTATGTAGCACTGAATTATAAATTGACTTTACTGAATAGAAAGAAGAAAATGTGGTGGTGTCAGGAAAAAGGTATTCGTTCTAGTCTCACAAAAGTTAGATTTGACAATGAACTATGTGGGTGTTTGATGTCAGACTGGAGAGGAAGAAGAGGAAGCCTTCAAAAAAGAAGGCATCAGACACCTCAAATTACTGTATAAAGCTATAAGAATTCATACATTGCTGCCCTTCATTAGAATTATCTTGAGACTTAAAAATGTGATAAGAGGAAAACAGAACTGTGAGATCAGTTTATCGAGGGAGGTTGTAATCACAATGCCAGCCTTTCCCACCAAAGCCATTGTCAAGAACATAGGAGCATAGCTGAAGCATGACTTCAGCATCCTGCACTCGCTCCTTTACAAAGTGATTATGTTTTTTTCCTCCTATTTTTG